>NC_046316.1:7385743-7985743 GCF_009819535.1 Lacerta agilis | reverse complement strand
CCATTTAGAGGTCTACATATTTGGAAGGCAGGATGCTGACTGGAGTAGCACTACTGATTTACACCAGGAATGCTACCTCAACAGAGATATGATTGATCAGTGACAGGCAGCAGGCTTAATGAAGAAACTTTTAGTATATATTACACACACTTTATCCTCTATGAACACATACCACACTTTGGTCTTTATGGACAATTTTATCCACAATTAAAATCAAAAGCACAGTGGAACCTCTACCTGCGACTATAATCCGTTCCGGAGGTCCGCCCAGAGGTCGAAATGGGTTGCTGGGAGAGGCGCCGCTGTGTGCAGGCGCGGGCGGTGATTGCCCGCTTCTGCGCATGTACGAACAGCGACTGCCGCTCCTGCGCATGCGCGAACAGCGGCAAACCCGCCAGTTACTTCTGGGTTTACTACGGACGTTGGGCGAAATGGACGCAAGCGGAGGCGGGTGTAAGAAGAGTTTTGACTGTAACATCTGTTCTGCATCTTTTCAGCCATGCTTCCAAAAGTTGTTTCACTACATTATGAATATTCTCTAGTCATTAAATTTGAGCACTCCTGGGCCTAAATTAAGCAAAATATGTGAAGCATATAGACTCAAAATGGATATTAGTATTATTAGTATTATTATACATAATTAAGCACATATATACGTGTGTGGGAGAAAATTACTCATTGCCACTGGCCAATGTGGCTTCTTACCAGGGTCACAGGCTATCAAAGAAAGCTTATGGTTTAATTCATTCATTCTGGAGGATACAGCGACAAAGCCAGGAATCCCGATGCCACTTCTGGAGGCGAGAAGACTCCCAAGTTTGAGGGCAGCAAAGAAAGAAAGAAAGAAACCCCCCTATGAAGAATAGCAGAGGAGATTCCAAAGGAGTCCCTAACTAACCCTGCTCTGGAGGAGATTGTGCAAAAACGCCCAAGGGAATATCGTTAAGAATAGCTCTGCCTGCACTTTTGCTTGCTGACCAGAAGAGGACCTCATCCTGGAACAATCTGCTGCAGGACACTCCACACGTGGAAGGGGACAAAGGAGATCAATTCTGTAATACAACTCTTGGCCAACTCCCAAGAGACTGCGATCTACTCACAGAGTTAAAAACTGGCAGCGATCTAGGTCAAAGTTGTTGAGCTTTTTTTATTTTAGGGAGGAGGAAGTTGTTGAGCTTCTTCGGGAGAAGCCGGTGATCTACCGGTGATCTACCACAGACATCCATCTACCTACTGGACATGCCTGCTGTAATGCCTTATGCAAATGGGTGGAGTGGCCCATGTAGCTGTTGATGTACCGATACGGGAGCTCTGGTCTTCAGTACAGCAGTGATGGCGCACCTGAGTGCGGGCCTTTACTTTCTCCCGTATCAGCTAATGGCTGCCATTCACTCCTATGGGGAAAAGGAACACACTGCACTTAACAGTATTGCAGCTGGAGCAAAACCTACCCCTTACTGGCCCAGGCCCACTGAGAGGGGTCCTGCAAGGAGATCTCACGCACATCTGAGCATGGGGCACCCAGAAACATGCTTCAGCAGGGGTCTCTATAGGCAGTCCCTCCAAGATGCACAAGCACCATCTGCAGACCCTCCAAGTGTCCCTATTTTCCAGAGACAGTCCCAGATTTACAGAAGCCATCCCAGTTTCTGATTTGGACCTGGAATGCCCCGCTTTTCCTTAGGATGCCCCTATTTTCATCACAGAAATGTTGGGAAGGTATGGAGTTATCTGACCCCAGAGCCATCTGCAGGCAACCCTGTATAGGGAAGTTTTTTGTTTTTTTAATGTTTTATGTTTCGTTATGCTTTTATATATGCTGGGAGTCACCCAGAATGGCTGGGGCAACCCAGTCAGATGGGTGGGGTATAAATAGTAAAATGATGTTGATGATGATGGAATGTTCTTGTTGTTGTTCAGTCGTTTATTCGTGTCCGACTCTTTGTGACCCCGTGGACCAGAGCATGCCAGGTACGCCTATCTTTCATTGCCTCCCGCAGTTTGGCCAAACTCATGCTAGTAGCTTCCAGAACACTGTCCAACCATCTCATCCTCTGTCATCCCCTTCTCCTTGTGCCCTCCATCTTTCCCAACATCAGGGTCTTTTCCAGGGAGTCTTCTCTTCTCATGAGGTGGCCAGTGTGGTGTAGTGGTTAAGAGTGGTAGACTCGTAATCTGGTGAACCGGGTTCGTGTCTCCGCTCCTCCACATGCAGCTGCTGGGTGACCATGGGCTAGTCACACTTCTCTGAAGTCTCTCAGCCGCACTCACCTCACATAGTGTGTGTTGTGGGGGAGGAAGGGAAAGGAGAATGTTAGCCGCTTTGAGACTCAGCTTCAGGATCTGTCCTTCCAGTGAGCAATCAGGGCTGATTTCTTTAAGAATGGATAGGTTTGATCTTCTTGCAGTCCATGGGACTCTCAAGAGTCTCCCCCAGCACTATATTTCAAAAGCATCAATTCTTCGATGGAATAGGATGTCACTATTTTCATCAGAGAAATGTTGGAGGGCATGTGTCATATTGACAGGTATTTGCAAGCTGTTTTGAACAGTAAGAACAAAAACAACAACAAAACAACAAATATTTGAGTAAAATGTTTGGTTTTGGATAAATCTGAACAAAAAACGTGACAAGCTATTCCTGAGTCTGGAACAGAAAGATTTGTACTTGGCTTTCAGAAGATCTTTGCTTTAGACAGAGTGAGCAACTTGGTTTAAGCTAGCAACAGATTCTGGTCTGGACCCGTTTATTCAGTTAAAAACACAACCCCTGCATTTCTCTGCAGTCCACATAGTAGTTCAGATTTGTAATGGGACAATGCCAGTCCCTGCACTGACTGGCTTGTGGCAGGCTTTGGCGCTTTTGATGTCAGGGACCTTGAAAGCCCCATTTCAGAGATGAACCAGCTTTGCATAAATAAACAAAGTGACCTTTGAACTAAAGCCTGAGACCTGAGCACACTTCAAAGACCTGTGTGTGTGTGTGTGTAGAATGAAGCAATCAGCAAGCATCATTAATGCAGCTGCCCGGCTCAAAGCACAACCCCTTGGAACAGCGCAACTCTTTAAAAGAACAAGGGGTGTGAGAGAATAAAGAAGGGAACGAAAGGGTGGGCAAGGAATGAGAGGAGAGGGAAAGTGACGTAATCTGGTCAGGCTTGAAAAATCTTAACGAGGATTTCTCTTGATAATAAATGAAAGATCTAGCACAATGCCACTTAGAAATTTGCTAAGAAACCTCAAGGCGAGGCCCAAATCATACTTTGCTTCCCACTGCAATCAAAGCAAGGCAATCTTTAAATCTCTTTGCTTATAGTCAATTTATATTAGCCAGACATACAAGGCCAAGATCTCTGGATCCCTTGGAGGGCCAATTAAGAATGGGCCTGAACTCAAGAATTTGGGTATCTTGTCAAGGTGTATTGTTTCATTATGCCCATGTCTCTGCCTACACACCTTGCCTTATTGTGCTCTCTTTGTGGCTTTATCTTGAACCCATTCATTTTTTGAACAATGGAACCACATCTCTTTTAAGAAAAGGCTGTGCTGTAGAAAAGAACCCCCCTTAATAGCGTCCAGGTCAAGGGAAGTAACAGTACTACTCTTTTCGGCCTTGGTCAGACACCAACTGCAATACTGTGTCCAGTTCTGGGCACTCACTACAATTTAAGAAGAATGATGACAAGCTGGAAGGTGTGCAGAGGAGGGCGGCCAAGATGATCAAGGGTCTGGAAACCAGGTCTTATTGGGAACAGTTGAGGGAATTGGGTATATTTAGCCTAGAAAAGAGGAGACTGAGAGGAGATGTGATAGCCATCTTCAAATATCTGAAAAGCTGTCACAGGGAAGATGGAGCAAACTTGATTGGTAGAACCGGAACCAATGGTTTCAAGTTACAAGAAAGGAGATTCTGACTCAACATCAGGATGAACTTTCTGGCTGTTAAGAGCTGTTCGACGGTGGATCGGACTCCTTCAGAAGGCGGTAGACTCTCCTTTCTAGGCGTTTTTTAAAGCAGAGGTAGGATGGTCATCTGTTGTGGATGCTTTAGTTGAGATTCCTCCATTGCAGGGGGTTGGACTAGATGACCATTTGAGTCCCTTCCAACTCTAAAAGGTAAAGGTAAAGGGACCCCTGACTGTTAAGTCCCGTCATGGATGACTCTAGGGTTGCGGCGCTCGACTCGCTTTACTGGCTGAGGGAGCCAGCGTTTGTCCGCTTCCGCAGACAGTTTTTCCGGGTCATGTGCCCAGCATGACTAAGCCGCTTCTGGTGAACCAGAGCAGCGCATGGAAATGCCGTTTACCTTCCTGCCGGAGCGGTACCTATTTGTCTACTTGCACTTTGACGTGCTTTCGAACTGCTAGGTTGGCAGGAGCTGGGACCGAACAACGGGAGCTCGCCCCATCGCAGGGATTCGAACCGCCGACCTTCTGATCGGCATGCCCTATGATTCTATGGCTCATAGGTGTTGTAGCCCTAAAGGGCCACAGGTCCCCCTTGCCTGGCCTAAACGAGTCCCATGGTCCTTCTACAGATACAACATATGCAACACAAAAGGAAAGCAGTATCTTGTCATAACTTGCCATAGCTACAAGAACACTTTTTGGGGGTCCTGAACCCCATCATGGTGCTAATTTGAGCTACTCTAACCATAACAGATAACAATTCCGCAGAGAAAAAGATTTACCGTATATACCCGAGTATAAGCCGACCCGAATATAAACCGAGGCACCTAATTTTCCTACAAAAACCTGGGAAAGCTTATTGACTCGAGTATAAGCCGGTTCACCTTTGCCGCTGTGGAGGAGGAGGAGGAACGAGCAGCCCGAAAGCAACCCTTTGGGCTGCTCCTTCCTCTTCTTCCTTTGCCAAGTTTGCATTTATGCGAGCAGTTCAGGAATGGAACAAGCTGCCTGGGGAGAGTAAAGAACCGCCGTTCTTGTACACTTCTTAAGGAATGGTTGACTGGGGAGAGCGGGTGGCGGCACGAGCGGAGAGAAAGGGCTTCTTTCTCGCCACCCCCACCACCCGCCTCACTCGAGTATAAGCCGAGGGCAGCTTTTTCAGCACAAAAAATGTGCTGAAAAACTAGGCTTATACTCAAGTATATATGGTATGCTATACTGAGGCAAAGAACACAAGCAGGGCCTTTTAAATACTGTGTTATGAATGAAGTGGTATATAGTGAAAACATTCCGAATAATGCCACCTGTTTTTATTAATAATATTAAATTTCCTGCTTCTGGGATTGCAATCTATATTTTAATAAACAGATTTTTTTTTGCCTACTCTTCTACGGGAAGTTGACTACTATGGTATATTATTACATGCTAACTGCTGGAAGTTTAAAATGGATAAGGAATCTGTATCCAAAAACAGCAATTTGTAAGCCATAATCTCATACCAATCTAATTAATGTGATACCTGAGATGTGTTTCTTTTGAGACACAGGAGCCCGAGTGGCTGAAATTGCCAGAAACGCTGAAGGGTGAAACTGGGGGCAAAAGGATGTTTACCACCATTTTAAAAAGGCATTGGTGCAAGTCACGAAGACAATCCAATGAACTGGTTTCCGCAGTGGTAAATCATAGTTTCAAAGCCAGCTTAAGGTGGATTGGGGCCACCACTTAAAAGGGGGTTAAAAACACCCACTTTTTAAGACCTCTGGGATTGCTACAGCCTGCTATCCAAGCAACTCACTCATCAAATGTTCTGACTTGAAAACTCATTGAAAAGCACTGAATAACAAAAGCAGCCAGGCTGGTTCATCTCACGAAAATTGCTTAGCACAGGAATCTCCAATCCAATGACCCTCGTGATTTTGGGGATTTATACAGCAGGCCCTTCCTTTGCCTGTGCCCCGTATGAGAATGGGAGAGAGGGTGGGGAGTTGGAGGGAGGTGTTGTCCGCAAGGAAGAGCTGCAGAATTAATATTGGTACGTGTGCTTTTTAACTTGTTCATAAACATTCTAAAGTTGGGACTGAGCAGTGAGGTGGCCAAGTTTGAGGGCCACACTAAATTGTCCAGGGCTGTTAAAACAATATGGGAATTGGGAAGAGCTCCAGTAAGATTTCGCCAAACTGGGTGGGGAAATGGCAAATGCTGTCCAATCTGAACAAGTGTAAAGGGATGCATGTGAGGGCACAATTTCTCAATTTCACATATGGCATAGGGTCTGAACTGGTGGGGACTGACCAGGAACAAGGGTTGTAGTGGAGAGCCTGACAAAGATGTTGACCCAAGTGTGTGGCAGCTGTGGAAAATGCAAATTCCGTGTTAGGGATTATAAGGAAAATGAAGACTGTCCATGTCATAAGGGAAAACAAAATAAAATAAAAAAATTCCTTCCAATAGCACCTTAGAGACCAACTAAGTTTGTTCTTGGTATGAGCTTTCGTGTGCATGCACACTTCTTCAGATACACTGAAACGGAGTAACTGAACTTGTAACCACAAGTTGCTTTATCCCACCCTCCCACCCCTCAACCCATGGCAGCAATTTTGTGACTGGCAATCACCGCATTTTATCAAAATTCAGAATGTGCTCCCTGGTCCAAAAATGTGGCCTCTGGCTTTAGAAGGTTGCCTGTACATTTTGCTTCATAACTTTTCTCCTAGGAGGGTTAGAGGCGAGAGAGACAGACAGAAAGACAGAAAGACAGACAGACAGACAGACAGCAAGTGCAATTGCTCCAATTGTACCATTATAATCTGACTGTGCATAGTTTAAAACACATGTTGGTTTAATGAGCATGAACACACTCCTGGCTGTGCTGTGTAAGGGAAGAAATATGCCAGGAACCAAAATGCCAGCATTTGGCTTCTTGCTATATGTAAACCTGGGCTTGTGGTTTATTTTCACTCATTTGTCTGGAGAGATATGTGAACCCAGGTTCACATACAGTGGAAAGCCAGAGTCTGGTTTGTTTCTGGCTTGTTTCCTGCACCTGGAGCATAGTCCAGAGTGTGGAAAGAGCAACAGTAGTTTATTTTAAGCTACTATTTAGTACTGCCGGCAAACATGGCAACACACTTAATTCATAGGATTCTGAAATCCTATGAAACTGACATTAGATTAACAGATGCTAAATTTATTCATTAATCTATTTTTGTGAATCCAGAACCTGTATGCATTCTCTGGCTAGCTTGAAATCAAATAATTGAAGGTCAGGCCAATTTTCCGCTCTACAGTTCATTACTTGAACTTCAGCATTGTTCCTGCTCTGCAAGGGGTGCTTGCAGGGCAATTGTTCTTTTATTTATGATATGTAGCAACAAGCATATTACACAGTCATTGCAGAAGGTAAAGGTAAAGGGACCCCTGACCGTTAGGTCCAGTCGCGGATGACTCTGGGGTTGCGGCGCTCATCTCGCTTTATTGGCTGAGGGAGCAGGTGTGCAGCTTCCGGGTCATGTGGCCAGCATGACTAAGCCACTTCTGGCAAACCAGAGCAGCGCACGGAAACGCCGTTTACCTTCCCGCCAGAGCGGTACCTATTTATCTACTTGCACTTTGACATGCTTTCAAACTGCTAGGTTGGCAGGAGCTGGGACTGAGCAACGGGAGCTCACCCCGTCAGGGGGATTCGAACTGCTGACATTCTGATCGGCAAGCCCTAGGCTCTGTGTTTTAGACCACAGTGTCACCCGCTGCAGAGGAAAATAGGAGGAAAATATCAGGTCGTTCAACTTTCTGACGGATGCAGAAAATTGCAAACATGCGGGAAATAGCACTGGGCAAAAAGGGAGCACTAATAATTGCAACAATACAGAAACTGAATTAGTGTGTGTGTGTGTGTGTGTGTGTGTGTGTAGGAAACAGGTGGTGCCTAGTTGTGCTATCATTAACTGAATTGTTACAGGTGGGTAGCCGTGTTGGTCTGCCATAGTCGAAACAAAATAGAAAATTCTTTCCGGTAGCACCTTAGAGACCAACTGAGTTTGTTCTTGGTATGAGCTTTCGTGTGCATGCACACTTCTTCAGAACGTGTGCATGCACACGAAAGCTCATACCAAGAACAAACTCAGTTGGTCTCTAAGGTGCTACTGCAAAGAATTTTCTATTAACTGAATTGAGTGCCAATTCCATATTGTTGCTGCTAAGTTGATGTTATCTGATCAAGGTTGCTTGCAGTTTGCATATTTCGTGGTTTTAGAATCTTTCCAGCGCAGATCTGTATCTCTTTTCACTTCTTAATTACATAATTTCTGCCCAAATAAATGTGTGCATATCACTGACCAAGGGGCTCCATGCACTGCACATCCTACTTATGGGCTCTTCCCCATTCATTCTCACCATGCCAGCATTAGATGGCACTAGGAACCATCAGGTGAGGCCAGGCAGGCCACTGAAAGGAGATGCCTAGGTTTTGCCCCTCGTGTGTTGAGGCTGTCACGGGCAGTACAGGGGGAAGTGGCTGCAGAAAAGTCTGCAGCTTTGCACAAATTCACAGAAACCACAATGCCTTTCTCGAATTCTTCCTAAGCAGCGTGAGAGGGTTTGGCCTGGAGAGGCCATTTGCAACTGCACTCCTAGAAACACTGGAACATGCTGGAGGTGGGAGGATTGGCTCTTACAAATGGATCCTATTGAAAAACAAATGGCAATCTACATGAAAGCTCAGCACTTGGCAAACATTATTTTACAGGGCGGAATGAAAATAGCTTCCCACACAGTGTAAAATAACGAATTTGAATCTTGAGCTGTGAAAATAAGGACACCACATGGCTATAGTTTAAAATAAAACCCAAGCCATAAAAAGCAAAGGGAGACACATGGACAAGGTTAGCACTTAAAAATACTGTGCCCACAGTAGCAAAAATAAGACGGTTGTCTTTTCACGCAACTTTCATAACCATTACTACATGGTGGATTAAGAGCTTTATAGATGTAAGGAGAGTTTGCCTGTTCACATCCAGTCTTCTCAGTACTGACGAATGGAGGAGCAATACGCATGAAAGGATTCCTTAGAATTATATAAAGTGGTGCAACGCAAAGAACAGAGATTATGCTACAAAAAGGTCCCCGAGCATTATTTCTAGTCTTGTCCATATAATGACATTTCAGACTACTGGTAGCCCCTCACTTGCCACTTTACCGTATGCAAGCACAGCATTACAGAATACCTTCATCGGTGTTTCTCAAACTTGAACCCCCAGCTGTTGTTGGACTACAACTCCCATCATCCCCAGCTAGCTAGCAGGAACCAGTAGTCAGGGATGATGGGAGTTGTAGTCCAGCAACTGCTGGGTGAGAGCATCGTGGACACTGCTGCTGGCTGTGGGTGGATCTTCCCCATGGCCTGCATGGAATGGGGTGTGTGTGGGAAGCAGCCCCAGAGTTCCTGAATCCAGATGCCGCTGAGGAAGAAAGGTGCCACCTGAGAGTTCTGCTGGGGCGTCCCTTCACCTGCATCCCTGAGGACTACAATGAAATTGGGTGTGTACAAGGGGTGTGTACGGAGGGCGGTGAATACAGCACATGATATCGTGGGGTGTCCCCTGAGTTCACTAGATGACATCGCAGGAGGCCGCTGCCTCAGGAGAGCGAGGGAAATTCTCAGGGATGACTCACACCCCGGCCAGCACCTCTTTAATCTCCTACCTTCGGGTAGGAGGTATAGAAGTATAGTCAGCCGCACCAACAGGTTAAAGAACAGTTTTTATCTGTGGGCTGTTGGGCTGCTGAATGGGGAAAAATTAGTGGTGCCATTGACTTCCGACAAACACACAGAGTGCGAACAAGAATGAGTGTATGGGGGGGGGACTCGTTTAATTTCACTGCACACAGGTGGTGTAGTGACGATAAAGGTTTATTATATTATTATTATTGCAGCAATATAGCTTCTGCAAGACTCAATATTTGCATCTGATATAACAAAGGGCTGGGGAGGAGACTGGAGACAGTTGTGGCAGCTATACCTTGTGGCACAGTCGCCCCATCCCCTAGCTCACCCATGCTGGGTGCTCTGTCCTGGTATTCTGAGTTGCAGCAGAGGGAGCTGTGTGTACTTTTCAGCCTTTGCATCTTGAATCCCAGGGCGAAGTACCATATTTTTCGCTCCATAGGGTGCACCTCGTTTTTAGAGGAAACAAAAAATAAATAAATATATTTTTCTGGTTTCCCTCCTCTAAAAGCCCGTTTTTTTGAGGATCAGCTAAAAGTTTTGCAGCTTTTTTTGCAAAGGGGAAAGCCCTGGTTTTTGAGGATGAGCTAAAAGTTTTGCAGCTTTTTTGCAAAGGGGGAAAAGCAAAGCTCTTTTTGCAAAGGGGGAAAAGCAAAGAGGAAAAGCCCTGTTTTTATGGGGTTCAACTCACATTTCTGCATCTTCTAAAGGAAAGGGAGCCTTTTCTGCAGTTTCCAGACAGATAATCTAATCAGCCAGTCATGTGTCGCTGGGGAAACAAACAACCTCCCTCTGCAGCACATTCAACAAAGGAGGGCGTGGCAAGAGGGCGTGGCCAAAAGGGAGCAGGGGACTCTTATCTCTCTCCCGATCTCTTGCTGATCAGCTGCTGAGCAGGGTCCTTTCAATACCCCCTTTTCTCTTTGTAAAATAAAAAGCATGATCCTCTTTTGGCCCCTGGGCAATTCAGCTCCAGGGAACACCATTCGCTCCATAAGACGCACAGATATTTCCCCTTACTTTTCAGGAGGAAAAAAGTGTTTCTTGTGGAGCGAAAAATACGGTATCTGTTAAGAGCCAAAGCCTGTTGTCTATGTGCTTCACCTTCCTATGCGTATTCTGGAGGCGGGCTGCTTTGTGTGAAGTGCCTCCCCCCCCCCCATGTGTGTGTGTTGCTTGGGTCAAGTTCAGTGTTTACATGGGTACAGGATTTGGTTCAGCCACATCCCCATCCCATTTTGGCTGCTATGCTGCACAGTTGGGCAAAGGAAATACGCTGGCCTGGACTGGCGGCACCACATCCTCCCAGCAGTGTCCATTTACCTCGCGTGGCGGCAGTGTAGGGTAGCTTCAGCCATTTGTTAGAACCCCTCAGTCAGCACAACTGAGGTGCAGGGCTGTCCTTTAAATTATCCCCAAGATCCACCAGTAGATTCCAATCCACCTTCTGCTCATCCTGACTCTACAACAAACACTTCTCATCAAACATTTGGTGCTGCAGACCAAAGCAAGGAGTGCCTGGCGCTAAGTGTCTACTCAGCGCTGAGATTTATGGGTCAGGCAACAGGAGGAAGGACACAGGATTCTCCTTCAGTTCCTTGTACGCATTCTCTTCTACAGCTGCTGGGAGTAACTTTAGCAAACATCAAGGAGAACAGGAGGTTTACTGAATTAAAATATTTAACATACTGGCTAGTCATCATTCCCTTTGAAACCAATATCCATCTGGGATTTGACTGGATGAAGGCTGCAGCAGTCTTGCCATACCGTGTCCCAAAAAAGTTCAGAAGGGAAGCACATTGTTGTATACTACATGCGAATTCCATGGAGGAAGGGCCAGAGTGCATATGTATGTAAAAGTCGCTCATCTTTCAGGACCTCACCTCTGACAGCAACCAGTCATGTGTTGCTTATTTAAATAACCCTGAATGCTAATAACGTTATCGCTGTCTGTTTTATTTAAATCAATCACTATCTTATTCATATTTGCCAAAGAGCACCCACCCTTGGTTCAGATTCAGGATACTGTCAGAAAACAGAAATTAGATCTCAGGACCAGGCATGCATTTTGATTGAGCAGCTGTTGTCAAAATATGATATTACCCAATCATTATCCAATAACTGTAATATTTACATCAGGAATGGGGAACCTGTGTTGCTGGACTCCAGTTCCTACCAGGCCTTGTCAGCATGGCAAATGCTCAGGGATAATGATTCTCCATCCCTTATCTAAATAAGGCTATATTAGTTAGAACCACTTTTTGTTGTTGTTGATGTTCAGTCATTCAGTCGTGTCCGACTCTTCGTGACCCCATGGACCAGAGCATGCCAGGCACTCCCATCCTCCACTGCCTCCCACAGTTTGGCCAAACTCATGCTAGTCGCTTTGAGAACACTGTCCAACCATATCATCCTCTGTCGCCCCCTTCTCCTTGTGCCCTCCACCTTTCCCAACATCAGGGTCTTTTCCAGGGAGTCTTCTCTTCTCATGAGGTGGCCAAAGTATTGGAGCCACAGCTTCAGGATCTGTCCTTCCAGTGAGCACTCAGGGCTGATTTCTTTAAGGATGGATAAGTTTGATCTTTTTGCAGTCCATAATTCAATTCTTCAAGCATCCATTCTTCGGCGATCAGTCTTCTTTATGGTCCAGCTCTCACTTCCATACATTACTACTGGGAAAACCATAGCTTTAACTATACGGACCTTTGTCGGCAAGGTGATGTCTCTGCTTTTTAAGATGCTGTCTAGGTTTGTCATTGCTTTCCTCCCAAGAAGCAGGCGTCTTTTAATTTCGTGACTGATGTCACCACCTGCAGTGATCATGGAGCCCAAGAAAGTAAAATCTCTCACTGCCTCCATTTTTAAGGTGAATATAAACACAGCATATTCTATTCTAAGACGCACACACCAGTTTTCTTGTAACTGCCATCCTTTTCAAAAAGATATTTTTGGGGAAAGCGACTCCAGGTACCTGAGAATGGCTGCATGGACTTCTCGGTCTCTCTAAAGTGGCAACACAGCAAGCGTGAATGTCGTGCTTGTGTATATTAGCACCTCTCCAGGACGATAAAACTGAAGTCTGGAAATGTGCTCAAATGTTAAAAAACAATGAAAATGGCCAACTCACTCCTTTATTTTCCAGAAATATTAGCCATTTCCCCCTCCGTTCCAGCCATGGTAATTCAGGTAACTGAAGCTTCAAAGTAGGTTTAATAAAGACATGCCTGCCAAAAATGACAAAGCCCCTTGGTATTCCTCCCAACTTCTTATATGCTGGAGCTTTTCATAAATTCAACTTCCTTCCAAGCTGTTTAAAAAAATAATAATAACAACAACTAGGTGCTTTTTTTTTTCATTTAAAAAAATGAACAAAATGGTTTGCACTGTCCCAAGCCAAAATGTAACTTTATAAAATCCATACTCTTATTACAAAACTAAAGATGGAATGGAAGTAGCAGGTTCGAAGCAAGACTAGAATCTTCCCTAACCTGCCACACATTTTGCAACTACCACATTTTGCAACTAACATGTACAAACACATTCTGTGGTTTACAGCTGGGTTTTTTCAACCACAAAAGGAAGAGTAGTTATTTCTATTCACATTTTTATTTGTGGGGGGGGGGGGGAAGGAATGAAGTATTGCTGTTACTTGTGCCTCACGTCGAAAGTGACATTCTGTTACCCAGGCCAGGGTAAGTTGTTTTCAATTTAAGTTTTCACTTTGGACGGTCTCTGGGACAGCAGGAACACAAATAACAGAGTACATTGTGGTACAGCGGTTATAGAATGCCAGGCCAGCAGGCCTAAGTTCAAATTCCCACATAACTATGAAATGCTCTGTGTGATTTTAAACCAAAACACACACACACTCTCTCAACCCAGTCTACAACAACAGGTTGTTGTGAAGATATCACTCGGAGTTTCTTAGAGGAAGGATAAAACTGGCGTGTATAAATATCTCAAGAAGAGAATCAGCATCCAGGAGGCATGTCCACTTTCCCCCCTCGAGCCCTAAAAGCTTTCTTGTGATCCACTCTCCAACTGGCACCTGCTGTTTCTGCTGCAGCACCTACCAATTTCCAATGGGCAGCTGCTGCAGCAGCACTTTAGAAGTTACTGTGGGGCACAGTCTACGGTACGTCCAGGGTGCAAATGCTTAGATGTGAGAACCAACCAAAGTCTACGGCCATACTACCCTGAACACGCCCGATCTCATCTGATCTCGGAAGCTAAGCAGGGTCAGGCCTGGTTAGTACTTGGATGGGAGACCGCCTGGGAATACCGGGTGCTGTAGGCTAAATCTGCAGAGTCGGTGATGTGGAGACTGTGTCACATGTACTCCTGTCTTGTCCCTTATATAAAGATCTGAGGGATGAGATCGTCACGCCGCTTATACTTGCCATTCCGGGCCGCTTGCCTGAGGACATACTGTTTTTCCTCCTGGCAGACCAGAATACCCAGACAACGGAGAAGGTAGCCAGATTTATTGAGAGGGCCATGAAATTGAGGGCTGCCAGCTGAATGATAATAGCGCCCTCTGCATGAACTTATAACTAAGATCTCATCTATTTTGTTTTAATTGTGTTGTGCTGAATTCTGATTCAGCTCTTTTTACTGGTTTATATAGGGCTTTTTACCGGTATCTGTAATATGTGTCTTTTTGATGCAATGGCCTGTAGGCTACGCAAATAAAGTTTGTTGTTGTTGTCCCAACCAAAGGAAGGGCTTATCCACCTTTTTCAAATGCCCGTCCTAGGGACTTCTGGAAGAAGTTCAAGCACAGCTTAGTTGTGTAGCCGGCCTGCTTCCATCCAGTCCACATGGTTGCAAACATATCGCCACAAACTTCTTGCTTTGAGTTTTGATTGTGAATTGCTTTCTTGCAAACTGAAAGTTTCAAGCGCAGATTATAATATGGAAAACTGGTCTTAATATAGAAAAGTGAATTTTGGCCACACTTTAATTTTGATGACCAATAGTATCCTGCCTGTGGTTAGGGATGTAAATTTAAAGTCTTACAAGGTGCAAAGGAAAGAGGAGGATTAGGTGTGCCAAATCTACAATTTTATTTTGCATCCTGTTGTCTAATGTGGATAAAGGAATACAGTAGTTGATGCTGAGAAATGAGAGGACTTTAGAAATAGAAGGACTAAGGTTTGGATGACATGGATATTTGTGGTACAATAAAGTTAAAGTTAAAATCAGTGTATTACAAGTGCCATATTAGAAATTTGGAATAAATAAAAACCAAGGTTGTGCCAAAAGACACCCTTATGGATTTCACAAGAAGCTTTTCACAGAAAAGAGATGACAGGTGAAGGGAATGCTGTCTTATCTTAGTAAATTATTAAAAAAAATATACTTTTTAAAAAAAATTTTTTTATTTTCCAGCAAATAAAATACAGACAAGTTGAACATACAATATTTTACAATATTACATAAAACTCCGTCGAGTTTTCTGACTTCCCTCCGTCTTTTCTCTGGTTTTCTAACTTCTCGCTACTTCCTCGCTTTTTCTTATTTCTGTTTATTTTACTAACTTGTTTTCCTCACTTTGTCTTAACATGTCATCCTAGTGCAAGAATTCTGCCAACACCCGAAAGTGTTACCGATTTTTACAGTCTTTCATATAATCTAAAAATTTACCCCACTCCGATTGAAACCTTTGGTCTCTTTGATCTCTTACTCTCCCCGTTAATTTGGCAAATTCTGAATATTCCCATAACTTTGTTTTCCAATCATCCACCGAAGGTAAGTCTTTTGATTTCCAATACTGCGCCAAAAGTATCCTTGCTGCTGTAGTTGCATAAAGGAAAAACCTTTGGTCCTTCTTTTTTATCTCATTTCCAACTAAGCCAATTAGAAAAGCTTCCGGTTTTTTTATAAATGTATATTTAAGTATTTTCTTTAGTTCATTATAAATTACTTCCCAGTACTGCTTGATTTTATCGCATGTCCACCACATGTGGTAGAAGTCGCCGTCCTTCATCTCACATTTCCAGCATTTCTTGTCGTAACTTCTATACATTTTTGCTAGTCTTACCGGTGTGAGATACCAGCGATACATCATTTTCATGATGTTCTCCTTCAAAATTATGCAAGCAGTAAATTTTATGTGTTCGCACCATAATTTCTCCCACATTTCAAATTGAATATTATGACCTATATCTATAGCCCACTTTATCATTGTTTCTTTAATTTCTTCATCTTTTGTGAACCACTCTAATAAATAATTATACATTTTGGATAGTAGTTTCTCCTTTCCTTCTAGTATTTCTTCTTGGAATTTTGATTTTTTCTTATCGAAATTGTGTTTTCTTTTATCCTCATTAAATAAATTGTACACCTGGTGGTATTGGATCCACCCTGTCAACCTTTCCGCCACCTGATCGTAGGGTTTAATTTTCCATCCTTTTTCTGATTCAATTAACAGGTCTTGATATGTTATCCATTTTTCATCTTCCGTGTAAATCTTTTTTATCGTTATTATCTCTGTGGGTGAAAGCCACCTAGGTGTCTTTCTTTCTAGTAAGTCCTTGTACCTTTGCCACACCTCATATAATGGTCCCCTAAATATGTGTGATAAAAATTCTTTGTGAACCTTCGCTTTGTCTTGCCAGAGATAGGAGTGCCAACCGTATCTGTTGTTAAATCCCTCCAGGTCTAGCAACTCCTTATCTTCCAGCATTATCCACTCTCTCAGCCAGACTAGGCAAGATGACTCATAATAAATTTTAATATCTGGCATTCCAAACCCCCCTCTTTCTTTTTTGTCTACCAATAATTTATGCTTAATTCTCGGGTGTTTGCCCTGCCAGATAAATTTTGTCAGATTTTTCTGCCACCCTTTTATCTGGCTCGTTCCCTTAATTACCGGCAACATTTGGTACAAAAACAGAATTCTCGGTAATACATTCATTTTTATACATGCTATTCTACCCCACAGAGATAAATTTAATTTGTTCCAAATTTCTAAATCTTTTTTAATTTCTTTCCAGATTGGTTCATAATTATCACTGAATAGGTTTATATTTTTTGGGGACAACCAAATTCCCAAATACTTGACCTTTTTCACCATCATAATACCATGCTCTTTTTGTATTTCTTCGATTTCCTTCTTGTCCAGATTCTTAACCAACATTTTTGTCTTTTCCTTATTTATCTTTAAACCTGCCAAATTACCGAACTCCTCTATCACTTCCAGCATTTTCCCCATACTTTGTAATGGATCTTCCAAAGTCATAACCAGATCGTCCGCGAATGCCTTAACTTTAAATTCCCTCCTACCGACCTTCACTCCTTTTACCTCTTTTGTATCTCTTAATTTATTTGTCAGGATTTCCAAAACCATAATAAAGAGAAGTGGCGATATCGGGCAACCCTGCCTTGTGCCTTTTGTAATTCTAATTTTGTCTGAAAGTATTCCGTTAACCACTAATTTCGCTGTTTGTTCTTTATAAATAGCCGTGATTCCCTTTAAAAAATTTTCTCCCACCTCCATCTTTCCCAATACCTTCAACAAAAATTCCCAAGATACATTATCGAAGGCCTTTTCGGCATCAATAAAAATTAGTGCTGCCTTTCTATCAATTTTCAAATCCAAATATTCTATCAGGTCCACAATTGTTCTTATATTATTTTTCATTTGGCGACCTGGTAGAAACCCATTTTGATCTCTGTGAATTACTTTATTCATAACCTTTTTGAATCTATCAGCCAATATGTTTGTAAATAATTTATAGTCCAGGTTCAATAAGGAAATCGGTCGGTAGTTTTTCACATTCGTCAGATCTGTACCTTGTTTGGGGATTACTGTAATAAAAGCCTCTTTCCATGAGTCTGGTATTTTTCCATTGGTTAGAATCCTATTCATCAATTCTAACATCCTTGGAACTAGTTGTGGTGCCAAGTCCTTATAATACCTAGCCGATATGCCATCGGGGCCTGGGGCTTTCCCCCCTTTTAATTTCTGTATTGCACTTTTGAGCTCCTCTTCCGAAATTGGAATATTCAACTGTTCTTGGTCTTCCTTTGAAATTTTTCTTGGTTTATTTTTCTCCAGATAACGGTCTATTTCTTCATCTTCCTCCTGCTCCTTCTGATATAAATTCTTATAGAAATCTTGGAATACATTTCTAATTTCCTTTGGATTATCTGTTATTACTTCATTCTTTTTAATTTTATTTATTATACCCTGTTCCTGTCTTCTTTTCAATTGCCATGCCAGTAATTTCCCTGTCTTATTTGCATATTCAAAATTTTTTTGTCTCAACCATTTTAACTTCCACTCGATTTCTTGATTGATCATCGATTCAAATTGGTTTTTTAGCAACTTGATACTCTGCTTCAATTCTTGATTTTTTGGTTTCCGAATTAGTTGCTTTTCTTTGTCTTCCAATGCCTTCAATATTTCTTCCTACTTTTTTTCTCTTGCTCTTCTTATACCAATATCTTGTGAAATCATGAAGCCCCTCATCACCGCCTTACTGGCATCCCAAATTGTGTTTAGATCTGTTTCTTCGTTTGTGTTCAATGCAAAGTAGTCATTCACTGCCTTTTTTGCTTTTTCAACCACTTTTTCATCATTAAATATATTCTCATTCATCCTCCACCTGCTCTTGGCACCTTCTCCTTTTAGTTCCATATAAATGGCATTATGATCCGATAAGGTTCTTGGCTGGATCTCTATTTTGTTAACTTTTGACACTACTCCCTTGGTGGCCCAAATAAAATCTATTCTTCCTGAGCTTTGGTTGGGCTCTGAGAAGTGCGTGTACTGTTTCGTTGTTGGGTGTTTGGATCTCCATATATCTATTAAATTTAAATTCTCTATCAACGTGAAAAAAGACTTCGGTAATTTCCCTTCGGAACCCGTGCTTCTAGATGATCTATCGATTGCTGGAGTTACCACCCCGTTTAGGTCTCCCATTAAGATTTGCCTTTGGTCAGCATGTTCAAGTAGGATTTCCTCAAGTTTCTTGTAAAACTTGGCTTTCTTATTGTTTGGGGCGTATATTCCTACCAGCAACAGTTTCTCACCCTGCCATTTAATTTGTACGATTATCACTCTCCCCTCCTCATCTTTATATATTAATTTGGGTTCCAACTTGTGTTTTACATAAAAAACCACCCCACGCTTTTTCTTTTTATCCGCTGTCGCAAAATCCAGACCCAGTCTTTTGTTTATTAATATTTTCCTATGTTTTTTGGCAATATGGGTTTCTTGCAAACATATGACATCTAATTTCTTTTTAATCAAAACATGTTCAACTTTATTTCTTTTACATTTATTGTTTAGACCATTTATATTCCACGAATATACTTTGTAGTGGGTATGTATTTTTGTATAGCTTAAGTATCAATAAATATGTTGTTGTTGTTTTTAAAAAAATAAATGTTCCTCCCTTGCAGTGCTGTTTCAGTTCCACTGCGGTTCGGCTTCCAACAAAACGACATTACTCATCTAAGGGCCACCAGGGCAGAACTTTACATAATTAATTAAGCTATCACCATGTTATTTCCACACTAATTTGTTTCAGGCAAAGACCATTCATGTCAACACAATGCAAATGGGAAAGAAGATCAATTACTTATTGTTTGTGGACTGAAAACAGCAATAACGTATACAGATTGTACCCAGTGGGTTGATTTCTGCTCTGGACATGGGACGAATAAGTAAACAGCTGCAATTTCTACTCCCATTTTCTTTAGAATTCCCTGACATCCTTAGCTGTGGATTTAAACCCTTAAAGTACAGCAGAAACGTAATGGTGCACAAAGGCAGAACGTAACTGCATACTGGCTTTGCTCCCTGCATTGGTTTAAAGGAACACACATAAAAGCTGGCAGTCCACATATTAAGATAAGAATAATAATAATGAAATACAGACAGGCACATTACCGTATTTTCCGGCGTATAAGACGACTGGGCGTATAAGACGACCCCTGACTTTTCCAGTTAAAAAATAGAGTTTGAGATATACTCGACCACAGATTCTCCACCCGGCATATAAGACGACCCCTGACTTTTGAGAAGATTTTCCTGGATTAAAAAGTAGTCTTATACGCCATAATATACAGTAAGTACGAAAGGAAGTGCTGTGAGATTGGTGGAAGTCTGTTATTTATTACCTATTATTTATATAAAAAAGGTGTTGATGGTTTTTCTGAGGTATGTTTCTTTATCCATTTCCTATTTTCTATTTCTTTTCTACTTTCTCTCTCTGTTGCTGTTGTTGTTGTTCAGTCGTGTCCGACTCTTCGTGACCCCATGGACCAGAGCACGCCAGGCACGCCTGTCTTTCACTGCCTCCCGCAGTTTGGTCAGTCCCTCTCTACTTTCACTATTTCTTTTTCTTTTCTTTTCTTTCATTCTGTTCTTTGATTTATTTGTTATTATATTTTTTATGTATTGCTTTGTTTTGATGTAGTTACTTTGCATTTTTTTTGTAAAAAAAGATAAAAGCATGTGAATAAAAGAAAGAACTTAAAAAAAGGGAAAGGGAAAAGAAAGCTGGCAGTCCAAGTTCTAGGATTCTAGCTGCCATCCGCCCTGATTTCGTGATCTCCACGGCACAGGCATGCCCCACACAGAGCTCTTATGGTACAGAAAGGGGGTGCAAAGTTGGGTGAAACAACCACTGGCCAATGATCAAGTGGCCTATAGAACTTTTTCCCCATCCTGGCATAACCACCACTTGGGATAAATGTCTCTACCATTTTTTGCCCCCGTACGAAGCCGTGGTGAGAAGGCAAAGTTTTGCATGAGGGATTTTCAGGGTGCACGCTGAAAGGTCCCTCGCACATCAAGAGTGTAGTGGCACTGCTGCTGTGATGGCCTGGGAGTCCGACTCTGATGCTGAACCTGAGGGATCCCAGCCTGCACAGGATTCCCCGCCTCCAGAACCAGCTGAGCCGGGGCCAGGGCTTGAGCCTGAAGGATCCCCACCTGTGCTGGATCCCCAGGTGCAGGCATCAGCGGAGTCTGCTCTGGCTCCTGATGGGAGGGAGGACCCATTGCCTGCAGGTGCTCCACTCCCAGCCTCATCAGAGGAAGCTGAGGCAGCCCCTGGGTCCAGTAACCCACCAGCCTCTCCTGAGCTGCAGAGGCTCAGGGCAGAGAGGCAAAGGGAGCTAAGTGCTTACAGGAGGAGTGCTCGTCTCCAGGCCCGGAGGAGAGGCGAGTCTCCAGAGGATCGGGGCCGCCCTAAGCATAGGGCCAGATAAAAGCCAGCCAGCCCCAGCCCAAGTTGCGTGAGCAACTTAGCTGCAAACGTATGTAGACCTGCAACCTTGTGCCTGCATCTGCCTTGGACCTTGACCTGCTCCCTACCTCGCTCCCCGCCAGACTGACCTCCTTTGGACCCCTAGACCCAGGACTGGACTTGGACCTCACTTCACGGACAAACCCCCGGGGCCAGCACAGCTGCTCTCCTGGTGCTCTGAGATTCTCACCTTCGATGCTACTTCCCAGTTAATAATTTCAGAATAAATCTGGCCGTTCCCATCCACCCTGGCAGAGCTTGAGCAAGATAACCTCTTACCATACAGCCTATAGCAGGCTTCCTCAACCTTGGCCCTCCAGATGTTTTGAGACTACAATTCCCATCATCCCTGACCACTGGCCCTGCTAGCTAGGGATCATGGGAATTGTAGGCCAAAAACATCTGGAGGGCCGAGGTTGAGGAAGCTTTGCCTATAGTGATACTTATGGAAGAAGACCTACTGCAGCCTACCATCAAGGCAACTTATTTGGGGCTTCATTTTATGAGAAGGTCTATACTAAAAGCCTTAAAATCATGTAGAAAGAATCCCGTGAATAAAAGCAAAAATAAGATTTGTAAAATCAAAGCATTCAGAATTTTGGGCAACAGTAGCAGGAACTTTGGCCACTTCATGAGAAGAGAAGACTCCCTAGAAAAGACCCTGATGTTGGGAAAGATGGAGGGCACAATGAGAAGGGGACGACAGAGGATGAGATGGTTGGACGGTGTTCTCGAAGCGACTGGCATGAGTTTGGCCCAACTGCGGGAGGCAGTGAAAGATTGGCGTGCTCTGGTCCATGGGATCACGAAGAGTCGGACACGACTGAACGACTGAACAACAAAAAGCAGGAACATGAAAGAAAACATGTCCTTTCCTTTGCCTGCTGTACATGTTTCTTCTCAAGAAGGTTATGCACTCAGGTATGAATACTTTTAATTTATTTTTGTTCGGAAAGTTACCTTCCACGCTCCCTTTTTTTCCAGCTTAGTTGCATTCCATAATGAACTAGTGCGGAGGGCCAGGTGGGGAGAGAAGCCAGACCAGCCCCCCCCTCCCCGAATCAGAAAAGAATATTGTAATGACATGCTCCTCTTCAGGCAACCATTAAAAAAAAACGACAGGCGAGAATATGAATGAAGTTCATCTCAGAGATAGAGCCAGCAGCTATCTCTAGTACCTTTTTCAAGCAGGATGCTCAGAACAACTACAATCTGCTACCACTTAATGAACTACAAGTTTTCTTTCATTTGGGACAAAGGCTTCTTTCCTTTCTTGAGCATAATCACAGGCAAATGAATCCCAGCCTCAATGTCTGTTAAAATCCCATTCCCTTTTCTGATGCTAAAAAGCAGGAGACATAGTATCATCATGAAGAGGCACTCTTGAACTGAGTTCCATCAGGAGATAAGCTCCCTCAGGCTACATCTCTCTTGTCTTAGTATCATTACCACTTTTATTAGTTTTACAGCACATTTAAAATGCAATTTTGTTTAAATATAAATCCTTATTCCCCACCCTTGTTGGATGGATGAAGCACCTACCTTCATTTTGGGTGGTTTATTCTTATTCTTATTATGTTGACCTACTAGTTTGACTTACTACAAAAAAAGTCTCTTAAGCAATTTACAAAACGTTAAGAGCCAAAATTGGGACAGCATAAAATCAACATGTTATTATCAAAACAAATTTTTTTTAAAAAAAATTCCTTCCAGTAGCACCTTAGAGACCAACTAAGTTTGTTCTTGGTATGAGCTTTCGTGTGCATGCACACTTCTTCAGATACCATGCACACGAAAGCTCATACCAAGAACAAACTTAGTTGGTCTCTAAGGTGCTACTGGAAGGAATTTATTTTTTATTTTGTTTTGACTATGGCAGACCAACATGGCTACCTACCTGTAACTGCAATGTTATTATCAAAACAGTTACAATAACCCATAAACAGACCCAGCAAAACAGCAAAAACTTCAGCAACAGAAAAAATAAATAAACAGCAGAATACTGCATCAAATGACTGGGAGAAGATACACGTTTATCAGGCACATAGCTGTCAACTTTTCCCTTTTCTTGCGAGGAATCCTATTCGGAATAAGGGAATTTCCCTTTTAAAAAAGGGAAAAGTTGACAGCTATAATCAGGCACTGAAAGGACATTGACAATTCCACTCCTAGCCTTATTAGGTTATTTCGGGGGAATCTGGGCATCTATATCATTAGCTACCAGGAAAAAAATACCAGGAAAAACCCCAACGAAAATGGCATCTAGAATTGTTTTTATTAGTAGCTACAAAACCCTTTGTCCGGTTTAATTTGTTTTGGCATTGTGGTAGGTAATAATCTTACTTATTAGGTTATCTATACCTACTTTGGAATATATCTAAAAATATTTGTGGAGTGCTGAAATATCCTTAATCTACGGTCTAGAATAGAACTCCACATTCTGACCTCTTTGTGACCCACTGTATTTGTTAGAGTGCTTTGAGTATTACATGGTACTATTTTAACAGCCTCAATTATATTCGTGCTTACTCAAAAGTCAGCCCCACAGTGTTCAGTGATGCTTACTCCCAGGTACAAGGCTTCAAAATTATTCCCACTAAATTTCCCTCTATGTTTATTTGTTTGTCTTATTTATTTTACAAATTCCATAAAACACTTCACAAGTCTGAAGCGCTTTTCAGCAAGATAAAATGGGGTGCAATACAAAAGGGCTAGTTCTAAAAATCACACTGACCTGGAATCCAGTAGCTTCGCTGTGGGATCAGGGGGCTTAACAGTGGAAAGGGCAACTGTTTTCTTATAAGGGGAATGTCCTGCATAGTTAGGGGGTTGGACTAGATGACCCTCAAGGTCCCTTCCGATTCTACTCTGCCCACAATCATGGCAATAGGTGCAGCATTTGACTTGCGGGCAGCCAATACACCATGAAGCCATATCCTGCTTCTAACAACCAACACACATATATTCAACCCACTATTGTAGACACATCCCCACCCCGTCGTGGGGATTCGAACCACCGACCTTCTGATCGGCAAGTCCAAGAGGCTCAGTGGTTTAGACCACAGCGCCACCCGCCTCCCTTTTAAGGCACCAAGGTAGGTGTTAAGAATTGCAGATGAATAAGTAGTCAAGTGTCCACTGTTATTATTGTTTTGCAGAGGAGGAGGATATGGAGAGAACCAGAGCAGGTGGAGGCCACAAAATGTTTTCCCCAGCAGAGAAGCAACTGTGACCCCTTCTGAACCAAAGGAGGACACTTTTCGGTTGAGTTAGGGGCTAAATTCTACTTCAGTGCTTAAACATCCACAGCACCTTTGCAAGAGAGGTGGATGGGAAGAAGACAAGAACAGCTCAAGGCAGTCTCAAGCTGAGAACATTGGCCTCTACTGCAGCCCAATCCCTAACCTTTGCAGAGGGTATTTGCACAGCTAATTGACCAGCCAGAAAACAAAAGGAATTCTGGTTGTTTCCTGCCTGAAGATTGAGCAATGAAAGTGACACGTGAGACTTTTGTGTAGGTATTTCATGCAATTACTTCAGTACTGCACTATTTGAAATTGAATATCTTTTCCTGGTAATGCACAAACAGGACAAACGGGGAATGCTTATTCTTCACCTGGAGCTAAAGGCAAAGCGCGGGGGGCGGGGCGGGGAGCAGTGTCCTCTTTGTAAGATATATATTATTATGGGGAAAGCCAGCAGTGCATTCTTTCAGGCTACCAGAGAGGGCAATCCAATTCGCTCCACGCTTTTGCCCATTAACTGTCCCGACTCAGCAGGAACAGCTGTGGTTTTCAGAGCTCTGTTCTGGAGGGAAAAAAATCTAACCTCAAATTGTCCTGATTTTAAAGCAGTGGCTATGTTTTGGTTGGTTGGTGGCCATTACATATCTGGTGCTGCTTTTTTTAAAAAAACAAACAAAAAAACAAACAAATGTGAAATGAATCCATTCATTCATATGTGGAAATGAAGAAAACTAACAGCTCCACCCCTGAAAGTTCTGCACATTGTACTCTATGACATGCAACGCAAGGGATGTCTGTTTACTATGAACTGTAGTGCACATGGAGGGCAGTCTCTCATATGGGGCTTCTCCATATATTCAAATTCAAATTTATTGCGGCTATAAGCCCATAAAAACATAAAATATGGAATATATAACATAAAGTTACAGAATACCATAGACCTTGGAGTCATAGGGAATCAAACCACAGCACAAATACAAGTTTTAAAATTGCAACCAAGGAGCAGAAAACAAAAGTATTAGTGGTTGTGAAGTTGGCCACAGCGCCTTTTTTGAGATATGACAAGAGTTTAAAAACCTTGCCACCTGCAAGGTTGTATAGGAATCATTGTCTTGCAGGCATAAGGCAAGGTGTGACTCAGCTGGTGCTCTCCATATACGTTTGCAAAGTTTTTTTTAAAAAACACATGTCTTAAAAATGCCATACAAGTAGTACACCCAGATGTAGCTGTGTTTAATCTGAGGTGCACATGACCAGTACTGACACGGGGAAACCAATAACTGTTATCGTTGGGCCTTGGAACATACATTTTTCACATTGCATAAACAAAGCAACTCATTATTTTCCTATTGGTGTTCCAAGGCGGAAAATTCAATCTAGTTGTGAACTTTCTGTGTGCCTTGATGCAGACCAGGAAATAGTAAACACTTGCAACTTCCCACTGGCTCTGCACCTGTAATCCCAGCAACAAACACTCTTATATTTCAATACCCCAGCCGGGGATGAACAAACTGGAAGTGCAAGCAACGGTCTTATTCTTTTGCAGGACAGCTTCTGAGCCCATTGAGCAGCATGCTGCAGCAGTTAACTTGCAGTTTTTAAAAAAATATGTACACTTCTTTACAAAGGTAGCCTCTCTGAAGGTCGGGCGATCCTTTGGAATTTGGATAATATCAGGTCCTGCTCTGCATACAGGAGTGACCGAACACATGGGCCATCTTTGGCTCTACATAGGGCTGCCCTTGAAGACAGTCTGAATGCCGCAGTTAGTGCAGAAGGCAACTGCAAGGTTGGGAAGTTTTATATTAGTGGGGGATTTTGAGACCCAGGTGGACATAACACACACTATTCTGGTGTGTTTAAAAAAAAAAAGTTTCTGTACAAATTTCCTAAACTACACCTTGTATGTCAGGATCAAGGAAGACTCTCCCAACTACTTTCAGTAGTCCAATACTAATCCACTATTGCCAGTGACAAAGGTGTTTCTACATGTTGCATTGAGCATCTGAATGCTTAAACATTAAGTAAAACTCTCCTGTAGCAGTTGCCTTCAGTAAAAGCTGTGGCTGGAGCTCTCATCGCCTGAGTTCATGCACTTTAAAGTGATAATAAAAATAAACCGGTTGCTGAGTTCTCCACAGGAGCATCTACTCTCAGCTCAGGGCTCAACCCCTTAATCCAGAGGTTTTCAGTCCACGGCTCCCTTGACCAAACACATTCTTCCTGCGGCGCCCCTGTGGGGCTCAGGAGCCCAGTTAGGTCACCCCTTGTCTGCAGAGCTGGCAGCCTCTCACCCTTTTTCAAACACCCTCCCTTGTGGAGTGTTCCCTCAGCCTCCTCTCCTATCCCCTCTCCTTGGGAGTCCTCTGGGCAGCCGCTGCCACCGCTACCTCTGGTCTCTGAGCTGCCCCCCTGGGCAGCCCCAGGGGAACCATTTGCCTGGGGAGCTTGTAGCCAGGGCTGTGGCAACAAACAGCCACGCAAGCCTTTGGGAGGCAGCGACGCAAGAGGGCATCAGAGGAGGGAGAGAGGGAAAGAGGGACAGAGGCCAGTTAGAAGTCTGACTCAGAAACGGGGGCCAGTTACCGTATTTTCACTCCATAAGACGCACTCCCCCCCCCCCAAAAAAAAGTAAGGGGAAATGTCTGTGCGTCTTGTGGAGCGAATGGTGGTCCCTAGAGCCGAATTGCCCAGGGGCCAAAAGCAGCTTTTTTTTTACCAAGAGAGGAGGGGGTGCTGAAAGGAAGCTGCTGAAAGCTGATCAGCAAGCGATCAGGAGAGAGATAAGGCTCCCTTTCTGGCACCGCCCCCTTGCCCAGGCCTCCATTGTTGAATGTTCTGCAGGCGGAGGCTGTTTGTTTCCCCAGCGACATGTGACTGGCTGATTAGATTGTCCGTCTGAAACTCCCATTCCTTTCCTAAAGAAGCTGCAGAACTGTGAGTTGAACCCCATAAAAATGGGGCTTTCCCCCCCTTTCCTCCTCTAAAAACCTGGGGCTTCTTATGTTCAGGTGCGTGTTATGGAGCGGAAAATAAGGTATTTGTGGGGACCAGTGCCAGGAAGCCATAGTCAGAGGCAGGAAAAGCTTCAGAGCGGGAGGGTGGGGCACAGGAGGAAGAGGCAAGTCAGGCAAGTGATGGGCGAGGTGCTTCCCCACCCTCTCCTGTACCACTGCCTCTCAGAACCAGGAGGTGATTGAAGCAGGGACAGCAGCGGAAGCTTCCATGCATGTGCAGGTGTTGGCTATGTGCACACAGCCTGTCAGGGGAAGGTACATAAACCGGTGTGGGGGGGGGCAGAGCTCCCTGTTGCTGCAACTGCTCAATAGAGCACAGACTGGGGAATAGCTGCCTAGATACAGTGGAACCCTGGGTTACGCACCCCCCCCCCGTGTTGCGGACGTTTGAGTTGCGAATGCCCGCAACCCGGAAGTGTTTCCGGAGAGACCCGTGCGCGACCCCCGGATGCGCAGAAGCATTCTGCGCACTTCGCGCATGCGCAGAACCGCTCAAATCGTGCCTCTTCCTGGGTTTATTTTATTTTATTTTTTCGTGCGTTCGTGATACAGACGCCCGTGTTACGTACCGCAGCACAGAACGGATCGCTTACATAACCCGGGGTACCACTGTACTAGGGTGGTGTGCATGGCTATTGAGAGCCCTGGAAACTACTGTAATTGTCAGCTTTGACGATAAAAGGAGTTACCTATCAGCATTCCTTTGCCCCTTGACATTAGACCCTAGCATTTACCAGGTTGGTCCACTACAACTAAAGGCTTCCTTTAAAAGCCCGCTGCTCATGCCTTGCGCAACCTCTTTCTTCTCTAAACAATTGCAAAGAGAACATGACCTTGATTTTCCAACCATTATTTTTATTCTAAACAATCTAAGCAGGATCAGGGAACGTGCTGACTTTGTTCTGCCTCCTTCTATTGTTTTATTCAACGCGCCAACACTTTCTTCTTTAGCAATTAAACTGAGTGCATATAAAGCGACGTGTCACACCTTCTAGGAACCTTCGTGTCAAGAGTCCCGAACACCAAAGCAATTCCAAATTGCTGAAAAGAGCCTGGGGAGATTCGAACTGAGTTCACCAGTGGCCAGCCCAGCTTCCATAGATCAAGGGAGCCCCATAGGCTGCAGAACTGGCCTAAATACGGTCATAGAATCATAGATGTGTAGAGCTGGAAGGGACCACGAGTGTCATCTCGTCCGAGAATCTCATGCAAGAATCTCAACTAAAGCTTCCAGGACAGATGGCCATCCGACCTCTGCTTAAAAACCTCTAAGGTACCTCCCAAGCGAGACAGTTCCACGGTCAAACAAATCTTACTGTCAGAAAGCTTTTTCCTGTTTAGTCACAATCTCCTTTCTTGTAACTTGAATCCATTGGTTCGAGTCCTACTCTCTGGCGCAGGAGGAAACAAGCTTGCTCCATCATCCATGTGACAGCCCTTCTTTTGGCTCACTCAACCCTACATCCAGGGCTTATGGATGAAAAAGAATTTGAAGCAAAGTTCTCTCAAGCCTGTTCTGGGCTCATCAAATGATCTATCACTGGTGGAAGCGCTACATTGAGAGATATCTACTGCAATATTAGACAGTGCCAAGGAAAAACACCTTTTGGATTATCTACAAATATCCACGGAAAGTTGAGGTGTCAATATCCTCCAGACATATTTGTCTTCGTTATCCATTTGAGAACAGAATTGTTTTTGCAATGGCCCTTGTACACATGCTCCTTGTAAACACCACAAATTCCCAGTCAAATCTGTTTCAGATTTACCCGTTATTGTGCTTTTTTCATAAAACTAATCCTCACCCATCTTGGCTGTAAAACTCATTCCACTAGTCCAGAGTGGAAGCTGTTAGTCCCAGGTGTACAGGACAGTATAAAAAAATCTGGAAATAGCTGGTTCCTTTTAAAGACAGCGCAATTTATATTTAGAGAGACGGGGGGGGGGCAGGAGGAGAACCCTATGTAAATTAAAGTCCCACTTACAATGGGTTTTTAAAACATCAAAAGAGACCTAAGCTTTATAACATTCACAATAAAGAAAAGCAAATCATTTCTTAGCAAACACAAATTAAATATTTGCCCAAGCAGCTGACAGAAAGGGTGAGGTTTCTCTCACCTGCTATACTGGCAATTTGTGCTGACTCTTTCCTGGTGTAATTTTATCCTACTCTCCCAAAGTAATGTGAGTAAATCTTGCTTAACTTGCAAACATATCTTCCGAGCAGGCGTTTTTGTCTTTGGATATAATTTCCCTTCAAATCCCTATTTTTATTTTCGAGTGAATACGACCAAAACATAAAAGGGTGTTGTTTAACGTAAAAACAATAACCCACAACTGTTAAACCACTACTGTACTGTCATTTATGTTACTTTCTCCTAAAGATTTATATATAAGGAATAACTCACCTCTAGGTTAATTTAGACATCTGTTACATAATGTGCAGGTTTTAAAAAATGCAAATAAGCAGGGTGCAAGGATGGTTTTCAGGATCATAGCAGGCAGGGAGGAAGAATATAACCCTTTCATCTTTGGCTATTTGTCCCAAGCTTAGAACATCAATGATACCAATAATTGTAACCCCCCCACAAACCTGATGCTATTTGATACAATTGCCCACTATCTGAGTGACCTGACGAACCCTATGCAAAGAAGAGCCTTCACACTTGCCCGCTTCCACTCCATTCCTACAGGGTATATTTTCCAACACTCCTCCTGATCTTCGCCTTTGCCCGTGCAACAGGGGAAAGATAGAGGACTTTATTCACTTTTTCTTTCACTGCTCTTTATATGACTCAATAATACCGAGGCTCTTCCTATTAATTCCCCCGTCCATCGTCTTGGAAGATGACTGCATGAAATACTTATTGGTGGACGCCAACCCCATGGTTACCCGCGGTGTGTCCATCTATATTTTGCAGGCCCTGAAACTCAGGGCCACCTCGATGGGTTAACTTTTTTTTTAAGCCCTGGACTTTTGTAAATATTCTGAAATACCCATAGCCACATGATTTATTACTGCTTTTACCATATCTTGTTTTATCCACCATGATTTTATATCTGTTGTTTAGCAAATGTATCTGTCAGGGGGCTGCCTCCGTCAACAGGAGAGGAGTTGCCGGGGCTTTTTCGGTATCGCCAGCCCCCACCTCCGTTGCTGAGTAACTCCTCCTCTTTCAGTGAAGAGGAGAGCAGTTCTTCCAGTGGGGAGGGGGAGATGGGAGTGGAAAGTAGGAGTCAGGGCTCTGACAAGGTAGCAGAGCCCTTGCATCAGGCAGAGGCGGGAAAGGAAGCACCGCTTCCGTCTCCCCACTTACGCAGGGGGGAAAGACGCAGAGGGGGGAGGCGGGGGTTCCGCATCCCGCGCCTGTTATGCTGGGGTAAGAACCGGAAGGGGCCATTCCCGGACTCTGCCGAAGGATGAGCTGGACGTCTTTTTTGTAGCTGCACTGTATATATCTACACAATAAAGAAACTTAGTTTAGAAGTTTCTGCGTCAGCCTGGTTACTCATGAGCAGCTGCTGAAAAGCCTTACAGTATCTAACATATCTTGTATAACTGCGGCAGGTTTCTGCCTGAATTCTTTTCTATGTGCTATGGCCAATTGGCTAACGCAATAAACTTTGATTTGATTTGATACAATTGTTTTAGCACTGCCTTTTGCTGTGGGTATTTCACATCCGTTACTCAGAGAAGACATGGAGTTCAAGGAACTGGCTTCTCTCCTGCCTGCCACACACAGCACTTGGCTTCCGCTGTCCTTTGCTCTTGGGCTGCAGGGCTGAAGGCAAACACACGGCTTCCGTTGACCAGGGGACTTGGGGCTGCAGAGAAGATACACTGCTGGCCACCCAGTAAGAACATCCCCGCAAGGGGAAGACCAGCCTGACCCCATCCACCAACCCAAATGAGCAGAGCTGCAAGGAGCTCCCCTTTCCTCCCAAAAGAGTGCTTTGCTCCTACTGCTAGTTGCCACGAGGCTGCATAGCTGAAGGGAAGCCCACTTGGCCCCATCAATTAGCCCAGGGATGAAGCGTTGCTGGGCTGAGATTGTAATCTACTGCAAACCACTTGAGACTCATTAGATCAAAAAGTGGGACATCCATCTTCTGAATACAAATACAGTCATACCTTGGTTGTTGAACGCCTTGCGACTCGAAGGTTTTGGTTCCCGAATGCTGCAAACCTGGAAGTGTTCCGGTTTGCAAACTTTTTTTTGGAAGCCGAACTTCTGATGCGGCTTCCGATTGAGTGCAGGAAACTCCTGCAGCCAATCGGAAGCCGCACCTTGGTTTTCAAACGTTTTCGGAAGTCGAAGGGACTTCCAGAACGGATTCCGTTTGACTGTACTACTACTAATTTCATGAGACGCATTTAGTATTTGTTTTCTGTAACTGGAACTTGAGAAAACAAGCTGTATATAACTTTACCGCAGTTACGTTACAACCATAGCTACACACAACCACATTTCAATACTATTATCTTGGTATTTCACTAGTCAATAACTTTCTCTGTGATCTGTCATGATTCAAGCTTAGAAATCAGCTGCAGCTGATTGGCTCCTTCTTCACTTGTTCCAGGAAGCACAAAGACTGAGAAACAAGGGGAGCAGAGCAAGCTGAGAATCTGCTAAGCTATATCCACCTGCAACTTGAGCTCAGGTTAACCCTTTCATGCACACAAGCGTAAGTCAGTAAGTGTATATTACAACAAAATTGTCCATCCGGTAATTCAAAAACATGCCAGCCACAGCAGTTAGGGCACAGATTTAAGACAGCAGGCATTATTGTTGTTGTTGTTGTTGTTGTTGTTGAATATTCCTTGAGAGCACACAGCTCATTCAATGTCTTCCCTCCTAAAATTCCCTTGCACAGAATGAGAGCTATAAATGTATGCTTTAACTAGGAAAGCCAATTAGCTAAAATTCCCTTGGAATAAGTAGTTCCTATAACTATGGCCTGAAGCTCAACATCAAAAAAAAACTAAGATCATGGCCACTGGTCCCATCACCTCCTGGCAAATAGAAGGGGGAGAAATGGAGGCAGTGAGAGATTTTACTTTCTTGGGCTCCATGATCACTGCAGATGCTGACAGCAGTCACGAAATTAGAAGACGCCTGCTTCTTGGGAGAAAAGCAATGACAAACCTAGACAGCATCTTAAAAAGCAGAGACACCACCTTTCCGACAAAGGTCCGTATAGTTAAAGCTATGGTTTTCCCAGTAGTAATGTATGGAAGTGAGAGCTGGACCATCAAGAAGGCTGATCACTGAAGAATTGATGCTTTTGAATTATGGTGCTGGAGGAGACTCTTGAGAGTCCCATGGACAGCAAGACGATCAAACATATCCATCCTTAAAGAAATCAGCCCTGAGTGCTCACTAGAAGGACAGATCCTGAAGTTGAGGCTCCAGTACTTTGGCCACCTCATGAGAAGAGAAGACTCTCTGGAAAAGACCCTGATGTTGGGAAAGATGGAGGGCACAAGGAGAACGGGGCGACTGAGGATGAGATGGTTGAACAGTGTTCTCGAAGTGACTGGCATGAGTTTGGCCAAACTGCGGGAGGCAGTGGAGGATAGGGGTGCCTGGCGTGCTCTGGTCCATGGGGTCACGAAGAGTCGGACACGACTGAACGACTGAACAACAACAACAATCTCTGAATCAGTTTAGCTGAGCTGCAGACAAATTTCAGTATCAGAGGTCAACAAAAAATTGGCTTAATTGGCTTTAGCTAGTTGATGTTAGATGAAAATAGTATACAAGAAGTAATGTTATGAATGGTTTAGAAATATTTTGAAATGCTTAAGGTTATGTTGTTTAAGTAATAAATCATATATGATTAGTTAGCATTTTTAAGATTATTAAGAATAATGGTGAATGTTAAGAAAATAGTTACAAAGTTACCAAAGTATATTAATACTGAACGCAGTCGAGAGAAGGGGGAAGTCCCCCAAAGAAGATTTGAAACTAGAATTAAACAATGATGTGTTTAATGTTCCTGTTAGGTATGTATAAGTTTTCTTTTGTTATCTCTTTTGTTGATTTAATGTGTTTGATGTTTCTTTTTGTTGTTCTTTGTTAATTCTTGTTGGTTATTTGGTTTGATGTGTCTGTTGTTTATTGTAAAAAAGAAATAAAAAACTTTTAATAAAAAACAAACAAACAACAAACAAACAAACAAAAAAGACACGACTGAACAACAACAAATAACTATGGCCATTTATTTCCCATTGCAATTGCCCTTTGCGATTTTAGAGTAACTAAAATGCAGCTTTGTTACATGGGAATTAGCATTAGACTGGACAGTGCTCCAGTGTCATTGGTCATCAGATTATTTCAACTGCCTCATTAAAATGGTATAAACAGGATTCTTTTTTCGTTGTTGTTAAAGAGAGCTTTTTAATTAAAACCGAGTGCAAATCAGCTACGAGAAGGCAGGGTTCTTTTGATCTGAAGGGCCGGCTGGTTTACACCTGTGGCTGGCGCCATCCCAGGTTCTGACAGCACTCTTGGACAGAACTGACAGTGAAGAAAAGGGGGCAGGCCAGGAAGAATCTCAGCCACAATCCAGATGTGAGACAGCAAATTGGCAAAAAGGCGACCCATCGTAATTTGACTGAGCCCTGTAAAGAGAAGCCTTAATCTCGTATTACAAATCTTCAACCTTTGCTGCTTTGGACAGTAAGCCCTGTGAAATGTTTCAAAGATGGCTGGAAGAAACATAAACAAGCCCACACTGCCGTGGCCGCCATGCTAAAGAAAACAGATCCGATGGCATTGTGGCCGCAGAAGCGCAACGTGGTATTTTCTAAATGGCCTCTTGGCTGGTTTTGCGTAGCCTGGTGGCATCATATAACACACTAGTAACTTACAGCCTTGTAGTAATTACTCCCACAGCACCAATATACCGTATTTTTCTGTGTATAACACGCCCCTGTGTATAAGATGCCCTCTGTTTTGGGGACTCCAAAATAGAAAATGGGGGGGGGGGAGAGACTGCCAAGAGTTGTTAAGCTTCTGGGGGGCAGGATTGCCCAGAGCTGTTGAGCTTTTTTGGGGGGGTTGCCAAAAATTGCTCACCCACCTGAACAACGCTGCACTAAAGCCACCAATCGTCTGACCGCTCGGACCCAGCAGCGGCAGCCAATCAACAGCAGCCCTTGCCACAGCCGCCAAACATATATTTTTTTTTACTTCATACTTTTTTATTAATTTTTACTTTAACATACAAACATAGAACTCATCAATTATATTTACATTGTTGTTCCTTAGTTTATATTACATCCCATATATTTATGTCGTAAATCATCTTTATATTCCCTTTTACATCTTGTAAGTTCCACTCTTCTTGCAATACAAATCTGTCATTACAGCCGCCAAACATATTGACAATCTCCTGCTCATGGCTGCAACCAATCGCTTGTCCCTCCTCTACACTATCCATGTATAAAACAACCCCCCATTTTAAACATTATTTTATAATAAAAAAAACAACAACTCATATACACGGAAGAATACAGTAATTTCAACCCAAAGCTGAGGAAAGTTGGCCAACCACTGTTCTTGGGTGTCCTGCAATCTACCTTCTGCCCAGCCTAGCTCTACTGTATACTCCTTAGATGAAAAAGAAAACTTCATTCATTTGACGAATCAAATGTTTTAGCCCTACTAGACATGAGTATTTTCCCCCCCCCATTCTATTGTGAGTGTTGGCCATGAAAATAATTTAAGTGGCTTTATTTCCCAGAATTTCAAACAGCAACATTCTCTGTTGCTGGATAACTACACTAGATACCCACAATTTCAGGTGTGGTTTCCTCTACCCACCTTCTTATTTTTGACTTTTTAAAAACAGACCATGCCGTTTTACTCTAGGGCTTTTACCTTTTGCTGTTGTCTTTGTCATCGATCAAATCATTGCGTCTTTAACTGAAAACGATAGATGGAGATTTTGTGAGGAAGAACGCATAGGTTTGTAAAAGAAGAATGAGTGACTGATTTACCCTAGAACATTTGTGCTAGCTGCTCTAGGTTTTGTGAAAAATACGCTGAGGGTTTTTGGTTTTTTTTAAAGAATGTTATGTGAGCAAGGGTTTGGTTTCATGTTTCATCCAAAAGACTGTTGAATCATAGAAGTCGGATGGAAAAGGCATCTAATCTATTACCAAGAAGGACAAACATACAGATATTTCAAGGGTGCAGAATTCGAAGGAATGTGTCTATATGGTTGTGTCCTGCTTTGTTCCTTATAGACTTGCTTTTTTGTTGTTGTTTTTGTCCCAGTACATTTCTTAAAAATAAAAGGGGAGATGTAACCTTTGGTGGTGATGGCGTTAGGCAGAAATAGTACTGTTGAACTGTGGCATGGCCAGCTACTAATTCCAGCCCAAACATATACCATGTTTTGCCAGTCAAGGAAAATTTTATTGGTTTGTGTATTTTGCAAGATAGCAACTGCTCAGTCAGCCATCTGTGTGTTGTGCCAGGAAAATACGACATTGGCTTTTATTACCCAGATTGAAAAATAAGCCCTGGGGGTAGTTTCCTTTAGTCAACATTTAGGGAAAGAAATATATGCTAAAGAAAGATGCATAAATTTCGTTGTTTCCTGCAAGGGGACAATGACAATAAGATCTATTCTATTCTATTCTATTCTATTCTATTCTATTCTATTCTAAAGCTGTACAGTGGTACCTTGGGTTACATACGCTTCAGGTTACAAACTCCCCTAACCCAGAAATAACACTTCAGGGTTAAGAACTTTGCTTCAGGATGAGAACGGAAATCGTGCTCTGGCGGCGCAGCGGCAGCGGGAGGCCCCATTAGCTAAAGTGGTGCTTCAGGTTAAGAACAGTTTCAGGTTAAGAACGGACCTCCGGAACGAAGTAAGTATGTAACCAGAGGTACCACTGTATTGTTGGGTTGCTGTCCTCATAGGAATCCCCATGCAAAGCCTGAACCAAATATATTAATTCAGGATATAATCTGGTCTCCTTTTGTAAGCTTTCTTAATAAGTCAACTACAGATCACCATCCTCTACTAATGCATTTTTCTTTTTGGAAGATGGTTTGGTGGCATCTTGTACACCTCCTTCTGGCAACTCCTGCAGCCAAGCTGGTGCCAAACTTTTTGCTCTGCTTTCCTTTGGACCACATCAGCAAGGCTGAGAGGGGGGTCTTGTCTGTATGGGCAGCCCAGGACCTCCATACACACTGCCTCCATACACACAGGCTTTCATCCCAGAGAGATCACTCTGGTGCTACTAACACAGCAAAAACAGCAGGGAAGGCACCAGTTTTGAGTTCTAAACTCAAAGTGATTGGCATAAGGAATGAGTGAAACTGGTTGCTTTTGTTGGTGGGAGAGATTCTCATGTCTCACCGGTCAGCTTGTTGTTGTTGTTCAGTCGTTCAGTCATGTCCGACTCTTCGTGACCCCATGGACCAGAGCACGCCAGGCACGCCTATCCTTCCCTGCCTCCCGCAGTTTGGCCAAACTCATGTTAGTAGCTTCGAGAACACTGTCCAACCATCTCATCCTCTGTCGTCCCCTTCTCCTTGTGCCCTCCATCTTTCCCAACATCAGGGTCATTTCTAGGGCGTCTTCTCTTCTCATGAGGTGGCCACCGGTCAGCTACCACCCACCTTAAGCCGGGCAGCCCCTGGTCAACAAAATGCTGACCAGCCACTGTCCACCTGCATCAATGGGTGCTTGGAGCTCAGAGTACCACTAGATAAGCTGAACGAACTACTGCATCAGGCATGCAAGTTACAGAAGAGCATTTATGGATTGAAACAAGCAGTAAGAGATGGAGCGAAAAGCTGAACCAAGCGCTCTCGAAAGAAGTCTTTGTACAAGGTAAAGCAGTCTCATGCCTGTACGGCAGATTCAGAAAGAACAGGTGAACATACATTCTGACCTAGGCAGGTGATCTGGTCCTAGCTTATGAAAGTCCAGATGCCAGCAAGGAACTAGTGAGTCATCTGAACAAAGGAGATGTAAAATGTCTGGTAGACATCACATTCTGCCTTGGCACCCAAGCTGAAAGCGATCCTTTTTTTTGTAAACCAAAGGCAAAAGATTCAAGCACAACCTGAATCCCTAAAGTGAAGGGGAAAGGGGGCTCTTTTTTTTAATGAGCTGTAAGGAGAAGCGGGGTTGGGGGCAAGGTGTAAGAGGGAGCTTGGCAAAGTGTAAGGGGAGGGGGTTGGTCAGGCATAAAGGGAAGGGGATAGGAAGTTTGTTGGGGTGGTTGGCAAGTGAAGTGAGCTGGGGCAGCACCCCCTAGTAGTCAGATAAAAAGGTACTGAGAGATCTCATGGATCTCCCAAGTTACGTCCAGCCATAGTACTGCAAAAATGTATCCAAGTCAAGGCTAATAAACCCAGTAAACTGTGTAACCCCCACATCAATACAAGAAACAGTGATTTATTCACTTGATTCAGATTATAAAATTCAGAACTAGGGAATCAGACTATATGCTAGGAAGAATAACAAAATGCTGCTTCCCTAAATTTGTTCTGCAACACTTAATATTTTTCATGTTCGAGTTTTGCCAGCCCTTCGGAAGGATTGATGCGGGGCACTGAAGCCCAGCCCAAATAACTATAAATTTTCTCCAAGCAACCCTCTGACTGCCTCGATTTCAGCAGGCATTGCCCAATACTTTCAACCACCAGCCCCCCCCCCCAAATTCTGTCCACCCCACAATCCACCACTACAAGTGTTATATTGCTCTCTGGCAACTTTCCAGCCAACCCTGGAGCTGGCGAAGGGGATCATGCCGGCAGCCGCACCGTGCTTTGTAAGTGTTGGGTTTCCATGGTATTTTTGAGCACCTCAAAACTACAGTGTCAAAACTACAAGCCCTGGCCTTCCTTCTCCAGCTGTGATTGTCCAGCCGGCTTGTCATTCTGGCACAAAACCATTTGAGTGTCTGGGGAGCAAAGCCCCAAAACAACCTTCAACTCTCCTTCCTCAGGATCAAACTGAAGAGCAGAACTGGAGTTGAAGTGCAGATTGGAGGATTGATCCCCCAGCCCTTTTCTCCATTCCGGGGTTGTTGGTGAGGAGGGTTATCAGGAACTGTCCCTGACAGGGTTATCTTTAGCATATACGCTGCTGGGGTGCAAAGATCCGCCCAGCACCCCCAAATTTAGTTAATTTTGCGTGCACGGCGCCATTGAGAATGACAAGCGCCGTTGTTGAATCTGACAAGCGCCGCCATTGTGAATGACAAGCGCCACCACGTCTTTGGTAGATGGGCGCACAAAGTCCTTTAGCAGGTATACATTCTGGTAATACCTAGGTATATATGTATTTTGTTTTTCTAGCTTGATCAAAATTATTTATTTTTTCATAACAGGTAGATAGTTAAGAGCTTAGGCGGCTTCAGCGGCGGGTGCCTGGTGCCCCCCAGAATTCGGCGCCTAGGTGCCCCACACTCCTTGCACCCCCGAGTAAAGACGGCCCTAGTCCCTGACCTTGCATTGCACAGAGGTGCAGCACATGATCCAAAGAAGTGGAAAGGGTGTGTGTGTGCTCTGGTGACCTCGAACTTCGCCTCAGCTACCAAGACCTGTCCAAACATTTATTCACACCAATTAAAGGCTAGAAGCTTGCATTTTTAAAAAGCCACTTGAGATTGAAAGGAAATCAATTCTGTATTCTACATGCTGCGTCCCTATGAAACCCATTCCGCCTTAACACCAGAGCTAGAGTTAATGCGCATTGTCTCCAGGTGCTCGTGTAAATGAGCTGCATATCAAAATCAAACGCTGTGATGGGTGTTTTGGTGCGTGGCAGTGTGAGGAACCTAGAATCAGAACCCAAATTACAAGCAACTCAAGGCTACCTGGTGCCCCTTCCACCTCCTCTCTGTGGGAAGACAGACAGCCAAGACCTCAGACGCTCTAAACATGACTTTGCTTTTGTTCGGTATTTACTCAACGTAAACACGGGGATGTAGATTTGGACCCTCAGACAGAAATCCAATATACAGACCCAAATCTTGCAGTATTAGGTAGTGGCTTCAGAGTAGGTGGTTATTTTTCAAAATGAAATTTGCTTAAAGGGGGTTCTGAGCAGGTATAAACATGTCACAACAACAATAACACTGCAAATTGTTTCGGCACTTCCTTATGTTGCCGTGCCTGCTCTGTTACGCAGTGCAGCTGCAGCAGGGGAAATCTGTTCAGAGTATTCCTACATAATAGCATTTCCCCTTCACATGTATGTGTGTGCGTGCACTGAGCAGTCTCTCTTCCTGCAAATCTCTGAAAGGTGCTCACTTCTACCTTTCTGGAACCAAAGCAGGTCTTATAAGACTTCCCTGGATCCAGGTGTGTTAAGCGGCGGGGGGGGGGGGGGTCACCTTTCTGGGCAAGGTGCTTGAGAAGGTGGTAATGGCCCTTCTCCAGGTATGTTTAAAAAAAGCAGATTACTTGGGTCCATGCTCTCAATGTAAATGCTACATATCATTGTCAATGTTGTATTATGTACTCCGCTGGGTCTTCAACTGGTGGGTCAAGACCCACGACCAGGTTGTGGTATGATATTTTGGGAATATACCATACAAACAAATATTTCCCCCCAAATTCCTGTTTGGGTTAAAGGTAGATCCCATGTGAAAACACTGAAGCATTTTGCAGCAGCATTTGTATAGCTGTATCACAGGCCCACGTGCACATTTAAAACAGTATCATCCCACTTTAAACAGCCATGGCTTCCCCAAAGAACTGTGGGAAGTGTAGTCATTTAAAGATACCAAGAGTAGTTAGAAGACCCATATTCTTCTCAGAGAGCGACAATTCCCAGAGTTCCCTGAGAAGAGGGATTAACGGTTAAACCGCTTGTGGGAGTTTCAACCCTCAGTGCCCTTAACAAAACTACAGTTCCCAGAATTCTTGGGGGAATCCATGGCTGTTTAAAGTGGGGGTGACTCTGCTTTAAACGTATACTGCAGAGAGGGCCACAGCCATCCTCGTCCCTTCATGGGGAAATACGTTGCCTTCACTGCAATGTTTTCTTGACCCAGAATTTAGGTCTCAGAGCTCTTATGAATCACATAGATGGGTCACGTCAAGAAACATTCCAGCCTGTTTCATTCCTTCTTTTTGAAAACAGAAGTCCTGGAATATTCTTAGAGAAAAGCAACTGTATCGACATTCCTACTGATGAGCACATCAGAAGTACATCAACGGAACATCCACTCGTATTCAAGACAGAATCCTGGCTTCTAGCCCACTGCTGTATCCCCTCAAGACCCGTCTGCCTCTATAGAGGAAATGAGGTTGTCTTCTTTTCTTGCTAACTGCTCACTGTTGTTGTAAGCTGGGAGACAAGGAAGGCACTGATTTGTTTCTTAAAGGGGGAAGGAATTGAAAGAGCACCATCTACTTTGTTAGAAATCTAAAGTATAAAACAGAATGCTAAAATGAACATGCATCTCTGGACAAAAAGCCTTAAGATCAACGAAAAAAAGGATCAAGATTGCACAGCAGGTTACCAGGTTTTTTTTTGGGGGGGGTGGGTATTACTTAAATAAAGGCATCTGTGGTGTTTTGTTTGCTTGTTTGACGTCAAAGCAGCTTTCAAGATGCTAGGCAAAAGGATGAATTTAACACAAGTGTCTCAGCTACCCACTCTCACCTCTCGAAAACTACAGAACTTTCTTTGTCCTTCCCCCTACACCAGGAAAAGGAATGACATCATTGCCACTTAAGGGGTTCTATGGGCCAATAAAAATAACAGTTACTGACCAAGAGCACTAGGGCAGGAATATTTTTGGAACCATAGGCTTGCATTCCTAAAAGTCCCTTGCTCCCTAGTCCAAACATATCATGGACTAAAATTCCTCACATTTTCTTAACCAGTGTTTCTTTGGGTTTGCACAATGGTACAGTTCTTTTCCTGAACTGTGCTTGTGTTTGGAAATGGAAAGAAAGGGAGCCCACATACTAAATAACCCGCAAGTGAAATACAGGACCCACAGTTTTATTTTTAAAAAAGAATAAAGGAGGCAGCAAAGAAGCAAAGATTTGCCCTATAATAATACAGTTGCCCTGCTGCTCTCTGGAGATATTCTCCCTGCTTCACACATTCAGAGGATTGGGAGGCGAGGCAGGGGGAGAGTTGCCAGAGCCTCATTCCTCCTGCTTTCCATATTGTCTGAAACACAACTTCCACTTCTTCACATACCACATGCATCCCTCCCCTCCCTCCCTTTGCTGGAGCTTGCTTGTTTCACTTTGGCAATAGAAGTGCGAGTTGTCTCATGGATGGCACAAAACAGCATGACGACAGAAAGCATAAGGCGCTTGCATTTCCTGTCACCCAGCCTGCTTCCCAAAATGTCAACTCTAGCCACAAGGAGCCATGGGTCTCAGCTTTAACACCCACTTAGCATACCCAGTTCTCGCAAACTCCAGTGCATGGGAAATAGGAGCACCAAGACTTCCTAAGAAACATAGCCACACTGTATGTAAGGTAAAAGGACCCCTGACCATTAGGTCCAGTCGTGTCCGACTCTGGGTTGCGGGCACTCATCTCGCATTACCTGGCCGAGGGAGCCGGCGTACAGCTTCCGGGTCATGTGGCCAGCATGACAAAGCCGCTTCTGGCGAACCAGAGCAGCACACGGAAATGCCGTTTACCTTCCCGCCAGAGCGGTACCTATTTATCTACTTGCACTTCTGACGTGCTTCGAACTGCTAGGTGGGCAGGAGATGGGACCGGGCAACGGGAGCTCACCCCGTCGCGGGGATTCGAACCGCCGACCTTCTGATCGGCAAGCCCTAGGCTCTGTGGTTTAACCCACAGCGCCACCCGTGTATGTATGTACATACGTACATACCACACTGTATGTACATGCGTATAATTGATGAAGTCTCAAATTCAGAAATTCCAAGAGCCACACAGGTTGTGCCCAGCCTACATGAATTTCCGACTGACCAAAGAACAAATGAGAAATCACAAACTAGACATAGTGGGTGAAGTCCACACTCATCGGTGTATGCTTTTTCTTGTTCTTAAATTATTTCATCTTTACCCTTACAGCTCCAAGCCTACAGCTGTCAATGTCATGTCACTGTGGTTCTAATATCAACTTGTACTTATTGATGCACTGTAAGACAATAGGATTTTCATGATCTGGCTGAAGCTAAACATCCATCTTTGTCCTTGTAAACTTGGAAATGGCACAGCCTGAACAGCTTTTATGGAAAACTGCAGCCCATGTTCTGGGTCCCTGTAATGGGGATGTCAAGTCAAAAAGAGGGTTTGTCCAGAAATTATATCTGAGCCATCTCTGCAAAGAGAACATAGCACAAGATGAAGCAGCCACAGGAAAATGGCGCAGGATTCCAGTTAATAATAATAATAATAATAATAATAATAATAATAATAATAAACCTTTACTGTCACTACACCACCTGTGTGCAGTGAAATTAAAGTTCATGAGCTTTAGAAATTTTGGGTTACAAAAACCCAAGATGGGGTTAATAATTTCCTTTCATTTTTGACTTCTTGAGCCATTTTTTTCAAAGAATCCTGCCACAAACATTGATGACCCTTGCTACAATTATCTTACAGTTTCTACTTGGTACAGCTACAAAGCGTAGAGGACCAGATATTGGCTGCAGAATCTGGAGTCTGCACGTTGCTCTGAGCTCCCTGACAGGGGCCAACAGCTTCAGATCTTCACCAAAGCACACTAATGCAAGTATGGCAGGCTAGAAAAGGAAAAAAAGTTGTAAGTGTGAGAACATTAAGAACTTGTCTTTAATTTTGCATTTTTCCCCCCAAGCTACTCTTTCGAACCACATCGGACTCACACAGAAGGCCAGTCTTGACTTAATAACTTGCAGTCACTGGATTTGGGGGGTCCTTGTTCTCGTAGACATTTGTTGTTCAGTCGTTCAGTCGTGTCCGACTCTTCGTGACCCCATGGACCAGAGCACGCCAGGCACGCCTATCCTTCACTGCCTCTCGCAGTTTGGCCAAACTCATGTTAGTAGCTTCGAGAACACTGTCCAACCATCTCGTCCTCTGTCGTCCCCTTCTCCTTGTGTCCTCCATCTTTCCCAACATCAGGGTCTTTCTAGGGAGTCTTCTCTCTCATGAGGTGGCCAAAGTACTGGAGCCTCAACTTCAGGATCTGTCCATCTAGTGAGCACTCAGGGCTGATTTCTTTGAGAATGCCATTCACCTTCCTCAGAGGCTACTAAGAATTTCAGAATCCATTTTATCTCTGAATAATTTGCATGGATAACAGTCCCAGGAAACAACTGCATGTTTATGCTTCTACAGGAAATAGTTCAGAGGGCATCACATAGGATCTTAGTCGTATGCATATCTTTTCAGCAGAATTAAAGGCCTGAAAATAATTTAGACTAAGTTAAGCATTGCAAAAACGCTCTTATCTGTGACCTTGCATTCCTTCCTCATCCTGTGGGGTTGTTTTTTTTTTAAAAAAATATGTTTTTTTTATTTTAAAAAAAGTTGTGAAAGTACATTGCCTTTGTTTAAAAAGGCATGCCTTGGTCTTCTGAAATCCAGTCTCTTAACACTGTCACCTGTAAGAGCAGATCTAAAAGTTTAGGCTGAAACATGGAGGATACTCTGTATTTCTAGAGCCTCTCTCTTAAAACTCACATTTCATCTGTCAAAGTGAGACTGCTTTTCAGTAAAGGGCTGTTTCTGTGCTGTTTTTATTGAATTATCTGCATGGTTTTCCCTGTCCGCGGAAAAGGCAGTGAGTGACGGGGTGAGCTCCCGTTGCTCAGTCCTAGCTCCTGCCAACCTAGCAGTTCGAAAGTACATCGAAGTGCAAGTAGATAAATAGGTACCGCTCCGGCAGGAAGGTAAACGGCGTTTCTGTGCACTGCTCTGGTTCTCCAGAAGCAGCTTAGTCATGCTGGCCACATGACCCGGAAAGCTGTACACCGGCTCCCTCGGCCAGTAAAGTGAGATGAGCACTGCAACCCCAGAGTCATCCGTGACTGGACCTAATGGTCAGGGTGTCCCTTTACCTTTACCTTTAAGAAAAAATTATGTTAAGAAATGGAGTGCTTTTGTTGTACAGATGCAGTGGTGCTTCAGGTTACAGGACTCCGCTAACCCAGAAATAACGCTTCAGGTTAAGAACTTTGCTTCAGATAAGTATAGAAATCGTGCTTTGGAAGCGCAGCGGAGGCCCCATTAGCTAAAGTGGTGCTTCAGGTTAAGAACAGTTTTCAGGTTAAGAACGGACCTCCGGAACGAATTAAGTACTTAACCCGAGATACCACTGTATCAACAAAATGCAAGAAAATGCTGGCCCATATATCTTACTGGATTACACTGTGAATTAGTCTATATTTTTATTAACTGTACTGTATATGAATATGGATATATGTATACCTATATCATTTTTCTCTTCTCTTATTATTATGCTGAAACGGTAGGGACGAAGAAGAACGGGAGGAATGGTTTAAACAGCTACTACCAATCATTTCTGTTCTCTGGGACTGCAGGATGAGGCAGCCCTTAAGCCATTCCTGATCTCTGCCCAGCATCAGATGAGTCTTCTCTCAGTCATAATTTAAAAATGCAAAGGACGATGGTGCCTTTCCACACCAGAACAGCAGCTTACACAACAATCCCTGTATTACAGAACCAGTATGGTTGCTACTTTCCATTGGCTGCATCTCATGTCGTTTCAGTACTGCTTGAAAAATGCTCCGTGGGCCGGGCAGATCATGTGGGAAGGGGGCTAACCCCATTGCTGCTTCTCCTGGGGGAGGGCAACAGCACTGCCCACAGAACAGCTCCTGCGATTCTGGTGGTCAGACTTGATCAGAAGGGTATGGGACCCAGCCTTGGGGAAGAAGAAGCCACGCCTCTCTGACTACAGGAAAACCCATGGCACACGTCAAGACCACAACTGTGTGCGCATGTGTGTGTTGAACCTTACATGACAAAAAAACAAAGCCCAATGATACAGATTGTTAAAGGAAGATGGTGCAAACAGGCACTGGATTACCAACTCTTGCATTTGCTCTGCTTTTATCATTAGTCCTATCTGACAGGACAACACTAGTTAAGCTGTGGTAGCAAGAGGAAATCCAGCACCGAGGAAATCAACAGTGCTATAATGTTTACTTAGGATCTGCTCCACCAATGAATTCCAGATGTTGGCTTAATTTGTCACATTCTGGTATGTTGGAGCAGAATGAATCTGTAAGAGTGCTTTGTAAATCATCATCTGCCAGGCCTCGCATTAAAATCTTGCAGTTGGCCGGCTATTGTAAGAAAAAAAGATGTTCCGAAAATACTCACCATTCAGTGTGTGTCTCTCTCTGTGGTGCTGGAAAGCTACATGCGATTTTAGCTTCCGGCTAAAAGCAAAGCCAAAAATTGTCAGCCTCTCTCCTCTGTTTTAATCCTACTTTCTCTCAGCATGCTGTGGCTAAAGTTAGACATCGCAGAGGCATGACCCAGGCGCGACATTGTGGACTCAGCCAAACTGCGATAAAATGAAAGCATGGAGGGCCTGCACTTTGGAACTCCCTGCCTATTGAGATCAAGCAGGCACCTTCATTGTATTCCTTTTGGCGCCTGATAAAAACATTCCTGTTTAGACAAGCCTACCCAGATGCTTAGCATTTTAACTTTTTATGTTTTAAAGTAGGGCAGCAATGCACCCAAGACAACAACAGCCAGGTGGACAAAAGGTGAAAGCAGAATGGTACTGTAAAAAGATAAAGGCCGTTGCGCACCTGCCCAGGTAGACTGCTGCCGTGCTGCATTTTACCATCCCGCTTCCTGTTCTAACCTGTTGGGACTGCTAAAGGCTCTGGGAACCTGAGGGGGCAGGTTCCCTGCAGGACTAAGTCCTGAAACCAGATCGTCACAGACTGGTTGGATGCAGAGAAATGGTGAGAGGAACCAGCTGGGGAACCCCCAGAGAAGAAGGCTCAGAGCCAGGGGATTAGTGGTGGCCAATGATCAGTAGTCAGAGGGAGAAGAGGGGGGCAGACTGGGAGGAGGAGGTATCAGAAGCCTGAAGAGGTAGCAGGGTTTAACCCAATGCCTCACGAGCAGGTCAAATGCTTGCTGTAGCTTTGCTCATATCTAACCCTGTAAAAGGTAAAGGTAAAGTAAAGGACCCCTGGACAGTTAAGTCCAGTCAAAGGCGACTATGGGGTTGTGGCGCTCATCTCGCTTTCAGGCCGAGGGAGCCAGCGTTTGTCCACAGACAGCTTTCCGGGACATGTGGTCAGCATGACTAAACCGCTTCTGGAGCAATGGAACACCATGACGGAAACCAGAGCGCATGGAAACGCCGTTTACCTTCCCACCACAGCGGTACCTATTTATCTACTTGCACTGGCGTGCTTTCAAACTGCTAGGTTGGGACCAAGGAGCGGGAGCTCACCCCATCACGGGGATTCGAACTGCCGACCTTCTGATCGGCAAGCCCAAGAGGCTCGGTGGTTTTAGACCACAGTGCTAACGAAAGCCCTTAGTATGCTACAGAATATAGGACTGCTGAGACTCAGCGGTCCTATATTCTGTAGCATACTAAGATTTATGGCCACCCAAATATTCTGCCTCCTCTGCACAAGAGAGGCTCCCAGTAACTGGTGGGTTCTTTTCACACCAGCAACGTGTGTGGCAAGACGTGTGTCCTTAACCAGAATAGGCTGTACATATTGACTCTCCAATTTTCATTTTCAGTACTATCAGGTCACCTTGGGAGACACTTGCTCTTTTTTCCCAAGGGACATATTCACTGCATGCGACACAGTGAGAAAGGCAGCCATTCTTAGGGAAATCATGTGGAGGGGGGTCATGTGGCTCGGTAGCAGAGCAGATGTTCTGCATACTCCAAGCTTCACCCAGTTACAGGATCAACCCAGTTACAGGATCTCAGGTAGCAAAAGGATGGAGAGGTTGCACAGGTAGGGCAGCACTGTCCACCTGGTTTCCCAATGGTGAGCATCACTGCCGCTTACCAACTTGGAGGAGGAGGAGAAGAGCGGGGAGCTCAGCACAGGTAGGGTCAGATTGGCTCCTACCACCCACACCTGGAGAGCAGAGGTCCCTCACTCTCCCAGTAGGCAGCATCAATGCTCAGCATCAGGAAGCCAGGTGTGCAGTGGTGCAATGACTGTACTGCACTCTGCCCACTGCTCCCCCACTCTTCTGAGACTCCAGTGCAGCCACTACCAGTCAAACCAACTTACGGTGTAAAAGCAGGTGTGTGAAGCAGTTCTGAGCAAGAACAAACTAGATGTTGTGGTGCTAGCTGCCAAAAAAATATATTAAAAGGCCCTATATCCTCCCCTCCCCCTCCTTCTTCTTTGGCATCACTCATAGCCGAGTAAGATGGTCTTCCATAAACACAGTTTTAACAGTGAGTCCGTAAGTGACTGTGGAGGCCAATTCTGGATCCACACGTCCTTCCACAGTGGGGACATAAGTTTCCAGGTTGATCATGGTGAGGGTTTGCCAAACGTGAATTCCTCTTAGCTCGTTTCTCCATTTTGTCCGAGTTAGAGCATCTTCAAAGCCCATGACACCTTTGGTAAATGCTGTTCTCCAATTGGAGCGCTCACAGGTCAGTGTTTCCCAATTGTCGGTGTTTATACTACATTTTTTTTAGATTGCCTTGAGAGAGTCTTTAAAACCTCTTTTGCATAACGCTTTCCATTTTTAAGTTCAGAGTAGAGTAGTTGCCTTGGAAGACATTATCCAGGCATCCGCACAACATGACCAGTCCAACAAAGTTGATGTTGAAGAATCATCGCTTCGACACTGGTGATCTTTGCTTCTTCCATTACACTGGCACTAGTTCACCTGTCTTCCCAAGTGATGTGTAAAAAATTTCGGAGACGCCGTTGATGGAATCTTTTGAGGAGCTGGAAATGGTGTTTATAAGTGGTCCACGTTTCACAAGCATGTTTTCTCCATGGGCATATGAGAAGGCAAAACATGTGGGTCAAGACATGGCTGTTACCTCTAGATATAATGGCAACAGGTCCACACTGTTAAACATGGGTGTCCCCATTCACTTCTCGGGGTGGGTGTTATTTCAAGGGCCAAAGGGCATGTGAGTGAATGCAGTGAAACCTCCCTCCAATCTTGGAGTTGCAGTCAGTCTCACCAGGGGGGAGGAGGGGAGAAATCGCGCACACATGCACACACGAGAGAGAGAGAGAGATATATATATTTCCTTCCTAATGGGAGACGAATATATAAAATAGGCACATTTTCGTTAACAGCTCTCTAACTTACGCAAGCTCATTTTAAATGCACAGGGAGCTGCAAAATTAAGATCATTGCTCTTTGGACTTATTCCTTGAATAATTCTCTACAAAGGTTCTTTTCATACACGAACTACTGCTTGTGTTTGCCTCAATTCAACTACTGTTGAGCTTCCAGAATGGGCCGCCTATGCCCCATTACAGAAACGGAATTACCCAAGGTCACCCTCCTGACCAGACATGGAATTTTTTACGGGTTCTAATTCATCTCCACCCCCAAAGGAAAAGTGCCTCAAGGTGTTATAGGACCATCATGAAGGATATTTAAAGCATTCACCAAGAAGCCAAACTGCTATTCCATAAAGTGTGTGTGTGTGTGTGTGTATATATATACACACACACACACACACACACACACACACACACACACACCTTTTTACAGTTTGTCGTGCACATGGGAAGAATTACACAAGTGGAGTGAGGTTTTTCCCTTTTGAAAACCTTCCCACACTTTTACTTCTTCTACCCTAAGCTCCACCTAGCATCTTTTCCTCTGAAGGACAACTATCTGATCAGAACTGAGCAGCACTGAAAATACATATTTGACATATATTTCAGTAGTATTTTAGTGGGGATTTTAGACGTCCTTTTACTCACCAAATGTACTGTGCTAAATTTGGAAAAATGCAAGCCTTGTCAAGCAGCCAGACTCCTGCAGGACAAGCCCAGCGCGGTGAACGGTACTAGGAATTGGTGCAGCGCTCTTAGTTGTCTTGGAAAGATTCCTAGGGTCTCTCTGGAGCAGGCATAGGCAAACTCCGGCCCTCCAGATATTTGGGACAAGTCCCATCATCCCTAGCTAACAGGACCAGTGGTCAGGGAAGATGGAATTGTAGTCCCAAACATCTGGAGGGCCGGAGTTTGCCTACGCCTGCTCTGGAGAGAGCAAGGATGCAGGTCAGGCCATTGCATACTGCAGCGGAAGCGCTCTTGCCCTTCCCTGTCAAGAGACTTGCCTATCCCTTCCCAGTGTGAGAGCCAGTGTGTGTAGTGGTTAAGAGCAGTAGACTCATAATCTGGGGAACCGGGTTCGCGTCTCTGCTCCTCCACATGCAGGCTGCTGGGTGACCTTGGCTAGTCCCACTTCTCTGAAGTCTCTCAGCCCCACTCACCTCACAGAGTGTTTGTTGTGGGGGAGGAAGGGAAAGGAGAATGTTAGCCGCTTTGAGACTCCTTCGGGTAGTGAAAAGCAGGATATCAAATCCAAACTCTTCGTCTTCTTCTTCTTCCCAGTCGGTTGTGTGATCACCTGGTGTCATTGTGATATCAGTGACGGGTAGATCGGCAGCCCCACCCTCCTGTCAGACTTGGCCCAGTGGGGTGGGGGAGATAAGGAGCTGACTCACTGCTTGTGAAGAAAGCTCCTGAGGTGCCCATCACTTCCCAATGTCTAGTAGTCACATATCTCCTGCCAAGGTATGTCAGGATTAGGGTTCCCCCTCCCATGAGATAGGCTTTGAAAAAAACTGAGCTGCTTCTTGCAGCTTGTTCCCCTCCCAAGCTGAGGGGGATCCAGTTCCCTTTCTAGCACCAGGGATTCCAAGCTGGATCTTTCACGAAGCTCGCTGGCCTTCCTGATTCTTTGCGCACGAGCTTGAAGAACGAGTGCAGTGCGTAAGCTAGTTTTAGAGCCACGGTGCTCGGTTTTATTTTGTATTATGTTTGGACCTTCTGCCTGCTTCCCCCCCTACTTTTATTCCTAATAAAGTTCCCTAATATGACTGCTGAGGTGTGTGTGGTTGCCAATCTCAGGGTTTCAGAATCCCATGTGCCCAGATGCTTGGCATTCGGGCTCTGGGAGTTTAGGATTGGCGTTGCGAGTCGCCAGCGCATTCTTCTGAGGTCTTGGAGAGACTCAAGAGAGCACGCTGCTGTTACACTCTGAATGAACCGAAAAGCTGTAGATTGAACTGAGGAGTGCTGGGGCACTGGCTCAGAACCTTTTAAAAAAGGAATTGCTTTAGTACATCCCAAGTTCCTTCCCCATCTGAGGCTGCAGGCGTAAGTAGGAGGGTGGTGGCAGCAACTACCAGAAAGTAAGACCCACTGGCAGCTGTGCAAGGCTGTTGTGTTGCATTTGGGCAAGAAAGAGGGCGCAAGAGGACTCTCTTGGGCCTCCTCCCTCCGGCTTCATCACACTGGCCGGATCCACTTCCTACCCCCTTCTGCATCAGATAGAATCCCATCCCTCCTTCCCCCATCCGTCATGACATTGTGAATAGCATTGCACCCTTTGCAAACGGTGTGGAAGTGTATGAATGTTTGCAAGCACCCCTCCCTCCTTATTTTGACACTGGGTTAATTTAAATCCTTAAAGCTATTGAGAATTTTCCATCTTTCCCCTGGCACAGCTTGCTTTGAGCTTCTAATTTTCCACGAAGAGGGAACATGTATTTGAGGAAAAAGCTAGAAGAAAGCAGGGAAGAGACTCTAGTTGTGGGTCTTCTAGGATGGAAAAGCACTGGCTTGTCTTACTGGATTTGGCTTTATGAAAGAGCTGCCAGCCATTTAGTTAAGTGTTCAAAACAATCACATTGTTTTCACTGTTTGTCTTCTTATTGTTGTACAGGACACTAAATCACAGCAGTGGAACTAGGGGAAAGATGAGGCTCTCCTCACAAAAGAAAATGTTGGCCCGTGTAATTTTTCTAACAGGGTTGGATTCCTGTTCTTGCAGCCTTCTGACTTAAAAATGTACCCTCTTAAACGCCCCAGGCTTATCTTGAAAGATGTAAAATGGTGGGACATTTCTTGGTGCACACCTGCTTACTTCTCTTACAATTATTTATTTATTTATTTTGCTTGGTTAGAGGGGTTGGGGGCAGCTGCTACTCTTGAGGAATTAAAACAACTGACGCTGACACCTTATGGGTGGAGGCAGTTTGGCAGATGGATGCCCCCATGCTTTTAACATCTTGACATCTCAGCCTCCTTGTTGTGCAACAAAACCACAGTCGTAGGATACCTTACAAGCAGTGAAGCTGACTACAAACAGAGAGCTGCAATCACAGCATCACTGGAGGTGTGCAGATGCTAATGAACGCAGCACATTTGGGGTGGACACATCAAAAATCTGTTGCTGGCAGGTTAAAAAGGTCGTCTCTTTCACCCTTGTCTTCCTTTCCATCCCCACCCCACCCCACCCGAAATGGTAAGTTCCTACAGGTAGGAAGTTTGTTGATGTTGCTCCATTAAGCACCATGCACACTGGTGTTTCTGTATCACTAAAAGCTATCGCTTGCTCTCTTTGATAAAAGCTTTGCTGGTGGTAAACTGAGAGGGCCCAGAAATCTTCTGCATTGAAAGCACATGTTGTTGAGGGACAGTGTCTTTTGTGTCGCAGAAAAGAAATGCACACAACAGAAAAGAGTGTGCCCTAGAAGAGAGTGGGGAACCTGTGGCTTCACTACAAGTGCCCATTGGCCATGCTGGCTAGTGCTGATGGGAGGGGCCACATGTTTCCAACCCGCCCCCTCCTGCAGCTGATTCAATTCCTCTCACCTAATGAAAAGGAAGCCATTTGGGGCCAGATCAAATGTCATACCAGCTGACATGTTGCTTTGCTTTCCTTCAAAATAATACTATTAATAATAAATGTAATTATTAAAATATGCAGGCCTGATGGTTGCATAGATGTAACAGCAGCAGCCGCCACACACACTCCACATCATCTGCAAAGAATCGTGGGTTAAACATATCCAGATGTCTTCAAGGGTTTTAATTGACACTGGCAGTAATTCTGGTTTGCATTTGTGTACCACAGGATGGAGGTACGCTGGTGAAACTGTATATGCATACATATGTGTATGAATTTCATGCTTATAGCCATGGAAAAAGTATCTTTTCATTTCCTTTAAATTGCAAACAGGTGTTGTCACCTTCTGAACTTAACTCCTATGTTATAACTTCATAGGGCGAGGAGGAGAAGTGAGAAGAGGTCTGCTTCTAAACTGAGGGTCTTTTGTTGGCCAGGTACATGGCATGTTGATAAACCCAACAGTTGAACATGGTAGAAAATCAAATGAAACCAAGAAAACTTTTTTTTTGGAGGTGGGAGGGGGGAATCTTGTTAAAGAAAAGAAGGGAAAAGAAGAACATAACTATTAATTTAACATTGGGATAGGCAGTGAAAGTTGACATCACCACTGGCCGCTTTTGATACCCACTTACACTAAAGGAATCAAGTCCTGTTCCTACCAGTTCCATCCATTCTCTTTTAAATACATAAGGTAAGCTGACTGGGACGCGGGGTGGCGCTGTGGGTTAAACCACAGAGCCTAGGTCTTGCCGATCAGAAGGTCAGCGGTTCAAATCCCCGCGACGGGGGTGAGCTCCCGGTGCTCAGTCCCAGCTCCTGCCAACCTAGCAGTTTGAAAGCACGTAAAAGTGCAAGTAGATAAATAGGTACCGCTCCAGCGGGAAGGTAAACGGTGTTTCCATGCGCTGCTCTGGTTTGCCAGAAGCGGTTTAGTCATGCTGGCCACATGACCCGGAAGCTGTACACCAGCTCCCTCGGCCAGTAAAGCGAGATGAGCGCCACAACCCCAGAGTCGTCCGCGGGCTGGACCTAATGGTCAGGGGTCCCTTTACCTATAAGGTGAACTGGCTGTAACAGGTAACAGATGCTGGATGCCATGAAAGATGACAAAAATGGGAGAAGACAGGTTTGATCCCACTGGGCATTATCCAAAAGGACACCTTCTGTCACAAGTCCCATTTAAAATCAATGAGCGCTACACAAGAAAACCACTATACACTAGGGCAGCTCCCATTACAGGCAGTGTCCTGTTTATGTGTGTTCAATACGTGTGTGACCATCTATACGTGCATCACGTCGAACCCAGAAGTGACCCGGAAACGTCATACAGATGTCACTGAAACGTCACTAAAAGGGGCAGAATGGGGGCAGAGCGGGATGTTTGCAGGCTTTTTAATGGGTTTCCATTACCTGTATACCCGATTTCACCAATGGATGGAATAAAAACAAGGGGACTGCCTGTAATATCCCAGTCTTTATTAACTGGTGGAAAGTCATCATGTGGACATTCCAACTCAGGCACCATACTACCTCGGGCTAATCCTGAACCTAGTTACTAATATTGGGGGTATCAGCGAGTGATGACAGGGCAATAGCAGCCAGTGTGGGCTTTTCTGGCCTGGTTTCCCAAGTCACGCATCATTGTCAGTTACAAAGAACATGCGGGGCAAGGCAGCAAGGATCTCGGTGCTGTGGGGAGGCAGATACTATACTTATACCTTACCTGTAGTGGATGTACTAGTTGGCAGGTGCTAGGAATGAGACCTATTTCCGTGCAAGCCTAAACACACCAGAGTTTGGAATGACATGAGAAAGGTAGAGGCAGGAAGATGGAGGGAAAACACTGTTAAGCACCTGTCCAGAGGAAGGTATAATTGAACAGAATCAGTCTCCTGAGCTTTACCATGAACTATGGCTGCACAACTGCATCTGAGTGTCAGAGTTTCTGACAGCAACTAAAGAAATAGGTGGTGGGCCCTTTGCAGACAGATGGAGAATACTTTTATTGTGCCCTCACCTGTTGTTGTTTTTTTAAGGGGGGAATCCATTTCACATTTCCAAAAATAGAAAAAAAGGGTTTTTCTTTGGGAACGCTTCCTGCAAGGGTCTTGAACAGCGGTCAGCAAACTTTTCAGCCATGGGCTGGTCCCACCGTCCCTCAGGGCCATGTGGTGGGCCGGACTATATATTTTTTTTGGGGGGGGTGAACGAATTCCTATGCCCCACAAATACCGAGAGATGCATTTAAATAAAAGGACACATTCTACTCATGTAAAAACACACTGATTCCCGGATCGTCTGTGGTCCGGATTGAGAAAGCGATTGGGCTGCATCCGGCCCACGGGCCTTAGGTTGCCTACCCCTGTCTTGACTAATCTGAAGTAAACAAGAAACACAGCTGGGAGTCAGGGTGATGGGGAGAAGGGTGGTGAGGGTTCTAGCTGGACTGAAGCAGAAGTCTTTTCCCTCATGAAGGGTCTCTGAATAACCAGAAATCATGGCAAGGTGACTGAAGAGTCCCTAGTGGAAAAGGGTGGTGACATTTCCCAGAATACGGAAATTTAGAGTTGATTAAATTATGAGTGGAAGATGCTTGCTAGAGGAAGCCCTTTTGTTTCGTTCCGCAAAGTTAATTAATAGTTCAACAGAGCCATCAGCTTGCCACAGACATGGCAAAAATCACAGGGACTAATCAAGACAACAAGATGGTTCATGGCTGCTGCTATGGGAGGAGGTTTGGCCTAAACCACTACAGCTTGCTCTGATTCCTTTGCAATGCCACCATGTTCATTTCCTAGAAGAAAGCCAAAACAGACACATCGTTTGAGGGTGTATGTAGATTGCCATCTGAAACAAGTGTCTTGGTAACATGAACTACAGTTACCTATTATGTCTGAACTAGGAAACTAGAGTTGATGTCCTCCAAACAAGCTAGAATATGAAGCCATGATTTAAAGTTGGCTTAATATCCTGGCTTGTTCAGAAGTTGTTAACCAAAGATTCTCAGTTCATTCAAACATAACAGGAAATGATAATATTCTGGCTTGAGTGTTGGGAAGAATGAAGGAGCATGATGCTTGTTCAAACCTTGCTTTATTAAGCTGCAATATAATAGTCTGAATGTGGCCAATGCATTAGAAATGAAGTAGCAGCTCTGTGATTTTTGTTTAAAACTGTAGTTTCATTCTTTTCATGTAAACAAAGTGAACTATTTACAACCACCAGGAGGAATTTCCAACACAGAACTGCTGCCAAACATTCAAAGAAAGCAACCCCAGTAAAGTAGAATTATGTATTTCCATAGCTTCCCCGAAGTAAAACTTGTCATCCCAGAATGTCCTTCCACAAAGATCCTTGTGCACCAATATGCTGCAACCCTGGCATATTGAACAAAGCTGACCCATATGTCACAAAAACTGTCCATCTACCATCCGTTTATCCATGTATGTTTTGTTAACTGTTCCTTCAGTGCCACTTGCAATAACTGTTGATGCCAGTCCTCTTAGAAAATGTAGACTTAGCTTCATCCAATGCTGGGTGACCATAAGATGGGCTGCTACCACAAGAAAGTCAGAGATCTTTATAATGGATATATGTTGCTTCCCTCTCAAACAGAGATAATGCTGATCCAAGGCCAAGCCAAGAATTTTTCCTAAGATAAAAGCAGCAAATGCTCCCCCCACACCACCCCCAAAACGTACCCAAAGCCAGTCAAGTTATTGTGGAACTGCAATAAAGAAAACCCACACAAGCCTCCCCACCACTCCTGACGATTAAAATACAAGAACAATACAATAAATAGCCATCAAAACGTTGCTCTTTCATGGCACCTAAAGCCAGCTGTTTCACTCTGCTAAGGTATATTCATTGATCAGTATCAGAGAGTTTCATTATTACCTATTTTTGTTTGCTTTTAATTTGTTCTGAAGTCTCAATTTTTTTTGTTTCATTGGTCCTGGACAAATAGCAAGGGCCAAAACTGAAGCAAATCCATGCAGATAAATGTTTGCTTAGAAGCCAACAGTGTAAACAGAGATGTCAAATGCCATCTCTAAATTTCTCATTTCATATGCTTCCACAGTTTTAATGCTAAAAAATGATGTTTTGAGGATACCGATTAATGAGATCACCAGAGACCTGTCTTACAGACCATCTTTCATGCACACAGAAGACATTTTGGGCTCTATGTCAAGACACATACTGAATAAACAAAAAATGGCGGCCAAAGTATCTCTCTGTGGGTATATATGCTAAATCTTATTTTTTTTAAAAAAATAGACTCTTATTACAAATTTTAATATATATGCTAAAGTATCAAAGATTGTACTTCACAGAACTTGTAAAATACAATCAAGCAATAACCAGTTTTGCGAGAAAGGGCTATTTTGAAGGTACTATTGTACTATTGCCTTCAAGAGCTACACTTTTGGTAAAATAAGAGCTCTAGTAAACAGCATTCCTCATCAGAGTATTTAAAGAGGTGCTTTTGTGGATGATATCCTCAACTGCACTCTGCAGATGAAACACAAACTGTGGCTCTTAAGAATAGCACATGCCCTGTGGATGACTTAGGGTAAGGCAATGCGTGTCTTGAGTGAAGGAAGGCACTTTTGCAAGTTGCAGACAATAACTGGGGGATGGGAACGACCCCAAGCATCACTTAACATATTATTGCAGAAAGAGGCAAAATTCCTTCAGGCTCCTGAAAATGGTTACATTCTCTGTACAGAAACTACAATTGTAAAATAGTACCTGCGCGGCCTCTTCATTTTTAAGCGATTCAATAGGTATTAGGGCCTCAGTTTACTTTAATATTTATATTTAGTTGCTGGGGGGGGGGTGAATAAGGAAAGAGCATTCAGTGGCAGCTGAAGAGAAGGGCTTTGTGGAAAGATTTTTATGCAGAAGCTGTACAAAATATACCGCAACCGTTGTTTTCCTGGACTACAGGTGACTCTCTAGCAGTGGTTGCCAATTGGGGGGTCCATGGACCATAAGGAATCCACATAGCCTACCCAGGGGGTCCGGGGAAACATTCACATACCGAAAACTACATTGGGGGTCCATGGCTTGGCTTTTGAAAAACAGGAGGCCCGCTATATATAGCTAATTAGGAACCACTGCTCTAACAGATAAGCAACTCTTGTACTTAGTCATTGGAATGTGAATTTGGATTAAAAGCTGTCTCTTCGCTGTAATTAGCACCCAAAACCTTGTGGTAAGCCACAAAAGCTTTTAAGCTCAGCTATGGGAGGAAACTGTACATTCTACTTAAGACTGGTTTTTGGTTTAGCTTACAGGTTTGCTTGGGGTTTTTTTTTAATTTTTTGCCGAGGTAAAGAAGAAAAAGGATCCTTGGATTGTAAGGCCCTGAGATCGGATGGCAGCAGAAACTAGGTAAAAACAGAAGAATGGAATATAAGCATTGCCAGTTCTCGTAAAAAGGCTAATTTAGTTAGAACCGTTAGAAATATTCAGGCGCTTTAAAAAGCCTGGAGGAAGTTGTATGAGAGAACTTGTCACAAGTTCCTTCTGCACCTCATGTGGGAGGATGGGTGCTTTGTTGAGAATAGAGGACACGGTGAACAGTGGTACCTCGGTTTACGAACTTAATCCATTCCGGAAGTCCGTTCTTAAACCAAAACCATTCTTAAACCGAGGCCGCTTTCCCTAAATGAGGCCTCCCGCCGCCAGTGCCCTTCCACCGTTCGGATTCCGTTCTTACATCGAGCTGTGCCTGTTGAATATTTCACATGTTGTGCTGATCACAATGTTTAAACCTGAACTGATGAAGCTATATAGCGAAACCTGTGAGTGATCCGGAGGACAGGTCTTCTCCGTCCCTCTCTTGTGCCACTTTGTTGATTTCATCTGGATGGTGATTTTGCAAGACCTATAAGTACATTCCTCATTTACAATTACATCTAGGAGATTTTTGCTCCCGACCTCTGAAGAATTCTACCATCATTTCAACCGTCAACAATGTGTGAACTTTCTGGTGGCATTGAGTTTTGGTTGCTATACCCAACCTGCTGCTGAATGGTTCAGTTGCGTGAACATTTTATCTTACACTATGTATTCAGTTATATTACCTATACATGGCTTTGTTAATCATGTGGCTTAGTTGAAGGAATGTTAAGTCTTTCAGAAGAGTGTTCCAGTAAATCTTTCATTACATTTTCAGCCATTGTGTGGTGGTTTGGTTGTTTATGGTTCATATTATCACCACAGTGATACTTTATGTTGTTTGTGACCACTGTAACAGAAACAGATCTGCATCCTGAGATCCAAAAGAAATGGACTTCTTTCCCATTTATTCTACAGAATCCTAGGGTTTCTGAAATAGGGGCTGGTCCTGGTTCTCACAACACCATATGTATAAAAATAATATATCCCAGAACTTCACACAAAATGAGTAGCTTTCAAAAAAAAAAAAAAAAGAGCATTTTCCCTAACACCCAGCCTTTGCCACATGTACTTTAAATGTGGAGTCAAGCGAAACTTTTGGAAGAGCCAGACAGTCACCCCTTGTGCTCGCTTGGAGCCCCTGACAGAAAATATAAACAGAGTTTAAATAGAAACAGCATTAGTGAGCCACAAATATGAGGCAGCAGGAGGAATATTGCTTTCCAACAGAAACTATCCAAGTGAGTGGTAGCTATTGTACAAGGAGAAACACGTTCTAAAACACTGGAGAGATGCTATTTTTAGCAAGCATTAGCTCAGACAGAAGCAAATTACCTTTTAGCAAGTATATCAATACCTAAACCCATCATCAGTCCTCCACTTACATGGTATTAGGTGCCATTTTCAGACGAACATTATAAATCATTATAATCTACAAACTGCCATCACACTTTAGTAGTAAATTAAGCAAGCTTTCATCAGTTTGATCAGCTCTCTCCTTTATGATTTGGATGGTCAAACCTATGCTCTCCCCATGATTCTGAAACAGAGCTTTAAAGAAATCTGTTTTCCAGAAGAAAGGCAGGTTACGGAGAGAAAAGTTATTTGCAAAGATGAGGAGAAAAAGAAAAGGCTACAAAGAAGGCTTTATTTAGCACAGTGAATAGTTCGCCACCCCAATCTGATTCCGGCTAACCTAACCTGGATCTGGTCCCGAATTAATTTGGGGATAGAGCTAGTCTTCAATTGGAGGTTTTCAAACCCTGCCACTCTGTGTTCTTCCTTGTGGCTGCAGACCACCTATTTCTTCATTCAGAATGCACAGGCAGAACAGATTCCCCACCCCCACCCCGTATTTTTAAGCCACCAGTAAAATTTTATAATATATATAACTCAGTTGGTAGAGCATGAGACTCATGGGTTCAAGTCCCACATTGGGCAAAAGATTCTACAACTCTATGATTTATGGCACCTGCTGCTATTCTCGACGATAATGGTAGCACCCTGCCTTGCTACCCAAGGTGAAACATGGGTTTGAAGAAAGGGTTGTTTTGAGAACAATTATGTTCCAGCAGCAACCGCAAAGGCTAGTGTGACCTCCCCTTATCACTCAGCCTTTCCTGTGTGGAACTCGCTGTGATCAGCTATTATTGCATCACTCCTTGTCTGTTTGCAGCCTTTGGCACAAGGCTGGCTAATCTTATCTCGAAGCTGCTGGCTGCAACACAAGAGACATGCAGCACAGCAAAGGCTTGTAAATATTGGGACAGACTAGTTTAACTAGAAGCTGGTAGATTATTTACAGAGCACATTTGCAGCTGTCAAAGGCTCACATCTCTTGAAGAGCACTCTTGGTACTCACCAATCACAATCAGGGTGTAGTTCACATTCATGCTACCGAAACCATTGGTGGCTTTGCAGATGTACGTTCCTGCATCCTCGCTTTCCACTTCTTTGATTTTCAACCCTTGTTGGAGGACCCTGAACCGCGTCCATCCGCTGTGGATGGTTCTTCCATCCTTCATCCACATCGTAAGAGGTGGGGGGTCACCCTCCACGGGGCAAAGGAGCTTGATGGTTCTTCCTAATCTCACAGATTGCCGGTGGATCACTTTATCGGAAATCCTGGGTGGGCCTAAGCAAGGGAAGGAAGGAAGAAAAAGTAACATGTTTAATTTCCTTGATGAAAGTTTAAGGCACTGTCAAAGAATACGACACTTTATATGGATTATGTAACAATAGTCTTTTGCGGGGGGGGGGCGTGAAACATGGGGTGCCAGTACTCACATCTTGATAAACTGCAAAAATGCCTCCCCCACCAACACTTTTCCTCCCTGTGCCCCCTCCCATTTCTCTGTTGAATTTGTGGTAAACATTAAATTTTTAAAAAATGATAATAAAATCAATTTGTAAACATTTTCTAGATGTTTATTTTACAAAAAAACCTGGAAGGAAAGTGGGGTACAAATGTAATACAGTGGTACCTCAGGTTACATACACTTCAGGTGACAGACTCCGCTAACCGAGAAATAACGCTTCAGGTTAAGAACTTTACCTCAGAATGAGAACAGAACTCGCATGGCAGCAGCGGAAGGCCCCATTAGCTAAAGTGGTTCTTCAGGTTAAGAACAGTTTCAGGTCAAGAACGGACCTCCGGAACGAATTAAGTTCTTAACCCGAGGTACCACTGCACTAAAGCAATTTAATTAATAACATGCAGCAAACAGCTAGGCAAAGTTATAAATGACAAATCTGAAAACCAAAAATTGGTCACAGCGTTGGCAGTTAAAACGATACATTCTAGCCTCGTTCCTAACATACTAGCTTTCTGCATGCAAAGAGATGCTGGTGTGTGTGAGAGCATTCAAAGAAATAATTTACCCAACTTGCACCCTAAGGTGTTAGAGCCCTAGGTGCACTGTCCCGCTTGCCTTTTCTGAACAAATGAATTTTCTCACATTGAAGAGAAGCAAGAATCTAATACTCAACCGGATGGTTATGAAGCAAGTCCATTGTGCTATGTGATGCTGAATATTAGGACACCGTGGAACAAGTACAGGGAAAAACTGAGCACAAACCCGAAGTTGTATTCCAAAGGTTTTGGAATGCTCAGCTAAACTCTCTCTACCACCCTTGAAAGGACTTGAAGTTCAGTTCTGTAATGCGTTTATCTTGGCATTTGCAATTTTAACAGCAACATGTTCCCAATAATATTTCCAAACAAAATAAAATGAGATGTCTTCCAGTAATTCATACATTCTGCACTCTCATACGCAGGTGTCCGGGACCCAGTACTTCAGACAACTGATGCTTTCACTCCAGTACCCTATATGTCAGGGTTTCAAACATGTGCCCTTGATTATGCATTACATAGAATCATAGAATTGTAGAGTTGGAAGGGACCCTGAGAATCATCTAGTCCAACCCATTGCAATGCAGCTGACCCATATGGGAAAAGAACCTGCAACCTTCGTGTTATCAGCACCAACAACTGAGCTATGCAAGCTGAGCACATATATAAACAAACATCGCCAGTGGATATGCGATTTTCAACACCCCAGGTCCAGAACAGCAACTTACCACAGGGATGTTGCCCTGCACTCTGATTAGCACAGAAAAAAATAAATATCAGTAGAATATCGATCACCTCCTGGCAAATAGAAGGGGAAGAAATGGAGACAGTGAGAGATTTTACTTTCTTGGGCTCTATGATCACTGCAGATGGTAACAGCAGTCACGAAATTAAAAGATGCCTGGTTCTTAGGAGGAAAGCAATGACAAACCTAGACAGCATCTTAAAAAGCAGAGACATCACCTTGCCGACAAAGGTCCATATAGTTAAAGCTATGGTTTTCCCAGTAGTAATGTATGGAAGTGAGAGCTGGAACATAAAGAAGGTTGATCGCCGAAGAATTGATGCTTTAGAATTATGGTGCTGGAGGAGACTCTTGAGAGTCCCATGGACTGCAAAAAAGATCAAACTTATCCATCCTTAAAGAAATCAGCCCTGAGTGCTCACTGGAAGGGCAGATCCTGAAGTTGAGGCTCCAGTACTTTGGCCACCTCATGAGAAGAGAAGACTCCCTGGAAAAGACCCTGATGTTGGGAAAGATGGAGGGCACAAGAAGGGGATGACAGAGGACAAGATGGTTGGACAGTGTTCTCGAAGCGACTGGCATGAGTTTGACCAAACTGCGGGAGGCAGTGGAAGACAGGAGTGCTTGGCGTGCTCTGGTCCATGGGGTCACGAAGAGTCGGACATGACTGAACGACTGAACAACAACAACAGAATATCGATGGAGTCCCAATTTGGGGATGGCAGAATTTTAGTTTAGCGCAAAACACCGAAAAGGGTCACGGGCAGTGGAGGATAGGGGAGCCTGACATGCTCTGGTCCATGGGGTCACGAAGAGTTGGACACGACTGAACGACTGAACAACAACAACGATCTCTGAATCAGTTTTAGCTGAGCTGCAGACAAATTTCAGTATCAGAGGTCAAACAAAAAAGTCATCTATTTAGGTACAAAATGTTACTAAAAACGCAAAAACTATTGATTATGCCAGATTAAGAAACAAACGATATCCTAAGGATCTGGAATGGTTTGAGTATTTTCAAATGAGACTTGCTGTTCTGAAATATTTAAACGCAATCAGAATGTTGACAGAATTTGAAAAAAACATATTTAAAAAGGAAAGAGCAGATTATCTAAGAACGTGCCATTTGTTAGGCTGTCTGTCAGTACGCTTTTTACTATGTGTTATCTATCGTTGGTGCTTTGTAACGTGTTTCTAATGTCGTACACCGCCCTGAGATCTTTTGATAAAGGGCCGTATATAAATTGAATTTAACAACAGCAGCAATGTGAATTCATAAGGGCATCTGTAGTGAATGATATGATAACTTTTATTTGTTTAAGTACTTTAGATCACACACACACACACACACACACACACACACACAGAGAGAGAGAGAGAGAGAGAAATGTGCTGATGTAACTCCCTTGCCTCGAACTACAAGCAACTGGAATCCCCATTCTGTTTGGATATAAAAAGAGATCAGGGATCGTACACCTGTCTCACTGAGCAGCTGAGTTATCTTCAGTTTAGATCCCAGTGCAGAGGCTCTTTTATCATATAGCATTGAGGGTGGAGTTCTGACTGCTACCCTGTTAAAACCTTAAAAATATACAGTTGTCTTTCCTCTTCACTCCCTTCCCCCTACATTGCCTCAGCAAGTAGACTCATTTCTTAGTGACAATATAAATTTAGAAAGCATTTATAACTGTCAGGGAGGGTTGGTTTTAATTAAGTCATGTTTTAAATCACCAAGAAAAAAAGTCTAATTGGAACCATTGACCTCCTGCCCCTCTCATATCTTATTTTTGTTCAGTGGGGTGGGGTGTTACTGTCTGAGAGTACAAATTACCATTTTGTATTTGTTTTCATGGAGGATGTAGGTGTGTTGCCTGTTCTTTGCCATCGCCACTTGTTTTTCTTCTGGAAAGCTAATGTTTTGTGATACCCGCGGCAAGTTTCTTAAGATTTCAGAATGTGCCCCAGGCCCAAAAAGATTGAAGGCCTCTGATATAACCATCAAAATGCAGTATCTGAAGAAATGTGCATGCACACAAAAGCTTAAACCACAGAGCCTAGGGCTTGCCGATCAGAAGGTCGGCGGCTCGAATCCCCGCGACGGGGTGAGCTCCAGTTGCTCGGTCCCAGCTCCTGCCCACCTAGCAGTTCGAAAGCACGTCAAAGTGCAAGTAGATAAATAGGGACCACTCCGGCGGGAAGGTAAACGGCGTTTCCGTGCGCTGCTCTGGTTCGCCAGAAGTGGATTAGTCATGTTGGCCACATGACCCGGAAGCTGTACGCCAGCTCCCGTGGCAAGTAAAGCGAGATGAGTACCACAACCCCAGAGTCGGACACGACTGGACCTAATGGTCAGGGGTCCCTTTACCTTTACCTTTAAGGTGCTACTGGACAATTTTTCTATTTTTTTCTATATTTCATTAAAATACAGTGATTCATGAGCAGATAACACCCCCTGCTCTCAGGAGTGTCTTGCACTAATACGGCAGAAACTTCTGGCTCACTCTCTTTCTGCAGTTCTTTGTAATTAAGATGTTGGGCTGATTAGTGGTACTTTACAGATGGCTGGTTGGTTTTGTTTTGTGCAGTTTTAATTATTTGTCTTATCTGCTTTGTTACTGAAACCCATGCTGGAGTTGTAAGGTAAAAGCTACAGTACAAGTTTAATTAGTTAGTTGCATAGTTAATTAATGTTTTGTCTATTATAATATGCCAGCTGTACTCTGGAAGCTAGTGGCAGATAGTAAGCATGTCCTCGAAATCATACCAATTTCTACTACCCAGAAGAATGTTAACGTGTGATTTCTTATGTTCACATTTAACAATATTTTTACGATTTTAGAATCTAGTACAACGTGCTACAACGCTTTTATAGAAAATCTGTTATTGCCTCGCAATTTGGGTCTGCGCAGACAGAAAGCAAACTATTTTTTAGTTTCAATCACGAATTATTCTTGCCTCTCTCCATACAGATAAAAGAAGCAGAGCTTAGCACTTACTATCTAGAACAAGATTTTGCCCATGAGATGGCAATTAATTCGTTATCAAGAGTATCTAACTATGAATAGTTTTGAGAACTGAGTCTATTGCAAAACATAAAAAGGTAAAGGTACCCCTGACTGTTAGGTCCAGTCGCGGACGACTCTGGGGTTGCGGTGCTCATCTTGCTCTATAGGCCGAAGGAGCCGGCGTTTGTCTGCAGACAGTTTCCGAGTCATATGGCCAGCATGACAAAGCCGCTTCTGGTGAAACCAGAGCAGCGCACGGAAACGCCGTTTACCTTCCCGTTGGAGCGGTACCTATTTATCTACTTGCACTTTTGACGTGCTTTCGAACTGCTAGGCTGGCAGGAGCAGGGACCAAGCAACGGGAGCTCACCCCGTCGCTGGGATTCGAACCACCGACCTTCTGATTGGTGCCACCCTTCTTAATTTGCAGAGCAGATTAGAAACAAAAGGAAGAGATTGGCCAGGGGGGCTTAATGGAGCATGTGCTGAGATATAGGGTGGTCACTGCTGTTCTGCCCATGGAAAAGGCTGCCCTTCAGACTATGGATAAAAGGAGGAAGAGGAGTCACCGCCAGCGCAACGTGTGACGTCACATGCAAACACCTGCACGTAGTGTGTGCAATGTCACACGAACTGCATGCAGGCATGTGCATGTGACATTGCATGTCCACGTTGCAGCGGTGGGCACCCACAATCCTGAGGGTGAGATAGCGCCCCCAACACATGCTGATTTGGACAGACGTTTCTGTGAAGCCATATGTCAGGCATGTCCAACTCCCAAGAGACTGCGATCTACTCCCACTATTAAAAACAAAACAAAACTGGCTGTGATCTACCCAATGGATTGACCCAAGTTGTTGAGCTTTTCACAATCGGCAGGTTGGACATGCCTGCCATATGTGAATCAGCAAAGCAGGTCCAAGGTCTCAGCACACATGCACAACCATCTTAGGGACTCCACTCTGGATTGTGTAGGGTTCACTCCTTAGCCCATGGGTAGGCAAACTAAGGCCCGGGGGCTGGATCTGGCCCAATCGCCTTCTAAATCCAGCCCGCAGACAGTCCGGGAATCAGCGTGTTTTTACATGAGTAGAATGTGTGCTTTTATTTTAAATGCATCTCTGGATTATTTGCAGGGCATAGGAATTCATTCATTCATTTATTTTTCCCTTCAAAATATAGTCCAGCCCCCCCCCACAAGGTCTGAGGGACAGTGGACCAGCCCCCTGCAGAAAAAGTTTGCTGACCCCTGCCTTAAAGGTAAAGGTAAAGGGACCCCTGACCATGAGGTCCAGTCGTGTCAGACTCTGGGGTTGTGGTGCTCATCTCGCTTTATAGGCCAAGGGAGCCAGCGGACAGGTCCGGGTCATGTGGCCAACATGACAAAGCCGCCCGCTTCTGGCAAACCAGAGCAGCGCACGGAAACGCCGTTTACCTTCCCACTGGAGCGGTACCTATTTATCTACTTGCACTTTGATGTGCTTTCGAACTGCTAGGTGGGCAGGAGCTGGGACCGAGCAACGGGAGCTCACCCCGTGGCAGGGATTCGAGCCGCCGACCTTCTGATCAGCAAGCCCTAGACTCTGTGGTTTAACCCACAGCGCCACCTGGGTCCCTGACCCCTGCCTTAGCCTCTTCTAAAACACAATGGACTCGGGTGTTTGTTTTTTTAAAGATATATAGGCATAATCTTTGTTTCAAGCTGCTTGACAAATTCAGATCTTGCTTTAAACTTGGCTGCTTAAAAACAGAAACTAGCGTAGAGTTTAATTAAAAATACAACACCTATAATCTTTCCCACTATCTGTCCTCTTCTCAGTCAACAAGAACTCACGTGATCTCAACATATATTTTCTGTACAGAATTACAGAGGTCGTGCTGCAGTACGCAAGTATGTACAAATCAGATTTAAGATTCTTCAGGAAAAATCCTCAAGATGTATGGTATTTTGACTGTGACTTGAACAGAATAATATAATGTAGTAACACGGCTAAAACTGAAGGTTAAGTACTTTCCCACTCCACACATTCCAGAGTGTGCACAGACCTTTTATTGCTCAATTGAGGCAGACAGGCAGAAGGAAATTTCGCCAACAATTGTTTAGATTCAGCCTTGTTATTTTTGAGCTAAGGAGTAAGTTATCTGGCTGGAGATTCACACAGGGCCTTTGCAGAATTGTTGAACCATGTCCTGGGAGACCACTTGGCCACAACAGAGTTCACAGTCATCTTTATTAACACACTAAATATAATTGCAAAAAAAAAAATGAAATTCCAAAGAGCAACAACTAGCCTGGACAATTTCCCAAAATGGAAAAGTAATATATATATTGGATCGTAGCGTTTATTAAGCAGTTAAATAAGTTTTAGTAGCCCCCTGGGGGTTTATTTATTTTATTATTTAATACCAAACATGTTGACTTTCTACAAAGATAAGGTTTCTTTTGAACTAACATTTGCAACCCAGAAGCCCTGCTTCATTCATGAACCATGTGTGCAGCCCACATTTTCAGGTAGTACAACAAAAGATGAAGAAGGAAAGGTTCCTACGCATAAAAAATAACCAACGGGCCACTGGTGGGGCAGGAGGCTGCTGGAAGAACAAGAAATTAAGACCACTTCGGGGGACATTTCAGGATGTTTTAATTGATCAAAATGGTTAACATTGCTGAACCAGCTAAATATTTCCCTGCAAGTTCCATAGGTTTCCATGTCTTCAGGAGGCGTTAAGGGGATGTTTTTGGTGAACGCTTCTGGGTGAAAAAAAGGAAGACTGGTTCCTTACATGTTGGCCAGCAACTAAGGGCTTTTCCCACCTGCCTTGCCCCACCCTCCAACCATAGGAGCCTTCATAAGGGAGTTGTTCCCAGAGGAAGAGCTGCCAGGGGAGAGAGACTGGGTTTGCTATCAGGGGGTGGTGGTTTCACCAGCGCTTCCCCAACTGCAGCCCAATGAAGCTTCAGAAGGGAGTTGCTGCCACAGGCATTATGTGGATGTGTATTTTGATGAGCTGAATAGAGTGAAAGATTATTAGTCATGGGGGTGGGGAGAGTGTGTATATGAACTTAATAGTGCTTGGTTTAATGTTTGGTTGCTGTTTTGCTAATATTAAGATCGATTTATAGATTATAAATGCTGTGTTGATTTTTTGATCATACGTGACTTTTGCTTTAATTGTGACGTTTAGCTTATTTTTTAATTGTTGATTTGTTAACAACAGATTTTAATTGTTTCACTGGTGCTGTATTTGTGATGTTCTATCGTGTTAACTGTCATTTATTGTTTGTAAGCTGCTTTGGGATTCATTTGAATGAAAAGCAGCACAGAAAGTTAATCCATAAAATTAATCAGTCAACTGGACTTACTACATCTTGAACTCATTCTTGCGCAACACGTGGCCCTTTTACTGTCACCTGCTGCTGTTAGCATATGCTAATGTGATTGTTGTAATATAGGACATTACTATAGCATGGAGATGAGGCACCTTATTGGTTCAGTTGGCCAGACCTTACCTTCCCCCACTCCACAAGACAACTTTGACAAGTGGACAGGACCACCCAGCTCTCAATCATCTGTCATCATCACGACATCAGATAACTGACATGTAGCGTCACAGAAGCATGCCAGTCAGTAATCACACGGTTCAAAGATGGAGTTAACTCCTTACTCGCAAAACCACAATCTCCACAGACTTGAGTGCCATGCCTAATGAGCAGAGCAGCTCATTCCCAGTGGTCTTCCTCCATGAAGTTCAGCTGCCAAAACTGAAATTCCCTGCCTCCTCAGGGCCTTTTCCAAGCAATCAGAGACCGTGCTTGAGCGAAGCCAAACTCTCCTCCACCCTTTTCATGCCTCTTCTGGTTCTGGGAGCCAAGGGGGGAAGGGGAGCTTATCACAGCAGGAAGGGGAGACACCCCTGACTCTTCACCAGCCAGACTCATCTCTGCCTCATGGCCTCCCTCCTCCTACTCGCCTGCTTCAGCTGCTGCCTCTGATTCTTGACTGCTCTCTGCCACAGACTCTCCCAGCTCACCAAGCCCTGTTACCTCTTCAGCTTTCAACACCTCCTCTTCCCAGTCTTCTCCCTCTGATCACTCATTGTTGTTGTCCCACCACTACTCTCCAGGCTCCGTGCCTTCTTCCCTTGGTCGTTCCCCAGCTGGTTCCTCCCACCATTCCTCTGCACCCAACCATCCCCAGGACATATAAGGAGGGAGATACTGACCAAGCTGGATTGAACCTCTTGCACATTATCTGATGCACATGGGGCTGTGGGTGGGAGTGGATGTCCAATCCTGCTCTCTTCAGAGCTTGGGTGAGTGAAAGAGTTCCCCATATGGAACTCTCCCCCACACCCAAACAAAGCAGGATTCAATTCTATGTGTAGCAGCTTATATGCAGGGAGTTCAGTTCTGATTTCTGCAGAGATTGGCTGCATGAGCAGGCAAAAAAGCCACTTCTCTACCTGCTCCACATTTAACAACAAGTGTGCGGCAGGTGGGTGTGGTTAGGGGAAATGGCCTCACAGGCCAAATATTCCCTACCCCTGCAATAGTGGCTGCTAACAATGGAGTGCATTCAGCTGGCTTCCAGTTCTTGTTGCACTGAACTGTACTTTCAGTACATGGGGATGACAAGAGGGTTTGTCCAGGTAGCTGTCGAGCCTAGCTCTGAGCTGGTAATAGATATGGCATCCACAGAGGATGAACAAGACACTGCACAGGTCAAGGACTTGAGCAGCCAACAGGGTCCCCTGGAACCAGTGCTGAGGATATCATTGAAAGGCTCTTTGAGTTGAGATCTGCTGAAGAACACTTGGAGCCATCAGAGGAGCCACAAGCTGTGGACCACAGAGCGACAACATAGCGCACATCTACCGACCCAGAGTCGTTGCACAGCCCACGAGTATGGGGCCACCTTGTAAGCTAACAAGGTCTCTCTCTCTTGAGCTTTCCAGCTGCTGGATATGACATCGAGGTGCTGATCTTGGACTTTTGCATGATCCTGCTTCTGGATGACATTTTGGACCTAGCCTGATTCTCTTTGCTGGACTTTGGTAAGTCTGGGCTACACTGCGCCTGCAAACCTGTCCTTCTTGGTGACTATTTTGGACAGTGGCTTACACCACCTAGAACAGTGACTTACACCACCTAGACTCAAGCCACCCACAGGAGTGTGACAGCTGCAGTATCTGATCCACCGCAGGTGTAATGTGAACAGAGAATCATCTCATTCTGCTCCACCTGGCACCTATTTTTTAGCTTAATCTTCTGGCTTTGTGCTAATGCTCCAACAAAACCCTACAAAACCCTGGGGGGACAAGTGATTATGCTTCATCTACAAGAGCCCAGTATTTAGTGGCACAGCAGCTAAACATCCCATAGGATGTAGTTGCCAGTTACTTCTGTATAACATACAGAAAATTACATGGGCAGAGGATGAATGTGTAGCCTCTCCCCTGTGCTTTCCCCTTTTCTCCACCATGATCAGTCCAAGAACTAAGATTGAGCAAAAGAGACCCTGCTTTCTTGAAATCCAGTTCCTCATCTTGGCTAGCGTGACACTAGAATGTGGACAAAGTTAAAATGCTGGGCACCAACAGATAGATGAGACAACTACTGTATCTTGCATGAAATCCTTCCCTGTTGTTTGCTAGATGAATTCAAGCAAACGCTCTTGCTTCTCAGATACAGCTGATCCAAGTTACAATTCCATCAAACCAAGTAGAATTTCATAATGTCACTATACCGGCAGAAAATAAAATGGGACGTGCCTACCTGATGAATACAGAGATATAGGGAAACTGGAATACCATTTAGCATAGCTCAGTTACCTCACAGTCTAGTAATGCAAAATCCCTGGAGCTCCTTCTCAATGAGGTACAGGAAGTTTGTAGCAAAAAGCTTTCAAAAATTCATCTGGAAACCTAAGAAAGAGCTTCAAGCCTGTCCTGTATGACTAAGTATATCATTTAGGCAAATAAGTTTATAAAAACAAGTGAGCGTACTTATATCAGCTACAAGAAACCTTTAACCAGATTATTGGAGACTGAATATTTTAATGTATTTTAATATTTGTTGGAAGCCGGGGGACCCGGCCAGATGGGCGGTGTACAAATATTATTATTATTATTATTATTATTATTATTATTATTATTAACAACAAAGATAAATTCATGGGCATAGCCAAGATTTATGCTGGGGGGGGGGAGACAGGCTTTATGTTGGGGTGGGCAGAACCTCAGTTAAGTATTTTTATTGATTTACTTAATTTGGGGTAGAGATGCTCCTTCAGGTATACTGGGCCGAGGACACAACATGAAAACAAATACTGGTCATTTACCTGTACCGACATGTCCAAAAAGCTTAATCTTTATTTGAAAACCCAGCTTCGTTTGTAAAACTGCTACAGGAGTGTGTGAATCAGGATTAAGCTGCAGATTTTGTGCTGGCTGCTTTCTTTTTTAGAGACAAAACAGCTGTGCACGGCCCCACACCAGACTAGGAAAGCAATGGCACTGAAAATCTCCCCAGCTGTTATTTTAACCCTGAAAGTTCCATTTACAGAAAATTCAGGGGGAAATAGTGGGGGGGGGAAATGGGAGGGGAGGGGGCTTCACCTTTCTCCTCACAGTCCGAATCCAGTTGAGCCCCTTCCCCACAGATGCTTTTTCTCAAAAGAAAGAAAGTGGTCAATGCTAAGCATGATTTCATAAAAAGCAAACATGGGGTAAATATAAAGTTTAACCACCAAACTCGAAATGTTCAGCTTGCTTGTTTCCCTACTGATGTTGGGTGCTTTTCTAAAACTATATTGCCCTTCGCAACAAAAGCGATTTTGTGCCTCTCTTCTCCACTTGATAGTGGTACATCACTGTAACTGGAATGACATCGCCCAACTGCCGGCTATTTGGGAAAAGGCAAGAATAGGAGGCAGGCCTACTGTCAGCTGCAGCAAGAAAGGCTTTAGTGCCAAGATTCTGATACAAAAAAAAAGATTTTTGCTCACCTCTCTGAAACCAGAAGCCTGCTTACTCAGCAATTTTTCCCTGCTGCTGAACAAGGTGTAGAGCAATCTTCCGAAGATCAAAGCAGCAGCACCCCCCCCCCCCCATTTAAACATGTCCAAGTACACAATCAGATCATCTGTTTATTTTGGATTCCTACGTACCAAGCACATTGCTTTCTGTCAGCTCTCTCCACCCCAATTCATTCTTCTCTGAGTGTGTAGGGAGAAAGGAGAGTAAACACCGAGGGCTTTTAGTAGGGTCACGGAGAGGTAACCTGTGGCAAAGCATAGCACAGGGCCCCTTTTCTTGCACCCCTACAAAAGGCTGTCAGTAGGTAACGCAGGTGCATTTATGTGCTTGGATCGCCAACACACAACTGCATTATGTAGTTTTCAGTATGCAATATCCCATGATGATAAAAAGTCACTAACAGCCATGAACATAAAATCATAGAATTTGAAGGGATCCCAAGGGACATCTCGTCCAATCCCCTGCAATTCAAGAATCTCGACTAAACCATCCAACCTCTGCTTTAAAATCTCCAAGGAAGTAGAGTCTACCACTTTTGAGGGAGACCATTCCACTGTAGGGCACAAGGAGAAGGGGATGACAGAAGACAGAAGGAGGGCACAAGGAGAAGGGAACGACAGAAGATGAGATGGTTGGACAGTGTTCTTGAAGCTACTAACTGCGAAGAGTCGGACATGACTGAACAACAACAACAACATTCCACTGTTGAACAGCTCTTACTGCCAGAAGGTTCTTGTACTTGTAACTTGAAGTTCAAGTCCTGCCCTCTAGAGCAGGAGAAAACAAGTTTGCTCCATATCCCATGTGACAGCCCCTAAGATATTTGAAAATGGGTGTCATACCTCGTCTCAGTCTCCTCTTTTGCAGGCTAAACATACCCAATTCCCTCAACCATCCCTATCAGTCTTGGTTTACAGACCCTTTTGGGTTACCATACGTCCAGGGCAAAACTAGAAGAAGTTCAACAACTTTTGTGTCTGGACTTTCACATTTTGAAATATGGCAACCCTAAAACCCTTGATCCTCTTGGCTGCCCTCCTCTGCACATGTTCCAGCTTGTCAATATCCTTCTTAAATTCTGCTACCCAGAATAGGATACAGCATACCAGGTGTGGTCTGACCAAGGCAGAACAGAGTGGTACTGGACCATAAAGAAGACTGATCGCTGAAGAATTGATGCTTTTGAATTATGGTGCTGGAGGAGACTCTTGAGAGTCCCATGGACTGCAAGAAGATCAAACTTCTCCATCCTTAAAGAAATCAGCCCTGAGTGCTCACTGGAAGGACAGATCATGAAGCTGAGGCTCCAGTACTTTGGCCACCTCGTGAGAAGAGAAAACTCCCTGGAAAAGACCCTGGTGTTGGGAAAGATTGAGGGCACAAGGAGAAGGGGCCGACAGAGGATGAGATGGTTGGACAGTTTTCTCGAAGCTACCAAAATGAATCTGACAAAACTGGGGGAGGCAGTGGAAGACAGGAGTGCTTGGCGTGTTCTGGTCCATGGGGTCACGAAGAGTCGGACACGACTGAACGACTTAACAACAACAACATTACTACCCTTGACCAGGACGCTATTAAAGGGGGTTCTTTTCTGCAGCATAGCCTTTTCGAAAAAGAGATGTTGTTCCATTGTTCAAAAAATTAATGGGTTCAAGATAAAGCCACGGAGAGAGCACAATAAGGCAATATGGGCATAAAGAAACAATACACATGGAGCACATTCCGCCAGGAAGTTCTCCTGCACATGGTTCATTGAAATAAATATACTCTTGCCCAGCTGAGTTTTCACAGTGAACTTTCAAGTGGATTGAGCAACCAATAAGCACCTCTTTCAGCTTAGTCATCTAAATTTCTAGCAGCGGGAGACACCCTTAAGGCCCTTTTGGGGGAGTTTTATATTCACAAATCCTTTTTCAGCAATCTATGGATTCCCCTCTATGTTTACTTCATTCTCATAAAAGCTTTTAGTCTCTGTATTTTTAGTAGTTCCTTTATAATCTGAAAATGTGTTTTTTTCCCCTCCTAGAGCTATGAATCAAGTCTGCCAGTTGTTATGTATCTTTCTAGTCCTCCCGCTGTGAAAGAAATCAAACAACCTACAGACAACTAAAGGTTTCCAAGAAGTAGCCCCGGGGCCCAAACAGATGTCATGAGCCACTTCCTACAAATTAGAAAAGGAAAGTAGACCCTCAGGTTAATTGCTGGGAAAGGCCACACACACAGCAAGCAAGGAGGTGAACCTGGCACACAGAAACTAAGTGGTTGTTATTTTTTTGCAGGAGATGAAGCATGAAGTCTATCATTACCAATTTATATGATTTCTCTTTTTAGTGAAAACTCAGTTGGACATCCCTTCTCACTTGTGCATTTTGTAATCCTGGAGAGATTGTCACCATTTCACTTTCCCCGGGGTTGTCCTGATGCTGTGCCACACAGGGCTTAGCATCCCATCCAAACCCAGGCTCGTGGTTTAGCTCTCTTTTTTTTTTTTTTTCAAAGTTTTTATTGCTTTTATTAATAACATCAACGAATTCACATAAAATTAAACATAATTCCATGACTTATTGCAAACAATTATGTATTCAAATATTTTCTTTATGTATCCCTATACTCTGCCGAGTATTGTGACTTCCCTCCCTTCCATCCCTGGTTTTCAGTCTTCTCCTCATTCTCTCGCTTTAATTATTGTTCATTCCCCATATGTACATTCTTAATTTGTTCTTATCTACATCTGTTATCGAATATTTTCACATTGCAAGTATTTTGTTAAATCCTGTTGGTGTTATCGTTTTATTACCAGACTTTTTTAAATACTCAATAAATTTACTCCAATCTGTTGTGACCTTTTGGTCTCTCTGGTTTCTTATCCTTCCTGTTAGTCTAGCTAATTCCAAGTATTCTAATAATTTGTTTCGCCACTCTTCAATTGTAGGTAAGTCCGGCGTTTTCCATTTTTGGGCCAGCAAAATTCTTGCCGCCGTAGTAGCATAAAGGAATATCTTTTGGTCATTCTTTATGATGTCACTTCCCATTAATCCTAGTAAAAAGGCTTCGGGTATTTTGTGAAAGGTATATTGCAACATCTTTTTTAGCTCATTATATATTGCTTCCCAGTATTGCTTTACTTTCTCACACCCCCACCACATATGGAAGAAGTCCCCATCTTTCATCTTACACTTCCAACATTTCTTATTTCCTGTTCTATACATTTTGGCTAATTTAGTTGGGGTTATGTACCAGCGGTATAACATTTTCATCAAATTCTCTTTTAATACTGTACATGCCGTAAATTTAATGGTATGATTCCATAATTTCTGCCATCTATCATACTGAATGTTATACCCCAAATCCACCGCCCATTTTATCATGGCCTCTTTCACAAATTCATCTTTTGTGTACCACTCTAATAAGTAATCATACATTTTGGTCAGCAATTTCCCTTTCCCTTCCACAATCTCCATTTGAAATTTAGATTTGCTTTTTTCAAAGCCGCCTTTTCTTTTGTCCTCCTTAAATATTTCATTCACTTGATGATATTGTATCCATCCAGTCATTTTATCCATTACGGCCTCATAAGGTTTTAACTTCCATCCTTTATCTGAATCTACCAATAGGTCTTCATATGTAATCCAGATCCCTGCCATATTTACTTTTTTTACTGTCAGGATCTCTGTTGGGGATAACCATTTTGGCGTCTTCCTTTCTAATAAGTTTTTATATCTTTCCCAGACTTCGTACAAGGATTTTTTAAATACATGTGTTAAGAAATCTTTATGAACTTTAACTTTTTCCCTCCACAGATACGCATGCCACCCAAACCTGTTGTTAAACCCTTCCAGGTCCAATATGTCTGTATTTTCCAGCAAGATCCATTCTCTCACCCATATTAGGCATGAGGCTTCGTAATATATTTTCAGGTCTGGTAATCCAAAGCCTCCTCTTTCTCTCCTGTCTACTAATATTTTTTGTTTTATCCTAGGCCGTTTTCCTTGCCATATAAATGTGGATAATGTTTTTTGCCATTCTTTGAAAATTTTTGTGCCTTTAATTACTGGTATCATTTGAAAGAAAAACAATAGTCTAGGTAACACACTCATTTTGATAGCTGAGATTCTTCCCCAAAATGACAAGTTCAATCTTCCCCACACCTCTATATCTTTTTTAATTTCTTTCCAGATTGGTAAGTAATTATCATTAAATAAATTTATGTTTTTCGCTGTTAGATTAATACCAAGATATTTTATCTGTTTAACCACTGACAGCCCAAATTTTTTTTCTAACTCCTCACTTTCAGTTCTATTCATATTTTTAACCAGCATTTTTGTTTTTCTTTTGTTCAATTTAAATCCTGCCAATTCTCCAAATTCCTCTATTTTTTCCAACATTTCTATAATGCTCTCTTGAGGTTCCTCCAATGTAATTACCAGGTCATCAGCAAACGCTTTGATTTTAAATTCTTTCTTTCCCACCTTGATACCTTTAATTGTGTCGGTATCTCTTATTTTGTTTGCTAATACTTCTAGAACCATAATAAACAGAAGTGGTGAGAGTGGGCACCCCTGCCTGGTGCCCTTTGTGATATTGAATGTCTTTGATAGTGCATTGTTAATAATTAGTTTTGCTTTTTGCTCACTATATATTGCACTAATTCCTCTCAGAAAGTTCCCTCTGATTTCCATCTTCTCCAAGGTCTTCTCCATGAATATCCACGACACGTTATCAAATGCCTTTTCGGCGTCTATGAAGATTAAAGCAGCTTTTTTATTTATTTTCATTTCTAGATACTCAATTATGTCTACTATGGTTCTGATATTTTCTTTCATTTGTCGCCCCGGTAGGAAACCTGTTTGGTCTTTATGTATTACTTTGTTTACCACTGTTTTTAACCTATTAGCCAAGATGTTTGTAAAGAGCTTATAATCTAAATTTAACAGAGAAATTGGGCGGTAGTTTTTAACATCAAGTAAGTCCGTGTCTTGTTTTGCGATCAATGTAATATACGCTTCTTTCCAAGAATTTGGAATTTGTCCTTTCCTTAATATGTTATTCATAACTTCCAGTAATGTTGGGCTTAGCTGGGCTGTCAAATCTTTATAATACCTTGCCGTCAGTCCATCTGGACCCGGGGCTTTCCCTATTTTTAAATCTTGGATTGCCTGCTGTAACTCTGAGGATGAAATTGGTGTATTCAGAAATTCTTGATCTTCCTTTGTAATTTTCTTCACATTCTGGTTATTTATGTATATACTCATCTTTTCCTCCTCCTCTTGCCCTTTCTGATATAAGCCAGAATAGTAATTTAAAAAAACTTCTTCTATATCTTTTCTTTTTTCTGTTATTTTATCATCTTTCCTGATTTTGTTTATTGTATTTTGTCTCTGTCTCTTTTTTAACTGCCACGCTAGCAGTTTGCCTGTTTTGTTAGCGTATTCAAAGTTTTTTTGTTTATTCCATTTCATCTTCCATTCGATTTCTTGGGTCACTAACATTGAATATTGTGTTTGTAATATTTTGATGCTTTGTTTTAGCTCTCTATCTTCAGGGTTATTATTTAACTGTTTTTCTTTTTCTAATAGCATTTTCTCTATTTCCTCTTTTTTCTTTTCTCTTTCCTTCTTTTTTATGTTATTTTGCAAGATCAAGAAGCCCCTAAGGACTGCTTTACTTGCATCCCACACTATGTTTATATCTGTTCCTTTATCCAAATTCAGTTCAAAATATTCTTTTAATGATTTTCTTGTTTTTTCCACTATTTCCTGATCATTGAATAGACTTTCATTCATCCTCCATCTTGTTTGCACTCTCTCTCCTTTGATTTCCAGATATATCGGGTTGTGGTCAGATAGTGTTCTTGGAAGAATTTCAACTTTGTTCACCCTGTCAGCTATCTCTTGAGATGTCCATATATAATCTATTCTCCCTGAGCTTCTATTTGGCTCTGAGTAGTGTGTAAATTGTTTTGTGATAGGGTGTTTATGTCTCCAAGTATCTACAAGTTCTAAGTTATCTCTTAATGCGAAGAATGTTTTAGGTAATTTTCCTTGTGCCGAGTTCCCTTTCCTTGCCGACCTGTCTATCGTTGGATTTACCACTCCATTCAGATCTCCCATTATGATTATCCTCTGATCCATATATTCGAATAGTATTTCTTCTAGTGTTCTAAAAAACTCTGTCTTTTTACCATTTGGGGCATAAATCCCCACTATTAACAATTTTTCGCCTTGAAATGTCATCTGTGTGATTATTACTCTTCCCTCTTCATCTTTAAAAATCAGTTTTGGTTCGAATTTACTCTTGATATAAATTATCACACCTCGTTTTTTTGTAACATCTGCAGCTATAAATTCTTCTCCCAATTTCTTATTTATCAAAATTTTTTTGTGTTTTTTTGCGACATGTGTCTCTTGTAAACAAATGACATCTAGCTTTTGTTTCATCAAAACATGTTGTACTTTATTTCTCTTCCTTTTATTGTTTAAGCCATTTATGTTCCATGATTGTATTCTCAAGGTCATGTTCTGGTCAATTTTAAAACAGGTTCGATCAAATTACTGTATCCTTTTCTTCTCCTTTTCTCCCTATCGTTCTGTAATTTCTTTCTGTGTTGCCTCTTCCTCTTCTTCTCCTTCTTCTTCTTCTCCCTCTCTTGGATGAACAAGAAGCTTTTAGCTCTCTTGGATGAACAAGAAGCTGTAAACCAGGGGTAGACAACCTAAGGCCCGGGGGCCAGATGCAGCCCAATTGCCTTCTCAATCCGACCCATGGATGGTCCAGGAATCAGCGTGTTTTTACATGAGTAGATTGTGTGCTTTTATTTAAAATGCATCTCTGGGTTATTGGTGGGGCATAGGAATTCATTCATCCCCCCCCAAAAAAAAATAGTTCGGCCCACCACATGGTCTGAGGGACGGTGGACCGGCCCACAGCTGAAAAAGGTTGCTGACCCCTGCTGTAAACCATAGAGCAAACCTGTATTGTTTAACATTCGTTTGGGAGCCGCCCAGAGTGGCTGGGGAAGCCCAGCCAGATGGGCAGGGTAAAAATAATAAATTATTATTATATTATTATTATATTTGTTAGTCTGGAAGGAGCTAAACCATCATCTGCTCAGGCTTGGACAACATGTTAAACCAAACTATGGCTCAGCTTAGTGTGGCACAGCAGCAAAGATCCAGCGGGGAGGAGTGAAGCCGGCTCTGGCAGACTGAGCACATGCTGAGCAAAGAAGGGCACCAAAATAAAATTGTTGTTGTTGTTGGGTTGTTGTTTTTTAAGGATTTGATATTTTAAAAATATATATATCTAAGTAATCATGGGGGGAATCAGAACTTTGTTAGACATCCTTATACTAGACTCCTCATGCTTTCGTCCTACTAACACAGATCAAAATAATGCATGGAAATCAGAGCCTTCATATGCTTCAATAAATCTATGTTTTACTATTGATATATTCTTCTGAATTATGTGTACTTGATTTGTTTTTTCTTTCTACACACACACACACACACACACACACACACACACCAGTGCACGTTGTTTGAATTGCATATGGTGGGCACCATAATCTTTTCAGTGCTTAAAGGTAAAGGTAAAGGGACCCCTGACCATTAGGTCCAGTCGTGTCCGACTCTGGAGTTGCGGTGCTCATCTTGAGTTACTGGCCGAGGGAGCCGGCGTACAACTTCCGGGTCATGTGGCCAGCATGACTAAGCCGCTTCTGGTGAACCAGACCAGCGCACGGAAACGCTGTTTACCTTCCCACCAGAGTGGTACCTATTTATCTACTTGCACTCTGACATGCTTTCGAACTGCTAGCTTGGCAGGAGCAGGGACTGAGCAACGGGAGCTCACCCCGTCGCAGGGATTTGAACCGCTGACCTTCTGATCAGCAAGCCCTAGGCCAGGGGTCCCCAAACTAAGGCCCGGGGGCCGGATGCGGCCCAATCACCTTCTAAATGCGGCCTGCAGACGGTCCGAGAATCAGCATGTTTTTACATGAGTAGAATGTGTCCTTTTATTTAAAATGCATCTCTGGGTTATTTGTGGGGCCTGCCTGGTGTTTTTACATGAGTGGAATGTGTGCTTTTATTTAAAATGCATCTCTGGGTTATTTGTGGGGCATAGGAATTCGTTCATTTCCCCCCCCCCTCCAAAATATAGTCCAGCCCCCCCCCAAGGTCTGAGGGACAGTGGACCGGCCCCCTGCTGAAAAAGTTTGCTGACCCCTGCCCTAGGCTCTGTGGTTTAACCCACAGTGCCACCCACGTCCCTTTTCAGTGCTTAAGGTCTCTAAATATCTGTAATCTGACCCTGAGTGAAGCAGCCGCAATCTTCTCCCAGAGCTCACATATTGCATTAAGGAATGATATGGATCAGCCTATATCCACAACATTTGATTTTAACATGCTAGAAATTATCTTCAGCATGTTATTTCCTCCAGTGTTTTCTCCTGACTTCTCTAGCCTTCCTCAGGCTCCTAAGCTTTAGCACCTCCTTTGTGGTTATTATCAAGTGGTTGTGAAGCAGCAGTACAACTGGGTGCAGAGAAATGAAGGGTCTCTTCCTCTTGCATTTGTGTTTACAAAGGAGGGAGTTGGTTGCCAAGGAATTAACATCTTTTCCAGAATTCAGTACATGGCAAGCACATCCAAAGAGTTGTAGAACAAAATACGGACTAAGTGTAACAGTGTTGCTAAACACATGAATTTCCCCAAGTAAACAGCAACCACCACCAAAATATTTCACGAGAGATTTAAACCAAGGGTGAAAGGAATTCAGAAACCCTCATTCTCTGCTTTTGAAAAGAGCCTGGGTGATACATCTAGAACAAACAACACAACCCAGCAATTCTTAAGACCAAAATAAAAATAGCTGACAAATAAGAAATACAGTCGTACTTTGGTTCTCGAACGGAATCCGTTCCGGAAGTCCGTTCAACTTCCAAAACATTCGGAAACCATGGCACGGCTTCCGATTGGCTGCAGAAAACTCCTGCAGCCAATCAGAAGCTGTGGAAGCACTGTCGGATATTTGGCTTCCAAAAATAGTTCGCAAACCAGAACACTCACTTCCGGGTTTGCGGCGTTCGGGAGCCAAAATGTTCAAGAAATAAGCTGTTCAAAAACCAAAGTACGACTGTACGTCTTTCCCCATTAGACTCCTAAGTGGTGACTGGTGCACATGGTGACTGGCAAGGCAGAAGGCAGAAAAGACAACAGGAGTTGGAACCAGCCAGTGGCAGTCAGAGCCAACAAATTATAGTTTTGCCCCCATCCTTTTCCCTGCGGAGTTCTACGAGGGTCAAGCTGAGACTAAGGAGGAGAAAGGAGACAGCCGTGGGGGCCCTTGGACTGGCTGAAGGCAAGAAAGGCAGGCAGTCAGGTGGGGGCAGACTGTGGTTAGTGGGGCAAGGCCCCTTCTGCCCTAGTAGACCAGCCTCCAGTGACACTTCTATTACAAAAGTCATACTTTGGCTGGAGGCAGAAATAGAGAAGAGATTGCTGAGAGCACTTTTTGTTGTTGTTCAGTCATTGAGTTGTGTCCGACTCTTCGTGACCCCGTGGACCAGAGCACGCCAGGCACGCCTATCTTTCACTGCCTCCCGCTGTTTGGCCAAACTCATGCTAGTCGTTTTGAGAACACTGTCCAACCATCTCATCCTCTGTCGTCCCTTTCTCCTTGTGCCCTCCATCTTTCCCAACATCAGGGTCTTTTCTAGGCAGTCTTCTCTTCTCATGAGGTGGCCAAAGTACTGGAGCCTCAGCTTCAGGATCTTTCCTTCCAGTGAGCACTCAGGGCTGATTTCTTTAAGGATGGATAGGTTTGATCTTCTTGCAGTCCATGGGACTCTCAAGAGGCTCCTCCAGCACCATAATTCAAAAGCATCAATTCTTTGGCGATCAGTCTTCTTTATGGTCCAGCTCTCACTTCCATACATTACTACTGGGAAAACCATAGCTTTAACTATACGGAACTTTGTCGGCAAGCACTTTACCAATGCTCTAATCCCACTTTCCACTGCACATTTGAATGCCGGCTGAAGTCCACCATTCTCCAACTGGCTTTTGAAAAGTCAGCTGGGGTTGTTGACCCTTTTGCAACTTTTGCTCATGAGGAGGTTGTTCCTTCTCCTAGACGGGTCAGACTTTGGTATGTTAATCAACACTTCACTTCCAGGCCTGATTATTGTGATGAATTCCACAGGATGCTGCCCTTTGAAGGTGACTTGGAAGATTCAGCTGATGCCAACCTTCAGCGTTGAACGGGACAATCGCACTTGCTGTTTTCTGCGCTAGCTACAAATAACTACCAATTTGCTTCCGGCCTTGATTCAAGGTGCTTGTTTTAATCTTTAAGGCTCTGGGTGGCCTGGGGGAGCTTCCTCGTTCAGGGACCACCTCTCTCCATGTAAATCCACTCACGTGTTGAGGTTCAGTCGTGTTGAGGTTCAGTCGGTCAGCTTGATTCTTTGGAATTTGCAAACATCAAGAGCTTAGGGCAGAAGAACTTTTAGAGTGCTCACTTAGGCTGAGCTCATTTTAGTTTGATTGTGGGATTTTGTTGGTGTTTTCGTTCTTGGTGTCTTTGTTTTATTTGCATTTTTATATGAACAATTAGAAAGTTGTGCTATATAATATTTATTTTAATTAAATAAATAAATAAACACATGCATACAGTTACATGGAGGTGGGTTGTGTACCTACTTTGCCTGTTTATCCAAGAGATTACTTTGTAGGCAAAGCTGCCTCTTACCATAAAGCCGTAGGGTGTGGTGGTTGTTCAAGGCAAGTTTAAGGAGGGCAATACTATTACGTCGTATACTCAAGCAGAAATATCTGACAGTAGAAATAAAGCTTTTTTCCACTGGGTTTCTATTTTTTAAAAATCCTATTTCAGACATTATAAGAAGTGGTTCCCATGTTGCTGCAGGTAATGTGTATACCAGACTTTTAGTAATAAACTTATCCGACAAAGCCACTTGATGTGGGTAATTATGGCAATGGCTGCCCCTCCTCAGAGGAGTGAATGAACTGTTATTACATGGTATATTATTACATCCATTCCCACCACCCTTCTGAGTAATACCCCTCCCCACTCCCTCACTATATTTAAGAGTCTGGTGACTTCCGTTTCAGTGTATCTGAAGAAGTGTGCATGCACACGAAAGCTCATACCAAGAACAAACTTAGTTGGTCTCTAAGGTGCTACTGGAAGGATTTTTTTTTTTTGAACTGTTATTGTTTGTGACAATTTAGCTCACATTCAAAAGGTGTGGAGATAAGAGCAACCCAAACCAGTTTCTCTGCTTGGTCAATTGTCCTACCCGCACTAACCAACTGAAGGAACCCTGACCCAAAACAAGACTGAGTGACTGAAAGGAGCCAGGAGCAGACTTCCTTCCATTTCAGTCTGCCTGCCTTGCAGTTACACGTGGTTGTTGTTGTTGTTGTTGTTGTTGTTGTTCAGTCGTTCAGTCGTGTCCGACTCTTCGTGACCCCATGGACCAGAGCACGCCAGGCACGCCTATCCTTCACTGCCTCCCGCAGTTTGGCCAAACTCATGTTAGTAGCTTCGAGAACGCTGTCCAACCATCTCATCCTCTGTCGTCCCCTTCTCCTTGTGCCCTCCATCTTTCCCAACATCAGGGTCTTACACAAAAAGGGAAAGGGAAAGGGAGCGAATGTCGAATGTGGAGTTACTCTTTGGGCCCCCACCAAAACATGCAGCTCCCCTCCTCAAGCATCACCCACACCATCCAGGCATCAGCATGGCTTTCAGGGGCAAGAAACTGCTCAGGGTTTCAGATTATGGGAAGAAGAAAACACATAAAGACTTATTCACTTCAGGCTGTGAGGATTCGCATGCCATGGGGCAGGACCAAAATTCATACCAATCTGGGTTCAGGCCTAGCCAAGGGACCGACTCTACCTTGGTCAGCCGTTGTGAGAAACTGCCTTCGGATGAGTGTTTCAGTGTGTCCCGTCAAGCAGTTACAGAGGAGCGCCCTCAATGTAAAGACTTTCATGAAAAAAATATCTGTCTGAGTTTAGCTGCAGGGAATCGTTACCCCACGTGAGTTTGTGTACTTCTTGCTGTTGGATTAGGAAAATTACGTTACGTCACGTGTTTCTCTATTTGTGTCGACTGCCAGGAAACTAAAAGCCAAATTTGTGGCTCTGGCTCTGAATGGTTTTTCTTTGCTTTGGCTTACAGCTAAACAAACAAAGTTGTCCTCGACTCTGCCTTGGATCTCCTGGTGGGTGACCTTTACAAAAGGGGAGCGAGACTTTGCTCCTGCTTCTCAATCTCTCTGCAGATTTCAACACCTTTGGCCATAGGGATCCTCCCAGACTGTATTACAGAGGTTCTGGTCCTACTTACGGGGCCAAGTACAGAAAGTAGTGCTGGGAGACAGCTTTTTAGCCTCTGGCAGTTACCCTGTGGGCTGCCACAGGGCCCGATTCTATCCCTTATGCTATTTAATGCTGGGAGAGAGCAGTCATTGGGAGTTAGGGGACAATGAGAGTGGGCTCTATTTCGGTACAACATCTGCATCGGTTGTGGAGGCCCTGGACCATGGCCCTAAGTGTATTGGTAGGGCAGGTGAGGGGAAATAAGCTGAGCTTGAATCCTGACGAGACAGAAGCACTGTGTGTGAGTTGTTCGTGTCCAAGAAATTGGTCAACTGCCTGCCCTGGATGGTGCTGAATTCACCCCCGATGGAGCATTTGCAAATGGCTGTGTCTGAATCCAACTCTGTCGTCAGAGGCCCAGGTAGCCTCCATTGTTAGAAGACCCTTCAGCCGGCTGTGACTTGTGCAATAGCTACAGCTATTGCTGGCCAAGAAAATATTGGCCTCAGTAGCTCAGCCACCGGTGACTTCAAGATTAGATTACAGCGATGTGCTCTGTGTGGGATTTCCCTTGCAGTTAGTGCAAAATGCTGCAGCACAGTTGCTAACACGATCGAGACCCTGTCTGCACAGAACACCTCTGCTTAGAGATCTGCATTGGTTCCCTTTTTGCTATCATGCCAAGCTCAAGGCGTTACCATTAGTATATAAAGTTCTTAATTAATGGCTTGCGACAAATTTGACTGTGGGATTGCCTTACCACATATATGCTAACAATTGAAGGATATGTGTGTGTGTGTGTGTGTGTATTCATTCCACTATGTCATTAAAATATCAAAATGCTTTACAAAATAAAAATGTAAAACCATGAAATAAAAACAATTAAAAAGTTAAAAACAGTTAAAAACAAGACATCAGTAACCGTTGGGGGGGGGGTACTTAATTGCCTGCATAGGCCCGGTGGAATAGAAAAGTTTTCAGCAGGCATTTAAAAGTTGGCACAGAAGATGCCCAATGAATCTCTGTTGCAAGGACTCAGGCCAGGATGGCAATAAACAATGGTTTTCTCTATTTTTGTTGTTGAAAGTATAAAACAAGGCCCTGTTTCGTTTATTCTCAATACACTTTGACCATAAAACTAAGAAACGATAGCTGATGAAGAATAAACGAAACAGGGCCTTGTCGTTGTAACTGGAATTTGTTTTATACTTTCAACAACAAAAATAGAGAAAACCATTGTTTATTGCCGTCCTGGCCTGAGTCCTTGCAACCTTTCTACTTTATTTCCTGTATTCTCCAAGGACTCCAATTTTCCAATGAATCTCTGTTGGCAGGGAGTTCCACAGGACCGGCCTCATGACAGTAAAAGCTCAATTCCTTGTTGTTGTCAAACAAGCCTCACCAACTCAGGGAATGACCAACGGCACCCTGCAGATGACCTCAGTGAACAAGCTGAAATGTAAGGGTTCAGGCAATCCCAGAGATATACTGGACCCAAGTTGCTCATGGCTTTGTAAGGTAACGCAAGAACCTTGAACCTAGTTTGGTAACAGATGGGCAGCCAGTGGTGTCACGTGACATGACCAGCAGCAATCTGGCCGCATCATTCTGCACCAGTTGGAGCTTCCGAACGAGACCCATGGGCAGCCTCACACAGAGTGCATTATAGTAATCTATTCTCAAGGTTACCAATGCATGAACTACTGTGCTCAGGCTCTCCCTGTCCAGGAATGGCCGTAGTTGACCAACCAGAAGAAGCTGGTAAAAGACACTCCTAGCCACAGAAGACACTTGGGTCTCTAGAGACAGAGATGCACCCAGGAGTACCCCCAAGCTATGCAGTTGCTCCTTCGGAGGGAGTGCAACCTCATCCTGAACAGGTAGCTTGCCAATTTCTCAAACATGAGAACCACCTACCCAAACAGCCTCCGTCTTTCCCAGGATTCAAACACAGTTTATTAGCCCTCTTCCAGCCCACCGCTGCATTCAGATGGTTTGTATTTCTAATCAAAGCTTAATTTTGCATTTCAGCTTTGTTAAAGCCCAAGAGCAGTTCACAAGTTGAGCCTACACATTCAGAAACAACAGCACCGTGAATGAAGCTTACTCCCAGGAAAGTAGGCATAGGACTACAGTCATGCCCCAAACAAGTTTTGGAAGGTATCACTATCTCCCAGTTTTGTAGTAAAAATTCATAGAAAATTAAAACTGGCATCCTTATTAGCCAAAATCCATATTTTTCCAGTTTTTGAAGTTTGAACTAAAAAATGACAAAAAGTAGATTTTGTTTAATACGGTATTTAAAGGAACTATCAAAAGCTGTGGAATGAATCAATGATGATGATGATGATAAAATAATTTTGTGGGTTCATCAATCTATATAAATCCTGATAGTGCAATCTTATTAGTGTCTACACAGAAGCAAATATTTGCAATCTTATTAGTGTCTACACAGAAGCAAATATTAAGTTAAATGTGGCTTAAAGATAAAGGTAAAGGGATCCCTGACCATTAGGTCCAGTCATGTCCGACTCTGGGGTTGCGGCACTCATCTCACTTTACTGGCCGAGGGAGCCGGCGTACAGCTTCCGGGTCATGTGGCCAGCATGACTAAGCCGCTTCTGGTGAACCAGAGCAGCGCACGGAAACGCCGTTTACCTTCCCGCCGGAGCAATACCTATTTATCTACTTGCACTTTGACGTGCTTTTGAACTGTTAGGTGGGCAGGAGCAAGGACCGAGCAACGGGAGCTTACTCCGTTGCAGGGATTCGAACTGCCAACCTTCTGATCGGCAAGACCTAGGCTCAGTGGTTTTACCCACACTGCCACCAGGTGTGAGGAATCTGTGTCTCTCATAATGTTGCTGAATTTCAACGGCCATCAGCTTCAATTGTCATGGGCCAACAGAGAAGATGTGATGTGGAGGAGGAACCCCCAACCCTGAAGGATATGGAGTCATACAATTTCATCAGTGTGTTTTGAGAAGTGTAGATAATACTGTTACACTACCGTGTCAGGACTGAGTTTCACAGGTAGATAACAGAAACTAATTCTTGACTACTAAGGCAGCCAAAAGCTGTAAACCTCCAAATTTATCCGCAACAAAATGAGGGTGGGAGAGAGAGATGGAGGAGAGAGATGGCACGAATTGTGGTTTATAGGCTGTTTAAATTATAACTGATACTTACTAGCTTCCAAGCTGCTAATGTTACGTTCTAAAAAAAAAAAAAAATCCATAAGTCAGAATTACAAATTGGTAAGTTTCAAATGATTCCACATACAGATTCTGTAGGTTATCGGTTCTTTGCCTTCCTGATGGTAATCAATCCTGGTCCCTGATTAGTTTCACGGGATGGACCCAACAGCAGAACAAAAAGACCTTTATTCCTTTTGCTTATTATTATAAAACCTAATTCACTGGGAAGGGCAAGGTGGAGCTGGACGTCAGTCCTCTCAAGTAACATTAATGTTCAGCCAAGATATGGACCCTCTGTTTGAACAAGAGAGACAGTCTTTGAAGAACATAATCTGAGCTGCCACAATGGCTAATGGAAAATTAGCTGCTCCAGTTACCTTATGGGATGGGGTCTAGTAAAGTGTATCTGGGCTCTCTTTTATCAAGATGCTGGATTTTTATTGATTCAAATGGTAATTGCAGAGAATACAAAATGCATCGTCTTCAAAGGGTAGGAAACAAGGAGAGAGGTTAGGTTTCTTCAGTTCACATTAAGGTTGCACATTTCTGTTCATTGCCATGGGTAAAAAAATCCCAAACCATTTACTGTTTTATTCTCCCTTCCCCTCTCATTTCCTAATTACAGTTTTAAGGAAGCCCTATTCAGGAGCTCAATCCTCACACGGTTAGATTTGTGGGAGGGGAAGAGCAGGGCTGTGCTGCCTTGTCGTCGTCCCCTCCACTGTACTCCCCTTCACATGGCTACCCCAATTATTGGTACAATGGCAGAAAAGCAGATTGATGGCTCTAGGCATCTGGGCTCCTCAAGCAGCTCAGAACCCTGGTTGCCCAAGGTTCAAAATTGTGTCGGGCAGCCTACATGTATACGGACCTTCCCACCAACAGGCTGAGGGTGGCAGGACCAGAAAGGATGGATTCCCCCTGTCCAGTTTCTGGCCACCCACTGTTGCATCATATAAGATAGCCAACAATTTCCAGCAGGTCTCCCAACTCTCTGGAGGCGCTTTCCAGTGGGTGCAAGGAGCAGCAGGAGGAAGGTAAACATCAGTCTGGTCCTTCATCCACTGAATACAACTTCATTCTGTCATCTCAAGCCCTTCCCCTTGTTATACTTTGCCTTCCTTGAAGTCACCAGGACCATTTGTTTTAGCTGTGGTTGTCACTAAACAAACACATTAGGTCAGAAATGTCTCATCGTATTTCTCATCTCAACTTGCATCCCCCAATACGAATTATGAACACAAGCAGCCTTGAACCTCAGACTTGCACCATCTCTCCTTATCTAGATTTGCAAAGGATGGAAAGCTGGTGACAAATCGGAAGCCATTATTCAGGCATTATAAGGGATAACAAGAAGGTGAGGGTACAGTGGGGTCAAGTGCACTAGCTAAGCCCAACCTTCATCGCTATTTCTATCACCTCCTTCCAACTCATGAAAGGCAACCATCTGAAGTTGGAAAACTGGGGTTCTGAACAGGGCTATGGCTTTGCCTGTTGCCCAAACCCAGCAAAAATATATCTTCTATTGTGCATTTCTCCCCACCCCCATCCTTAGTGTGTGCATGGATTAGTGTGCTAGTCGGGCAAGTCCTTCTCTCCCATCTCTATTTTCTTGCTCCGCTCAACTTCAATGCATCATTTGTGAACTTCTCTCTTATAGAGGGAAACCAGACTGTGACTGCAGAACAAAGAGAGGATGGAAGGCCACAACGATCACCACCACTCAATTTTCCAAGTGCGTTTGTGGGATGCAGAACCGGGGGTGATAATAACCAGGTGCGTAGCAAGGGGGGGCGTAGGGGGCAGGCCGCCCCAGGTTCCATAATGGAGGGGGTGACAAATTATCAAGGAACAATTACTGCCCTATTAGGGCAGTTCATAAAAAAAACTTTTTAATGCCTGCTCCAAAGGTCTTATTTTACTATACTAGGGATTATATAGCTATATATGAAATTTCATGCATATCGGTTAATATCTTGACCCTCCTCCACCAAAATAGCTGTTCACTTGGCTGTTTTCCTATGTCATGAAGGCTGAAATTTCAGTTCAGTGGAGCACTTACTGTTCCCAACCCTAACCTTGTGGAAAGCCATCTAATTAGACTTTAATTTAATTATTGTTTGATTTTATACCAATATTATGTATCTGATGTTAGCCACCCTGAGCCCGACTTCAGTCAGGGAGGGCAGGATATAAATAAAAAGTATTATTATTATTATTATTATTATTATTATTATTATTATTAGTTATTATTCCTTTGTAAGAAAATATGATATAACGTAAAACCATTTTTGCAAGGGGGGGAATCAATGGGGGAGGGTGACAAGAAATTTTACTCACCGGGTACCACTTGACCTTCCTACACCTCTGTTAATAACAAAATCCTTTTGAGGCCTGCTCACCTGCATGGGAGCTGAAGATGGCAACAGAAGGCCTTTCATTTTGACAGTGCAGTTACTTCAGTGGGTCAGTATTGCGTGGAAGCGGTTTCCACTTGCATGGATGGGTGTGCAAAGGAACAATCATGTCCCATCAAGGAACAGTTTACGATAGGGACCTAAGGTGGCTTCTGTTCCAGGCCCTATGCTTAGCTGTGACTCAAAGCACATCTTTCAGATCCTAGGCCAACACTGGTTTTCTAACCACAAGAGAAACGTCAAATTATTTTTTACACTGCAGAACTGTTTTAACAATAAAGAACTCTCCAGACTATCTCCTATCATTTTATAGCAGCTTGGCAGCTCTAGACTATTTCTGAAATAAAGCCTAAGGGGAAACAGGAGACTCAAATAAAAGACAATGTGATTTCCTACATTGTATAGGGAGGAAATATCATAAATGATCTCTTCCATACAGAAGAATGGTCAGCAGTTTTTCCATTCATTTCTATAATACTCTAAAATAGGCTAAGAACGCAAACCAGACCAGGAACCTGGAGAACACCAGGCTGTTGTAGGAACCAACTCCACAACTCTAGCTGAACGGCCACAACTCTAGCTTGTTTTCAGGGAAGAAACCTATTTCTCTGGAGGCCACCACTATAGGCAACACCAAAGGGTAACTATTCCTTTGGGCTGACCCTACTTGTAGGATTTCTCCACTTGCCATTTCCAGAAAGCATAATCCAGTCGTACCTTGGAAGTCAAATGGAATCCGTTCCAGACGTCCGTTCGACTTCCAAAACGTTCGGAGGCCAAAGCACGGTTTCTGATTGGCTGCAGGAAGCTCCTGCAGCCAATCGGAAGCTGCGGAAGCCCCGTCGGACGTTCGGGTTCCAAAGAACGTTTGCAAATCGGAACACTCACTTCCGGGTTTGCGGCAGCCAAAATGTCCAAGTACCAAGGTGTTCAGGATCCGAGGTACGACTGTACTTGGTCGTGAGGCTCAGCGTTCTTCCAGCTCCCACCTTCACACCACACACCTTCAGACACCAGCCAACTATCAGCAAATCAGAAATCTGGCACCTGTTTTTTTTTTCGTTGCCTGCTAATTCTATGCTGCTTTATTCCTGGCCAGATCCTTCACTCCTCTTGCACTCCAAAGTGGAGCAAAGTCTTCCACAGGATTACATCTAAATCCTGGAGCTTTTCCTAAACGCTTTTCTAATTTTAATTGCCATGGGTGGGGCAGATAACTGATGATTCATCCGCATCCAAGCCATCACATGAGCTGTCAGGTTCTTCAGCAATGCTGCCCAAAGAGATGTTTTATTATCTTTCAGAACCAGCTTCGATAGATTTTAAATTTCCATTGCTCCTCCGAAAAGACATGCTACGTATCCCTGACATCTAAATTACAATTGCTGCTCGCTTTAAACTATGGCCTTTATCTTGCTGCGTTTCAGCTGATAACTAAACTATGTAGAACAGACTTGCTGGAATCCAAGCAATGACAAAGTTATCAGGCGCAAAAGAGCATGGGGCTTGGGAACTCAGTGGAAACCATCAGGGGCTGGGAGAGATTAAACAGGGTTTGTTGAGGCTGCAAGAATGCCAGCAATTCAGGCATCACACACACACACACACACACACACACACACCTCTTTGCTGCTGCACATTATGGTCACTTTAGTCTGAAAGCTGAAATCACTAAGAGGCATTCTGGTTTTATGAAACTCTCTCCAAGCTGTAACAAGTTGTCTCCCTCGCCCCTCTAAATCTAGTGGATAGACACAAGGGGCAAGTTCTAAGAATGGCTGGCCTTGCTAAACCATATAATTTACGGGCCGACAGTGGGTTATGGGCGCATGCGCACGCAAAGACACACACACACATGCAAAAAGGCACCCTCCTTTCCTAAAAGTGTCAAGAGACAACAAAGGAACCAGGAACACCTTCACTTGGACAGCACTTCTGGATCATTTAAGTCACAGTGCTTGTAAGGGAGATCAAAGGCCACAGCCCTAGAATCTACCAAACACAGTCCATACTCCTGCTGAAATAAATTGAATTATTCCAAAGTGAGAACCAGTTTGTACATTCAGCAGGAGTGTACTGTTTCAGCCCAACTGAGGGGAAGGAAATAGCATGCCTGAATGCTCCCCAGGGGAGAGGGGGGAACCCGACTCCATGCATATAGGAAAATCCTGTCAAGAGAGAAGAATTCAACCCATGTTTTATCTGTTGGGTAAACATTCAAGCATGCAATCCTTTAAGTGCTCTTTGTGGTTCCTTATCCCTCCTCATGATTAGCAAAATGAGAAGAAAACATGTAAAGAAAAATTTGGAATTATTTTGGGGAAATGAATTGTGCAAAACTATCACAATTTGCATCGTCATTTCATATCAAGTGATCCAACTTTTTTACCTCATTTCATCCAATTTTATTACTATTTTGTACACTTGTTGAATGATCAAAACTAAGCTTAAATCAAAAAATGTGGTTATGTAATGCTAAACCAACCATACTTTTTATTATTATTATTATTATTATTATTATTATTATTAGAGTTTGGATTTGATATTATCCCGCTTTATCACTACCCGAAGGAGTCTCAAAGCGGCTAACATTCTCCTTTCCCTTCCTCCCCCACAACAAACACTCTGTGAGGTGAGTGGAGCTGAGAGACTTCAGAGAAGTGTGACTAGCCCAAGGTCACCCAGCAGCTGCATGTGGAGGAGTGGGGATGCGAACCCAGTTCACCAGATTACGAGTCCACCGCTCTTAACCAAGGTCACCCAGCAGCTGCATGTGGAGGAGCGGGGATGCGAACCCAGTTCACCAGATTACGAGTCCACCGCTCTTAACCAAGGTCACCCAGCAGCTGCATGTGGAGGAGCGGGGATGCGAACCCAGTTCACCAGATTACGAGTCCACCGCTCTTAACCAAGGTCACCCAGCAGCTGCATGTGGAGGAGCGGGGATGCGAACCCGGTTCCCCAGATTACAAGTCCACCGCTCTTAACCACTACACCACACTGGCTCTCGGAAAAGCCCTGCGCAGGAATGAATCTCCGAAGGCAGGCGGCAGGGAGGAGAGCAGAGTCGACCTGCATTTTATGGAGACGTTTCTGAACGTCTGGAGCCAGCTGTGGGAGTGCCTTAAAGTGATGCCATGTTTCTGCTGAGGGCAGTTATCATTTCCCTCCTCTGCAGTTTCTCCATGCCTTTCCTGCTAAAGGAATTGCACCGCAATTAATTTCACTCTGGCCATTTCAGGCCTTCATCTCTCCAGCCGCCTGTTTTAATATGATGGTGGTGGTGGCAGCAGCAACCGCCCACATGCTTGGATTCTTTTCTCATTAGTCAGGTGACCTTTATGTTGATTTAACTCTCTCTCTCTTTTTTTTAACAGTCTCCCAAGATTGATCTTTCCAACACAGGCCCCATTCACCTTTAATCTCGGCCTCTGTTTAACTTGTCAAGATTTCTAGTAAATCCAGACAGCCCGAGCAGTGTCTTTGCAGTATGTTACTCTTGCTTAAAGTTACTCCTCTTTGGCAATGGACCATGTACTCAAAGCAAACTTCATGAATGCACACAGAGCGCATTCAAACTCCTAATGGCAAAAAGTAAAGTCCATTTACCTTGCATCTGAAGTTCATTAACATAACACATCTGAGGGCAGATCCTTTATCAGTGATTCTGGGGCCCTGCTCCTCTGGGCATGTAACTTGCTTGTTGATCGGTATAAACCAAAACCAGGATTTGCCTCAGTATTTGTCAGCCGTATTTATCTCTGGCTGAAAAGCAGCAGCTCCAGTGCCAGACGAATGAGAGGAGCAAGCAAAGTTCACTGCGCATCTCTTTAATAAGGAGGAGGGTGGCTCAGGTTACTACAATACATAAGACCATGACGATAACCAACTTGCAGTCCTTCCTCTTCAGTGCAGAGTGCAGTAGGGCACACCAACGCATGCCCTTTGTGCAACCGGCACAATGAAGGACTAAGAGCTGCAGCCTCACTCCCATGACCAACTCAATTCCTCATTCCTAGCTCAAGGGCAATGGGTAGTCTTGGAATACTGTCTGGTTGATTTTTCACCTGGTCCTCTGCTACCTGCCGTCACTTCCTGCCTCTCAAGAGGTACAAGTAGTAAATGTGAACCAGGTTATTCTCTAAGCAGTAACCTTAATCAGAGGGCCAGAACAGGGACTTTGCAGTGAGGCAAAACCAAAAGGCCTCTTCTGTCTGAGCTGCCAATCTCTGCTCCCCCACTTACTTCAATTAAGTGTTTATCAGTATGATGGGCGTGTGGGGAGACAGCTAGCAGCAAACCCTAAGATCAGGTTGTTCAGAATTATCTGAAGAAAGGGGAGTTGTATTTCTTGAAAGCTCTTCTGTCAAGTGCTACCCTGGCAAATAATATTGCCCCAAACTTGGCCACATTTCTTCATGTCCTCAAACTTGCTTCTCTACCAACTTTTGAAAAGGACTCAACTTCGAACGCAGCATTTTCAGTACAACTTTGATTGTGTACAGATAAATGCTCTGCTTATTTCACCAATTCCAGTGTCACAGGATCCCTTGCCATTCTTTCCCCCACACCAAAAGCAGAAGCCGTCAGTCTCCTCACCAGCACCACATCTACATGTGATGGGCAGACTTGCATAACTTGCAGTGGATGCATGGAGCATTCTCGGGGTAGAATTGCTTTTCGCTGCCATCTGCATGGGGCTGTGACAGAAGCCCTGAGGTTGAGTCCTATGGTTGAGATATATGTATATGCTGAACTATGTTGGCCAGCTTGTCAGCAGGGTTCGGGAACTGCCAGGCACATTTTGCACCTAGCTACCAGCCTCTTGTGGACGCGGGTGGTGCTGTGGGTTAAACCACAGAGCCTAGGGCTTGCTGATCAGAAGGTCGGCGGTTCGAATCCCCACGGCGGGGTGAGCTCCCGTTGCTCGGTCCCAGCTCCTGCCCACCTAGCAGTTCAAAAGCACGTCAAAAAAGTGCAAGTAGATAAATAGGTACTGCTCCGGCGGGAAGGTAAACGGCTTTTCCGTGCGTTGCTCTGGTTCGCCAGAAGCGGCTTTGTCATGCTGGCCACATGACCCGGAAGCTGTACGCCGGCTCCCTCAGCCAGTAACATGAGATGAGCGCCGCAACCCCAGAGTCGGACATGACTGGACCTAATGGTCAGGGGTCCCTTTACCTTTTTACCCGCCTCTTGCAACCAAGTGAAGATGCCCAGGAAACAGGATGGCGCCTGCCATCTCCACCATCTGGATGTGCATGTCTGAGCACCTTTGGATCTCAACTGTAGAATTCTATTCATTATATTTTATCTGCACAATCAGAATGCATTTCAGGAACCAAAAAGCTGTATTGGAAAACACGACTTTCGAGTCATCTGGCCCCAAAATGGCAACAAGGCATTCCATTTTGGCAACCCTAGTTTAAGGAGCCATTTGATGCCTAGCGTATATATCTGAGTTTCTAACACAGCTTGTCAGGGGCTGGAAGTGTCCTGGTTCAGTTCTCATTTCCAAGATGTCAGTACACAGCAACTTCAGTTGTAACACCAACAGAACTCAACATGCTGTAACAGGAGAACTCGATATGGTGAAATTTCAACTCACTGTCTTTAACTAACAGCACAAAACCATTCTCCAGAATCCCAGCATTTATTACTATGGAAAACCTATCAGCTAATGCAATCTAAGAACCTGGTTCCACAGTCTACTAATCTAGCATGTGGTGAAGCCATTGATGGACAACAGGACATTTATTTCTGCAAGCGAATTCAGAGCACTCTGGTGCCAGGGTTCAAGGCATGAAGGTCAAGGGGCTGGTGAGGACAGTCTAGAACAGAAGCAATTCGCTGTGAAAAGCAGCAGCACAAAATTCATCCAAACCCATCCTTTGCTAGGATCACATTCCACTCTGAATTTATCATTGCATCCTCCTCATGCTCTACTAGTGCCCGGCTAAAGAATTCATTTATATTTTACATGAACTGAGGTAGAAACAGATAATTTTTAAAGCTAATGTTTCTGTCCTGCACACTCTGTAATTATGGAAAGTAGTTTGTAAGGTCTAACATTAGAGAAGGACCGCAAAATTACAGAGGGTTTGTGGGCAACCAAAGATGAGCCCACCAAAGCAGAAACCAACGTGGTTCTGAACAACAGAAGAAAATTCTCAGTGAACCTCAAAGCCTATCAGAAAAGCAACGTGTGTGTGTGTGCTTTAGACAGTCAACTAGAGCAGACATTCTGCACTGCTTCATCCCTAAGAACAAAGAATCTTAGAGCTGGAGCTCAAGTCTGGGTAAGTGGTTTCCAAAAATTCCAATGTCAGGGGATAATCTGGCTGTTCCTAGTTGAGGGTGCCGAGGTTCTTTTTTTGAAAATTTGGAACTGTGTAGGAAGCCTTAAGCTGCTTGCCCACACTTCACAACCATATTTTGTCAGCTTTAATTTTAAGCATATTCACCACGAAGCAAGTGTCACTGATTTCAACAGAACTTTCTTCCAAATAGTGAGTTTAGGGTTGCACTTTCATGCACCTCATGGTTTCCTTTTCTTGAGTCTCACTGCATCACCAGCAGAGGAGTGAAAAGGGAATCTTAATTTCAGTGAATCCCACAAGAGGAGACATAGCGTGCCAGCTAGATTTTCTCAAAGAACTGTTTTTATCCTTTGTGGAGTACCACTTAAAAGATGTAAAATAAATTTGTTGTTGTTGTTGTTGTTGATGTTTAACACTATTCATTCAAAGGTCACAGGGAAGTTCACAACATATGAACACAAAATGAAAACACAAAATACATAATAAAACTATTAACAAAAGCAAGACAAACCAATCTGAAGAAGTGTGCATGCACACGAAAGCTCATACCAAGAACAAACTTAGTTGGTCTCTAAGATGCTTTGTTGTTGTTCAGTCGTTCAGTCGTGTCCGACTCTTTGTGACCCCATGGACCAGAGCACGCCAGGCACGCCTATCCTTCACTGCCTCCCGCAGTTTGTCCAAACTCATGTTAGTAGCTTCGAGAACACTGTCCAACCATCTCATCCTCTGTCATCCCCTTCTCCTTGTGCCCTCCATCTTTCCCAACATCAGGGTCTTTTCCAGGGAGTCTTCTCTTCTCATGAGGTGGCCAAAGTACTGGAGCCTCAACTTCAGGATCTGTCCTTCAAGTGAGCACTCAGGGCCAATTTCCTTGAGAATGGATAGGTTTGATCTTCTTGCAGTCCATGGGACTCTCAAGAGTCTCCTCCAGCACCATAATTCTAAGATGCTGCTAGACAATTTTTTAATATATTTCTACTGTGTCAGACCAACACGGCCACCTACCTGAATCAATAACCTCCTTATCATAGATTACCTGTACAAACAAATTATTTGGATGTTGCTGGTGCACATTTTAAAACACTAAGGGATATAACACAAGCTAAATATTTGCCTGAGAGGAGACCGCTGTTTTGTTGGCTTAAATAATGTGTGACTGTTATTCATGAGCAAATTTAATCAAGTACGGTGGTACCTCTGGTTATGAACTTAATTCGTTCCAGAGGTCCGTTCTTAAACTGAAACTGTTCTTATCCTGAGGCGTGCTTTCACTAATGGGGCCTCCCGTTGCACGAGCGCCTCCGGTGTGCGGTTTCCATTCGCATCCTGGGGCAAAGTTCGCAACCAGGAGCAGCTACTTCCGGGTTAGCGGAGCTCATAACCTGAAGCGTTCGTAAGCAGAGGTACCACTGTATCGGAACTTCTGCGCAAAAGTTGCAAATGCAGAAAATGCAAAGAGCAATTTAAAAGACTGCTTGTGAAAATGCCCTTTCTCTCTATATAGTAACAAGTTCCAAAGCAAAAATAAATACCTGAAACTGCACAGCAAAATAAAATGCCAGCAGGAGCGATCATTAATGAGTTCCCGGAGAGCCAGGGTGAATGCGGCAAGTTTAAGTAGTTTTGGGGGCAACGGAAATTCTGTTTCATCACTCTCTCTTTCACAGAACAAAACAGCAGAAGTATACAAGTGGGTGGGCTCACATCCACAGCAGTAAGTCCCACAGGGCCTTCTGGAAGCAACAACAGCCCAGTTGGTGGCAGGTCCACTATGTGTCTTGATGGCATCACCAACAGCCACACTGCTCCAGTGAACTGGAAGGGCCAGCTATAGAGGAAATTGCAGAATTTGTCCCTTTGGTCTGCCAAATCTGCGGATTAAAAGCTCTGCCACCCCTGGCAGCTGGTGGAAGGAAGAGAGCTGGCATCTAGGATGGAGGAGCCCGGGTCCTGACAACCAAAGACTCCACAGGAAAGTGTTAACAAGGGAGCCTAAACTATCTCACTTTCATTTCCCCAGTTTCTGAAGCTCAGCACGATGCCTCAGAAGCCTCAGCATCCACCTGGAATGCAAGAGACATACACTTCCCCACATCACTATTTTAACTCTCTTAAGCAGAGAAGCCCATTCAAATATGTCTTTTGACCAGGGCAAAAGCACCGCACATGTGCCCACCAGCAGTCATTAAACAGTAAAATCCTGATGGCATTTAACATTCAGAATTCAAACGCATGTGCCTGGAGCTCATTCTGTGCACCTGGGAGCTCAGAAAAATATAAATGTGCTCTTTGGGGGTGGGGAGGACACAGCTAGGAGCTGAAAATTAAATAATTTCAGATAATAATTAAATAACTAAATAATTCCCTGCCTGCTCCAATACCAGAGATCCAGTAGCTGTTAGGGACTGAACTAAGGGCCTTCTTCTATGCAGTGCTTCCATTCCAGCACTGTTGAAAATGCCTGAACATTGTCAGACTTTTGACAGAGGATGGAAATTCAACCTACCAATTTATTGAAGCTTGCCTGCCTGAACATAAAAGACTCTAAGAATGCAACAGCGAGGACGTAGCAGCAGGGGCAGAGCAAGGGGGCGGGGGGGCAGTCCACCCCGGGTACCGCCCTGGGGAGGGTGACACTCTGGGGGCAGGCCCCACCCCCGCAATTGACACCGTTGGCGCGGCAACTTTTAAAAGGCTGCAACACGCAAACAGCAGCACAGTGTCTATGCTGCTATTCACGCACTGCAGCCTTAAAGGTTGCCGCATCACACGGAAGGGGTGCCGGCCGATCGCGCCCGCCATCTTGGGTGGACTGCGCATGTCCACCCAAGATGGTGGGCGCAATCGACCGGCACCCCTTCTGACCGGCACCGCGCCGCGTTTTAAGGCTGCAGCAGGCGAACAGCAGCGCTGCTGTTCGCCCGCTGCAGCCTTAAAACGCGGTGCGGCCCGGTGCCGGTCGGAAGGGGCACCGGCCGATCGCGCCTGCCATCTTGGGTGGACTGCGCATGTCCACACATGCGCAGTCCGCCCAGGAGGCTGTGCATGTGTCGTGACGTCAGGGCGCGCGCGCTGGGGAGGGGTGCCTTGAAGTTTGCCGCCCCGGGCGGCAGAGAGGCTCACTCTGCCCCTGCGTAGCAGACACAAGAAATCAGGCTACAGTGTAGTAGTATTGGCTGATTTGGAAAAAGAGGAAGAAAACAATAATAGTATCAAGGAAGGGAAAACTTAAATGAATTTTTTTGGGGAGAAATAACCACTTAACAGAGCTGCAAGGATTAGACAATCAAACTACTGTACAATTTTTTTTCAGTTAAACGCATGATTTCAAGTAGACGAAGTCTGTACGCTAAAAACCAGAGAAAATCACACACATAAAAACTGCATATAGAATTACATACAGCACCTAACAAGCCAAACCGACCCTTCAGAAACTAGGAGGAGAAGCTGAGTCCCCTCATTCTTTTATTTTTGTGGGCAAATTTTGCTTCCCAACTTTGATGGAGGAAGCCAAACTCATTCATTCAATAAAAGGGTATCCACAATTAAATGTGGAGGTTGCACGAACTGTTTTGATCTTCCTTTAAACCCACTTACTATCACCTGGAAGGGGAACAGGTGTACACTTCTCTATGACAATCCTTGGCTCCTGAGTAAAGTGTCAAGGGCCAAAAGGAGGGTTAATGCCTTTGTTCATTAAGAAAACCCAAAAGATTGTGCGAAGGTGCATTGGAGGTTCATGCACAACAATGAGAATCTGCATACAGGGCTACAGTGAAAAACAGAGGAGAAAGAGGAGTGGTCAAACACATTAAGTGCTAATGCTAAATTTGCAGGATCTTCATAATTTGAGGTGCAAGAGGAGATTGCCCTTGTGCAGACCACCTGGGTAAACAGAGGGACCTCTATTCCCACCTTGCTTTTCCTGTAATTCACATCAAATTATTAACAAAGACTACAGCCGCTCCCAAAGCACCACTCAATACTGCCATACAAACCGCTAGCATGAGTCACTATGGGTTACAAACTAGAACTGCTAGACATAGCATTGAAGTTTCACCCCTGGCCTGCCTGGCTCCAGAAGGCTTTCCTCAAGGACACTGATCCAATCCCCCTCCCCTGGGGCCTGAATGCCGCCAGGCCTGGCTAGGAGACTAACCCGGTTCCTGTGGCTGTACCCACCTCCCCTGGATTGCAAGCTTGGTCTGAGACCCACGCTAACAAGGCATATCTGGTTTCTCCCCTATGTGCTGATTGAAACGACATGGTGCTTTGCACGGCCTTTCACAGACTCCTTATCTTTGCAACGGGAGGGAGTTAAAACACAAGGACAAGGCAGAGTGCAGCAGGACTGTCTGCTTCTTTGGCCGCCTCTTGGAGATTTTTTCCCCCCCTTAGACACGAAGTGTGAATGCAAACAAGCCAACACAACTGTGGCGGGGACACTGGAAAACTGCTGCGGCACAGTTCAGCAAGACAGAGGCTTGCTACAGGCAGGCCGCTCCAGACACAGGGGGAACTGCAAAGGCTTGTTGCTTTAAAGTTTAAAAGATGATGTGTTTGAAATGGAAAAGCTGCTTTCCAAAGAGGAGCTGGGACGTAGGCTCCTTTAAGGGGGCTGGGTAGCAAGATGCTCTTGGCGTATGGCTCTGAATAAAATCTGCTTCAGAATCTTAAAGCGTTTTTAAAAAGCAGGGAAACTCAAGAGCATGTACAGCAGGTAAGGTAAAACACACAAGCTGCTTCCTAGGTGCTTGGCACCAACCCCAAAAGGTGTGAGCAACTACAGCAAACCACGGAACTATGCCCCATTTAGTACCATGCAAGTCGGACACTGTGCACAGGGAAATGGCTACAACCTCCACACCTTTGATTGCTTGGTCCATACATTTAACATCCTGATGGAGCAAGATCTTAGGGGGAAGGCATGGATTTGCTTAGGACTTTCTGGGTTCTAGGTAAAGGTAAAGGGACCCCTGACCATTAGGTCCAGTTGTGTCCGACTCTGGGGTTGTGGCACTCATCTCACATTACTCGCCAAGGGAGCCAGCGTACAGCTTCCGGGTCATGTGGCCAGCATGACAAAGCCGCTACTGGCGAACCAGAGCAACGCACGGAAAAGCCGTTTACCTTCCCGCCGGAGCGGTACCTATTTCTCTACTTGTGCTTTGACATGCTTTCGAACTACTAGGTGGGCAGGAGCTGGGACCGAGCAACGGGAGCTCACCCCGTCGCGGGGATTCGAACCGCCGACCTTCTGATCAGCAAGCCCTAGGCTCTGTGGTTCTAGAATGACCTTAAATGGATCTGTTGTAGCCAGTGCTTTTCACACACCCTTTTCTTTTAGAAATAAATGGCGTCAGTACTCACCACGAAGTAAGTGCCATACTTTTAACACTTTGGCGGCAGGGTGCTGGTACTGCATACCCTTGAGTGCCCCCAGAAAAACACAACAACACTGATAGTAGCTTGCCTGCACACAGAGCATCCGACACAGCCTCCTTTATAAACTTAAACTGAGGCAAGGGAGCAGCAGAAAGGCATTGCATCGCATTACATTCCCACATGTATCCTCTCGGGAGCACAAGAGGAACAAATAGCTCAGTTGCGTTAGAGTGCTGATAATACCAAGGTTGCAAGTTCGATCCCCGTATGGGGCAGCTACATATTCCTGCATTGCAGGGTTTGGGACTAGATGATTCTCGGGGTCCCTTCCAACTCTACAATTGTGAGATTCTGTAATTCAGAACAGCCAAAAAATAAGAAAGGACTGCTGGTGTAGATAGCAATATTTAATCTAATAATATTCAAATCAATGTATCAATACAGACTTGGGACCTACGTACCCGAAGGTGTGCCTTTACCATCTTTTTAGCTGCTGATGTGTTAAGAACTTGGTTGATTGCCCTTCTCTACCAAGTGACTTTGGACACTAGGAGGGCAGCAATCCAGTAGCTCCACTGAAGCTAGTAATGAAGAAAAAAGTAAAAGCCTTGCCAGGAAGAGAAGAATCGTGTCATTCTCAAAACGCCTACAGGAGCAGTGTTTAATGAGTTTAACTACCTGGTTGGATCAAATCATAGTTTGCAAATCCGAGATTGCAAACCAGAATCAAACTGCAATATGCAATCCTGCTTTGGAGGACTTGCTGGTTGGAATGATCAAACCAGGAAGTTATTTGTTAAGCCAAGCATAGGAGCAGCGAAAGGGAGGGGAGAGTTCTGTTTGAACTATCCCAAGAACTCAGCCTGGAAAGGGTGCCTCCCCCCACCCACAGACAAACCAAACAGAAGTTCCTACTCCTGCTCTCCACTCACACAGAAATTCCACCTACAGCAAGCTTTTGAATGCTAGAACTGGGGAATGGGTGTACAAACAGTTCATATTTTAAGGCTATTTGTGGACTTTACCACTTCAGGTAGCAGGTGGAGAGGATTACATAGCTGGATGCATCCCCCATGGGGGGGGGGGCAATGGAGCATGCTATGATGCACTGCAAACCAAATTAACTGTTGTTTTCACACACCCACACACAAGCTAATGGGCTGCATTCTAAGCCCCAGGCCAGCTTCACGGGAGCAGCAAAGTTGCAATCCTAGGTTTCTCATGGAAGAGAGAAGCCAAAATGTGCTATTCCCACAGGCAGATCGGAACCCTAAGGCTGCTAGCCTAACAATAAGGTAGGCTCACATTTTCAATGGACAGAATTTTGTACACTGAACACCCTTGGAAAAGATACACCCTTCTGGCCTTGAGATAAAATTGTTCCGTTGAGATAAACAGCCTTGCATCACTCTGTTGATTAAAAAGGCTAAGGCTTTGGAACAGCATAATAACAAATAATCTGAGGGGGTTTGGCACTGATCCGCATGTTTTCTCCAAGGACTTCAGGTGTTTGTAGTAATTATTTCCTTTTTCCCTCCCAACAGCCCTGCGAAGGTCATCCATGGTTGAAGCAGTGGTCTGAACCCAGGTATCCTTGGTCCGCATCACACATTCTGTTTATTACACAGCACTGGGGGCCCCCATATTATCTTCCAATATAATAAAAATGTAATGCAGTCAGGGTGCAGTCCCCACTGTAGGATATGCGGTGATGCATCCAATCCTGGATTTGCATGAAGTCAGGCAGAGGTGGGAAACAAAAGAAGGAGATAGGTTGCACAAAAGCAATGGCCGCGAGATACATGGGAGAGAGAAGCGATGAAGAGAAGAGAGGAGTGCGAAAGTGGTTTGAAACAACAGCAGAGGTTTGAGAAAAGTGTTGTGGAATATTTGAGGGCTCTGTATCCTTTATCTCTCACGCGTGAGGTAGCTGAGGAATGGAAGAGGGAGAAATTTGAGTACAGTAGTACCTTGGTTCTCAAACGTAATCCGGAAGTCCGTTCCAAAACCAAGGTGCGCTTTCCCATAGAAAGTAATGCAAAACGAATTAATCTGTTCCAGACTTTTAAAAACAACCCCTAAAACAGCAATTTAACGTGATTTTTACTAACGAGACCACTGGTCCATAAAATGAAAGCAATGATCAATGTATTGTACTATAAAATAAATAAGACAGTATTGTAGATGATTAAAAAATAAATAAATAAATCTTACCTGCACTGATAATAGTCATTGTTTGGAGGGGGGCTTTTATCCATTTCTGCAGTCACACAATCAATCAGTCAGTCAGTAACTGAACTGGGTTCCACAAAATCACAAAAACAAATTAACCGAAAAAAGCCTCAAAAACAAAAACACAAAATAAATAACAAAAACTGAAGTGCCAAACTTAATCCATTCCATCCACCATGAGGTGGTTTGTGTGTGAAGATGGGCATTGGGCAATATCTGGCATCAAAAAAAACTAAGATCATGGCCACTGGTCCCATCACCTCCTGGCAAATGGAAGGGGAAGAAATGGAGGCAGTGAGAGATTTTAATTTCTTGGGCTCCATGATCACTGCAGATGGTGACAGCAGTCACAAAATTAAAAGACGCCTGCTTCTTGGGAGGAAAGCGATGACAAACCTAGACAGCATCTTAAAAAGCAGAGACATCACCTTGCCGACAAATGTCCGTACAGTTAAAGGTATGGTTTTCCCAGTAGTAATGTATGGAAATGAGAGCTGGACCATAAAGAAGGCTGATCGCCGAAGAATGGATGCTTTTGAATTATGGTGCTGGAGGAGACTCTTGAGAGTCCCATGGACTGCAAGAAGACCAAGTCCATCCATTCTGAAGGAAATCAGCCCTGAGTGTTCACTAGAAGGACAGATCCTGAAGCTGAGGCTCCAGTACTTTGGCCACCTCATAGGAAGAGAAGACTCCCTGGAAAAGACCCTGATGTTGGGAAAGATAGAGGGCACAAGGAAAAGGGGACGACAGAGGATGAGATGGTTGGACAGTGTTCTCGAAGCTACTAACATGAGTTTGGACAAACTGCGAGAGGCAGTGAATGATAGGGGTGCCTGGCGTGCTCTGGTCCATGGGGTCACGAAGAGTCGGACACAACTAAACGACTAAACAACAACAAAAAATATTGTTCCAGTTACAGTTACAGGTATCTGAAGAAGTGTGCATGCACACGAAAGCTCATACCAAGAACAAACTTAGTTGGTCTCTAAGGTGCTACTGGAAGCAATTTTTTATTTTATTTTGTTTTAAAAAATATTGTGATATACTGATATATCATGATGTCTGTAAAGGCACTGGCTGGCTTCACGGTTTTCCCCACGTCGTGATTTTTAGCGCGCACACACACACGCACACACACACACACAAGCACCATGATTCGCACTACATTGCCAGGTCAAAAATTATGAAACTGATGCCATGATACGGACTTCAAACCGGTTTTGGACAATATATTGATCTAACGCCCAGCTCTAGCATGGACATGGGGTAGAGGTGAAAATGGGTGCAAAAGCATGGCTGCAGAATAGAAAAGTGGCTTCAGAACTGAGTCTGGAAAGGTGAAAGGGGGGGGGTTAGTAGTTGCACGGGTGTGAAGGGGAAGCTCTAAGGGGTTAATGTGGGGTATGGCAAGGGTGGGCAGAGTGAGCCCCCGTTTATTTATAAATATGCATAAACCCGGTCATAAACCTGGTCAACAACACCCTGCAAAACATGCAAGCTTGAGCCCAAATTAAGATCAATTCACTTAGTAGATCCAAAATTCCCTCTTTTCCTCCCGACTCAGCTCCCAATCTGGCAGGTAGGTGTCACCTACATTCCTGGCTCTAGGAACATCAACTAGCCATTGATGCCTATTAGACAACCACCCTTAGCTGCCAAGCTGTATGAAAGCTAGGGAGAAGGTTTCTTGCCCAGCCCAAGTAAAGCATGCAAAAGTCACTTTCAAGTAACAGCAGCAGCCTGGTAGCTCTGCAGTAGTGCTCTTCAACAGTAGCCCTAGACACCAGAGGCATGAATCATGTCAGCAGCAGTATGCTGGGCCAGGATTGGAGCCTGTGGCTGCACCAAATATGGAAGCCAAACAATCAGTCCAGGGGATGGGAGGCTCTTATACATGGGCTGGAAAAGGAGTTTGATAATGAGTCACGGAGCAGACCTGTGCACAGCTGTAGTAGTCTCACTATGACAGGCCAGGAGGCAAGGACTGAGGAGGAGACAACAGCTGGACAGGAAGCATGCCAAATAATCAGAGTATTAGAAGAACAGAAGCAATGTGACTATTTTTACATACATAGCATTTCCCTGAGGATTAAGCACAATGAAGAGACATTACATGCTCAACTTGTTGATTTCATGGTCGCACTCCGTAAAACGACATTGCCCTGCTCCAATCGTGTTCAAGGGAAGCAAGCAGACATGGTACCACCAGGTACATTGGTCTTCACGAATTTAGATGTTGGAAATTTCTGGACTGGGTAAGAATGGTAGCTTCAATACGTTCCGAAAGAAACTTGTTTGGATCTAGTTTTTCGAAGCGTGAATTGTGTCTCCCAGGGGAAATAAAGGCATGAACTAAGGAGAAGGGAGAAGAGGCGAGAAATAAAGCAATGTTACTTAACATCACTGCCTGTTGGTGGACACCTCAGTGTGGGCACCCTCATAGAATCATAGAATTGTATGGAAGACAGAGGAACTACCAACGATTGAAGAATGGCAGATGAAAATGATGGACTATATGGAACTTGCTGAGATGACCGGGAAACTCCGTGACCAGAGGGACGACGCAGTGGGAGAAGAATGGAAGAAAATTAAAATGTATTTGAAAAAATATAATAAGATTGAAATTTAGAAGGAACTTGGAAGAAATGTTAGACTGCAGATTTAGAACTATGTTAAGTGTTAAGGAAATGTGAAATAATGAATTAGGATAATAGTTGAAGAAATGGATAAGATTTTTTGGAAAATGTGGTTTGAATAATGTAAAGAAATTACTAAAGATGACTGACAATGAACGCCGAAAGGGCAGACGAGAGGAAGTCAAACAACAATGTTAAGGGAAGAAGCAGTTTTTAAACAAATAATTTTTTGTTTTTGTAGTTTGTTTGTAATAGTTTTTATTTTTTTACTTTTGTAAGGTGTCTGTAATTGTTGTATTGGTTTGTTTTGTGTATTTTGTTGATGTTTGGAAAAAGTTAATAAATACATTTTTTAAAAAAAAAGAATCATAGAATTGCAGATTTGGAAAAGACCCTCAGGGTCATCTAGTCCAACCCCCTGCAATGCAGGAATCTCAACTGAAGCATCCATGGCAGATGGCCATCCAACCACTGCTTGGAAACCTCCAGGGAAGGAGAGTCCACCACTTTCTGAGGCAGTCTGTTCCGCTGTCAAACAGCTCTTACTGTCAGAAAGCTTTTCCTTATGTTTAGTCAGAATCTCCGTTCTTATAACTTGAATCCATTGGTTCAAGTCCTATCCTCCAGAACCTCATGCCCATAAACATACTGGTAATATAAACATAATATATACCCGGGTGGCGCTGTGGTCTAAACCACTGAGCCTAGGGCTTGCCGATCAGAAGGTTGGCAGTTCGAATCCCTGCGACGGGGTGAGCTCCCGTTGTTTGGTCCCACCTCCTGCCCACCTAGCAGTTCGAAAGCACGCCAAAGTGCAAGTAGATAAATAGGTACCGCTCCGGCGGGAAAGTAAACGGCGTTTCCATGCGCTACTCTGGTTTCGCCAGAAGCAGCTTAGTTATGCTGGCCACATGACCTGGAAGCTGTACGCCGGCTCCCGCGGCCAATAAAGCGAGATGAGCGCCGCAACCCCAGAGTCATCTGCGACTGGACCTAATGGTCAGGGGTCCCTTTACCTTTTTACTGTTTGTTTACAGAGGAACTACACACCTTATTTAAGAAAGGGGTGCGCTTGTTTCATAATGCATTTAGAAACCGCACCATGTAGCCCTCTGCACGTGTTCAGAAAATCAGCAATCTTAACACACAGGAACAAACTAGCTCTGTCTCCCCTCACCCATTTCATCACTCTCCACATAATGAAGCAGAGAGCCTCTTCTATCCCTGTAGGCTTTCCTGAATGGTTTTAGAAACCCTGGAAATTTAGGGTTCTTGCTTGGGGAAAGTGATGAAGCTCACATGTCAAGATAACCCATTTTCCAAATGCCTGAAGAGGACATACCAAAACACTCATATTAAGCCAATACTTATCAATATTAAAATATAAAAACAGCAGAACATTATTGGGGGGGGGGGAATGAGGCAATTATTCAAAGCCACAGAAACCTAGAGACAGGAAAGTATAAATAAACAAACAAACGTGGCTTGATAGCCCATTTTTTTCTTATGAGCCCCACCGTGTGGTTAGGATCAGGCTTGAGTTGGCAGGCACTGACCTATGTCAGGAAGAAACAGGGTTGGAGGAGGGGAGATCTCCCCTTACCACCCTGGCTTCACAGTCACCCGGGAAGACTGAATGGGAATTCCAGGTCTTTACCCATCCCCCACCTTTTCTCAGGGCAGAGAAGCCAAAGGAGAAGGTAGAACAACAGGCAGGAAAAATTGTTAAAGGGAGTGCTTCAAAAACCAGCAGCCCTTCCCTTAAAGGTAAAGGTAAAGGTAAAGGGACCCCTGACCATTAGGTCCAGTTGCAGACGACTCTGGGGTTGTGGCGCTCATCTCGCTTTATTGGCCGAGGGAGCCGGCGTACATGTGGCCAGCATGACTAAGCCGCTTCTGGCGAACCAGAGCAGCGCACGGAAACGCCGTTTACCTTCCTGCCGGAGCGGTACCTATTTATCTACTTGCACTTTGACGTGCTTTCGAACTGCTAAGTGGGCAGGAGCTGGGACCGAGCAACGGGAGCTCACCCCGTTGCGGGGATTCGAACCGCCGACCTTCTGATCGGCAAGCCCTAGGCTCTGTGGTTTAATGCACAGCGCCACCTGCATCCCAAGCCCTTCCCTTATTTAACAGCTAAAACATGACAAGAAAAGTTGCATTTTTATTAATCATGGCTGTAAAATTCTAATGCTTTTGTTGCAAAGAATACTGGCTCCCCGTGTTAAAAGATACTGACATGGCACATAAACATAGCGGTTCTTGCTACCTATAACTGCTAATAGGGAGATAATGGAGGCTTCTTTCAAAGGAAGCATCTAAATGGGTGCACAGTGTTTTCTCCAAGTGCAGCCAGGCATTACTGCTGCCCCAGACATTTACAGTCAAGCTTTTACTGTGAAACAAAACAATGGAGGAAGTTAAGTCCATGGAAGACTTCCAATGCATACTTAAAACTCCTTTCTGGAGGTAGGGAGGGAGGGGGGCAGAAGAGAGGAACTCTGAAATTTCTTACCAGCCTTTCATCAACTTGTCCCTGGTACAACATGGGGGAGGGCCAGAAAAAAAACCCTCTGCGCTGCCAATTGAATACGTAAACACCAAGTTTCTTCGGGAGACAAATAATGCATGTTACTCATATCTTGTCACCTAAAGTGCTAAGACACATACAGTTTATAGGCACACATCTTCTTGTGCATTTGAATTCAGTTTGCATGAAAGCAAGTCTAACACAGGCCTCTCTGTGAATAAGACTTTTCAAAGTCTGTACATGCCAACTATAATGAATGTTGTGTTTCTATGATGTAACTGCATGACTGGATGTTAGAGGGGGAGAGATTTTAATGCTACATAAATATGGCACCACCTCCTAAGACTATTTACAGAGAGCAGTGCTGGAGGGGAGCTATTTTAATTATGCACTTTAAATTATATCACCAAGAGTCTCTCAAAGGCTTGCACTGTATGAATTAAGAAAATAAAATTCTGCATTTAGCATCACACATCTGACAGGTGGAAACTGTTATCTTGTCGATTTACTGGTAACAAGTTTGTTATCAGAGAGATACAAACAGAGGGATAAATGCACTTATTCGCTTAGCCCTCATTCCCAGATGTAGCCAAGTCTTAAGTCTTTTGCACATGGAAATGCCCACATTCAGCCCTTCATACTTTTGACTCTTTCCTTGTTTTTGCCATTGTCCAGTTTAGATTGCAAACACAAAGATGCGCACAAAACTCTCTGAAGACATCATCACACTAATGATGCTGTGTGTGTGTGTGTGTGTGTGTGTGCAGTGCTTAAAGTACTCTGGATTGGAAGGGTGAAGAGCTCCCGACAGTGGAAGAATGGCAGATGAAGCTTATGGACTTTATGGAACTTGCCGAACTGACCGCAAGACTCCGAGACCAGAGGGAGGAGAAGGTGCAACAGGATTGGAAGAAATTTAAGGACTATTTGAAAAATCGTGAAAAGTTGGATATTTGAAGCAGAATCAGTTTGTTAAAATGGCCTTAGCTAGTTGATGTAGTTGAAAATAGTACACAAGAAGTAATGTTATGAATGAATTTGAATATTTAGAAACGCTTAAAGACATGTTGTTTAAGTAAAGAGTTATTATGCCTAGTCAGTGTTTTAAAATGTATTAAGAATAGTGGTAAATGTTAAGAAAATAGTTACAAAGTTACCAAAGTATATTGATAATGAACGCAGCTGAGAGCTCGGGGGAAGCCCCATCTCTAAAGAAGATTTGATACTAGAATTGAACAATGTTTTTTTTTTATGTTCCTGTTTTAGGTATATATAAGTTTTCTTTTGTTATTTCTTATGTTGTTTTTATTGTATGTTTTTCTTATTGTTAATTGTATTTGTTTATATGTCTGATGTGTTGTTGTTCATTGTAGAAAATAAAAATGTATATTAAAAAAATAAAATAAAGTACTCTGGATAAAGCATTGCAAACAAGCAATCACTTTTTCATGTCAAAATGCACAGAGATGGAGATTCAAGACCTAGAATTTAAACATTCATTAAAGACATGCAGCATGTCTCTAAGTGACAGAAACTACCAGGAAGGTATTGAGGTATGTGAATTTACTTAGGATTACAAGCAAGCTAATTTACTTTTCAGAAAGTATGTCTCAAATAATTGATTGACGCCCTGGTCTTACTTAAGCATCTGCCTACCCAAAAACCAAGTTCTTCTGAAAGCCTCTAAGTACATGAATTATCTTACACCCCACCGAAACACTGCCTTTTCAAATCTGCAAAACGAAACAAAAAAAATCCCACAGCTAACCTCTCATCATAACAACTCCAAGACAGACGTGTTTATTTCTTTGGCTAGACCACAATGTGTGTTCCTCTGCCTCTTATTAAGATTAGAAAAATGGTGAGGCTGGTTCTGCTCTCAAGAACCCCTGCATTAATCAAGAATCCTTCTACTACTAAAGGGGAAGGTGCCCATATCTGAATGTAAGGAGACGCCTTTAAATGCTCTCTTCTTTCATTTTCCATTCTTCCACGTTCCTAGAAAGTTGCAAGGCCAATTTCTTCCTTGAAAAATTGAATCCTTCAAATGCTGGATTGGTAACTGAATTGATTCTGCTGAAATGAAATAAAATAAAATAAAAATATTTATACCCCGCCCATCTGGCTGGGTTTCCCCAGTCACTCTGGGCGGTTTCCAAGAAAAGATTAAAAACACATTATAAAACATCAGTCATTAAAAACTTCCCTAAACAGGGCTGCCTTCAGATGTCTTCTAAATGTCAGATAGTTGTTTATTTATTTGACATCTGATGGGAGGGCGTTCCATAGGCCTAGAACTGAATTAGATCCTAGAACTGAACTCACTGCAACATGGTTGCCATTTCTTCACCCCAAAAAAGTTAACATCAAGCCAAGAAAACAGCTTCACGTTGGTCAGCATAGTCTTCCTCAGATACTGACACCACAATGTTTATCCAAGGCTCCTAAATTTATTATACAGAGAATATCTCGACACCGTTTGCACTAATGTTTAAAGTCGTGAGGTAGAGAGGTTCAAAGCAAGCTTTTATTACATGGTATGTAATAGGCCAGGCATAGGCAAACTCGGCCCTCCAGATGTTTTGGGACTACAACTCCCATGATCCCTAGCTAACAGGACCAGTGGTCAGGGATGGGGGGAATTGTAGTCCCAAAACATCTGGAGGGCCGAGTTTGCCTATCCCTGTAACAGACCAATATCTCTGCTTGGTCAGCAGCAGTCAATGAAATATTAGAAGGCTGTTGAAAAATCTTTCTTAAAAGCAACATGAAGTACTCAAGAGAAGTCATTTCCCTGTTGTTTCGAATCACGCTGTATGAATGGGGCCAGCACAGTCGAATACAAAATAACATATGGATTTTCTCACTTGAAGAAATATTGCTTGCCTCAGGACGGAACTCCATAGTTGCTACGATATCTGTTGCCAAACACTTCCCCCAAAAAAGCCCCAAAGAGGTTATTTTTTAACACAAAATGGGGCCTTGGAAGATTTTTTTTTTTTTTGAGCCACAAATATAAACCTCAAGGGAGCAAAATATTCCTCCTTCCAGTAGTAGTTATCACACACCAAAAAAGATGCCATAAAATCCTTAACGAAACTCGAAACACACATTCAAATCACTTCAAATCAAATCATTTCATTATTGCTCTACCTTCATTATCATTTATTTTTCAAAGCTTACAAGATGTAAGCAAAGAGCCATTTCACATGGTCTGCATTTATATGGTCTGCAGATAAAGTTTCATGTCACGAATGAGCTGGTTCTCTTGGCCCTTTATCAACTGTTACTGAAAAGCAGCACAATATGAATAGTCCTTTCATGGGCAGGCTTCATTGTGAAACAATAACTCACGGTTTTCACTACTTCACACACAGCAGAGGCAAACCAGGTTTTCCTCCTAGCGTACTCAGCAGGGAACTAGCATCTTGACATTTCCACACTTTTACCTCTTTTGGAGTAACTTAAAACATAGCAGGGGTGCACCTAAAATGTAATGTGGAAAAAACACATGCCCTCTTACATTTAATTTATCTTTCAGTGGTCTCCTATGCATCTTGGAAACCTCACTGGGTATTCCTGCTCGTCTCCTACATACTGCTAAACACTCCTGGATACAGGAGCCACCCAACCACAGTGCTTCTACCTTCCCAGGGTTCAAGCTCAGTTGATCAGCTCTCATTCATTTCACAACTCCATTGTAGATGTTAAACAGCACCAAGGACAGGATTGTGCCTTGCAGCACACCAAAGCACAAGGACTGTGGAGTTCAGACACAATCCCTGATGCTGTGGTTTCTCTAGAAGAAGAAGAAGAAGAAGAAGAAGAAGAAGAAGAAGAAGAAGAAGAAGAAGAAGAAGAAGAAGAAGAAGAAAGAAGAGTTTGGATTTGATATCCCGCTTTATCACTACCCGAAGGAGTCTCAAAGCGGCTCACATTCTCCTTTCCCTTCCTCCCCCACAGCAAACACTCTGTGAGGTGAGTGGGGCTGAGAGACTTCAAAGAGGTGTGACTAGCCCAAGGTCACCCAGCAGCTGCATGTGGAGGAGCTGAGACGCGAACCTGGTTCACCAGATTACGAGTCTACCGCTCCTGACCAATACACCCCACTGGCTGGATAGGAGGATAGGAGGAAACGGATCTTGGGGTAACTTGGTGCTAAGCCGGTTAGTTTTAAGGCAGGGATCCTTAAAACAGTCCAGAAATTATATCAGGATCCTCAAAGATCTGGACCAGGGGTCCCCAAACTAAGGTCTGCGGGCCAGATAAGGCCCGAGGCACTTGTTTATCGGGCACACAAGTGTTATTTCCAGTGCTCCTCCAACCCGGAAGTGCCCCAGAAATAGCGTGTGCGCACACATATGGGCGCACGCTCCCCCGCCCTCCAGCCCGCCACCCGATCAGCGCTAGAGACACCACCCCGAGGCACAGTAAGTTTGCTGGCCCCTGATCTGGACCATCCTGTCTCTAGGACCCAAATATGCTTTACAAGACTCAACATTATGAGGCCTGGTTTTTATGGCTCTGCAGCATGCCTACGTTGTAATGCAGTGGCTGGCTGCAAAATGTCAAACCCAACTAATGCCAGATTCCTTTATGCATTATTGTTCCGCTTTAAGCCGACCCGAATCACATGCAAAAACCAGATAAACATTCTCTGGCCCCCACCTGGGCCCACAGGCACTCTTCCTAGGAAATAAAAGGAGGCGAGGGGGGAGTCTGGAAGCCTGTGCTTTTTCTTGCGGGCTTCTGCTGCCTAGTAACCATGAGGAAGAGGGTAACGACCAGGAGGGGGACTTTGCCAGTTTGTGGGTGCAGATGCGCACACATGCATGCTGCCTGGTTTTTGTGTGTTCTGGCGCATTTCTGCAGGTTGTGGGGGGGGGAATTGCTTTGTTGTTTTGACTTCGGAGTTTTAAAAAGTTTTGTTGGGGGGAGTGTTTTACCCATTCATTCTTTTTAAAAACTTTATCCCGTTTCCTTAGTTTTACAAGTCCAAAATGACAAATTGTTTCCCCGCCCCCTTTTTGCAGAGTGTTGTGATTGTGCCTGTTTTGGGTGTTTTGGCTGCTTTATGTGTGCTGCCACCTGTTTTTGGTCTGCGGGGGGGGGGGGGGTTGCTGCCGGCAGTTTTTCCTTGAGGGACATGGGTGTTTCTCTGAGCATCATTACTTTTCCTTGGGATTTTGCAATTCTCGTGACATCTCCACAGTTTTCCAAAGCTGTCCATCAGCCCCAAAAGGGGAGGGGGTCCTTGGTACTGACTGAACGTCCCCACACTTCCATACGATCAAAAGGCCATGCTTTTGAGCTTACCACACATCAAACTTATATTTCTAGCAGTACCAAGTTGGGGTTTACAATACATTTTGAGGTCACAGCGGCACAGGGAAAGCCAACAGCCGCAATGCCTTTGCAGGCCTGAATGCAATGCAGCAGTCGAATGAACCAGCTTCCGATTTTGTCTAACCAATAAAAATCTGGTGAGAAGCTTCAGAACAAACAATGATCTTAACTCAACTTCAAACCATGGCTTGTGATCCTAGCTTGATCTCAACCTGGTAACTACTGTCTCCTGGTTCACATGATATGGGAAACTATGGTTCATCAGAAACTTCCTGGTTTGGTAATGGCTCACGCAAAGGAAAAGAACAAAGGGGGCTATGTGTATAAGTAAAAAAGGGAGGTTCATATCTCTGCTTATACACCCGAGATACAATTTACTCACCAAGACCTGCGACTGCTAAAGTAACACATAAAAGCAGCATTCACGGCAGAAATGGGGAACCTTGTTCAGTCTGGGGAACACATTCCCTAGAGAGCAACCTGCTTGTGATCATACACTACTTGTAAAAAGGTAAAGGTAAAGGGACCCCTGACAATTAAGTCCAGTCGCAGACGACTCTGGGGTTGCGGCGCTCATCTTGCTTTACTGGCCGATGGAGCCGGCGTACAGCTTCCGGGTCATGTGGCTAGCATGACTAAGCCGCTTCTGGCGAACCAGAGCAGCACACGGAAACACCGTTTACCTTCCCGCCAGAGTGGTACCTATTTATCTACTTGCACTTTTGACATGCTTTCGAACTCCGTCGCAGGGATTCGAACCACCGACCTTCTGATCGGCAAGCCCTAGGCTCCGTGGTTTAACCCACAGTGCCACCACAGCGCTACTTGTACATTACGTTAATTTCCAACCAAATAAAAGCAAAACAAAAACCCAAAGGTTTGTGCCCTCACACACATGAACACACCCCTTCACCAACAGAATCATAGAATAGTAAAGTTGGAAGGGGGCTTGAGTGTCATCTCGTCCAACCCCCTGCAATGCAGTAATCTCAGCTAAAGAATCCATGGCATGTGGCCATCCAACCTCTGCTTAAAAACCTCCAAGGAAGGAGATTCCACCAACTCCCAAGGGAGTTTGTTCCACTGTGGAATAGCTCTTGCTGTCAGAAAGTGCTTCCCAATGTTGAGTTGGAATCTCATTTCTTGTAACTTGAATCCAGCAGTGTGGGTCCTACCCTCTGGAGCAAAAGAAAATAAGCTTGTTCCATCTTCCATGTGACAACCCTTTAGATATTTAAAGATGGCTATCATAGCTCCTCTCAGTCTCCTCTATTCCAGGCTAACCATACCCAGATACTTCAACCGTTCCTCACAAGGCTTGGTTTCCACACCCTTGGTCATCTTGGTCGCCCTCCTTTGCAACCGTTCCAGCCTCAATCCTTCTTAAATGGTGGTGCCCAGAACTTGTCTATTGTAATAGGTTACAAAGGCAGGAACCTTATGACACGAGTACTTCCTACACCCTTCTCTCAACTTGCCCTTTTCCAGACTGAAATTCCCTTTCTGAGATCATTTCCTTGGAAGGTAGCAAGTGGGTTATCGGCATACTCATCCACAATCAGTAGCCCTGGATGGGAAGGGGTTAAGTCAGGGGTTGGCAAGGCTTACGGGGCATGGGCCAGATCACTTTTGCGGAGATCTTCCATGGGCCGGGCCGGCACAGCATGATGCCGGAAATCACGTCTGCGCATGTCCGCGGAGCTGGAAATCGCTTCTGTGCATGCCCAGACGCCGAAAATCATGCCTGCACGGAAGTGATTTTTGGTGTCTGGGCATGCGCAGAAAGGATTTCTGGAGCCACGGAAGAAGAGAGTCCCCGCACTGCACTGTGCCGGTTTAGTGCAGCACGCGGGGACTCTTCGATTGGGCAGCTCAGTTCGGGGGCAGCTCGTGGGCCGGTTAAACGGCCTCTGTGGGCCGCTTCCGGCCCATGGGCCACAGGTTGGGGACCCCTGGGTTAGGTCAAGAATTCCACAGCCACCTCAGAATGTTCTGAGGTTGGAGACTCCTATGGCCACATTCAGACACCTTACCTGAGGTTCCCCATTCCTGAATAAAAGGGGAGATGCTGCTGTTTCCACTACCTTTACATAGAGAACAGCATTCCTCTTCTTGATATACAAAAGCTGAGCATATAGGATATACAATCCCAGTGAGAAATGGCTAGCTGCAAAAACCACAGTGCATTCTGGTCCGTGCCACAAATCCTTCCTTTTTGTTTGAAGCCTCCGTAGAAACCTTCCTGCTAATCTTTTTCCATTTCATTAAAATAACACAGACTGTCTGTCTCCAGAGAAAGACTGACACAGGATGTAGAAAGAAATCTATCATTAGTAATACATGGAAGCATAATTTATATATGTGTCAAAGCCATTTTCTGAAGGAAAAAAAATTATAGACCAAACCCCCCCCCCCCCCGACTCTTTAGGCTACCATACTGTAGTAAGCAGTCAGACATAACCCAATTAACTTGATTTGGAGATCTCGGAGATTAGCAAGTGGGCTCCGACGGAAAACCTCAAAGAACAACTTCGTTTATTTATATTTTGGCCAGTCTAGTCATCTGTTACCAGAAAACTCAGTGGCATCAACATTAATCCCTCCATAAAACACGCAAAAACAATGCCCATGTTTGCACCCTTTCCCTAAGAATCTTAGATGATATAACAATGCTTACTGAACTTTGTCTAATGTTCCTAGGCGGAGGGAGAAGTGGCACCCCTCTTTTCCAAGAAATGAGTTACAAACGGATTAAAGGATTACATACACATTCAAACAAACTACCCTTATCTCAGCATCTCTGTGGAGTGCTTCCACTCAACAAGTTACTTGGATTTTAACTCTCTTCCTTCGTGAAGGATGCCCTGTTTTAACTCCTAAGACAGGAAGCTGAATAAAAGAGAAAGGAGGAAGGGACGCAAAGAGGCAAATGGTTTGTGTTGCCCAAATGTTTCAGGTTTGGGCTTTGTTTTTAAGGAGTGAAGGCAGTATTTATACACTGTTTCAGTTCTTCTGGTCTAAGATCCACAAAGATGCAAAAAGCAAAACAACAACAACAACCCAATTACTTCAGCAAGAAATGTAAGATTTCGTGGGAGTCATAACCCTCTGCATAACACAAGGTTGGTGGTGCTTATTTCCAATGTCAACTGTTTCCATCCCTTGAAACAGAGAATATTTTAGCTCTATGAGTGGCAGAAGGTCAAAGTGACGTCAATGGTGGGGAAATCAGTACGTTCTCCTAGCTTACAAAACACATTTTGTGAACTGCAATGAAAACAGATAAATTACTGTATTTCTACAAACATCTACACAACATATAGAATTTTGTGGCTACACCAACCACAGTGGCGAGTTTCCTATGAATACAGACATCCAGAACTTACTTTTCCGTTCCTCGCTCCCCTTACTGAACACAGTTGTCAAGAGATCTGTATTTGAAGTTTATTTCAAATACTGAAAGTTGAATACCTGTCAGAACAAAACATTTTACTTACTGGAAATTGGAGAACCAAGAAAGGAAACTCGGTTAAAACGAAGCCTTAAGACCATCGATGCAGAATTAATCCATAGCTCCCATTCCTGCTGTATTTGCCAATTAGTGCTCTCAAAAGAGCTAGGGTGGTTAAAATGACAAGACATTTTTTCCCCCCAACAGATGACAAGGCAGGCTCATCAATTTTATTATAAAGCACATAAAAAATTATACACCCTGTAGAGGGATTAAACAACAAGACAGCCCTCGCTTTGAATTTTACAGACGCAATACTAAAGGGGGGAAAGGGTAGGAAGGGGGAAAGCAAGCAAGCTACTTTTCCTAGAGAAAAGGAGCTTGTGCTACTTATAAACAAGACAGGTACCAAGCCCACCATTGTCAGCCAAAGGCACTCTACCATGCAGCCAGGAAATATTCAACACCCCATGGCCCTAACCTGCTTTAAGAAATGTTTCTGACACAGGGGCACTTCAGAGAATCACAGGAAATTCAAATGTAGCCCCCTACATGTTTCAGATTCATATTACTGCTGCTGCTGTCACCTCCTCCCTCCGGGGGGGCCCCAAATATAGGAGGGGGCAACAGCCAAAATGTGATTTTCCCTGCTGACAGGCTAAAGTGGAAGAATTTGGCTAGAACTCTAGCATAATACTGTACATTACACACCTCTCTGTTCCCTACAACAGGTACACAGGACGGCATTTCTGTTTCCTGCATTAAGGGGAACGGAAACGGAAAAAAATGTGGCCCCTATGAGGCTGATCACCGAAGAATTGATGCTTTTGAATTATGGTGCTGGAAGAGACTCTTGAGAGTCCCATGGACTGCAAGAAGATCAAACCTATCCATTCTCAAAGAAATCAGCCGTGAGTGCTCACTAGAAGGACAGATCCTGAAGTTGAGGCTCCAGTACTTTGGCCACCTCATGAGAAGAGAAGACTCCCTGGAAAAGACCCTGATGTTGGGAAAGATGGAGGGCACAAGGAGAAGGGGATGACAGAGGATGAGATGGTTGGACAGTGTTCTCGAAGCTACTAACATGAGTTTGGCCAAACTGTGAGAGGAAGTGAAGGATAGGCGTGCCTGGCGTGCTCTGGTCCATGGGGTCACGAAGAGTCGGACACGACTGAACGACTGAACAACAACAACAACAACGAGGCCACGGCTGAGGTTCAAACTGGGAACTGGCAGCTCATCACTCATACTCTTACCCCAAAATGCTGCAGCTTCAACAAGTAGTTAAATAGGTCTATTGTATCAAAAGTCTTGGGAATTGGGAACGGGCCTAACAGCACAATCCTAACCATTTCTACACAGAAATAGATCTCACTGGAATTGCAACCCAAGTCATTATTTTTTAGCAGCATCTCTATCCAGCAACATGCTTCTGAATGCTCCATTCACAAGATAACACCTTTCGCAGGACTGCCTGTACAGCCGAACCTTCAAAATCCTGCTGGGGCATTCCACCGTGACGTGTGTGACATTCAGACAACGTTTTCAGTACTTTTGTAATTATTTTGACCCTAAAACAACTGCTGGTTCAAAAGCAATTAATTGACACCTGTCATTTATGTCTTAAGATATAATTAATATGATTTGGAATATTTTTTATGTTGCCTGAATAGAGATACAAATTTTTAATTTTGCGTGACGTGTGTGACCATTTTGCAAATGTTTTTCCCTCTCTTCTCAAGTTCTTTGAATATTTCTGTGAGTTCTTGTAACATTCATGGAAATAAAAATTATTAGAATTAAGCCATATATGTGTAAATCCAAAAGAGGGGTTTTAGGAATATGAAGTAGCAATACTTAGGCTAAAAAACAACGAATAGTACTGTGACGTGTGTGACATTTAACGTGACGTGTGTGACCGCATATGAATTTTTTTTCTAATGAAACCCTTAAAAATATCATTTGTGTGGATAATTGTTATCTTTTTACAGATTGAGGTTAACAAATTAATAAACATTAACATAAAAGTGGAATTGGACACAAAGCAATCATCTTTAATGTTTGCACAACTTGTAAAGGTAAAGGTACTCCTGACCATCAGGTCCAGTCGTGTCTGACTCTGGGGTTGCGGCGCTCATCTCGCTCTATAGGCCGAGGGAGCCGGCGTTTGTCCGCAGACAGCTTCCGGGTCATGGGGCCAGCATGACAAAGCCGCTTCTGGCGAACCAGAGCAGTGCATGTAAACGCTGTTTACCTTCCTGCTGGAGTGGTCCCTATTTATCTACTTGCACTTTGACGTGCTTTTGAACTGCTAGGTGGGCAGGAGCAACGGGAGCTCACCCCGTGGCAGGGATTCGAACCGCCAACCTTCTGATCAGCAAGCCCTAGACTCTGTGGTTTAACCCACAGCACCACCTGGGTCCCTGCACAACTTGTAGAACAGCCTTATTTTATTGACAGTTTTGTTGTTGTTCAGTCGTGTCCGACTCTTCGTGATCCCATGGACTAGAGCACGCCAGGCACGCCTATCCTTCACTGCCTCCCGCAGTTTGGCCAAACTCATGTTAGTAGCTTCGAGAACACTGTCCAGCCATCTCATCCTCTGTCATCCCCTGACAGTTACTGAACCAAAAATAGCATTGCATTGGTTCATTCGAACACATTCACTTTACTTTCAAATATATTCAGTTCTCTGGCAAAGTGAATTAATTTTGGACAATTTTCTCTAGCTCTTTGTTCATCTGAAATCCAAGCCACATCTCCCCTCACAGTTCTTTCAGGAACAGCTCCCTTATGAAGAGTCCCAGGGCCAGGGGGTGGGGCAAGGCAGGTGGAAGGAGGCCTTCCACATTTAACATTATTTATTTATTTTTAAGCATACTACTCTTACCTTGACTTGCAAATGCAACTTCAAATTTGTGAATTGTTACTCAATAGAAAAAATATTTGGTCAGCAAATGAATATTGATGGAGCATAATTTTTTGTGATGTTTTGAAGATGGCACAGTCACAGTTAGCCCTTTGATGCCAAATTATGGAGCAAAATACTTCAAAGCTTAATCATAACCTAATAATTTTTTCTGTCAAATATTTGTTTGCCATAACAGATGTACTTGTTATGATCTATGTTAATATTTTATTATTTACATGTATTTGCATTTTTAATTTTAAAAAAATGCTCCTGTCACACACGTCACAGTCACACACGTCACAAATAGTGACGTGTGTGACTAAATTTAAAAAGCCCAATATTTTTTTATATTTTTTTCAAAAAAAATTCCAAACTTTTTTTTAGTGTTTTTAAGTTTCATAAGCTTATAAAAAAAAATTTCAGCATGGTGAAGTTCATGGCTACATTATTAGATAAAAAATATTAACTTATTGTGACGTGTGTGACACTGGAAGCCAGAACCAGTCACTTTAACATGGACAAAATTTAATCAAAATCAAAAATACTTTTCTGCCAAATATTTTTGGGCAGAACAGATATACTTGTTATGATATATGTTAATATTTTATTATTTATTATGTTTATTGCATTTTTAAAAAAACATGAACCCATCATTAAGATTTCATTTTAAAAAGTGACTTTCTGAACTTGTACTGTTATTTCCAATTTTCACTCCCCCAATTTTCTTTATATCAAATTATATTGTCATTTTAACAAAATATACACTTTCAACTACATAAAATATTTTTTTGGGAATTTTATCTTTAATTTTAATATTTTAGACCACAGGACCACTTTTCATGGAATGCCCCTGCTACATGAAAGGTTCTGGGTACCACTGGGATGCCACAGTTACCGTGGCAACCTATGTCGATGTTAATGCATTCTGCAAACCTTCCTTTTAATATAGAGAATTTGAGAATCCCTTAAAACGTTAAAAGACTGATGTAAGGGCCATCCTCCCTTTTGTTGATGGCAGCCATGTCCAATCAAGAGTATTTTGTTGCGTAAATACAGCTAAGGGATTCCAGTATTGAGGATTGATTCATCACAATAAAACTAGGAGGTGGTATCATCAGAGTTACACTACTGTGGCATAAACAAAACATTTGAAGTCTACAGCCGCCTTCATCAGGTGCATACAGCTGTCTGACAAAGTGGGCTTAAAAGCGTTAAGTTCAGCCTGGACACTGAGGTCCAGCGCCGAGGGCCTTCTGGCGGTTCCCCCACTGCGAGAAGCAAAGCTACAGGGAACCAGGCAGAGGGCCTTCTTGGTAGTGGCGCCTGCCTTGTGGAACGTCCTCCCATCTCATGTCAAAGAGATAAACAATGACCTTACATTCAGAAGACATCCTGTTCAGGGAAGTTTTTAATCAGTGACATTTTAATGTATCCTAATATCTGTTGGAAGCTGCACAGAGTGGCTGGGGAAATCCAGCCAGATGGGTGGGGTACAAATAATAAATAATAATAATAATAATAATTACTATTATTATTTCTTTGGGAGAAAGGTTGGCATACAAACCAATAGAATAGAATAGAATAGAATAGAATAGAATAGAATAGAATATAGCTATCTCTCTGGAGTTTCTTGATCATGCCAAGTCCATTTGGAAGAAAGAAAAACTGTAGAACAGAAATTGGTTTTTAAAAACCCACTATTACTAGGCAAGAGGATTATCTCTCAGAATGCCCATTCTGAATTCAAGCTTTTCAGTTTATCAGCTGTGAACGAAAGGTAAGTAACATGTTCTAGATAACTTTCTGGGTATAGGATTGCCATCTTTTCCCCCGGTGAGCACATATGCCTGCGGCATATGCACATCAGACAGAAATTCAACAGGTGGTGTTTATTATTTTTGTGGTATGTCTGAAGTGGGGAGGTCCCGGCATTTTTTACTTCTGATTTTTGCCGGTCATCAAGCTGTCAAAGGTACATAAACCCCGTCATTAGAAAGCTGTAGTTCTGGGTGGGAGTTTGTTTGTCAAATAAGAACAAACACAGAGCAAATAAAGTTGCTATCATACATTTAACTATGTTTAATGGTTTTCTAAATGCAATTTCAAAGCCTTGATTCCATTCATTCGTGTTTTTTTGCCTCTTGGGAACCTGTGAGTGACAGGCATAAGCAACTGGCAAAAATGGATGATAGGCAGAGATGTTTGAAAGTTGGAAGTCACTTTTTTACTGTTCTAATGTATACTTTCAGCCAGGGTGGATTTTATTTTATTTAAATCAAACTGATTTAAATCACGATTTAAATCACTAGTCAGTAAGGCTTGATTTAAATTATAGTTTTCTAGATAAAGACTTATTCTTGCTGGTATAACTTTAATATGCAAGTAGATGAAGATTTTTAGAATAACTTTTCATATTAGTTTTTTTATCCCCAGTTTAATAGGTTAATCATTCATATTTGGACAACTTTTCTGTTGCACTTAGGAAGGAGAAAAATAATCATTACCTTAATAATAACAATTTAAATAGATTTATTAGATCCATTCCACTCCAAACAATCAGAAAAATATTGTTTCTATTCTGTTCACTGAACTTCTTGAAACTTAACACTGAAGGGGTTGATTCTGTATTCATAGGTTTGTAGAACAATAGGATTAAGGTCTTTTTCTCAACTCTGTTCATTTTATAACATTTTTGAAGAGGCATGTGATCTCTGCTGAGTCAAATTCAGTTTTGAGAACTGCAAAAGTAAACCAAGCATCTGTGATAATATCTTGTAGGCAGAGAAACTGCCCAATAATCTTACAAAAACCTCTGGAAGAGCATGAATGACATTGTGAATGGATTAATGGATTTACCCAAAAAATTAAACATATACAGCCTTATTCTACATAATTAAAAAACTAATCTTTATTTCATGATTGAATAACCTTTGGATGGTAATATATTTTCCACAAAAAGCATTTTATTTTAAAAAATCCGATTTAAATAAAAAAATCCGATTTAAATAAAAAAAAATCCGATTTAAATTTTAAAAATCCATTAAAAATCATTGATTTTTATCCACCCTGCTTTCAGCTGTTTCAATTTACAGGAATGAATACAGACAATGAGATTCTTAGTTTTTCTAAACTGCTATTTTTGGTTGCTCACAAAATTTACATTATTTGATGTAACACTTAAGAAGAGTCTTGCTTCCTTAGCTCAAATGCTTGCGTTCTGTATCTCGATGGAGCCAGCCAGGTACTTTCAGGAAGTGCATAAGCATAGAATGAAGACAAAAGCTCTCTCCTGTCTGCTCCCCACAACCAGTGGTATTCACAGGTATATTTGCTCTGAGCAAGAATATTCCCATTTAACTACTGTTGATAGAACTGAATTTGTCTCACCTCCTTTTAAAGCCCCCTGAACCATTTTGCAGCAATGAATTCCATCATTCAATTCTGTGCTTGAATTTATTTCCAGACCATTCCAATGGGTGGCTGCAACTTACCTTGTCCTGAAAGAGGGAAGGAAACTTCCCTGAATCCGCTTGTCTTCGCATTTATAAATCTCGATCACGCCCAACCATTCAGCACAATCCTATGGATATTTACTCAGAAATAAGTCCTACTACATTAAGTGGGGCTAATTCACAAGACAAACTACACCTGCTAAAATGTCTTCTTCTGCATAACTTTCAAAGTTGCGGGAGCCTTGCACTCTAGCCAACCTATGTATAGCATCACAGTCATGCAGCGTAATCCTTTGTATTCATTGGTGCTTATTGTTCGGTAAGTGTACACAGGGTTTCATCATTCATCTTTTTTTAAAAAAAATGAATGAATGAAGCCCCAAATGCTATAGCATTTTCTCCTATGGAAGATACTCAAATCGTTCAATCATTTTGATTGCCTGCTTCTGTACAGTCGTACCTCGTGTTGCGAACACTCCGTTACTTCCAGGTTCGGCGGTTCGCGCATGCGCAGATGTGCAAATTGACGTCACGCGCATGCACAGAAGCACCGAATTGCGTGGCAAGCATGCACAGATTCAGTGCTTCAGGATATGGACCTTTCAGGTTGCGAATGGGCTCCAGAACGGATCCTGTTCGTAACCAGAGGTACCACTGTACTCTGAATTGCCCTAAGTATTTGAAATCCAGGCACCAAGAGAGTTACATTATTTGCAGGACATTATTCATGCTGGTTTATTACACTCTGTTATATTTTCACTCCCAACACAAATTATCCCTAGAAAAAGTGTCTTTTTGGGTAGCTACTGCACAGTGAGTTGGTGTTTTCTTTGGTCGCAAGATCTCTTTCCTACTTAGTCATCACCAGTGTGGTGTAGTGGTTAAGAGCGGTAGACTCGTAATCTGGTGAACCGGGTTCGCGTCCCCGCTCCTCCACATGCAGCTGCTGGGTGAACTTGGGCTAGTCACACTTCTTTGAAGTCTCTCAGCCCCACTCACCTCACAGAGTGTTTGTTGTGGGGGAAGAAGGGAAAGGAGAATGTTAGCCGCTTTGAGACTCCTTCGGGTAGTGATAAAGCGGGATATCAAATCCAAACTCTTTCTTTCTTTCTTTCACTAATTGAGACCCTATCAGTGTATATGCAAAGTAAGGATTTTTTTTTTTTTTTTGCTCCAGTGCACCTCACTTTACACATTACCTCAAATAACATGTAAAGTGTGGTGTTATTTGGGCCATTATTTTGGCTGTTTTAAAGCCAATTCACACAGTTTGGATCCTTTCGCAGCTCTTCAGTCTCTGTTTCAGTCTCTGCCATCCTGAAATTTGGTGCCATAAGCAAACTCAGTTTACCTCACTTTTCACTCTTGGTTTCAGCTCATTTATGAATAAATGAAATAGCACCAAATACAGATATTTGGGGAGCTTCACAACTTTCTTCTCTCCATTGCAAGAAGTGTTGTTGGTTGTTTTTAATTATTATTCCTACCTACTACTTTCTGTTGTTTAACCAGTTACTGATCCACAGGGACCCCAGTCCTGTTCTGCCATGACTGCTACATTTACTTTTGCGGAATCCAGGAGACAAAAGAGAACAGCTTTTATTAGTTACTCCCCACATAAACAATTCTCCGGTTTCTTTCTCCACAACTCCTGCTCAACTTACTGCACACCATATAAGCTTAACTTTTCCTGCTCTGAGGAAAGATATAAAATAGTTATAAAACAGCATTGTTTGGCAGTAACTGACAAGCAGAGTGAAACGGGGAGAAAAAAAGCTATCTGCAGCCCAAGAGTTGCCTTTCAACATCTCATTTGTAATGTGACAGAAGGAACAGCTGGGGGCAGGCAATCTTCTTTTTGTCAATGGGAAAGTGACAGGAGGACAGAAGGAACCCTCACTAGGAATCTGCCCTGTTATTTCAAAAGCCTCCAGTAAAGGTTGATTGAGCTTCTACCTCTGACCTGACCTCCACCCTTAAGAAGCCTCGCAATCTTCCTCAGCAACTGTACAACATCACCTCACCACTTCTGTGCCGCGAGTACACCCCAGTCCATTTCTCCAGCATTGAGGAATGTGCACAAACAGTTCCAAGAAGCTATAAGCAAAATGCAAGGGGAGCTGACCTTGTTCTTTTGCGTGTAGCAAAGCCACCTCAGCAATTACTGGCCATGATTTGAGAAATCCACAATGAATGGACACATGTCAGGATAGGATATAGGGCAAGGGAAAAAATGCTTTCATGATAACCCTTTTGGAGACTACTGTTCGAAATTTGCCAGGTGCCAGGCGCATTTTGCACCTGGCTATCGGCCACCTGCGACCAAGTGAAGATGTTCAGGTGTCTGGATGTCACCTGATACCTCCGTCATCTGGAGGTGTATGCCTGGGGAACCTTGGGCCTTGCCTGTTTTCACACACTAACATCACATTCTGGAGAATTCTGTCTGTGATATTTTTATCTGCACAATCAGAACACATTTCAGGAACCAAAAAGTTGTCTTGAAAAATACGACTTTCAAGCTGTCTGGCCCCCAAATGGCAACTAGACATTCCGTTCTAGCAACTGTAACCGGTTTGGCGCCTAGCTTATATCCGAGTTTCTAACTCTTTTGGAGACAATTATATACAGTGGAACCTCGTGTTATACACCGTCCTCCTTGCGAATGCTTCGGGTTACGAGCCCCGCTAACCCGGACGTAGATGCTCCTGGTTGCGAACTTTGCCCCGGGATGAAAGCGGGTGGCGCGGCAGCAACGGGAGGCGCCATAAGCGAAAGCGCACCTCATGTTAAGAACGGTTTCCGGTTATGAACGGACCTCCAGAACGAATTTAAGTTCGTAACCGGAGGTACCACTGCATTGGAATGCATTAGGCATAGCAACGTACCACAAGACACTTTTCTGCTTTGCAGGGCCCATGGACCGGGAAGCGCAGAAAAGACAGCTGGAAAATGGCGGCGTGGCAAGTTGTGAGAAGCTGCAATGCTCCCAAAGTTCCCTGAACTGTGCTGCGACCTCCCGGCCAGCCACAAGCTGGCCATTGCCGCTTCAAAGAACTAAACAAGACTCTTCGTTAAGTCCCTACATTCATCCGATTATGGGAAGCTTCAAAGCCCTGAGTCACCTGACGTGTGTGTTTCCATGTGATTGACAGGTCCTGTCCACCTGCCAAATTCATTGTGTGCTGTCAGCCACCATTGCCTAGCATTGTCTGAGGCAAATTCATTGTCGCTTCTCCCGTTCCGCCGCCCCCACTCTGCAATTTAGCAGCCACTGCTTGCACTTTACAATTCGTCTAGAAATCTTGACAGAGCTTTGCCTAACTTGGCTTGTGCTCAGGCCACCATCTCTCCCCACCTACCGTCCCTCCCCAAAACCAACTTCCACCAAGAACAATGACTTCTAGTTTAGTGTCAACAACACTTGGGGTTTTTACAGCTCATGCTACATGTACCTCTGCAAAAGGGCAGTAGCTACTTTTAAAACCATAATCAGGGTATTGTTCTCTCTAAATGGACCCAGACTCCGCAAACATGCGTCTCAGCACAGTGCCAGGGAAGGGTGTGTGTGTCTTGTTTTTAAAACAGTAAATTATGTTAATTCATTTCCTCTGGCCAAACAGCGGTAATAAACTTGGGGGAGCGAGAACAGGAAAAGTAAACAGGAGTCGATTACAAGGAGGAGGAGGAGGAGGAGGAGGAGGAGGGGTGATAACATGACCAAATGCCTCTTTTGAAAAGGACATTATTTCATGGTGCAGAATTATTCCTTGTAGCCTTCCATTGCTTCAACTAAATGCATAAAAGTAACTTTCCCCGCTTATTTTTCAGCTTGATAGACAGCTGGTAAATTCACAAGATCCAGGAAATCAGCCGGTATTATCTACAAGCTGCCTTCTTCATCCCAGCAGTTATCTCCCGCATGCTATTTGAGTCTCAAGGGCTACGCAGCCAACATGTGGACTTGGGAGCCAGTTTGTTGTTTTCTATCAGCAAAATAATTCCCTTAGTGAGCTACCTAGGTTGGACTCCCAATAGCTTGATCAGCACAGTTTGGGGAAAGGGCAGGAGCACAGTCATGGGAATTGCCCAGCCCCCCCACACACACACTTTCTAATACATATACAGCATGGTTAAAAATTCTTGGAAGACTGCACTGGAAGAATTTAGTGGCTTTAGACGGATAAAGAAAAAAATAAGCCTCAGATTCCACTTACTGAGGCCTTATTCTTCAAAGCAACAAAAAGCTCCCCTGGCTTTATCTAGGGTGAGAAGACAGCGGTAGCTGGTGTTCCATACTGGTTACCCCCGACAAATGAATTAAATTATCCCATACTGTTACAGAAATATGCAGGCCAGGGTATGCCAAACTTAATTCTTGTGGGAGTAGCACTGCCACCCCTATTTTCTTTCCTTTTAACAGAGTATTCACACACCTTCCTACCCTGTTTGATAATGACTCAACCTCCACAGGGTTCAGTTCTCTTGAATGGTAAACTACTGTATGTTTCAAATCCAATTCGGACAGAGGTAGTATCCAATACCCTAGCATTAGAGACAGTGCAGATGCTACCCAAATTTCTGAGTTGTCATTCCTTCCCTCCTGGAACACACTTTTCAAGCAGTGCCTTCCATGCTCGTTTGTTGTGATGAAACATGGGACAAATCCCCAGCACACTGCGCAACAAGCAGAGCTGTGCACTTGTGGTTGTATTAAAACTGGATGTAACTACACTGTCAGGAAACACACACACACACACCCCCGCGGCTGGTAGGGTCACGGGAGCGTTTGCAGTATAGAGAACCCCCTAAGCTGTTTACCAGCTCGTCCTCCCCCTCCTCCACCGGAAGCGACCATTCCTCCAGTGGGGAGGGGGAGTCGGAGGCAGGAAGGCGGTGCAGGGGCTCTGAGAGGATCGCGGAGCCTCAGCACCGAGGGGAAAGCGGGGAACGGGGTCAGGTTCTGGGGTTGCGGCGCTCATCTCGCGTTACTGGCCGAGGGAGCCGGCATACAGCTTCCAGGTCATGTGGCCAGCATGAATAAGCCGCTTCTGGCGAACCAGAGCAGTGCACGGAAATGCCATTTACCTTCCCACCAGAGCGGTACCTATTTATCTACTTGCACTCTGATGTGCTTTTGAACTGATAGGTTGGCAGGAGCAGGGACCGAGCAACAGGAGCTCACCCCATCGTGGGGATTCGAACTGCCGACCTTCTGATCGGCATTACATGTGTTCTAAATCTACATTGGCTCCCAGTACATTTCAGAGCACAATTCAAAGTGTTGGTGCTGACCTTTAAAGCCCTAAATGGCCTCGGTCCTGTATACCTGAAGGAGCGTCTCCACTACCACTGTTCAGCCCGGACACTGAGATCAGTGCCGAGGGCCTTCTGGCGGTTCCTTCACTGCAAGAAGCAAAGCTACAGGGAACCAGGCAGAAGGCCTTCTTGGTAGTGGCGCCCGCCCTGTGGAACACCCTCCCATCAGAGGTCAAGGAGATAAACAACTACTTGACATTCAGAAAATACCTGAAGGCAGCCCTGTTTAGGGAAGTTTTTAATCTGTGGTATTTTAATATATTTTAATATTTGTTGGAAGCCGCCCAGAGTGGCTGGGGAGACCCAGCCAAATGGGCGGGGTACAAATAATAAATTATTATTATTATTATTGTTATTAATCGGTTGCCAAAACTGTGTACTACTGTGTACTCAGAGCCAACCCTACCTTTAGGAAGGGTGGGCCTCTGGTTTCAGATAGCAGGTGGTGCGGCGGAATGAGCATGTGCCCCCCAAGCCCCCACTGCCCCAGCAAATGAATGCATGCAGACCCCATCAGCAGCTGCACTTCAAATAAAAGAGAAAGCTAGCAATGTCAACTACAGTGGTACCTCTAGTTGCGGACTTAATCCATTGAAAAGTCCACAACCAGAGTGCCTCTTCTGCGCATGTGCGCGGCGCGATTGAGCGTTTTTGCACGTGCGCGAAGCACGCAGATTGCTTCTGCGCATGCACGGGCGGCGAACCTGGAAGTAAACACTTCCGGGTTTGCCGCGTTCGTAAGCTGAAAGTCCGTAACAAGAGCGGAACGCAACACGAGGTATGACTGTACCTGGTTGGACACACAATGGCCCCTTGGTATCTACCTACACCTTTCAAGAGCTGGAGCACTAGACTGGGCAGCACGCACTCACATGCAGAGACATCTTACATAAGGCCTCCCACAAGTCTTGCCTGGCCATATCTCCCAATCTGAGGTGGCTTCTCTGGGGTGGAGGAACATCTAGGGTAAGTGGTGACTGACAGTGAGGAGGGAAGTGGGTTCTGCCTAGGGCAGCAAAATGGCTTGGGCTTGCCCTGTGTGCATTCTCATCCATGGGAGTAAAAAACCTGACCAACTGTGTAACTCAACTGAGTGAATAGTAGAAGGATCTGGAGCACAAAAACTCAATTGTTGGGATTTGGGGCAAAACTTTTTTAAAAAAAAGCTAAACAACTTTTGTGTCCGGGTTTTTAACTTTTTTAAATATGGCAACCCTAGTTTTTCTGCCAATCTGGACTGGAAATAAAAGCAGGAAGTGTTACCCATTTGTTGTTAATTGCAACATGTCCATGGCTTAGCACTGTAATGCTAAAAGAATAAGGCCTTAGACCAGTCATTTTAAAATTGCAATCTGAGGAAACCTGAGGTGCCTTTAAAGTTTATTATGGGGACCTCAATGAAAGCTAGGAAGTTTGAAAACCACTATTAAAAATTAACTCCTCGGACCAAATAACAGCAACTTCTAAGTGTGAGCTTAGGATCCAGAAATGGCATGTTTGTTTGCATCCTTTGGTGGCAAGGACTGCATGAATGGCAAATGTCTAACACAGGAAGAACCAGAGTAAAACACTCTCAGATGAGACATCTGATTAAATTCTCCTAAGCCAATTTCACACATTGAGCGGGGGAGGGACAAACGTTTTTCTGTGTCTTACTAAGCAGGAAACCCCAATCCCATTAATCCTTGATGAAATTAGTCTGGACAATGCAGCGTTTCCGATTGACTCAACAACTTCTATTGACATGCACAGCCAGCCAACAAGTGGAGCTTGGTGCCGGTCTATATTGTTAGTACCACAGGGCCTGGTCTATTTCTCTGTAACCAAGTTACAGAGAGCTGAGGACGAAACCATATTTGCCATTTGCTTTTCAGCCCAGTTCGGGAGGAAAGTGTTACAGAAAGTCACAACTCCTAAACAAACCTTCACATGTGCATCAAACAATGACTTAAAATGTTTGTTTGGAAGGGAATGCGCACTAAATATTATTGCATAATCTGAGCCACAAGTTGCTCATGGTCTGAAAAGATCTCTCTGTTTCCACGTCGCTGAGGGTCCCAACTTTCCAGGCTTACATTAATATGCCTTTGACACCTTCCTAATATTAGTTTTCCAATTCAGCTTCGGTTGCTGTGGGAAAGAAAATGTGTTTATTATTATTTAACAGGTGGTCCAAATAAATGAGCTACAAGGACACGGGATCCACCAGGCAGCCGAGTAACAGCATCATTCATTCATTCATTCATTCATTCATTCGATTTATATACTGCCCTGTACCCGGAGGTCTCAGGCTGGTTCACTGAATAAAATCAAAATATAAAACCACAAAATGCACAATCAAAACAGAAACAACCCCAGAAATCCACGTCATTTTAAAAGGGCATAGAATGTCAATCAATCAAAGGCCTGGTTAAAGAGGAACGTTTTTTGCCTGGCGCCTAAAGCTGTTTAATGAAGGCGCCAGGCTTACTTCCCTGGGGAGAGCATTCCACAGATGGGGAGCCACTGCAGAGAAGGCCCCGTTCTCGTGTTGCCACCCTCTGGACGTCTCGAGGAGGAGGCACACAAAGAAGGGCCTCAGAAGACGATCTCAGGGTCTGGGTAGGTTCATATGGAAAGTTTAGTAGTAGAGGACAGGTTTTACAATGAAAAAGGCCCCAGGTTCAATCTCAGGCATCTCCAGCCAAGGACTCTATGGTAGAAGGGCTGGGAATAATTTCTGAAGCCTCGGGAAAGCAGCGACCAGGACGATAATAGGGTAGGAGTCTAGATGAACTCATCTGTTGTAAGGCTGCATGAAGGATGGTGATGTCAGCCCTGCTCTCTGCAGGGGTCAGCTGTATGAAGCAGTTCCTCAAAGGGGCGTGGGCCACACAGCCAATCCGGCCATGTCTCTACCTGCCTCACGTCTGACATCACATATGTGGGGCCAGAGGGTACACAGTTTGGGGGAAATAGCCTCACAGACCCAATTGGTGGGTCCCAGGTTAGAGATTTCCCGACCCATGCTGCAACCCATCATACCTAGTTATTGATCTGATTGTTTTGCCTCCCAACCCCACAGAAACTTTCACCTGGTTCTGCTCCTATGGATCACCCCCATCTCTCATTCCTCAAAATTTGGCCTTAATGCATCAACATTTAGATTCAGATAGGTGCAAGGAACCATCACAACCTGGCTCGTCAGCTGCTTTTCAGAACAATTAAACTGCACTCTACATGAACGGATGTGTAATGGAAGGAATGTGATCCAAGCAACACAACATACTACTTTTCCGGACTTTCCATAGGGGCCTTTTCACTGCTTACACGAAATACCATTAAACTAAAGGTAAAGGTAAAGGGACCCCTGACCATTAGGTCCAGTCGTGTCCGACTCTGGGGTTGCGGCGCTCATCTCGCTCTATAGGCCAAGGGAGCCGGCGTTTGTCTGCAGACAGCTTCCGGGTCATGTGGCCAGCATGACAAAGCTGCTTCTGGCGAACCAGAGCAGCGCACGGAAACGCCGTTTACCTTCCCGCCGGAGCGGTACCTATTTATCTACTTGCACTTTGACGTGCTTCCGAAGTGCTAGGTGGGCAGGAGCTGGGACCGAGCAACGGGAGCTCACCCCGTCGCAGGGATTCGAACCGCCGACCTTCTGATCGGCAAGCCCTAGACTCTGTGGTTTAACCCACAGCGCCACCTGGGTCCCTACCATTAAACTAGGCAAGTACAAATTGACAACCCATTTTGAAACTGCCCTGATAGGCGCGGGGGACAGCTACGTCACCCCCCCCCCCCCGACCAAAAGTTAAAAACAACCACTGCCCAAGTTTTCTTCTTGTTGTTTTTTAATTATTTCTGGAATTATCAGCTCTCCAGTTCTTCATGTACAAATACTGGCAGTTCCAAATATACCCATTAATAAAGCAGCAGAACCTGAGAGGCATCTAGCTTGTGACACATCTTCCATTACTCCTTCCACAGTCACTTGACAGGATACCTAAGATTGTGTAAATCTTTCATGAAATAAATTTAACAGGCATGAAAAGAAATCACTTCGTTTCCTGCCAAGAGCGAAACTTTTCTTCAGCAATTATGAGAGGGGAAGGGGGGCTGGAGACTCAAAAAGGACAAAAATCAAGACAAATCTAAGTTTTCTCCAAGAGGTCTCTGTTCCCAATTTACATTTTTCTTCCTTTACTGACGTTCAAAATTAAGTTTGAGCACTTAATGTAAGAAGTAGCCTAGAGTTATTGGCTGGATTTCTTCCTGAAAATTGGATGGGTTCTGATGAAATAAAACTTAGGTTATTCAGAGCACTGCTGGATACCATGTTTCTACAAAAACACAATGGGGAGACTGTATAATCAGGGCAACTAACCAAATGCAAGGCAGCGATGTTTATCTGACTTGTGAAGTGAGGGGGGGATCGGAGTGGGGCTTGGATTTTGAGGGTAGGCAGTTTGCATTAACTCATAAAATGCGAGCTTTGAACCAGTATAGTAACACAGACACTGCACTCACTTTAGAAAGCAGCAACAATTTGCATGGTTCAGCTACAAAGATCCCTGCAAAAGACTCGGGTCTGGATTTCCAATGTTCTCTTGGGGCTGTGTCCTAGCCCCTTGTTTCCCACCCTTATTCTTTTGTCCCTGTCCAGTTAATGACTAATTCTAAGGCCTTTTGATGTGTTCACCTAGTTTCAAAATTGTGAAGCCTGAAGGTGGCAAAGCTGGTGTTTGGAAATAAAGGCACACCCATCGGAGAGCCAAGGGTGACTGCAACTTTCTGTTGAGCGAACATTCAGTGAAAAATGCAGGTTGGTTGCCATGTAATGTATAAAACAGCTCTTAGGCTTGCAATACCACATCACAAAGTGACTAAGCCAGATGTTTACAAGGCCAGATGTTTAGTTCAGACCAACCTACTTGCAACAGATGCAACAGGCCAGAGAAAAGTTGGGGAGGGTTGAGGGCAGGTGTAAGGTCCGTGGGGTGGTTGCTCGCGAGTAACCGGGCTGGATTCCGACCTGTCTTTTAACAGGTTTATTGTGCATACTATTTACAGTGCAGAGCTACAAGTACATGTCTGTATCGGTCACTCGCAGAATCCGGGAGTGGCTCCTTCTGGCTGGGACCCCAACATAAGAATTTCGGAATCCCAAATCTCCACCTCCTTTCCCTACGTTTCACCCCTCTATGCATTTGGGGCGCCGGAACTGGCATGTCTCCCTCCCTTCCCACTGAGCGAGGGGAGTGCAGGGTCTCTCCAGCATCCCCAGAGCCTCTACTCCGAAGGCCTGGAACTGCCTGCCCCTCCCCACTGGAGACATCGCTGTTTCCTCCACTAGAGGAAGAAGTGCTGCTGGTCAGGTGGGGCCGGGGCTCCTTGTAGCATCCCGAGAGCCCTTCCGCCACCCTGCGTTGCGCCGGGGAGAGCGGGGACAGTTCCCTGACATCCGGGAACAAAGACCTCCAGAATATGGAAGAAGAGTTACTGTATCTTCATAAAACATTCATTTTATAACAAAGAGGCTAATACTATACTAGAAGTGGTTTATGAAAGAGTCTTCAAAGCCCCACAAGAGATAAATAAATGCCTGTGACCTGAGGGGGTCAACAGATACACTACCAGATTAGAGCTGATGTGGATAATCACTTTTGTCAACTCTTCCAACGGAGCTCACAGTAGCATATGGGAGGTTATCCCATTTTACCCACACAACAAACCTGTCAGGTAGGTTAGATTAAGAGACAGTTACTGGGCCAAGGTCACCTGCAAGCTCCATCGCTGAGCGGGTATCAAAACCTAGGTTCTGTAGTTCCCCTGTTCCTTGCATAAAAGGATTTCATTTTATCACCAGGGAACAGGGATATTTTGGGCTTGCTCCATCTTTGTCCTTCATCTTCCTTGCTCAAGGGCTGACACTGTTTTATTTCTCCCAACATGTTCTAAGCCAGTGTGACATATTCAACTAAGCCATCCCATCACTGCCCCCCACCCTCCCTAAATCTTCTCCAAAGAGTTGGGCAAATCCCTAGAAACAGATTTAGGGGGTACAAAAGGGGAGGAAGAAGAAGAGTTTGGATTTAATATCCCGCTTTATCACTACCCGAAGGAGTCTCAAAGCAGCTAACAATCTCCTTTCTCTTCCTCCCCCACAACAAACACTCTGTGAGATGAGTGGGGCTGAGAGACTTCAGAGAGAAGTGTGACTAGCCCAAGGTCACCCAGCAGCTGCATGTGGAGGAGCGGGGAAGCGAACCCAGTTCACCAGATTACGAGTCCACCGCTCTTAACCACGACAACAATATTCCATTGTGGAAGCAGGAAATATTGCACTGATAGAACATTCACCTTGCGCCATGTTGGCATTATACCCATTACCTTGTCTTCAGGGGCACCGTTTTATTTTTGTTTGTTTGTTTAAACAATTTGTCTACCACTTAATCACGGTTGTCTCTAAGCAGTGTACAAGACTCAATACAATAAGACAAAAAAAACCTGAAATAAAGCTATAAAATCAGAGTTCGGTTAAAAAGCTTCCTGGAATAATAAGGTCTTCAGTGAACGCTGGTAGTTCAACCGAGAAGGGGACCTGTCTCGCTTCAACTAGAAGGGACTTCCACAAAATTGGGCCCACTCAACGCACGACTCCTGGAAGATCCGAGCCACGGGGAACCACTAACAGTGGCTCCCGCAAAGACCTCAGCAGCTGGGTTGCAATATATACTGTGCCAGAGGTATCCAGTTGGTAAGGGCCTTGTAAATTAACCCTGAACCCTGAACCTGGTCTGGTAGCATGTGGACAGGCAATGCAAGCTTTTGAGCCCCGGACTTATGTGCTGGCAATGGTCTGTCCCCATCAACAGTCGAGCCACAATGTTCTGCACCAGCTGGAGCCGTTGGACCAGGCCAAAGGGTAGCCCCACACAGACTGCACTGCAATAATCGACTCTTAAGGCTACTAATGAATCACTGTCTGCTATACTGCGGCAGAGCAATTCTCTTGCTGTTTCTGCACTGGTGCCCTCCCTCCTTCCCAGGACTAAAAGCAACAGTGAACTTTGCCTGACGAACCATCTATTTTCTTTTAGTTACACTTCAAAAGGATTTTACTTGCCATGCCAAAAATCGTGAATCGCTGCAATACAGATTAAGAATGAAGGTCTGAGTCCTTTCTTAATTCCAGTGACCCTTCTCACATAAGCACAGGCCACAATTGCAGTTTTTCACCGCAGCGGTCCAACAGTCTCACCTTTCGGCTACATTTAAACGATGAGATTCCTCATGAAAGGAAATGGGTCAGAAGGCTTTGAATGAATCCCCAAACACGGCAGGAAAAGTAATAGGAAAACCCAATCCAGGTCAAAAATAGGCCTTCAAAATTTACCATGATCCCCTGGAAAATGAAAGAAGTAAACTATTTGGGTATATTGGTATCCAATGTAGCAGTGAAGAAGTAAACTATTTGGGTATATTGGGTGGTATCCAATGTAGCACTCATTTGAAGTCTCTCAGTGGTATATTTGTTAAAATGGATTTTAATAATTGTGTGAAATTAACTATTAAGTGACCTGGAAGAGCTTAGCTTCTCATTCCCTAACCACTGGACATGCTGGCTTGGTCCAATAATATTTGGAGGGCACTACCGTGCACTGCTCTGGTTCGCCAGAAGGTGCTTAGTCATGCTGGCCACATGACCCGGAAGCTGTCTACGGACAAATGCCGGCTCCCTCGTTCTATAGAGCGAGATGAGTGCACAACCCCAGAGTCGTCTGCAACTGGACCTAACGGTCAGGGGTCCCTTTACCTTTTTTACATTGGCTCTTCCTGCTATAGACCATGAGAGGACCAAGAGACTGCCCTGTATTTTCACATTGCAGGGAGAATCCAAGAACTCCTGACTAAAGAGCAATCTACACATAGAACTATTCCAGCTGAAACAAAACACATGCTCCTTGATGTAAAAGTGAAACAGAAGGCAAACATTTTGATGTGAAATAAAACAATCTTTTTTTTCATATAACCAAAGGAAAACAGTTTCCACTAAGTTCTGAAACACTGGGATTCATTTGAAAGCAGACCATTTGAAGGGGAAGAAACTATGATTTTACAAGTCAATGCAGACTCGGGTTGGGTGCTACAAATTTATGGAGAAGGAGAAAGCTGCATTGATAACTCTCAAACTCAGTAAGTAAAAGGCGGTATTCAGAGTATTCCCCCAAACCAAGGCAAACTAAAAGGTCTTTGTGTGACTCTATCATGGACTTTACATACAATGTAAAAAAAAAACCTAAACCAGTCAAATATCAGATTCACTCGATTCATTTTTCTGGGAGTACCACAGACAAAGCTGATGTAGGCAGTAATAATATACCGTACATGCTTAAAAAGGTAAAGGTAAAGGGACCCCTGACCATTAGGTCCAGTTGTGTCCGACTCCGGGGTTGCGGGCACTCATCTCGCGTTAATGGCCGAGGGAGCCGGCGTACAGCTTCCGGGTCATGTGGCCAGCATGACTAAGCCGCTTCTGGTGAACCAGAGCAGCGCACAAAAACACTGTTTACCTTCCCGCTGGAGCAGTACCTATTTATCTACTTGCACTTTGACGTGCTTTCGAACTGCTAGGTGGGCAGGACCAGGGACCGAGCAACGGGAGCTCACCCCGTCGCGGGGATTCGAACCGCCGACCTTCTGATCAGCAAGCCCTAGGCTCTGTGGTTTAACCCACAGCGCCACCCGCGTCCCTAGGACATACACGCTTACCTAGGACTAAGTCTCAAAGTCAACAGGGTATGCACCTGAGAAGGCACAAACACACACACACACACAAATATGTTACAGTGATTGTTAATACACACAAAATGTTTGTTAATCTTATTTGCTGCCACAGTGTTCCAAACCACCTGTCCAAACCACCTGGGCAAAGGGCTTCATGGGCTGGTGAATGCTTCCTTCTTGGAGGGAGCCTTCCCAGAACCCCTTAAAGAGGCAGTTATCAAACCGCTTCTTTAAAAAAAAATCTTTGGACCCCACCACTATGGCCAATTATCGCCCAGTCTCAAATATTCCATTCCTGGGCAAGGTGATTGAGTGGGTGGTTGTGGAACAACTCCAGGCCAACCCAGAGGATGCAAGCTATTTGGACCCCTTCCAATCGGTTTTCAAGCCCCATCATGGGACTGAAACCACCTCAATTGCTCACTTGTGGGGTGCCTGAGTGCTCCGTCCTCTCTGTCCACCAATATGCAGGTGATGCCCAGCTCTACCTCTTGTTTAAATTGGGCCCAGTGAAAGTGGCGAACGTCCTGTGTGACTAGAGGATGGATGGCAGTTAACGGATTGAGGCTGAATCCCAACAAGACAGAAGTAGTTTTGGGGGAACAGGTGGCAGGCAGGTGTGAGGGACTCCCTGGTCCTGAATGGGGTAACTGTGCCACTAAAGGACCAGGTGCACAGCCTTGGGGTCATTTTGGACTCACATTTGTCCATGGAGAAGGAGGTTAATTCTGTGTCTAGAGTGGCTGTTTAGCAGCTCCATCTGGTACTCCACCTGAGACCTTACCTGCCTGCACACTGTCTAGCCAGAGTGGTCCATGTTCTAGTTATTTCCCGCTTGGACTACTGCAATGCACTCTACATTGGGTTACCTTTGAAGGTGACCCGGAAACTACAACTAATCCAGAATGCAGCTGCCAGACTGGTGACTGGGACTAGTTCTGAGTGCCATTCACAAAGACAGATGCCCAGTTTAATCTAAGCACATGCGATCACCTGACCATGGAAACACCACAGGATTGTTATCCCAGAATGACTCCTTGTGGTGTCAGCCCTCTGGGACATTTGGAGGCTCAGAGATGAAACAAATTCTTGGAGTCTCTTGCAGCACCTGTCCTATTATACTTCCAAATTTTCCAGCCCAATATAATCCGGTGTAGCCCGAAACTGATGCAAAAGCTTGCCCAGGGAATCTGGAATGCTTGTGTAATCCTTTCAGATTAGAGGAAAATAATGTACGTGATGTGAGAAGTACAGGATCCAGGAATTTTACAGCACGTTCAAATACACATGGAAAAGAATATCACATTCCCTTCATGCCATCATCTGGCAATACTCTTAATTTTACTTGAATCGACATTTCTGAGTTTAATTCTGTTTCATAAAGAGAAATCCCATTTTGTTTTTGAATCTGTATTTTGCAGCTCAGTGTGAATGATCAAAGTCCAAAAGGACTGTCAGACTGCACAAATCAAGTGCTGTGAGTCTAGTTCTACATCATTCTTCTTCCCAAAGCTTCATATCTGAACACTGCAGAATCCTGGATCTATTATTTATACGTAGATGCATCTCTATGCTGAGGCCACAAGGTACGTTACAGAGAACGCTCAAAAACTACAGGGCATAGAACCATAGAATTGTAGAGTTGGAAGGAACCACAAGGGTCATCTAGCCCAACCCCCTGCAATGCAGGATATCTCATTTACTCAGCTGTGTCTCCCATAATGCAACCATCTCTCTTCCAAAACAAGCCAGAGAGCTGCCACTCTCCATCCTCACTCTCAAATACATTTTACCCCAATCCCTCCTTTCGTCTCCATCCTTCCTACCCCTAATAGACAATTCCTGTTTATCAAACCCACGAATGGGCAGCTGCTGCAAATTTGTAAGTGACTCCGTTCTCCAGGCACCACTGCAGCGAGTGGGAATGCAGTTTGTCACTCAAACCAACCTATTAATGTATGGTCAAGTTGCATAATAAAGTTGACATTACTGTTTCTAGTAAGAGCTTCATAATTATGACACATACTTAAGACAGTGTGGCCTCTTAATGTCTTACCAACTGGGGAGCAAGAAATCTCATTTTCCTTACGTCTGGAAGTAGAGCAAATGTTTTACCACTCCATTATTAAAACCTGGCAGGGCCACAAATAACCAAACTGCCCTGCAAGGCTGCCAGTTAAATGTTCCTGTTCTAACCCACCCAGCTATTCCTCCTTAACACAAATTAACCATGTTACTTCACCCCGTACTGCACCCAAAACCTGAGTGGCTGAAATAGGAAACTCTTATATAACTGCAGTGAACACCCATGGGAGAAGGAACAACACCACAGGTACCCTTTAGAAACTGTGGCACTTTCTAGCAGAAAATGGTTCTCCATTCATTTTGAAATATACTACAGCTTCTTTTTTTTCAGACTGCAACAAAGCGGTGATCTTTAAGCCAGCCACTTTATCGCACTGACATACCGTGTTCCATCAACACTGCATCATGGTGCTGTAATTACAGCTTTTTCTTTTAAAAAATCACAAACCTATTCTTAGCAATCAAAAGTTCACAAATGTTCAGCATTTGTCTCAGGTATCACATTTCCTCTGTAGACAAAGTCCAAAAGAAAAGCCATTATGCTCTTAGTTGAATAAAATATCATTACTCGGGGAGACTTGAAGGCAAGTGCCACATTGCATTTTGAACACTCAGTTAAACAACTGGAAAAAAAGTACTTCAAATCAGTTTCACATTCAAAGTAAACACAACACCCTTATTGCCTGTAAGTCATTCTGGATCCTTCCTTGAGTTCTGCATGATATATTAATCTAAATGTATGACATCGTCTCAGTTCATTCCGTACTGTGACTTCATTCGGACCTTCAGGTCTTTCAAAGTCATATGCTATTTTCTTTTCATAAGGCCAGCAGCAGAAATGGTAGATATATGCTAGGGAATGAGCACAATAGAGGAAACACACATTAACTAAGTGTACACTAATTCTTGGGAGTAGGGCTTTGACAGGTTCATACCTGGTTCATCTACTTCCAAATTCACTGGCAGTGGTTCTCCAAAGTTCAGACAGTTTCCCTCCATCCCTGCCTTCGAGATGCTTCCATTAAGCTATGACTCTTCCCTATTTCCGCAGCTCACGGGTGCAGTCCAGAACTATCAACAGAGTTCTGGCACCCACCTTAAAATGGTACGAACCAGTGCTTGTACCCATCGTCAAAAGCACACTAAGTAAAATACCTAGCTAAGGTGGCTTTAACTGAACAGTGCTCTCAACAGGGCATTTTATGTGTCAAATGAGGAAAAAAACATGTTTTGGTTTACCAATATTCTTAGCGTCAACATGACTGCTCCAGCTCCCCTAACTGTTCCTCTGTTAAGTTCTGTTCTTTATAAGGAATTATACACTCTACTTCCTTGGTTATTGTTTTTCTTCAGCCTCCCTCTGGTAATGCAACCTGTTTAAGGGAATCTGATCACACACTGAAACCCCAGTGCTAAAATATGTGCTAGCTGTTGAGAACTGTCATTTGCCTGTCACTTGGGGGAACTTAATGGATTTGTTTGTTTAGTTTAGCGCTATTGGGAATACACAGAGCCCGGCTGGGAGAGATTACAGATGGGGAGAGGCTCTCCTGATCCACCGAGGAATGCAATTGTTTTCCTTTTACTCCAGACTGAAAACTGGAAGCCAACTGCGTATTTTCACACCTAAGAAATAACAGCAACTGGAAAGCCCCCCCAGAGCACACCTGCCTAGCAGGAAAGAAGGACCAAAAAGAGAGCACAATAGTTCCGTGAGATAGAACGCCCCATTTGCAAAAAGCAAGGAAGCTTTCTATGCAACAAGGAGCATTATATTATTAGAAGGTCTCTGGAAGGAATTCAAATGCACACAGAGAATGTATTCCAATGGGGCAAAAATACAGAGCATAAAAACCATTTGCAGACAGCCTGGGGCCCTCTCCACTTACCTCTCACAGAATCAGCAAACACAAGGACGCCCACAAAAAGCAGCACAAACTGAATTTCCATTTCAAAAGCTGTATTGTCTCTAGTTTCCAATTCGTTCTTCTTTCCAACCTGGAAATAGGAGAGCAGGGAAAGGGGGGGGGGGGAATCTGTAAATATCAAATACCAAACTCAAAACTTTATATCAGAATTAAAAAGAACGAAAGTGGTCGGTAGTAAAGATCAAATCGCGCTGCGGCAGTTTTAGAAACGCACAATCCATTAAACTGTATGTTGTTTTCCCCCCCAAAAAAAGAATTGCAATAATAATTAGCGCGGTCCTTAAAAAGTTGCCTTGCACTTCTTAAAAGAGAAGAGGGGTATCTGTAATAGAGAAAAGCTGTTTTTCTGCGTAACTGCTGATAGCGCAGCTTTGCATCCGATGGTCTTCAGCTTCTCTGAAGCTCAAAGCGCACCGATTTAAATCGTTTCGTTTCTTAAGTACTTCTCCAGCAGCACTCTTGTTCTGAAAGACCAACGCGCGCCCCATCCACGGCCGCGAATCCCGTTCGCTTCGCCTGCTCCAGCTCCCGCTTCTCCCAACACGCGCCGAATTCCTCCCCCTTGTAAACTCCCCGATTTAAACGTTCCCTGCCCTCGGGACACACAACAACACTCCGCGTCGAGCCTCCGACAAAGCAAATAATTACACGCTGCCATTACCTTACAAATTTGTAACGCCGGCGGTGCTGCGGGGCGTGCGGGGAGGGGGGTGGGTGCCGGGGGCAAAAGATACACGTGCGAACGCCGACAGAGTAAGGGGGCGCGCAGCATCCCCACGACAGTAAGCACGCGTGTCTTTGGCGAAGGCCGAGGGGGCCCCCAATTCCTGGCTGGCTCGCTGGCTTGATCGATTTAAAGTCTGCTCCAAATATGCTACCGGGGGGGGGGGGACCGACCAGCAAGCACAGCCTCGCCGCTCAGATGCCCGGCGGAGTCCGGACACTGTGCGATCCGCAACCGGCATCGCTGCGGACGGGCTGCCCCGCGATCCGCCCGGTAGCGGGCAGTTCCGACGGCGCCGCTCGCCCGGCCCGAGGAAGCGCCGTCTCTGCCGCCGCCCTCCCGGGAGGGATCCCGCTTTCCCCGCAGGCAGCGAGGGGGATTCAGCTTCTCCTAAGGAGGAGGCTGCCGCCGCCGCGCGCTTTCCCGACGGGAGCCGCCCGGGCGACGGGACCCCGGGGCTGGGCAGCCGCGAACCGGCGGACACCTGGGACGCCCGGGCTGCAACCGCCGCCTGCTTCCCTCCCTCCCCTGGCGGCGCGGGCTCCGGACGGACTCGTACCTGCCTGGCGATGGCCGGGTCTCCCTCACGCCTCGGGGCGCCTCGGCTGCCGCGCCGCTGGGCCGCCGGCGCGCGCTCCGCCTCCCGCTCGCCCCATGTGCCGGCGAAGCCGAGCCGCGACGCGAACCAGGCAAGCCGAGCGCGTCCCCTCAGCGGCGGACTTTGCGCGCACTTGTCGGCTGCTCTCCTCCTCACAAAGGAGCCGGGCGGACGGAGGCACCGGCTCGGGGCGCTCGGGCGGAGGGGGCTCCGGCTTCCTTGGCGGCGGCGGCGGCGGGGCTGGCTCTCCGGCTGCCGGTCCCTGAGAGCGAGCGAGCGAGCAAGCGAGGGTCGGAGGGAGCGATGCCGCCGCCGCCCGGGCTGCGTCCGCCTCAGGGTCCCGTCGCTGTGGGGTGGGCGGGGGGGGGGGCGCGAGGCGGGGCTTGACTTCCCCTGCAGGCTGCGCGATTCTGGGCAGCGGCGGCGGCGGCGGCCCCGCCCACCCCCAAACTTCGCACCAATCGCGCCGCCGCCCCGCCCCGCGCTTAACCCTTCGCGTGCCGCGCAGAGAGGACCCCTCGCCGGCCCCGCCCGGACGCCTGCCTGCCTGCCTTCGCGGCCGGGGAGATGAAGCGTCTTTTACCCGCGCGGCCCGGGAAGGAGCTTCTCCTCTTCCCGGCCCGCGGAGCTAGTGCTGCTGTTGCTGCGCAGAGGCGATGCCCCCCCCCCGCCCGGGAAGGAATCCCGCCCCCCGGGGCTGGCGACTCACCTGCGCAGAAGGTGCCCCTGGGCACCGTGTTGGCGATCAAGAACTTTCTCTTGGTCCAGGCTTCCTCCATCACTTCCGCGCCGTCCGGGCTTCTCCGTTGTCAGCTTCGCTTTGAGTACGGGGGCGGCGGGGGGAGGTTGGATTCGTCCCGGTACGTTTGCATTGTTGTACGCCCCCGCCCCCCAATAACTCTGCGTCTGCTGGAATGCAATCCTGGACGCCCCCCTAGGAGCTCCCCCATCCCATTTCCAGTCGGGGAGGAAGGCAACTGCGTGCCCCTCCGAGATCCTCAGCCTCACCCCCCCAGGACTGTGAGCCGCTCAGAGCCAACACAAGAAAAACAAAGGGGAGGGAAATTCGGTTTCTCAGCAACTCAAATATTGGTCTTACCTTTGCAAAAAGAAGCAGCAGCTTCGTTGCTCCTCCTGGGGCACAATCACATGCGCAGTGAAATAACACCGCGGTTTGTGCCGAAGGCGTTCTTGGTATCGGTTTTAATCTGCGTTCAAACTCTTAATAAGGCTAAGTAATTTGTGCTGGCAAATCACGAGCATCAACTGCAGAGCGGTAACTCGGGCCCAGCATGTTTTTCCCCCCTCAAACCATTTATCCTTTTCTCTGTGACACTTCTCACTCTTTGTATTTTCCTGAATGGCTTTGGATAGGAAAGTGGATTGCTATTGTCTGCCCCTTTTTCCCATGATCTTCAGGAATTCAGAGAAGATGTTATCATGCCCATTTAGTCTCTTTTCAGGACTTGATCGACCCTTTTCTATTTCATCCTCACAGAATTGACTGGCCATTTACCTTGGCTTCTGGCATGCAGACCATTCATTTATTAAGTTCCTTCTCCCACCTGATTCTAAAGTTTTAGCCCTCTATTATCTGCCCTTGCAACTTATCTCAAGAAGGGGGAGAATCGCTTGGGCAATGCTAAAATACGAAATACTTCTTGTGATAAAGGAATGAACAGACACAGGTTGCATTTCTCTTCTCGTACATTTCAAAAGGAATTTGAAATGGATGGCTGTCACTAGTGTGTGTCAGATCAAGTTATAAAGTAATCTCTATGTGTGGTGCCATATTCCTGATGGTTCCCCCCCCCCCCGTGCACTGTTTGAGGAGACTCTTTGAGGAATTGAACCAATGGTGCTATAACGCTCTCTGTGTTGTGTTTGCAAGCATCTTTTGGCCATGCTGTTTTCTGTGCAATGGAAAAATAAAACTCCTTCTAACCATGATTGTGGGACTTGGTTATGGAAACACTCCCGTGGGAATTAGCAATGCTAGATGCATATCACTAATGATAAGGAAACATGTTCCATAATATTCAAAGCCCATTTTGGCTGAAATTTCATCTCTGGTGTTCTGTGCATTTGGCATCGCTGGTCAAAAGAGACTACAACTCTCCCTGCTATACGACCAATAGGAAGAAAAGTAATTAGTAACACCGAAGAATTGATGCTTTTGAATTATGGTGCTGGAGGAGACTCTTGAGAGACCCATTTTGAATTTTGAATTATGGTGCTGGAGGAGACTCTTGAGAGTCCCATGGACTGCAAGAAGATCAAACCTATCCATTCTCAAAGAAATCAGCCCTGAGTGCTCACTAGAAGGACAGATCCTGAAGTTGAGGCTCCAGTACTTTGGCCACCTCATGAGAAGAGAAGACTCCCTAGAAAAGACCCTGATGTTGGGAAAGATGGAGGGCACAAGAAGGGGACGACAGAGGATGAGATGGTTGGACAGTGTTCTCGAAGCTACTAGCATGAGTTTGGCCAAACTGCGAGAGGCAGTGAAGGATAGGTGTGCCTGGCGTGCTCTGGTCCATGGGGTCACGAAGAGTCGGACACGACTGAACGACTGAACAACAACAACAACAATTAGTAACACAGAGGGCAACGGAACGGAGATGTTGTATTAAACCTTCAGATTCTAGCTATTCCTTTGAAGAACTCACTTGCTACCTTATGGCTGCCCCAATGTGCACCATCCAAAATAGGCACATAAAGCATAGCGCATGTAAACACATCCATTCAGAGCCTCAATAGGTCATAGTTAATCAACTGCTTTCCTAGCAGCCTTGGTTCAGTTTATGCTGAAAAGTCTGACTCCACCAAGGGCAACCCAGGAACCTGTTTCACTGCTAGGGAATATATGAAACACTGAATATGTACAGCGGCTTTTTCTGTCCAATTGTACAGCACAGACACACTTAGCCCCGGTCACCTCTACTGCTCCAGACTATTGACAATTCCAATTGCCAGAGTTCCTTGCCTCAGAGGACAGGTGCACCACAGAAGGCCTCCGATATATGTGCAGGCACATAGGTGACAGGTGGTTCTTCAGGTGCCCTGGTCCTAAGCCTTTAAAGGTCACAACCAGCACTTTGAATTGGGCTCAAAAATAGACAGAGCAACTGGTTTAGGAGTGGCATGCTGTCCAGTCCCAGTTAGGGGTTTAGCAGCATGCATTCTGAGCTAGTTGCAGTTTCCAAAGAGACTTCAAAGGCAGCACATCTAAAGAATCATTGAAAGGTCCAACCTCCTGCTGATGCAGGGAATCCACTGCTGCAGCGTTTCTGATAGGTGGTCATCCGGCCTCTGTTTAAAAAAATACCTGACAAATGTCAGTCCCTCGCCTTCCTGTTCCACTGTCAAACAACTTGTGCTAGGAAGTTTTTCCTAATCTGAGCCCATTGGTTCCGTTTCTACAGATTGTTGTTGTCAGTTGTATTCAACCAACTTTTACTCAAAGAAGACCAATTTAAATGACCAGCCATGGTCATTAATGTCAATGGCTCAACTCTGAGTGAATCATTCATTGAATAAAACCCAACCTTTTTCCAACTGCATTTGTTCTGCACTGGACATAGCGGTTTAGGTGAGGCCTGAGTAACTTGTGATCTGGACACCTGAGGTTTTTTTTAATGGAATTTTTAAAATTAAAGTTCCACAAAATATCAAACAAACATAGAGTTTCTTCCCTCGCCCCAAGAAAAGATTAGTTTATCAAAATTTGCCATAAGCTTATTTGCAAGTTTTGTGGATGCCTGTCATCGGAATCTTCATTTGAGTATCAACAAAATTGTCCGCATCAGTTGCACTGCTCAAAGCATGCACACCAATTTGAAATATTGCTTATTTCCTCAAATGCACTTTCCCAGAATGGCTGTGCAAGTTCACATAACCACCACATGCGGAATGTTGTACCAACTTCTCCAGCACATTGATAAGGATGCTTTGCCTATGTAGCTATATCTTAAAGGTGTCAAAGGCTGTCTATAATTTAACTTTATATATGGGTTGACACTGAACTTAAAGGATTTTATTTTTTTTGCCCATAAATTGTTCCAGGCAGCCTCTTCAATTTCAGTACCTAAGTCTGTTTCCTGTAATTGTTTGATGAGAACTGTCAAATAGCTCATTATTTTGTACAATATTGACAAAAAATTGCTGAATCCTCAGTTGTGTTCAAAAGTGAATTTTCAAAAGATGTCAATAGCAGGAGGGCTTTGTGACTTAACTGCGGAGTTTGAAATGAAGTGTATTACTTAGTGAATAATTAATCCATCTGGACACTATTCTGAATGTATCCTAGAATCGCATAACTTGTTTGTAAAAATCCCTCCACATCACATTGCTGACTCATGTTTCATTGATGGTGTCACCAGTATATGCAAATGTCTGGCTCATCTAAGACTTTATTGAACCTTTATTCTCATTAATGATGGAACTCACAGGTGGGTAATGTTTTTATATTTATTTATTTATTTCTTGTTTGTAAAGGGAATCTTTGTATGGGTTAATACTGTATTACAGGCAACCTCCAGCCCTCCAGATGTTTTGAGACTACAGTTCCCATCATCCCTGACCACTGGTCCTGTTAGCTAGAGATGATGGGAATTGTAGTTCCAAAACATCTGGAGGGCCGGAGTTTGCCTATGCCTGCTGTATTATCTGAACCCAAAGAATACTCATTGATGATTCCTCATAATCCGGGGGGACGACGACGACAAGTGGGGAACTGCAGCTTTCTGTCCTGTGCCCATTATTCAATGTGTTTATAAATGACTTGGATGAAGGAATTAAGGGGATGCTAATCAAATCAGCAGTATCTGGCAATCTGGGCAGCTTAAGTCATATTGTGTAATACAAAAAAGATACCCCTGTGTTGCAAACTACAAGCAGGATATGAAAAAAAGGCAACACGTGGACCAAATAATGTAGGGCAAAATGTTCCTTTATAATGTCAAATAATATGCAGCGAAATTTCCCTGTTGATCTGACAATAAAATTTATCATCTGATAATAATCTGGTTGCCTCCAATATATAATGTTGGGTATCCTGTATAACTATACCTCCCCCTTTTATCGGCAGGTTTTATAACTATGTCCCGATCCTGCGCTAAACTTCTCAGACTCTCACTTTGAATTCTGGACAAATTGTCTCTAGCTCTAGGACCCTTTTTCTCCAACTTCTCAAGATCTCGTAGTACCAACTGATGAAATAAAGTTTTTTTCTGAATATTATTTTGGACTCTTGTTGATGCTGAGCATTATCCATTATATGATCCTTTATATGATTGATTAGATGTATATATTCTGCTTTGTTATTCTTTATAGTTATGAACTGAAGAAGATTACACCGAAACAGTGTACTTATCCGGAATGCTGTCTTCGCTGCATATTATTTGACATTATAAAGAAATTTCGCTACATATTATTTGACATTATAAAGAAACATTTTGCCCTACATTATTTGGTCCACGTGTTGCCTTAAGTCATATTGTGTAGCAGACAGTTGTTCAGATCACTGATAGAGAGACATTATCTAAATATGATGAGTCAGTTGTAAACCTATCTGAAGTAAGAGGAAAATATCCTTGTTACATTGTAAGAAAGTCTTATAATGAAGCGTAAAAATATTTCATTTTAATTTAGTGTTGTGTACTACTAGGCTGAAATGTTCCATCTGATCAAAAATGATGCAAACCAATCTGAAAACACTCACAATATAGACTAAATACAAGAAAAGGGTCCCTGCCTAAGCATCTGCTACAAATAACAGTATTTCTTACTTTGTTTTTTTGCTGATACAGAACACGCACAGCTAATTTACCACCACCATCACCCGAAATCATCTTGCTGTGGCAATCGCTCTGAATAGGAAATCTCACTCACACGTTCTTTATTCATCTCAGCTCATAAGTTTCCCACTGTTTCTATATACAAAATTCATTTGAGAAGCATCCAAGAAACAGACTAAACAAGAAACAGGAAACCAAAAATAAAATTGTTGAAGTTTTCTATAAACAGATGCCATAATATTATTACAACAATTTCAATGGCACATTACACTAAATTCGTATTGAAATAAGGTTAGCACCACTCCCTAGCAGGGCCGGCCCACCCATGAGGCAAGGTGAGTTCATCCCAGGTGGCAGGATCCACAGGGCCAGCAGATCCCGATGTAGATCTTCATAGCATCATAGAATTGTGGAGTTGAAGTATTTCTCCCTTGTTCCTGATGTAGATCTTTACTCACCCCTTCTTCCCTGTTGGGGAGGGTGCTGCCATTCTGTGGTTCACCTCATGTGGCAAAATGTGGTGTAGTGGTTAAGAGCGGTGGACTTGTAATCTGGTGAACTGGGTTTGCTTCCCTGCTCCTCCACATGCAGCTGCTGGGTGACCTTGGGCTAGTCACACTTCTTTGGAGTCTCTCAGCCCCACTCACCTCACAAAGTGTTTGTTGTGGGGGAGGAAGGGAAAGGAGATTGTTAGCCACTTTGAGACTCCTTCGGGTAGTGATAAAGCGGGGTATCAAATCCAAACTCCTCCTCCTCCTCCTCCTCTTCTTCTTCTTCTTCTCCTCCTCCTCCTCCTCCTCCTCCTCCCTAGTGTGGATCAGAGCCTTACAGCAACTACTTCCCTCTACAAAGGTCATGGACCTGTTGAAATTATTTCCTCTCTCCATAGCTGTAAACCTTACTTTTTCTTGCATTGGGAAACGGCCATAGCTATCAACCTTCCCTTTTATGGCGCTGGAATAAGGGAATTTCCCACAAAAAAGGGAAAGTTGACAGCTATGCCTCTCTCCCCTGGCTGGTGGATCCGGGTCATGTGAGGAACTCAGCGTAGTACTAAGGAGATTGTTCTGTCAGGGAAAGAATTTAAGTTGACCAGATGGAAGCATCTCCTCTCTCCTCCCTGCGCATCTTTGTTGCAGTGGTTCCCCTGACCATCACCACCCAAGCCAAGGAGGGGAGGGGGCAGGAAAAGGGATGCATGGGGGAAGAGAGGGTCAAAAAGCCCCCTTGCGCTAGTGGAAGGCTTGGTTCTGACTTCTGCTAGTAATAAAATCCAGCCCGAGGGGTTTTCAGTTGACGCAAATGGTGCTTCTGTCGAAGCCCCAGTCCTTCTGTGGGATATGGCAGTAACTTGGGCAGCTGGTATGATCTATCCTAATCACCATCTCCCACTGAACACGAGTTCAGCCAAGTCCTTAGCTGACCAGAAAGCGGAATAAGAATGTTGTTGTTCAGTCGTTCAGTCGTGTCCGACTCTTCGTGACCCCATGGACCAGAGCACGCCAGGCACGCCTATCCTTCACTGCCTCCCGCAGTTTGGCCAAACTCATGTTAGTAGCTTCGAGAACACTGTCCAACCATCTCATCCTCTGTCGTCCCCTTCTCCTTGTGCCCTCCATCTTTCCCAACATCAGGGTCTTTTCTAGGGAGTCTTCTCTTCTCATGAGGTGGCCAAAGTACTGGAGCCTCAAAGTACTGGAATAAGAAGAATAAACCTCAAATGCAAGTGAGGTAGCTACATCTGCAGCAAAGAAGTAACCCTTCCCTTTCGCCATTGCCTTGCACAGTCCTGTCCTTCAGAGCTTTTCTGAGTGGTCTGCAGCATTCTCCAGTTTGGAGCACAAAGTGATTTGCAGTGACTTATCTGATAAACACTTCGAGGATAAATTCACTCTCACCTCAACCTAATTGTCAGTAGTTCTACAGTTCAGCCATTGCATGCTGTGTGTGAGAGAAAGAAAGAGACAGGCAATATCTACTAGATCTGTACACAGCCAACCCCAAGACTGACACAGTGGTACTATACTGTATATCTCTGAACTATGTATTATTACTATAGTCATAGTTAGTGTAGGATTTTGAATGCTACATGTTTGTTGCCACCTAGTGGCCAGAAGGAGGAAAACTGCTAAATATGCTTCTCAGAGTTGGCGCTTGCCAAAGATGTCTAGGCTGAAGTTTCTGATAACACATCATTTAAAAAAAATGTCTGGCATTTCTGTTTCAGCTTCTATATATTTTTGATGCATGTCTCCCAGGAAGCAGTAAATTAAAAGTAGTGGGCTGGCCTCCTGTGTCAAGGTTTATAGAATGCATTCGGAGACCATTGGACTGTTTCAATTGTGTTTGTGTGTCCTCAAAAATTATGGAAGGAGGTTCTGAGATTACATCTCCAAGCTCTTTTAGTACAGCTTTAGTCCCTTGGGGACAGCACATCATAAGCAAGCAAACAAACAAACAAACCTTTAGTAGTAATGTATGGAAGTGAGAGCTGGATCATAAAGAAGACTGATCGCCGAAGAATTGATGCTTTTGAATTATGGTGCTGGAGGAGACTCTTGAGAGTCCCATGGACTGCAAGAAGATCAAACCTATCCATTCTCAAAGAAATCAGCCCTGAGTGCTCACTAGAAGGACAGATCCTGAAGTTGAGGCTCCAGTACTTTGGCCACCTCATGAGAAGAGAAGAGAAGACCCTGATGTTGGGAAAGATGGAGGGCACAAGGAGAAGGGGGTGACAGAGGATGAGATGGTTGGACAGTGTTCTTGAAGCGACTAGCATGAGTTTAGCCAAACTGCGGGAGGCAGTAAAAGATAGGCGTGCCTGGCGTGCTCTGGTCAATGGGGTCACAAAGAGTCGGACATGACTGAACGACTGAACAAAAAGTATCTAGGGGTTCCTTTACTTACCACCTCTTTTCCTCTCTTGGGTTACAGCTCCCCACTCCTTGCATTGTTTATTTTGTTATCACTGCTTTCCTTTCAGGTGAAGACAGAGGCAAACTAGGTGTTGAGCAGGTCTGCCTTCTCTCTGCCCGTGGGATTTAACCCAGTACAGTCATACCTTGGAAGTCGAATGGAATCCGATCCGGAAGTCGGTTCGACTTCCAAAACATTCAGAAACCAAAGCGTGGCTTCTGATTGGCTGCAGGAAGCTCCTGCAGCCAATCAGAAGCCGCAGAAGCCCCGTTGGACGTTCGGCTTCCAAAAATAGTTTGCAAACCGGAACAATCATTTCTGGGTTTGTGAATCTGAAGAAGTGTGCATGCACACAAAAGCTCATACCAAGAACAAACTTAGTTGGTCTCTAAGATGCTACTGGAAGGATTTTTTTAATTTTGTTTTGACTATGGCAGACCAACACGGCTACCTACCTGTAACTGGGTTTGTGGTGTTTGGGAGCCAAAATTTCTGAGCTCCAGGGCGTTTTGGATCCAAGGTCCGACTATATTTCCTTAAGCTTTTTTGAAATTTACTGACAGGATTCCAGGTTTGCCTGAGTGGCGGATAGATAGATAGATAGATAGATAGATAGATAGATAGATCAGTGTTTTTCAACCACTGTTCCGTGGCACACTAGTGTGCCGCGAGATGTTGCCTGGGGTGCCGTGGGGAAAATTGAAAAATTCAAGAGAATTACTTTATATATAGTCAATATAGGCACAGAGTTAAATTTTTTAACATTTTCTAATGGTGGTGTGCCTCGTGATTTTTTTCATGAAACAAGTGTGCCTTTGCCCAAAAAAGGTTGAAAAACACTGAGATAGATAGATAGATAGATAGATAGATAGATAGATAGATAGATAGATAGTAGAGGGTGGGGAGAGAAAGATTGGCCCTGGATTGGAAGAAGGTGCTGTCTGTCAAAGTGGAGTCCAGCTCCCCTCCCCCCACTCCCCACTCTGGTGTTTTCCATACATGGTGTCAGTTTCTTTTTGTTTCTGTTCTGGAGACACTCAGTCTGACTTACTACTTTTTACTCATGATTGCCAAAAAGAGTTGCACAGCCCATCATGATCCTTGAGTATCCCCCAGGGCCCAGCCCAATATATTATGGCACCTGAGGCAGACCCAAAAATGGCACTCTCCCCCCCCACACACACACACCAGGGAAGAAGGGGTCAGGGAAGATCTGCATCAGGAACAAGGAGTGAGGAGAGAAAGGTTGACATTGGGATCTTCACCTTGCCTCATGGGTGGGCCAGCCCTGGATATTATCCTGTGCACAGTGCAACTCATCCGGATTCAGTTCATATGTCTGACTTTGACCACATTGGTTGAATTGCTCTAGTAAGAAGTATTTAACCCTCACCATTTCACTCTAGAGGACCACACTGGGAAACAGCTTTGTGCATCAAGCATGTGTTCTGACTCAAGTCCCACTGCTCATTTCCATCTTCAGGGGGATCAAGAAATTGTTGTTGTTGTTGTTGTTGTTGTTGTTGTTGTTGTTGTTGTTTTGTAGGCCTTAGTAATTCTTTTGAAAAACAACTGTTCTTGTCACCTTCCCTGAGAACCAATGTGTATTCTGGCCAGCATTTAAAATGTTAAAAGAAGCGGAGAAACATTTGGAACAGAGGAGGTGCCAGGGTTTGAGAAGGGGGGAAAATTGGCTGCTTTTTATGTAACCAAAGAAGTGAATTTCCAAAGCTATATATGTGTTTCCTGCTTTATATTTCAGTGGCCAGTTTTTCAGCATATCTTGGCATGCTGAGAAAATGCGAACAGAGAGCTTTTAAATGCACAACCTGCGGTGTCAGCACTGAAATAGCTGCTCTTAATAAACAACACGGCCACATTCTCTCCTTTTCTCCTTGTTTCTTTTATCTTTCACACAGACAGGCCCCAGGCATTTAACACACAAGGTATGGGCTTATAACCATGCGGTGACAGAAAATTGATTTTAATTTTGTGGCGTAACGACCAAGAAGCTGCCTGATAACTGAGTCAGACCACGGCTCCATGTAGCTCGGCATTGCCAGAGTTGAGCAGAAGGATTTCAAAACTCAATCTGGGGATGCTAGGGCTTGAACCTGGAACATTCTTTCCAGTAGCACCTTAGGTAAAGGGACCCCTGACCATTAGGTCCAGTCTCGGATGACTCGGGTCGCGGTGCTCATCTTGCTTTACTGGCCGAGGGAGCCGGTTGTGGCGGTTCGCTCCACCTGCACAGGTCCCCCAGACGTTTAACGGTCCGTTGATACCTGCACTCACCACTTTATTAATTAACCGCTGCCACCAACCAGTTTGTCTGGTATTTACTTCACTCAGTTCAGTCAAGGAGAATATTGGAACAAAACTGTTTTATTTGAAGTTTAGTACATAAGCATGTGGTTTCTGAATAAACAGTACTTTCTTGGTTGTGTTCTTGTTAACAACAGTGCCCAACAAATTCTCCCATCCCTGCTCCTACTCCTTCCCTTGCCACCCTTCTTCCAACCTCTCAATACCCACAACAAGCCCCCTAGGCAAAGACAAGCCTAAAGACTAAAGACAAGACTAAAGAACCAAAAACCCAACGAACCCCAGACCAAAGAACTAAGACCCTCAAGAACCCCCTTCCTTCCCCGGGAGGGGTTTATATAGCCCACATAATTCCGCCCCCTCAAGGTTCTTACTGGTTATTTCCTTTTAACACCTTCTATGCCAATCCGAAGTGTGGGTGAACGCCACATACCTCCCCCCTTTAGAAAGTTTGATTCAGGAGGGTTCACTTTGCCAAGTGACCTCCTGATCAACTGTCAGTTGCTACACATAAACATACCTCATTATTCATGGATGTCCACCCCCCAAAACAACATATATACAATTTTACTACGGTTATTTTCAGTAGTTCACTCTTCTTCTTCCATTTCCGGTCTCCTGGATAGGGCATCGGCGACGATGTTAAGGGAACTTTCACACTCCTTAGTGTCCTTAAACGCTGTAAGAAGAATCTTTCTCTGGCACCAGTCTTTTCTCTGCCGTATGACACAGTCCACCTCCGATCCCTGCACTCGATGCATCTGTTACGATTGTGGATTCCAAGCTGTGTAAAATCCTTGTTTCTCAGGGTCAAAAGCTCTCTTGGACCAACTTCTCCCTCCTTCAGGATCTCTGTTAAGGGTTCAAGCTCGAGGCCTTGTACACACATCTCTATGTCCTCAACAGCTGCATACGAACTGGTTGTCTGGCTTTTAAATGTACTGGGAACTGTTTTCATAAGTTTATGGATAGCTTCTTTTCTTTAGTCAGCTTGCTGAAGCTTTCTATACAAGCGTGATCACTCAATGAAAGTAGGCTAAAAAGCTCTGATTGCTTATTGCTCATAGCAATCTCCCTTGCTGTCAGTCCATCTTTGGTCTGTATTGATTTATCAGTTCCCACTTTGAGCAATTTGCAGACTACTTTTTTATGTCTTTGCTGTGGTGGCCACATTAACGCTGTGTAACCACGTTTATCTTGGACATTTATTTGTGTTGCATGAGCAGCAGGGTTCCCATCTTCCCACCACACAATCTCTAGTGTAGGAAACACTTTCACTTTCATAGCAAGTTGATGGGACACCATGCCAGCTATAACTTCCAGGACGTTTTTCTTTCTATATTTCCAACTGCGGAATGGTTTAGCATAAATACGACTAGTTGTTCTAACTGATCTCACAGATAGGTCACTGGTCACACTGCAGGTATACCCTCCTTTACCAATTTCACGGGCTTTTTTAACAACATGACTACTATAGTCTAGATTGGGTTGAAGGTTTAGTGACTTGACTGACTTTGATGCATTCAGTTGGACACTACAGATTTCATCGTCCATCCTGAATGTCAGGTATTTTGTGCTATTAATCCCCATGGGTGCACTAAACACACTGTTGTGTGTGTTTTGCAGGATCTTGCCCCTATATTCAGTTGGAACCACCAATCGTGGTTGTATCTCACCACCACCCCTTGCTGGGTTGATAAGAACTTCTCTATATAATAAGCCTTGGTCCAACTTAAATCGTTCTGGGCTCTCAGGAGTTAAGGTTTTATTTACCTCTGCCGCCTCAAAATAGGGTTTTAATTCTAAATCCTCCTTTTGTTTTTCCATAAAGCTTGAGGCTTGACTATTAGTCAGGGGAAATAAAGAAGCGTCTCTTGTTTCCATAGACACTCTTCCCCCCAGCTGCTCTCCTTCCTTAGTGGTTTCAGCAACTGTATCACTTTGTTCAGGCCTGGGCAACAATAACTTCCCTTGTGCTCTGGTGACTATAAAAGCACTTCGCACATGTTCTACTAAATCCCAACCAATAAGGATTGCGGTGGAAATCTCTTCAGAGATCGCTACTTCCCACTGCCCTGACCAACTCTGATATCCAATATCAACTTTTGCCATCGGTAGTACCTCAGGTTGTTTGGAAATTCCCTTTATTCTTATAGTCTTCCCGGGAATGATGGCCTCCGATTTTACTATATCGGGGTGAAGGATTGTGATTTGTGAGCCAGTATCCTTCAGCCCACGGTATTTGTTTCCCTCTACCCAAATGTTTTCCCCAGCACTTTGTAATAGGTGTCCATCATGTTGGATTGTATTACAATGTAGCACCTTGGCCTCAGCTACTTCACTGGGCCCCTGCTCAACTGTATTCCAGTTGGTTGCCATGACAACCGAGTCAGTTGGGCCCTGCTCTACAGCCTGGACACAAAATGTCTTCTTTGTAGTTGTGGGACTTTTTATTTTCTCTTTTCCTTGCCAACATTCATCCCTCCGATGACCCTTTTTCCCACATTTCCCACAAAAGATTTCAGGAGGATCTGTCTTGTTGGGTTCATTAACTTTTCCCTCAGCACTCCCTGATTGTAGGGATGTCTTTTCATTGGGCCCCTTCTCTGAGGGGTAATTTCCCTTATTGGAGTCTGAGGTAAATTTTCCTCGATGTTGTTCAGTATTATTTTTATTGTTCTCCCAATTCCTCCCCCCATATCTGGGTCCATCATACACATAGTCTCGGATTTCATTAATCTCATCTCCTAACCTTGGAGCTGCTGCAATGCTTGTGGGGTATCTATCTTTATATTCTGGGAAACGTGTTAACTCTATTTTCACAAGTGTTTGCCCATTGGTATTGTTACTGTTATTCTGCTTTTTCATTGCAGTCAGTTCCAATCTCCTCATTTCTAATTGAAACTGCATTTCTTTTTCCATCATTTGCTCCTCTTTCTCAGATTTAGTTTTTTCTAATTCCAGCTCAGCCCTCCATTTTTCTTGCTCAGCCTTTAATTTCCTTTTCATCTCTCTCAGTTTATATTCCTGCTCTAGTTTCCACTTTTCAAAACCCTCAGAGATTTTAGGACTCTCTCCCGCAGGTGGAGTTTCAATAGGGCCTGGTTCCCCTTGCAGGTCCCCATTTTCCTCTTCAGCACTTTCTATAGGTGATTCCCTCACCGGGTTCTTAGTCTTTTTGGGTGGCATATTCTTAAAAATAGGAGTTCGAACAGTCTATTAAAGAAAAGAACGTTTTTCTCTGTCTGTTTTCTGGGCTAGGTTCTCCAAGACTATGGTCTGAAAGTCACGCCTAAGGTTGTTTCTCTAACCTTTTCCAGCGTACTTTCCCCCGACCACAACTTAAACCTTTCTGCCAGAATAACTTTTGAGATCACCAGTTCTTAATTCTTTCTCAGCCTCACAGTGATCAAGAGTCTCCACAATTACACCCTAGGACGGGATAATATCCTTTCCAGATTTATCCTCTCTCCCTTCCAGGTGTATTGCTCCTCTCTTTCCAGTCACTGGACTTTTTGATCCCACCGCTGTGCCACCACTTGTGGCGGTTCGCTCCACCTGCACAGGTCCCCCAGACGTTTAACGGTCCGTTGATACCTGCACTCACCACTTTATTAATTAACCGCTGCCACCAACCAGTTTGTCTGGTATTTACTTCACTCAGTTCAGTCAAGGAGAATATTGGAACAAAACTGTTTTATTTGAAGTTTAGTACATAAGCATGTGGTTTCTGAATAAACAGTACTTTCTTGGTTGTGTTCTTGTTAACAACAGTGCCCAACAAATTCTCCCATCCCTGCTCCTACTCCTTCCCTTGCCACCCTTCTTCCAACCTCTCAATACCCACAACAAGCCCCCTAGGCAAAGACAAGCCTAAAGACTAAAGACAAGACTAAAGAACCAAAAACCCAACGAACCCCAGACCAAAGAACTAAGACCCTCAAGAACCCCCTTCCTTCCCCGGGAGGGGTTTATATAGCCCACATAATTCCGCCCCCTCAAGGTTCTTACTGGTTATTTCCTTTTAACACCTTCTATGCCAATCCGAAGTGTGGGTGAACGCCACACCGGTGTACAGCTTCCGGGTCATGTGGCCAGCATGACTAAGCCGTTTTTGGCAAACCAGAGCAGCGCACGGAAACACCATTTACCTTCCCGCCAGAGCGGTACCTATTTATCTACTTGCACTTTGACATGCTTTCGAACTGCTAGGTGGGCAGGAGCAGGGACCGAGCAACGGGAGCTCACCCCGTCGCAGGGATTCAAACCGCCGACCTTCTGATCGGCAAGCCCTAGGCTCCATGGTTTAACCCACAGCGCCACCCGCGTCCCTTAGAGACCAACTAAGTTTGTTATTGATATGAGCTTTCGTGTGCATGCACACTTCTTCAGATATCACAGACCACCATGGCTACCTACCTGTAACTGGAACATTCTGTATGCAAATATCATGTGCTCTACCACTGAGCTGTGTTTATTTCAATTCTGTAATAATAATATGAATAAATCCTTATTTATTAAAATGTACATTTCTCTACAAAAAAAAAACCACTGTGTTAGTGTTTTACAGTATTTGTATAATTTCCCCTCTCAAACTGTGTCTTTGCACTACAACTACTGACAAGCTGGAACGTGTCCAGAAGAGGGCAACCAAAATGGTCAAAGGCCTGGAAACAATGCCTTATGAGGAACGGCTTAGGGAGCTGGGTATGTTTAGCCTGGACAAGAGAAGGTTAAGGGGTGATATGATAGCCATGTTCAAATATATCAAAGGATGTCATATAGAGGAGGGTGAAAGGTTGTTTTCTGCTGCTCCAGAGAAGCGGACACGGAGCAATGGATTCAAACTACAAGAAAGAAGATTCCACCTAAACATTAGGAAGAACTTCCTGACAGTAAGAGCTGTTCGACAGTGGAATTTGCTGCCAAGGAGTGTGGTGGAGTCTCCTTCTTTGGAGGTCTTTAAGCAGAGGCTTGACAGCCATCTGTCAGGAATGCTTTGATGGTGTTTCCTGCTTGGCAGGGGGTTGGACTGGATGGCCCTTGTGGTCTCTTCCAACTCTATGATTCTATGATTCTATGAACTAGAGCCTCACCACCAAAATAACTTTTTGAAAATTACTGGATCCATTTGTTTCAATGGCATCCGTGCAACTAATCTGTTTGTACACTTCCTTGTGAAATGACTATTGAGCTTATTCCCCCCCCTCAAAAAGTTATCCTTTCCTCCTTCTCTAGACTTTCTGTCTCTTCGTTGTTAAACTTACTGGATCATAATCCAAATGGGTGACCATGTTAAGTCTCTCACAGCAAAATAAAAGTGTCATGTGATATATTAACTGCCAGCAATGAGTCTAGTTTGTGAAATGCATGGAGTGCCCTTTTAAGTTGGTGGTCATACGCTGTTGGCCAAAATACAAAGGTAACTCAAGAAATCGTAGTAGGCATTTGCCACACAAATGAATACAAAAGCCAGCCAATGAGGGTTTGACTGATCTGCAACTAGTGGTGATTAAGGTAGCAAACGATGAGAAGTAGGAACATTTATTCTTTAATGAAGAAGCTAGTTCCAGTCCTAGCTGAATCCAAGTTGTAGCTTAAAGCCAAAAATAAATTTAAAAAAAATAGTCTAAGATGAAAACAAAACAGCTGCCCACTCAGCTTGGATCTGCCTTTGAAGTGCAGGGAAGAATTCTGAGCGGATGAATCTGGGTGGTATTTATTGGAACACAGTTTTCCTACCAAGGACATAGCAAAGCCCCTAGCACAAAAATAAAAAAAATAAAATAAAATAAAGCGCTACTTGGGTTAAATGTCTGTCATTCTTCTGTGCTAGTTCAAATGTCAGTCACAAGCAGGATCCTTATTTATAGCCAGCAATTCCATAGATGAAAGTTGAAATGCGGCACGGCTAGGATCAAAATGAGATACACACATGGTGTGAAGTGCTTCTTAACAATGCAAAGGAATGATGATGCCATCCATAACACTGGCAGATTCTGCCCCAGGGATGCATAAAGCTTGTAAGGTTCAGCTAAGCCCCATCAGTTTCATATCAGCAGTGGCCCACCATCGCAAAGAGTTTGGCCCTAGATCTGAACTCATCCAAAGCTAAGAGATCAAGGGAGGCTATAGTGATCTTCAGATACATGCTAAGCCAACATTTCTTGGTGCTAAAATTCTTGATCTTGATTCAGAGTATCCATCTTTAGTTTAGATACTTATCCGAATCCTTTGAAGTCTACCCCATGCAGCAAGCAAACATCTCATTTCCACTCATGAACATGAACAGAACACATTGCATGCAGTCTTAAAGAACAGAGACAGAGCCGTGTGGTGGCTAAAATAAAGGCTTTGGCTATGTGAAATGCGGGTCACTTGAACTTCTCCAGCTTAGCAGAGTTGCCTTGCAGCTCCACTGTGAAGACAAAACGCTGCTATGGCATTGTAGTGGTGTGTGTCAATCCGAACCTTTTCTATGGTTTATTTCTGTAAATCGTGGCATCAGCAAGATTGGCATAATTCGTGCTATGGACAGACCTTGGACCATCTCTCTGGACACCCTGCATCCAATCGGGGCCAGGTAGAGTGTCATCCATTCAGGAGGGAGTGGAGAGGAGAAAGAGAGAACCTGACTATGTAGCTTTTAGATGGGGATTGGATTTGGTGTGAGTGGGGCTGAGAGACATCAAAGAAGTGTGACTAGCCCAAGGTCACCCAGCAGCTACATGTGGAGGAGCGGGGAAGCGAACCCGGTTCACCAGATTACGAGTCTACCACTCTTAACCTTGGGAAAAGTCCTTCATCACATCTGTGTGATGTGATTCTGACTGAGAAGAAGCCTTGTGCCTAATCGGAGGACAGTCATACCTCGTGTTGCGTCTGCTTCATGTTGCGTCTTTTCGCGTTACGTCCCGTGGCAAACTGGAAGTACTGGAACTGGTTACTTCCGGGTTTTGCCGCTCGCGCATGCACAGAAGCGCTAAATCACGCCTTGCGCCTGCTCAGAAGCACCACCGCACGGTTGTGCAGACACAGCGCTTTGAGTTGTGGGCATTTCACGTTACGGACGGGCCTCTGGAAAGGATCCCCGTCTGTAACACGAGGTACCACTGTCATCAGAATAATCATTACGTTTTAGTCCCCATTGAGTGTGTAAAATACAATTCCAGTTTTGTTTACCATGTGCCTCATCCTGCTCTCCATTGGTCACAGGTTTTCCTTGCTGCTGGATATCAACCTATCAAGTGTTACTGACAAGGAGTTTCAAAGTTTTGAAGTTACCTCACTCCCATGTTTATTGAGGGAGCTTGCCACAACTCAATATAAAATATACCTCATTGTGACCTAGGGGTGTATGGGGTTGTTAGGAGAGGGGCGGTACCTCTAGTGGGGAACATGTCGTTCTCCTTCTGAAGTAGTTTGTCCACCTTTGGTCCCCATCCTGCACTCAGCCCTCACTCGTGGCTCCTAGAAGCTGTCAGTAGGTGACCTAGTATGAGTGTTGCTGGCACTGGGCAATTGGAACAGATAACAGGCAACCTAAGGCCCTTCTCAATCCAGCCCACAGATGGTCTGGGAATGAATTAGTGTGTTTTTACATGAGCAGATTGTGTTCTTTTATTTAAAATGCATCTCTGGGTTATTTGTGGGGTATAGGAATTCGTTCACCCCACCCCCCCAATATATATATATAGAGAGAGAGAGAGAGAGAGAGAGAGAGAGAGAGAGAGAGGGAGGGAGGGGGAGTGTGTGTGTGTGTCTGGTCCCCCACAAGGTCTGAGGGACTGTGGACCAGTCCCCTGCTGAAAAAGTTTGCTGACCCCTGGATTAGGGGTTCTGCTGCTTTACTGCCCACCTCAATGCCCAGCAGTCTCCCTGCCTGAGCTGGCCAAGCTGGTCTCAGAGGCTGCTGGTTCTGTGAGACTTCAACATCCACACTGAGGCAACTGGCTCTGAAGTGGCTCAGGATTTCATGGCTGCCATGGGGCTGTCTCAACATGTCACTGGCCCAATGCATGTGGCAGGCCACACCCTGGACCTTGTTTTCTCAACTGGACAGGAAGAGGGTGGTTTGAAAGTGGGGTATATTGACATCACTCCCTTGTTGTGGTCAGATCACTTCCTGTTGAGATTTAGGCTTTCAGCACCTTTTCTCTTCTGCAGAGGTGGGGGACCTATTAAGATGGCCTTCCTTTGAAGGCTGATGGATCCAATGGGTTTCCAGACAGCTCTGGGGGATTTTCCAGCTGATATGACTGGCGCTTCTGTTAAATGTTTTGGTGGGGAAGAAGTATTGGCTTACCTGCCCAGGTATGTCACAACCCAAAGGCTGGTTCCCCCCTTGCCTGCATTATAGGAGATTGCTGTCTTTGGAGGAGGATTTAGCTTCTGAGGTGTTTGACTGGTTATAACCCCTCCGTTCCACCCATTCTGTCAATTTCTGCACCACTGCGACATACTCTGGAACTCATGCCAATGTGTAAGAGAGGATTTCCAGCATGAGCCACTGATCTCCCTGTTCAGTGTCTGGACACTGAGAAAGGGCATGTTTGCAAGCATAAAGTTAGGGAAAAATATCCAATCTTCCTATCAAGCTTAATCCAACACCTGGAAGGTGCCGTTCAAAACCCATAAATCAAACTCAGCATACTCCTTTGTTTCTGGCAACAACACACCTGTAGAACAGATATCACTTTATACTGATTCACAGTTAGGTAGAAGGGGAAGAAATGGAGGCAGTGAGAGATTTCACTTTCTTGGGTTCCATGATCACTGCAGATGGTGACAGCAGTCACGAAATTAGAAGACGCCTGCTTCTTGGGAGGAAAGCAATGACAAACCTAGACAGCATCTTAAAAAGCAAAGACATCACCTTGCCGACAAAGGTCCGTATAGTTAAAGCTATGGTTTTCCCAGTAGTAATGTACAGAAGTGAGAGCTGGACCATAAAGAAGGCTGATCGCCGAAGAATTGAGGCTTTTGAATTATGGTGCTGGAGGAGACTCTTGAGAGTCCCATGGACTGCAAGAAGATCGAACCTATCCATTCTCAAGGAAATCAGCCCTGAGTGCTCACTAGAAGGACAGATCCTGAAGTTGAGGCTCCAGTACTTTGGCCACCTCATGAGAAGACTCCCTAGAAAAGACCCTGATGTTGGGAAAGATGGAGGGCACAAGGAGAAGGGGATGACAGAGGATGAGATGGTTGGACAGTGTTCTCGAAGCTACTAACATGAGTTTGGCCAAACTGCAAGAGGCAGTGAAGGATAGGTGTGCCTGGCATGCTCTGGTCCATGGGGTCACGAAGAGTCGGACACGACTGAACGACTGAACTACAACAACAAAGGGACCCCTGACTGTTAAGTCCAGTTGCGGATGACTCTGGGGTTGCAACGCTCATCTCGTTTTAGTGGCTGAGGGAGCTGGTGTTTGTCCGCAGACAGCTTCCAGGTCATGTGGCCAGCATGACTAAATCACTTCTGGCGAACCAGAGCAGCGCACGGAAACGCCGTTTACCTTCCCACCAGAGGGGTACCTATTTATCTACTTGCACTTTCACGTGCTTTCAAACTGCTAGGTTGGCAGGAGCTGGGACCGAACAACAGGAGCTCACCCCATTGTAGGGGTTCAAACCGCCGACCTTCTGATCGGCAAGCCCTAGGCTCTGTGGTTTAGACCACAGCGCCACCTGCGTCCCTCTAAGATTTACAGTTACAAGATCTAATTAAATAACTTACCACAAAACAGCATGTGGATCATCTTGGAGATCCTGAATTCCTAAATAATAATATTTAATTTCTCCAACAGTGAACAGAAATACTTTTGAATTTTTTCAGAGTCCGTGAAGAAGAAGGATGGTTCAGTTTTATAACAACTTTCATTGATTAAACTCTGCACTCTTCTTGTATCATCTGATATTAAATGGCCCATAACAAAAAGTGGTCTGGGTGTATGTGTGTATATCTGTTTAATCTCCATGTGGCATGACATTTATGATCTTGATTTAACAAGGATAGTGATCTGTAATAATATTTTGTTTTCTTATACAGTGGTACCTCAGTTTACAAACTTAATCCACTCCGGAAGTCCGTTCTTAAACCAAAACCATTCTTAAATCGAGGCGCACTTTCCCTAATGAGGCCTCCCACCGCCGGTGCCCTTCCACTATTCGGATTCCGTTCTTAGACCGAGGTAAAGTTCACAAACCGGGACACTACTTCTGGTTTTGCGGAGTTCATAAACCGAAACGTTCATAAACAGGACTGTTCTTAAACCGACGTACCACTGTAAATTAGTGTTATTTTTGCACTTTCCCAAGAATCTGAACAAGATTTTCCAAGAATCTACATCATCTAAATAAGCTGTTTAATGAGCCCATCAATGTATCTTAGAAAGCTTTATTTTAAAAAAATTCTGCAGCTAATCCATCTAGACCAGGTGTTTTATTATTTTGGGGGGGATCTCATTGTGTCATGTATTTCTTTAGCGATGAAGTCTAGTCTGCCATCTTCCTCCCCCGGAAGTCCTAAATGATCAAGTTCTTACAGATGCAGGACAGGTATAAAGATGCACCTATAGCAGTGCCGATTCCACCAACCGAAGCAGCCAAGTGGGAACATTGTGCACATCATTCTCAGGGAATGCTTATAAAGTTTAGCCACAGCAACAGGAAGCAGCCACAGATTTTACTCTAATTCATGCTGTCTGGAGCCACCTGTGAATGAAAATGGATGCAAAGCAATGGATTGCAAGGGGGACAATGTGGTTTTTCTTCAGTTGAAAGCATTTTGAACAAAAGTGCAGTTTATAGCGTTGGAAGTGCTACTTGGAGCCCTAGGAATATTGCAAGGGGTTGGACAATCCTGTGACTCTTGGTTCTACTTTTAGGACTACTTTTAGTGAGCTCAGCTGTCCCTGACTCTATGGTGATTAATGTCTCTAAACACCAATTGCTATGTAGCTTAATGATTTCAGATCAGTAAACTGTGGCTCCATGTTAAGATAAGAGCTCAAAGCCAATTGGCTACCCTTCTGGATTTGCAGGCTTCTGTGGAGGTGATAGACTTGTGGCTTTATTTTTCTTTTTGGTGCTGTTCATTCAAGTTAACTTTATGACGAAGTGACCCTTAACCCTCAGGATTGCAGAAGGCTTCAACAGGTGTTCAGCGTGGAATGCGAAAGCTGAACAAGCTCCCATCTGTTGCACACTGAAGTTCAAGGAAATTGATTCCAAATGTGCTTTGGCGGTCCAAGATTTTGTATTCATCCGTCTCGCAGGATGTATCGTTTCTGCGCTGTGCATCTCTGCATCAGTAAAATGCCATTTGCTGTCTCCACAAAGTCAGCATCTGGGGAGAAAAGCCAGCCTAAGAAAATGATCTCATTTTTTTCTGAACTATCAGGATCTGGTCAATCTAAGCTATCTGGTCACCTCGCCTCAAAAAAGGATATTGTAGAGTTGGAAAAGGGCAAGCTGGACGATCAAGCGTATGGAACTATGAAATTGGGTTGCAGCATTTGCGACAGTTTACTTTAGAGAAAAGACAACTAAGAGGTGACATGATAGAAGTATATAAAATTATATATGAAATGGAAAGGGGGTGGTGGAGAAAAGTTTTTCTCTCTGTCTCAAAACACCAGAACTCATGGACATCCAAAGAAACTCATTGTTGGTCTCCATGCAGCACATAGTTAAACTATCAAATATAAACAGTCTATAAACAAGCAAATGTGCTGGGGAAAGGGCCTGGATGTAAACAATCCTGTTTCTTTCCTAAAAGGAAAATGCACTCAGTGTGCACCTAACTGCCCCCCTACTACTTGTGTGGCGCTGTGGTCTAAACCACAGAGCCTAGGGCCTGCCGATCAGAAGGTCGGCGGTTCGAATCCCCGCGATGGGGTGAGCTCCCGTTGCTCGGTCCCTGCTCCTGCCCACCTAGCAGTTCGAAAGCACGTCAAAGTGCAAGTAGATAAATAGGTACCGCTCTGGCGGGAAGGTAAACGGCGTTTCCGTGCGCTGTTCTGGTTCGCCAGAAGCGGCTTAGTCATGCTGGCCACATGACCCAGAAGCTGTATGCCGGCTCCCTTGGCCAATAAAGCGAGATGAGTGCTGCAACCCCAGAGTCATCCACGACTGGACCTAATGACCAGGGGTCCCTTTACCTTACTATTTGTGCCTCTCTTCTGTTAAGGCATTTTTGCCACTGCCCCCAAATCCTGGCTGTACGAAAAACCTTCTTAGAACAAGTGTAAAGGCCTACAGAGGTATACAATAGCTTTTTAGTGGAAAGCTAAAACTGTTCCTTGACTCATTTCAGAAGCCAAGTTCAGTGGAACAGCACAAGTTACAGTTTTAGACGAGCTTAAATGGAATTTATGTGAGGGAATATGCATAGGACTGGGTTGTACATGATCTAGATTTCTTACACGCAACAGCAATGGAAATGGGGCCAGGTTGCAGCCAGCATGAAGCTGCCTTGCGCAATTATTCATTCAGCAGTGTTCTAAATGTACAAATGGTTCTAATTAGAGGTGATAATGAGCCTGCATAAAACAATGGGGATAACATTTGAATATGTTCCTGTTGAGAGTGAGCAAGAGAAGAGTACCCCTAGACAGTATAGACTGTGGCAAATGTTTAATTAAATTAGACATTCTTTCTCTCCCAGAACCCTGTGTATTATTTCCTGTGCAATAGTGGGAGGCTGATGGGCACTCATTTTTCTGTCCTATTTTTTATCACCTTGCCATAGAACATGCCTGATCCAGGTGCACACTTCTTAGGGAGCACACTTCTTAGGGAGCTGGGTATGTTAGCCTGGAAAAGAGGTTAAGGGGTGATATGATAGCCATGTTCAAATATATAAAAGGATGTCATATAGAGGAGGGTGAAAGGTTGTTTTCTGCTGCTCCAGAGAAGCGGACACGGGGCAATGGATTAAAACTACAAGAAAGAAGATTCCACCTAAACATTAGGAAGAACTTCCTGACAGTAAGAGCTGTTCGGCAGTGGAATTTGCTACCAAGGAGTGTGGTGGAGTCTCCTTCTTTGGAGGTCTTTAAGCGGAGGCTTGACAGCCATCTGTCAGGAATGCTTTGATGGTGTTTCCTGCTTGGCAGGGGGTTGGACTGGATGGCCCTTGTGGTCTCTTCCAACTCTATGATTCTATGTTTCTATGATTCTTTTAGAGAGCCTTTTAGCATACAAGGACCAGGTCTGGCAGGAATGGGGGTTATTTCTCATGTAAACTATTTAAGTGTCTCAAATGTGTCTTCATTTATATGATAGATGAAGATAAACAACTCATTTGACAGAGAAATCCACATATCTCTAAAACTCTGAAGAAGTGTGCATGCACACGAAAGCTCATACTAATAACAAACTTAGTTGGTCTCTAAGGTGCTGCTGAAAGGAATTTTATTATTTTGCATGGATAGTGTCATTATATAATTTAGTCACTAGATGGCACTAGACTATTGCTGTTCTGTTCTTGTTTAAGCAGAACTCTAAAACTGTTGTCTAGCTTCTTGCTGATGTGCTCTCTAAGAGCCTTCCATTCCAAAAATCTATAACCTCTTCTTATTAAAGCTCTATCCAGAATAAATAACCCTGAATTACAAAATGCTGTGACAAATGTAATGCCAATCATTCAAGGCTCCATAATCCCAGCATCTTAAATTCAGTTTATGGTTTCTTTTGTTATAACAACTTTTGCACATGCACACAAAGCAACTTAATTTTTTTTAACAAGGCAGCTCCAGTATGTGGTTATTTCTGTGGTCCCTGCAACTGTGGCTCTATTAAAACGTTAAGAACTATGAAAGCTCAATTGGCAGAGCATGCAGCTCCTAATCTCAGGGTTATAGGTTCGAGCCCCACGTTGGGCATAAAGATCCCTGCATTGCAGAGGCTGAACTCTTTAACATTAATATACTGGAAATAGTGCTTGAAGAATGAGGGGAAAGGAATTGTGATGGTTTTAGGTATATCTGAAAGGAATCAGGATAGCCTCCCCCTTACGCACCTCTCTTGCAGTACTGTGCGGGACTCACCTTTGGGGAAAAGGAAACAGTCGGTGCCACCATTGCAGTGTTTTGGACTGGCTCATAGTTCCCCTGGTATCATCATCTGCTGAATACTGGGATTTTTAGCGAGCAAAAAAAATCCAGGCATGAAGATGGAATGGGAAAATGTGCACCAGCTAAATATCTGTGTGCAGATCCACCAAGAGAGGAAAATTGTTGTTGTTGTTGTTGTTTTGAAAAGGTTCCACTGCAGCTGTTTATCCTTTGTTTCAAAATAACACAATATGTGAAATAATCTTTTGGGTTTTCAGTTGTTGTTCAGTCGTGTCCGACTCTTCGTGACCGACTCTTCGTTTTCAGTTAGGTGTGCCTTAATAACTCTGATATCTAGCTAGACAGCTGCTTCTTAATTAACAAAATGGAAATGCAGCAAACGTTGTAATCAACGAAATGAAGGAACTGACCTCCCCCTAGTACTACACCAGCAATAGGCCTGAAATCTAGCTAAATATTGCCACCTGCAGGAGGATTAGTGGCAGAGGGCATTTTCACATCTTGGCGGCTTAATTTAAGTAATGTTCGATTGCCAGTTGCTTGTTAAACACACAGAAGCCTTGTCTGAGACAAATTAGGATTGCAACCTGCCTATATAAACGTGACCCAGAGCAAAAGGAAGCAAATTATGTTTTAGAGTTGTGTGCAATTGGGAATTCATATTATATCCCAACTGATATAATCCGTATTTAGCATAGCTTAGCAGGGCAGAGTGATCCTATACTCCAAGTATGCTGGTGTGATAAAAATAGCACTGAAATCTCCAACATATTCTATTCCCACCTAGCACAGGTACTGCCTTCCCACCCTTGGCTGCAAATCTTTTTTTTCTTCCTTACTTTTTCTTCTTTTGGTTGAGCCTTGTCTTCTCCTTAATTTCTCTTTGCTTCCTCCATCATTCAATATATTTGAGCTGCTGGTATTTTTATTGCTTTAAATTAGAGATTCACAGCTGGCACCCTGAATATGTTGCTAAACAACATTGCCATCGGCTTCCACCAGAATGGTGGCCGATAGCCAGGGATGAAAGATGTTGCCGTTCAAAATATTTGAAAAGTACCAGGTTGGGAAAAGCTGCTTTGAATTGTTTCACTGTATTGACTAGTCAGACTTGCTTTTAGACATTTGTGAAAATAAATACAGCATTTGCGTTTGAAAACCATTGCTCTCTCTTTCTTCCACATTTCCAGACTATATGGCTCAAGTTGTATTTCCAGAGAGAAACAGCATCTCCTCTCAGCAGTTGAGAAAAAGAGAATGTAGGCTTCAAGAAGGATACTGACAAGCTGGAACGTGTCCAGAGGAGGGCAACCAAAATGGTCAAAGGCCTGGAAACGATGCCTTATGAGGAACGGCTTAGGGAGCTGTGTATGTTTAGCCTGGAGAAGAGAAGGTTAAGGGGTGATATGATAGCCATGTTCAAATATATCAAAGGATGTCATATAGAGGAGGGAGAAAGGTTGTTTTCTGCTGCTCCAGAGAAGCGGACACGGAGCAATGGATTCAAACTACAAGAAAGAAGATTCCACCTAAACATTAGGAAGAACTTCCTGACAGTAAGAGCTGTTTGGCAGTGGGATTTGCTGCCGAGGAGTGTGGTGGAGTCTCCTTCTTTGGAGGTCTTTAAGCAGAGGCTTGACAGCCATCTGTCAGGAATGCTTTGATGGTGTTTCCTGCTTGGCAGGGGGTTGGACTGGATGGCCCTTGTGGTCTCTTCCAACTCTATGGTTCTAACATGGAGGATTCTACTCAATTAGCATCTTGCACCCCAATCTCAGCCTCATAACTAAGTTGTAAAAGCTAGAGTGCCACACCTTTGCACTAGAAATGTACAGCTTGCCACCATCTCAAAGCCCCATGGAAAATCCCTAGCTTCCCTTCCCAGCTTATTTCAATACTAATGATGTTGTTCAACATCTTTATGTAACATTAAATAACAGCATTGCTGTGTCCCCTCAAGGACTGTAGTCAAGAATGGGCAGGTTTGAGGTGTACTTGAGGAAGGAGTATCTCCCAGAACAAAAGGGGTATCCAGGCTGATCACAAAATTGTAGAGTTTGAAGGGACTCTGCGTTAGCTCCTAGTCAGAAGATGCTATAAAGACTTGATGAAAACACCCAGCAAATTCTGTGTGTTTAAGCATAAAGTTTTGTTCTATATGGAAACAAAGCAAACACTCCTTGTGTTTTTAAACTAGTTTATATTCCATTTAGAAGCTGAAGCTGGCTGTGCACTACTGTATATCGATTGTCACCTTGAGATCACAATGCCTCATATCTCTGGAACAGTTATCCCACATGAGTCTTAGGGCAACTTTTTTATAAAAAACAACTAACAGTAGCTTTCAAAACAGTACAAAACAACTAAAGATGGTTTTTTTTTATTCTGTATTGTTTTTAAACCCAAGGCAGAGACCTTTATATCCAGCTGGAAAAGCTGATCAAAACAAAACTGTCTTCAATTCTTTTCAGAAAGAAAATATATAGTGAAATAGCTCTAAGCACACAGTCTGAGCTTGTAGCAAGCAAGCCCAGGAGCGTCATAGCTTGGTGAGTTCACGTGGTGAAAAAGAATAAACAGAGGAGGAAAGTTAACTTATTTCCTTCATTCCATGTGAGGGGCGTGACCTAGCTGATTCTAGGAATACAGTTCTGTGGTCTTAACCCCTTCATGCATTAACTAGCCCTAACATTACTAGTTATGTTTGACTGCAATCTGCCACAAATCTCTTCTCAGGCAAATAAAACAATTGCATGCACAAATGAATAAGCCACCCAGGGTCCCATCTTGACTCAAAGGTTCTCAAAACCGTCTCTTGGCTCAACCCCCCAGTCCTTGTGCAAGGGCACAATCCTGTTGTTGGTGCTGTTGGGAGTAGACATTACATGTTTGGGGGCAAAATATCACCAGTATGCTGATGATACACAGTTTTATTTCACAGTAACACCTGAGCCAAGAAGGGCTTTGTATGGTCTGGAACATGGACGGGATGGAGTTGTGAGAGTTGATAAACTGAGCTTGAACCCTGGGGAGGTGGAAACACTGTGGGTGGGTGGATATTTTGTCTCTCTGATAAATCCTCTCTGCTGCATCTTCAGAACTTCCCTTCTCCAGTTTCTGCTGCATTGTCTGCATTTCAGCTTTGAAATTTTGTTTCAAATGTACACCTCTGCGGAGTTACTGCACATCTAAAAAATTTAAACAAGGTTTTTCTTGGATTTAACTTTAATCTTGAAAGCTGGCCACTGCCTCATGTATGCACTGACCACAAATATGCTTGTCAAATATTGCTCCAAAGACAGAAAAGGTCTGATGAATTACTTCACCCTGAAGCACTAGAGGGCAGTACAGAATGATTTTAAACCAACTTGGTCATCTCACCTCTTTTGCCTTAGCATTTTGACAGCTATCTGAAACACATTTTGGTGCTTGAATTAGGCTGTTTTCTAAACAGAAACGGAAACCTGTACCTGCCATCAGTTTGTGGGAAAGCTTTTGTGCGCACTGGCCTAAACATGCAGCAGAATGGAGCAGAGCAAACTTCCATTAGTAAAATGGATTATCCCATTTCAGGCTGCAGGTGGGTATCATATTGTGGAATGCTCTGCCATAAAAAAACAGAAAATCAGTGCCACAGAGAAAGTCCTAGTTTTCCTATTTAACTGGAAGGTTTTTTTGTTTTTTGTTTTTTTGTGTTTTTTAAAAAACTTGTTCTGGGGCATTAGGGAAATTTAAAGGGTAGGGCTCTGGCACCACAATCATCTACACAGACAAGAAGTGATATGTCAGTCACACGGCCACTGTTGACAACACCACAGTCACCACCAGATACAATGGTTTCTGGACAAGGCAACCTTCAGCTGCACGAAAGACTATAAAGGGAGACAGGTATTACTTGGCTGGTCACCTTTCTGCTCACCTCCCTTTGCCTGCAGTATCAACAACAGAGTAAAGGTAAAGGTAAAAGGACCCCTGACCTTTAGGTCCAGTCGTGTCTGACTCTCGGGTTGCGGCGCTCATTTCACGTTACTGGCCGAGGGAGCTGGCGTACAGCGAGTAGTCTCTTCTTAAAGGTAAAGGGACCCCTGACCGTTAGGTCCTGTCGCGGATGACTCTGGGGTTGTGGCGCTCATCTCGCTTTACTGGCCGAGGGAGCCGGCGTACAGCTTCCGGGTCATGTGGCCAGCATGACAAAGCCGCTTCTGGTGAAACCAGAGCAGCGCACGGAAACACCGTTTACCTTCCTGCCGGAGCTGTACCTACTTATCTACTTGCACTTTGATGTGCTTTCGAACTGCTAGGTGGGCAGGAGCTGGGACCGAGCAACGGGAGCTCACCCCGTTGCGGGGATTTGAACCGCCGACCTTCTGATCGGCAAGCCCTAGGCTCTGTGGTTTGGCACCACAGTTAGCATATGACAAAGTATTGTCCAGGTGTATTACTGTCCACAATGCTGCCATTCCTAGAGAGATCCTCTGTTGCCGCACATCTTAGCTGGCTTTGATCAGCGGCACTTGGCTTTCTTCCCAACCTGGTTATATGTCCATCAGACCAAGTCAGCACAGAGCAATGCTGTCCTTTTCCTCACTCTCCCTGAGCAGGCGAGAACACTGTGTTCTCAGCAGTCATTCTTTCCATGGTATGAAAAAATAAAATAAGGCAACATGTATACTCCTCACAAACAAATATCCACACAGGATTTAAAATCCAAATAATTCTATGTGTCTCATGTGGGCTTCAAGTGCTATCTCTTAATGGACCTGCCCATAAGAGAAGCTGAAAACTCTCAATTGTGACCCGTTTTTTGTGTGCTCACTGTGTCTTTCTGTTTGTTTTGTTTTGTTTTTCTCTGGATCATTTTAGTTGATCGTGTTTTGAAGGGGTGGACTGTGTCCCTCGGGGGGAGCAATTATTCCTGAATTAGAAACGGAATTAAATAAAAAAAAATAGTTGGAGATACTCAAGAGAAAAACTTTTCAGATAGTCTTACAAAACTCAGCAGCAGTTCCCCTCCGACTCCTGCTCACAACCCTTCAAATCCCGCCCCCCCCTTCCCCCTTTTTCAACTAAAAGAACCGTGAATGAGTTCCTCAGAAAAACAAGGCAAGGATGCCAACTGGAAATGTTTGCTTTGGGGGTGAGATGGGAGGCTGGCGTCAGTCAGGGCAACAGACATGCCAGCGGAATGTAATATTGAGAGGAAGCAGCAGGTCACTCAATCACTGGCAGAGTGCCTGGAAGCAACTGGATGCCTTCAGTCTCCCCCACACACACACATCCCCCTCGCTGCTTTTCTTTAACTGGTGGGTTGTAAATTTTTCTTGTTCTTAAACAGAACCCTATTACTCTGGGAGATGGAAAAGAAGAGATATGTCCCAGAAAGGCATGAGTCTCTGTGGAGAGAGCATGCAGTACTATGCTTCATGATCCTTCCAGTGTGGTGTAGTGGTTAAGAGCGGCAGACTCGTAATCTGGTGAACCGGGTTCGCGTCTCCGCTCCTCCACATGCAGCTGCTGGGTGACCTTGGGCTAGTCACACTTCTTTGAAGCCTCTCAGCCCCACTCACCTCACAGAGTGTTTGTTGTGGGGGAGGAAGGGAAAGGAGAATGTTAGCCGCTTTGAGACTCCTTCAGGTAGTGAAAAGCGGGATATCAAATCCAAACTCTTCCTCTTCCTCTTCGTCTTCTTCTTCTTCTTCTTCTTCTTCTTCTTCTTCTTCTTCTTCTTCGTCTTCTTCTTCTTCTTCTTCTTCTTCTTCTTCTTCTTCTTCTTCCAATTGAATGGCTGGTCCTAAAACGAAGTCATAAAGTGGTTTAACAGTAATTGGTCGGCTGTGGGAACTGTACTTCTGCAATGAAGGGTGGGGATCCACTAACACAGGGGTGGCCAACTTCCAAGAGACTGCGATCTACTCACAGAGATTAAAAACTGGCAGTGATCTACCCCCTTTTGGGGCGTTCAGGTCAAAGTTGTTGAGCTTTTTTTGGAAGGAAAGACCTGTTTTTGCTGGTTCAGGTCATTTTAGAGGTGCAGGGCAAAGATGTTGAGCTTTTCTTAGGGGAGCCAAAGTTTTTTAGCTTCTTTGGGGGGAGCCACTAATCTACCGGTGATCTACCACAGACGTCCAGTGATCTACCGGTAGATCACAATCTACTTGTTGGACATGCTTGCACTAACAGATTTCCCAGCACCTTTCCCAAACCGTAATTCAAAGGATTCTTGGGGTGTGAGTTGTGCCAACTAAAGTGATATAAACTAATTGATATTTCTGGGGAAGATCCGATTTTGCAGCTGCCAGAGATAGTGTTGGATTTTTATCATGGGTGTAACTGATGCAAATAAGGAAAGGATATGCCTACGGACAAATGAGATAGACAAAAGAATAATCACCTTTCTCTTAGCTATCATGGAATCATAGGGTTCAGAGGGATCCCAAGGATCATCTAGTCCAACCCCATGCAATACAGGAATCTCAACTACACCACCCATGACAAAACAAAATAAAAAATTCCTTCCCATAACACCTTAAAGACCAACTAAGTTTGTTCTTGGTATGAGCTTTCGTGTGCATGCACGTTTCTTCAGATACCATCTAACCTCTGCTTAAAAACCTCCAACCTCCCAAGGGACACCGTTCCATTATCGAACAGTTCTTATTGTCAGACAGTTCATCCTTTCTTGGAAGTCGGAACCTCCTTTCTTGTAACTTGAAGTCATTGGTTTGAGTTCTACCCTCCAGAGCAGGAGAAAACAAGCTTGATCCATCTTCCATCTAAACAGCCTTGGCCCAGTATACCTGAAGGAGCGTCTCCACCCCCATTGTTCTGCCTGGACACTGAGGTCCAGCGCCGAGGGCCTTCTGGCGGTTCCCTCACTGCGAGAAGCAAAGCTACAGGGAACCAGGCAGAGGGCCTTCTCGGTAGTGGCGCCCGCCCTGTGGAACGCCCTCCCATCAGATGTCAAAGAGATAAACAACTACCTGACATTTAGAAAACACCTGAAGGCAGCCCTGTTTAGAGAAGTTTTTAATGTGTGACATTTTAATGTATTTTAATATTTGTTGGAAGCCACCCAGAGTGGCTGGGGAAACCCAGCCGGATGGGCGGGGTACAAATAATAAATTGTTGTTGTTGTTGTTGTTGTTGTTGTTGTTGTCCATGTGACAGCCCTTCAGATATTTGAAGATGGCTAGCATATCTCCTCTCAGTCACCACTTTTCCAGGCTAAACATATCCAGATCCTTCAACCTTTCCTCATAAGGCTTGGTTTCCAGATTCTTGATCATCATGGTTGCCCTCCTCTGCACACGTTCCAGCTTGTCAATATCCTTCTTAAATTGTGGTGCCCAGAACTGAACATGGTATTTCAGGTGTGGTCTGACCAAGGCAGAATGGAGTGATACTATTATTTCCCTCAATCTGCACACCATACTTCTGTTGATGCAGCCTAGAATAGCATTAGTTTGTTTTTTTGCTGCTGCTTCACACTGTTGGCACATGTTCAGCTTGTGGTCTACTAAGACCCCTACATCCTAATCACATGTACTATTTGCAATCTATCCAGTATATTTAGAAGCTTTCTATTATTATTTTTTAGTAATAACAAACCACTTAATATTTTTAAAATCTCTACGCAGTGTACAGCATAGAAACAATAAACAATATCCTCGGAACAAAAATCTAACATAAACCAGTAAAACAGTAGTATGAAAGAATATAAAAACAATGGTCCAATCTTTTGAGTCAAGGGAGAGCTTGAGCAAAAATATACTCCTTTATAAGGCACTTGAAGCAACTGATAGTTGCTGCTTCAAGTATGGCAGATTATAGGGTATTTTATATTATAGGGCAATAGCAGAAAATGTCTGTTTTCATATCACCACCCTGATATTTTGTAAGGTGTTGTACCACAAGTAGAATTGTCACGACTAATCTAAGAAAAAAAACTTATTTGCAAGGTTTTTACATTTTTCATTTGCCGCCCGGGGAGGGGACTCATCTAACATTTTGCATTTGCCAACACCCACACAAAATACTCCTGTGTATTTGCAGAAACTAACTTCTAGCAAGGACCTGATCTCAGACAAACCCACCAGAGGGGGGGGGGAATGCATTCCTGCTTGCTATGACTAAACTGTGTGCTAAACTGGAGGGGGAAACAGCAGATCTTTAGGCCCCCAAGGATTCCTAATGTTCAAACAACTCACTTACCAATCACAGCTCCAACTTCACTCGTTGGCTAAATATACAGATGGGCAGGATCAAGCAGTTTGGTTCATTTCACAGGTGGTGTTTAGAAGTTACCTGCACATTTTGCTTCATAACTTTCTAGGATGAGTAGAGATTTACTTTAAAGGAGAAGAAGTAGCAGCTCAGTACTTAGAACCCCTGCCTGGTGCCCTCACACATTATTCTGAACACCTATATAACACTGCTATTTGCTTACTATGCAATGGCACAACACTGATCACACACACACATACACACTTGCTGCTTATGAAAAGGTAGGGCTGCTGGACACATTCAATATATATTGGGTAGGGAAAGACTCGTTTTGTGCCTTGTTTTACCAGCCATATTTCATTCCAAGTGAATTCTCTTATAATCCTGCCTGTATGTGCTTTCTAAGTCTCCAAATACCGTTAGCTTTAAAAACCGCCAGTGAGACCAACTTTAGATTCTAGCAACTCTCAGTGTACATTTTAGGCAATGCTACAGGCTACATTAATCCTAATACTGGCGGAAATATTTTTATTAATACTATATGTTGTCTTCTCATATTATTTATATTATCAATCTGCTGATTTTAATAAATGTAGTTTTATGGAAATGCTTTTTTTTAACGCATAGAAATTGGGACTGACGTATGCATGCCAAATTGGTTTTTTTTTATGTTGTCTCAATATTTCATAATAAAATTGTTCCCGTAGGACTAGCTCATTGCTTCTTCCATATGAATGATTTTCACTATGTCCATTTACACATTGCAACATACATACAAAATAAATATCAAATATATCTCTTGCAAGCAAATGAATAAAATCTAAATGCTTATGCTGCCTTATGGTTAATTGTGGCACCATAATTAAAATGAAGGCCGCAATACAAGATCAAGTCTCAGCTTCATTTTCAGGGCCAAGCTATGTACTCAATGGGCTTGTTCTGTCTTTGCTCCTTAACATTCACATTTAGTTTTGCTTTTGTTTTTTAAATGCATCTGGAAAAGCTGGTTGCTGATGGAAGTGGAGGACTCGAAATATCAGGAGGGTACCAGGTTGGTAAAAGCTGTTCTAGGACATGAAACTGCCAGGAAAGGTCAACCAGGTTCTTGGTCTGTGGTGCTACTAGAATGAGAATGACTTCCAGTTCGATTCCATTTTTCCATTGCCTTCCATTCTGGAGAGGTTGTTGAGGGGAACAGCTTTTCCAGTGAATCCTAAAGTATCCCACTTTCCTAGCACACAGGCCACACGCTTGTTAAGTTATAAAAATGTTTACCGGTACTTACAAAACTCTTCAAAGGTCAGGTTCATGTGCTCTTCCATACAGCAGTTTCAAAAAGTTGCACAGGCAGTAAAATGTTGCTTGGTTACAAAATGGGAAGAGTTGCTAAACTATTGGTATAGAAAAATGCTAGTTACAGACCCCATTCCTGTCTGAAACAAAAGATGCCGGTTAAAGCCATGTGGTTAGAGGAAGCAACTCAGAGCTCCTCACACACCAAATTCGGATGTAAATTTAGCACAACAAAAGACTTGGTGGCCCATTTCCTCCCAAGGTGAGGGGAAGTGACATAGGCTAAGTCTGGCAGGACAGCTTACTCCATGACATTAACCCCTTCATGCATTAATTAGACTCAAGCATGCTGGCTACATGAGGCCGCTTGCCCTACCTACACAATATAAGTACTGTTATGGACCTGGCCTTGAACTTAGATGCATAGTTGTCAGATGTGTCCAATTGTGTCCATTCCTAGAAGAGGCCAATCTGACATGATGCTACATGCCTTGGTTATTTCATGGTTGGATTACTTTTGGAGAGTTGCTTCTTCATGTCCTACAAAACTCTAAATTTTAAACAACATGAGAGTCAGAATGAAACCTGTGGGGCATCAGAGGACAAAAGCCAAGGGGTCAAACAGGATTCTCACAGCACCATCTATGCTTGGATACAGGTGGAAGCTGTTTGGAATAAAAATGGCTGGCCTTACTGTTCTAATCTGCACTGATCTACCACAGACGTCCAGTGATCTACCAGTAGATCACGATCTACCTATTGGACATGCCTGATATAGAGGACATTCTCCCCTTTGCTTGTGTGATTTGTCCTTGCCTGAAACAAAGTTTGCTGCGGGCGCCCTCAATAAATTTATTATTTTTAATGATATTATGGTGTCCTGTTGCATTTGTGATCATTTCAGAAGCATGATCATTTTGACTGAGGAACTTTGTTGTGCTTGAAGGTGAGGAGTTCCCCAAGAGCAGGTATATATAGCCCAATGTTTATTTAGGGGTTCAGGGACTTTCCTTCTTAGTGCTTCGAACTTTTGAGAGAACTGGGAAGTAGTAAACAACTTCAGCATTGTCCCCAGTGTGTTCTGCCAAACGCACAGACAGCCCCCCTCCCCATTCAGACCTCCCCCTTCCAGCCAGCATAGCAAGAGGGGGGCCAGGGGCCAGGGCACCCAAACAGCCCCACACCTCCCACATGCTTACACTCTTAAAAGGTAAATACAAAGGGGGCCTTTTGTGTCACTCTGCAGCGAGCCTTGGGGGCAAGGGAAGCGAACACCTCAAAAATGATAAAATAAAAAATTCCTTCCAGTAGCACCTTAGAGACCAACCAAGTTTGTTCTTGTTTTGAGCTTTCGTGTGCAAGAAGTGTGCATGTGTACACGAAAGCTCATACCAAGAACAAACTTAGTCTCTAAGGTGCTACTGGAAGGAATTTTTTATTTTATTTTGTTTTGACTATGGCAGACCAACACGGCTACCTACCTGTAACTGGAACCTCAAAAATGGTTCTGCCTTCTTTTATTCTCCTGATGTAGGCATTTTTTTTCACCTCCCTGGCATGTGGAGAGTGAAGGAAAATATATTATCTCCTGTTATCAAAGATGAGAAACTTCACTTGACTAATGAATCGTACAATCATACAGTTGGAAAGGGTTCCGATGGTCATCTAGTCCAACCCCCTGCAATACAGGATTTTCAGCTAAAGCATCCATGACAGATGGCCACCCAACCTCTGCTTAAAAACCTCCAGTGAAGGAGTTTTGATTGATTCATTACATGCTTATCCATTTGAATGTAAATAGAAGAGGAGTGGAGAAGCATTTGTGTGGGAGATTAGCAACCAAACCTAACAAATGCATGTTCTTGCTAATTAGCATGAGAAGGGGCTAAGTCCACAGAGCTGTATTGCAGATAGGCAGATACTCAGACCACAGAAATACAATTGGTAGAGAGGGCCCTGTGTGATGTCATTTCCCCTCCTCTCCTGTTCTTCCTGTGAGATGCAGACATGCCTCTGCTTGTTTGCAGCTCAGGCTGATGCTTGACACTAGTTATGCTGCAAATGGAAGTATTTTGCCTGCATGGCTTTTACTGCTGCTGTTGCTGTGAAGCAGTGCAAGATTATAAGTAATTAAATTATATTTTTAAACATACTTCTCAAGTTGTGGCCTGAGTCATTGTTAAGCGGCGTAAGAAAGGGAGAGCCAGCTTCCTTCATAGCTGGACATGCTAAAAAAATTAAGCTATATAGCCTAATTCCTAGGCTTTTAATTTTGCTGATGGGCTTTTGAAGCTGTCTCTTCAACCCACACACACGTGAGCATCTGGAAGGATCAATTGCAATTACAGTAGTAATCTGGGGAACTGGGTTTGTGTCTCTGCTCCTCCACATGCAGCTTCTGGGTGACCTTGAGCTAGTCACACTTCTCTGAAGTCTCTCAGCCCCACTCACCTCACAGAGTGTTTGTTGTGGGGGAGTAAGGGAAAGGAGAATGTTAGCCGCGTTGAGACTCCTTTGGGTAGTGAAAAGTGGGATATCAAATCCAAACTCCTCTTCTTCTTCTTCTTCTTCTTGGTACTCAAACAACTTGGAACCCAAACACTGCAAACCCAGAAGTAAGTGTTCTGGTTTGCAAACTTTTATTGGAAGCCGAAGGTGCTCCACTTTGAGCGTTATGCTTCCGTTTTGAGTGTTATGCTGAGGTCTGTCTTTGCTATTTGTGTTTTTTGTGGCTCTTTTTGTGTGTGTGACTGTGTGGAACCCAGTTCAGCTACTGACTGATTGTGTGACTGCAGTACATTGCTTATTGCTTTCATTTTACGGACCAACGTTCTCGCCGGATAGTAAAATTCATGTTAAATCGCTGTTTTAGGGGTTGTTTTTTTAAAAGTCTGGAACGGATTAATCCGCTTTGCATTACTTTCTATGGGAAAGCGGGCCTCGGTTTTGGAACGCTTTGGTTTCTGAACTGGACTTCCGGAACGGATTAGGTTTAGAGAACCAAGGTGCCACTCTAAAATACCCCCTCTCCCCCCCTATTAAAACCCACCCCACAGTTCGCAGCCCACCCTCGGCGAGAGTGGGATGACCCCGGCCATCTGCCATTCATTCTTATCAGCCCTTGGACCTTTAAAAAATGGAGATGATTCGGCGGCGGCGGGGCGGGAATCCCAGTGAGCGGGGAGGCGCCTTCCTTTAACCGGCGCGCATGCAATAACATGAGCACAAAGCGGGAGAGAGGCAGCAGGAGAGAGACGGCAGCGCAGCTGTTCGGGCAGCGCTTCCTGTTCCTCGCCAGCCGCTCGCGGGCACCGGCAGGGCAGCAGCGTCGGCGCTGCGGGAGGCGGGCGAGGCGGGCGGGCGGACGGGCGTCCTGCTGGCAACAGGCCGTCGGCGAGCCGACTGATCCCGCCCGAGGGGCTCCTGTGTCAACGGCGGCTAAGCAAACACAGATGGGTCTCTCCGCCGCGGCGCGCATTCCGCAGCGAGGCTGGCGGCGCGGCGGGGACTCCAGATGACGACGCTCTGATCCGGCTCTCGGGCTTTGGCACAGCCCGCCTGGCCAGGGCAAGCAGCAGCAGCAGCGTCGCCGGGCAGAGCCTGAGGCGAGGAGAGGCGCCGGGCGTGGAGAGGCGGAGAAGCGCGCTCTCTCTCTCGCTCTCGCTCTCTGGCGGGCTCCCGCCATGAGGAACCTGCCGCTGGCCGGCGACGAGGAGCGCTGGGGGCGCCTCTGCCTCAAGGAGCTCGGCGGCATCCAGAAGCTCCACAGGAAGAGGAGCAAAGAGCCCGCCAAGCAGCGCCTCAGCGGCGGCGGCGGCAACCGGGGCTCCCGCGCGGCCTCGGCGGGCGCTCCGGACGGGGCCCCCGAAGGCGGCGACGAGGCGAGCGCTGAGGCGAGGAAAGGCGCCTTCCCCGCGGGGCTCCTGGCGCCCCACCCGCGCCCGTCGAGGAAAGACGTCGAGGCTCTGGGTCCGCTCCGTCTGGGGGGCGGCCAGGCTTTCGCCGACCCCAGCCTGCCGCCCCGGGTTATGGCGTGTCGTCCGCTCGAGAGCCCCTTCCCGCCCGTTTCGCGCGTCCCCACTTACGGCGGTGGCGGTGGAGGCGAGCCGTCCCTGTCGCCCGTGCGGCGGGCGGGCGAGGCGGCGGCGGCGGGAGCGTCCCCGGAGATCCGCGCCATCCAGCAGACGAGGCGGCTGCTGGCCAACGCCCGGGAGAGGACCCGCGTGCACACCATCAGCGCCGCCTTCGAGGCTCTGAGGAAACAGGTAAAGCGGCGGGGACCCTCGGGCGCCGCCGCCTTCCCGGGCCTCACGTGTCACGGGGAAGGCGAGGGGATGGAGAAGCTGCGGGGAAGGCTTGTCGCGAGGCGAGGTGCGCAGGCTGGGTTGCTGTCACCCGAGCTGAGGAGCAGGCGCTCTGCGTATGCTCAGAGGAACGCTCTTCTCTGTGCGCCTTTGAAGGGCAAAGCCGTAGCATTAAAACCAGGGTCCAGGGAGCCCTGAAATTGGAAGGGGGGGGACCACAAAAACGGGAAATCCCATGCAACTAACTAAGGTGGAGCGCTTCTGCCTGACAATCCCAATGAAACTAAGTGCCTTGCTTATTTCAGTAGCTCTGGGTCAGGAGGATTTCTTGGGGGGCTGTACACCTTGGGTCAGAGCTCTCTTCCCACGCTCCTCCTGCGTCCAAATCCTGACCCCTCTGCTAGGATCCTGGTAAACTCAGGTTGGACCCTACAGCCTGTAGGAGTTTATTGGTTATTGGTTTATTGGTTTCCCCAATAAAATATTTGAGGGGTCCTCCCCCCCCCAAAAAAAGTTGCCATTCAGATGGTGTTGATGCACCACGTCATGTGATTCATTGTGTGGGGTAGGACTTACTTGCCTCCCCCCCCCCAATATTTTTTTCAACTTAGCACCCCTGTTACAGCTGTGCTCACACCAATCCTACTTCCATAATTGGTTCTTCTAAAGAGATGTAAGAGTGAAATGCTCTCAGTTGGCATCATTGGTTACCCGAAGGAGCAGACTACTTGTTGGTGACCTTTATAACATGCAACGTCGCCCATGGGCCATGTTTTGCTCACGAGATGTTGGTCTTAATTCTTAATCTGATTATTGGGTTGCAGGGAAGGGGCTGTTTTGGTTGGGTAGAAAGCTCTGAGAGAACACTGGGTTCTCTCCTAGGATGCTTAAACAATGAATGGTATGTGGCTCACGGCTTGACACTCTGATTTTCGTTGACCTGTAATTGCCTTTCCCCTCCATCCCATGCTAAAAAACTCAACTTGGATGAAACTTTGCTATTATCAAAAGTTCACACGGGTCTCATGCTAGGTGAAAATTATATCTTCCTGTTAATCAAATACACTTTCCTGTCAGTTGGCCAGCTCTGTGCTCATAACATGTTTTCCAAGGGTCTGGGGGTGTGGGTGTGTGAGAGAGAGGGAGACAGGCAGAGGGGGGTGGGGTGGGGAGCAAACTCTGTAATCCAAGTTGTACTTGTTAAAAAATCCTGTCTCCCCTTTGGATTTTGTGTGTGCGTGTGTGTGCGCGTGCAAGACAGAAGTCACCAACATGGTGCCCCACAGATATTATTGGCCTCATGCACTCCAGCCAATATGGCCAATGGTCAGGGATGATGGGAGATCATAAAATTGTAGAGTTGGAAGGGGCTCCAAGGGTCATCTAGTCCAACCCCCTGCAATGGAGGAATCTCAGCTAAAGTATCCAAGACAGATGGCCATCCAGCCTCTGCTTAAAAACCTCCAAGGAAGGAGAGACCACAACCTCCTTTTGGAGACCATTTTACCTTGGAACAGCTCTTACTGTCGGAAATCAATCAATCAGTTTATTTCAGCTTTAAGCTCATAGCAAGACAAAACAAAAAACGCAGGAACAGCAATTACACTCACACAATTAAATTTAAAAGGAAATTGGCGACAATAAAATTAGTGGCGATAAAAGACTTAATAAATATACAAAATAATGTGCATGTTACTTCCAGTTACTGTCGGAAAGTTCTTCCTGATGTTTCTTCAGAATCTCCTTTATTGTAACTTGAAGCCATCCTGCCCTCCAGACAAGCTTGTTCCCTCTGCTTGTCTCCCACACAATTTTAGAAAGTATTGTTTAGAACCAGGCTGTTGCACTTCGTTGGACACCAACTCCTACCAGCCCTTGCAGCCAATGGCCAAAGCTTAATATCAGTATCAGTATTGTTCATTAATTGCATTTTTGTGACTTGTGCCACCAAAACAGAACTCATGGGGACATTTAAAACCTGGTGTTTTGGACTGCAGCTCCTGTACTGTGCTGGAGCTGATGGGGAAGTTTAATTCAAAACAGCCACACTGCCCGGGGCTGATGGGAGTTTTATTTACTGTATTTATAAAAATATTGATGTACCACCATGTCATAAGAAATATCACAGTGGTGTACAATATAGAAACATAAAACCAAACAATAGCAAAATAAGAAGATAGAATCACAAGTTTAAAAGCAAAGAAAAATAAATGTAAGACTGATCTGCATCCATTCAATTTCAGTCAAATTCTCTGTTTATAAGAGCCTCTTGACACCAGAAAACAGATTTCCATTCTCTCTTGGATGGGATCCTCAAGTTAAAATGAAGCCAATGCAATTCTGGGCTGCATCAATAGGAGTATAGCATCTAGATCAAGGGATGTAATAGTACCACTGCATTCCGCTCTGGTCAGACCTCACCTGGAATACTGTGTCCAGTTCTGGGCACCACAGTTCAAGAAGGATACTGACAAGCTGGAACGTGTCCAGAGGAGGGCAACCAAAATGGTCAAAGGCCTGGAAACGATGCCTTATGAGGAACGGCTTAGGGAGCTGGGTATGTTTAGCCTGGAGAAGAGAAGGTTAAGGGGTGATATGATAGCCATGTTCAAATATATCAAAGGATGTCATATAGAGGAGGGAGAAAGGTTGTTTTCTGCTGCTCCAGAGAAGCGGACACGGGGCAATGGATTCAAACTACAAGAAAGAAGATTCCACCTAAATATTAGGAAGAACTTCCTGACAGTAAGAGCTGTTTGACAGTGGAATTTGCTGCCAAGGAGTGTGGTGGAGTCTCCTTCTTTGGAGGTCTTTAAGCAGAGGCTTGACAGCCATCTGTCAGGAATGCTTTGATGGTGTTTCCTGCTTGGCAGGGGGTTGGACTGGATGGCCTTTGTGGTCTCTTCCAACTCTATGATTCTATAATTCTAAGATCCTAAATGAGAAAGAATATGTAGGCTTCCCAACATTTTGGATAGCATTTGAAGTTGCTCTGGTAATACATGTGGCACAAAATGGTACTCGCTGCCTGGTGAAAGACCAGAAATGTCACGCCCAGTCACCACATCAAGTTATTAAAATCCAAACATGACCAAAAGGAATGCTGTGATCCAAATTTACTACTATTCTGCCTAGGTCAGACCCCACCTGGAGTCATGTGCCCAGTTCTGGGCACCACAATCTAAGAAGGATATTCACAAGCTGGAGCATGTGCAGTGGAGGTCGAACAAAGATGATCAAGGGTGTGGAAACCAAGCCTTATGAGGAACGGTTGAAGGAGTTGGGTATGTTTAGCTTGATAAAGAGGAGACTGAGAGGAGATGTGAGAGCCATCTTCAAATATCTAAAGGGCTTCCAAATGGAAGATGGAGCAAGCTTGTTTCCTCTTGCTCTGGAGGGTAGAACCCAAGCCAATGGAACTCAAGTTACAAGAAAGGAGATTCGACTATAAACATCAGAAAGAACTTTCTGGCAGAAAAAGCAATGGAGCCCTTTGGGAGGTGGTGAACTCTCTCTCCTTTGAGGTTTTTAAGCAGAGGTTGGATGGCCACATGTCATGGATGATTTTGTTGAGATTCCTGCATTGCAGGGGGTTGGACTAGATGACCCTCAGAGTTCCTTCCAACTCTACAGTTCTGTGATTCAATTTTTCTGCTTCTCAGCAGATAGGTAAAAGTTAGCATAACTGCTGAGAATGAAGAACATTTGTATTGACTTTTTCTGTCAATATACTTTAGCTGTTGCCTAACACTGACTGTGTTAAACCACAGAGCCTAGGGCTTGCTGATCAGAAGGTTGGCCGTTCGAATCCCCATGACGGGGTGAGCTCCCATTGCTCGGTCCCAGCTCCTGCCCACCTAGCAGTTCGAAAGCACGTCAAAGTGCAAGTAGATAAGTAGGTACCACTCCAGCGGGAAGGGAAACAGCGTTTCCGTGTGCTGCTCTGGTTCGCCAGAAGTGGCTTAGTCATGCTGGCCACATGACCCGGAAGCTGTATGCCAGCTCCCTTGGCTAGTAATGCGAGATGAGGGCCACAACCCCAGAGTCGGACACGACTGGACCTAATGGTCAGGGGTCCCTTTACTTTAACACTGACTGCAAGAGTGAGAATTCATGTCCCATTGAAAAGCGGGATCATTGTATTCTGCTTGCTTATGGGCATCAATGCCTTATTGAACACACAAATGACCTCTCTTGCTATCTCATCTCCCATAGGAGGAAGTGGATTGATAAATTGCATTCAGCACTGGGACTTACGCTTTGGAGCACCTGGTTCTGAAGCATTTTTGAAGCTCTGAAATTATGATCCTGTACCTGGGTGGAGATTTCTGGAATTAAGCTTCATGCAAGGCAAGATTGGGGGACCTGTGGCCTCCTGGTGTCATTGGACTACAGTATCCATCATCTTTGGTCATCCTGGCTGGGGTTGATGGGAATTGGATGTCCAATGTCTGGAGAGCTGCAGGTTTCTCACCCTCAATGTAAACCATATTTGAGCTTCCAAAGAATGAACCAGCCACAAGCCTAAACAAGAAATAAATCCCAAGGGGAAAGTGGTGTCCTTTGTTCTTATTTAAGACACAATATGAAAGGCAGAATATCACATAGTAAACTTTTCTGAATGAACGCTGCCTGAGAGAGTAGCATGAATCAAGCTCATAAGGGTCACCAAGTTGTCCTGAAGTTTAACCTGATGGTCTTAGACCCATACTCTTGAAAAAGGTAAACCTGCTTCCTGTGAATCTCAAAAGACTTATGTTCCTCTCCCCCCCTTCTTAATTTAAATTGTCTAAATGCAGTGAGCCTTTGGGGGTGGGCGGGCGGGCAGGGAATTGCTGTTTAGTTGGTTTTTTTTGCAAAGTCTTTTGCAAACTTTGGTCATATGTTATGCTTGGCTCTCTGTGAAGTGTGGATACAAATATATATGTGGATATATTGGAAGGAAGTGTAAGGAAAGAAGAGCCAAGAACATTATCATTCTGTCTGTAGTTAGTACCTATACTGTGGTGTATAGGCTTTGGCAAAGACAAACTTCAACAGTGAAGAACAGCACATTCTTCCATGGAAAGAACCCCGCTGCAGCTGAATGTTGCAAATTCCCCCTAGTATATCAGTAGATGAATGCTCATTCAGACAGCAGTCTTGCCTGTTCACTCTACTTTATCTGCTTTTATCTGCTTCGACACGGCACATGCACATTTTACTTTACCCTACAAAATGAACATTCTGGAAATAGTTGCAGATGTGCCCCAGCAGTTTAGCAATACCGTTGACACTAGCTTTTTAGTGCCAACCACAGCCGACTTCTCTTTATTCAGATTGAAGCATTCTGGAAAGCTGCAAAAACTGCCTGGCATAAACATGACTTAGCAACACTATGCTATGGTGGTTTCAGTCTTTACTTGAAAGTTGGTTCCAGAAGATTGACATGGACTGTTGCTCACCATCCTAAGTATTAAATTAAAGATGAGGAACCTTTGTGGCCCAGCAGGCCAAATCTTTGTCTTCCTCTGTCGACCAATTCTGACAACTTTGTGTTATCAGCTATTACAATGACATCAGGTGGACCTGCCCATCTGGCAAAGTTGGCCAGCAGGGGTGGGGGAGATAGCAACCAAGCAGGATAGAACCCCCCCCCCAATCAATTGATGCTCAATGCTGGGATGACTGGGAAGCCTACCCCCACAACAAGGAGGTTCTGTGCTTCATGTGTGACAGGAGAATGACTGAAGGAGGTTAGTTGGGGAAGGGGCTGGTGTTGCCTTTGAAGGCGGTTGGTCCCTGTCCAGCAAGGAGACATATTGGGGAAGATCTGGCTTGGCTACAGCTATACAGCCCCCATAACATCTAAGTAGAGCCATCATTTAGTTCTATTTTGCAAAGGTTGAAACATATCTTCCTCCTTGTTGTGTAATATGGCAGGCGTTCACCTTCAGCCACATCAGAATTAAGGTTTTGTTGCATAAACAGAAAAAGAAGTTAAACAATCTAATATAGTAAGTAGAACAGCTGCTTTATCTCAGTTTAGTAACATTTCAGTGTTTTAATCACATCAAGGACTTTATAAACAACCCTGTGTATAAACGTTTTGAAAAACCAAGAACAATGAGCTGAACAGGGATCTTGGCTTGTTACAACAGTAATTAATACCCTACTGACTTAAGTACAGCTTTTGATGTGCTAAATAGTTTGTGGTCTAGCTATTTTCTTGGAAGTATTTACATGTGTATGGGTGTTGGCTTTGCTTTATTTATAACTGAGCACAAATTACCTGTCCTTTCTGCTACTGTTTTTGTAGCTTCAAATCTTGCATATTCTTTCAGCAGTTTAATGTACCTCTTACCTATTTTGACTCTGCAGAGTCAATTCTGTATTACCTGAAGTTGCTAGAAGATTGCACTCCAAATGTTGTTGAACTGCAACTCCCATGGGCCCTCGCTAGCTTGGCCAGTATTTGGGAATAATGGGAGTTGTGGTCAGATAACATCCTGAGAGCCACAGGTTCCCTGCTCTGCGCAAGAGAGGCGCCCCAGAAAGAGCAGGCGCTCAGCATGGGATTTTGATGTTGTGACTGGTTTTTTTTTCTGTGACAGCTTAGTGCTTCCCATTTATTTCCATCTCTTGCTTCATATTTACTTTCCAATTAAAGCAGATTATGATAAAATTGCCATAAAACTCTAGCCCTGTCTCCTTGTCCATTCCTGTCAAGTTATTTTCTCCATCCCCTGCAGCAGAAGGAATATTCCATACAGTTTGATAAACTGTTGAAGCTGCTGGCTGGAAAGGAGATACTAACCAAATTTATGCATCATGGAAAGTCATAAACAAGGGATGGGGAACCTTCTTCAGCCTGGGGAGGTCACATTCCCTTCTGTGCAATCTTCACAGGCCATGGGCCAGCGGTGGATAGAGGCAACAAGTGCGTATTTTACTTTTGTACAATGGGCAAGTGTCCACATCCGCTGACACTCCCCTCTCTCTATTCCACCTAGAGAAGCAAGAGCATTATGAGAGTTCAAGAACAGGGTGAGAAGCAGGGCCTGTGAGAAGTGTGATGTGGGGAGGGTTCCAAGTACCATATAAAGATAAACTAGGGGGAGGCAGTTTTGGCCCCTGGATCTGAGGTTCCCCATCCCTTCCAAAAAACCATGGCTTACTGTGAACATGGCTTACAGTGTGCGAGTGCATGCTGCCGAACTCCTCATGTTTTGCTGTGCACTTCCTCAAGCCAGGAGCAACAAACCATAAGTCTAAGCTTACCATCACATGCAAACAAATGTTCATGGTTTGTTTCTCTCCAAATAAACCAAGATTTGTGTTGGAAGCCAAGATTTGTTTTGGAAGACTTCATTCGCAGAACAACAACATTATTTGTAATGAGCACATTGCTGCATGCTTCTCCCCCCCCCCTTTTGAGTATTTTCAGCATACCTACTTTGCGGGTTCCTTCAAATTTTTAGATATGGTGAATTTCCTGCACAGATAACATGTCTATGTAGTGGGGGGGGGGGAGAGAATGAAAAACATGTGTTTCAAATCTTCTGTAAGAAACTCGTGTAGCGTAAGCTTCAAAGACTTGATTTAATTCATCTCCAAAGGAGGAAATTCGGAGAGCTGAACTAGATGTTACATATTCAGATATGTAACTCACCCTGAAAAGGCTTCCCCAACCACCGAAAAAACAATCAGTAGCAGGCCAGTATGGAACAGAGAAGCTTTGGCAGCAGGGAATGCTTAATTCTTCCCCTGTGGTCAATTTCCCACTTGATACACCATTGTCCAACCTACTTCTTCCCCCACAGGGTTCCAGATGTGTGTCTGCCCTCCCATGCATTCATCTGGGCCCCTGGAGGAGGGGAATTACTTTCAAAGGAAACCTGCAGTAAAAAAAAAAAAAAAAAAACACCCACCAGGTAGGAACAGGTTAAGCATCTCTTCACTGCTCTGAATTACTCTCTCCCAGTATAAAGAAAAACTCACAAGAAAAAGTAATGATTACCTTTTATGTTAGAACCAAGTTATCTGTGACGCAGGTGGTCAGTTAGTTAAGTATTTTTATTTATTTACCGTACTTGATGGGGGGACGACAGATGCTCCTCACCCACCTGGATACACCCATGTACCAGTTTCCCTCCTCCCTGGTCCTTTTACATTCACTTCTTCCTCCTGTAACTTTCATATTCATTCCCAGTTTATGAATTCATTTGTTGTTAATAAATACTAACCTTGAATCTCACTTTCTAATCTCTTCCTCTGGTCCTCCTTTCTGTGGGATGCTAGCATCCAAAATGCCTATGTGAAGCGTTAATTGCAAGAGCTGTTGAACTCTGTGATGTCTTGCGCTCTGTGGCAGCTATGGCAATTGGTACAGCTCTGCCAGTTAACAGTCTTAACAGTTAGAGCCGCAGGGATGTTACGTTGTGCCTCAGAGTACCAGTCAGTCTGTAAATGCCAGTCTTAGGTAAAAATCTATGTAAGATGTTTTTGCGACTTAAGTATCGTCTACCTGCATGGTATTTTTGATCTGCAACTGCAAGTACACTAAGTAAAAGTTATTTGTTCTTTAAACTTTAAAAGAGACTGTCTTGCATAATTGAAGGGTCAAAGGGCTGTCTTCCTCTGCAAATGGGAACTACGTAGATTCTGATTCCCACACTTTCTCCCCCTCTGAAGGTCTTTCCCCAAGACACCTTTACTCAGCATGCAAGTAGTTGCTTGTGTTGACACTGGGCATGGTTAGGAGTTGGGGCAGGCAAGTGAGGACGCTCTGGGCAGGCTTTGGCGCTGAGGCCCACTGTTTGAGAAACACAAATGTACCCAGCGATCCTCCAAGTGGCAGTTAATCTGTGATAGTCACTGTTGTTAAGGATGCGACTGTGTACTTTCAAGATTTTGCCTTTTTATGTACAGAGCTCCAGCATCTAAAGGTGGTCATTTGTATCAGTCCATCATTATAGGCCAATGGAGACTTGGAATTCCTTCAGAACAAGCTGGTGGGAATACAAGGCCAAGCTCAGGACAGTTATGAGGGTCAGGCAGGCAGGCTTTGGTGAACTCTGAAGAGGCACGAAGAAGCCTGGAGAGAGAGAGCCTGAAGCAGCAGAGGCTGGCAGCTCATAATAATAATAATAATAATAATAATAATAATAATAATAAATTTATTGCTTGTACCCCGCCCATCTGGCTGGGTCTCCCCGGCCACTCTGGGCAGCTTCCAACAAATATTAAAATACATTAGAATATCACAGATTAAAAACTTCCCTAAACAGGGCTGCCTTCAGGTATTTTCTAAATGTCAGGTAGTTGTTTATCTCTTTGACCTCTGATGGAAGACTGAGTAGCCAACCTGAAAGCTGCGAATGCTTGCAGGACAGGAGTTTAAGACCCTTTGGTAGAGCTGAGGCCACAGGGACAGTGGAGCTGAGGAAACAAGTCGCAATCTAGACTTCTGGTGAAGACCTCAGAAACCCCGAGCAATGGGAAGACTTCAAGGGGCTCCGCCTGAACATGCCTGTGAGCTAGCTATGGTGGCGTTGGGAAACCTTCAAGCAGCAGTCCAGGGGTCAGCAAACTCTTTCAGCAGAGGGCCAGTCCACTGTCCCTCAGACCTTGTGGAAGGCCGGACTATATTTTTTTTTGGGGGGGGGAGATGAACAAATTCCTATACCCCACAAATAACCCAGAGATGCATTTTAAATAAAAACGCACATTCTACTCATGTAAAAACACGCTGATTCCTGGACTGTCCACGGGTCAGATTTAGAAGGCGATTGGGCCGGATCCAGCCCCCGGGCCTTAGTTTGCCTACCCATGAGTAACACCATCAAAGTTTATGTGACATCTACTTAAAGCATCATCTTGTATAACCCAGCTATTGTGCAACTTAGCTGCAAATGATCATATTATTGTGTTTACTCCCAGGTTAATATGCATAGAGACAGACAACAGGTATGGGGAGAGCTGAAAGTTGTCTGAGAGATTTTGCTTTTCACATTATTTCTTTTGCTCCGTTGCCTCCTTTGGTCAGTTATGCAGACTTCTGAAACAAGTGCTTGAAAACTGCTGCTGCTGTTGCTGCTTTTGTTCACACAGTGGCACCAACACATTTAGGTTGATCTTGTGGCTTCACCATGGTAGCTTCTGCAGCAGTTGGCAGATGTCTGCAGCTGCAAGCCAGGAATGATGTAGGTCAATCAATGGTTTCTGTAGCAGTCCCACCTGAGATTTATGCATGGACAATAGCTTGAGTTCCATACTTCCAGCAGAATATGCCGCATCTGACTATTTATTTATACATGTAATGTTTGTCCTATATAACGAGTGGTAGTCGTTCTCCAGGAAAATAGCAAGAACAGGATTGTTACCCCTTTGCAAATACAGTGGTACCTCTGGTTACGTACTTAATTCGTTCCGGAGGTCCGTTCTTAACCTGAAACCGTTCTTAACCTGAAGCACCACTTTAGCTAATAGGGCCTCCCGCTGCCACTGTGCCGCCAGAGCACAATTTCTGTTCTTATCCTGAAGCAAAGTTCTTAACCTGAAGCGTTATTTCTGGGTTAGCGGAGTATGTAACCTGAAGCGTATGTAACCTGAAGCGTATGTAACCTGAGGTACCACTGTAAAAGGAGCAAGAAATTTGATTATTATTTTTTACCGTCAGGTGCATATTGTACAACACAGAGGTTCGACATCTGAGGTTTTAGTTACAGGTGGGTAGCCGTGCTGGTCTGCCATAGTCGAAACAAAATAGAAAATTCTTTTCAGTAGCACCTTAGAGACAAGAACAAACACAGTTGGTCTCTAAGGTGCTACTGAAAAGAATTTTCTATTTTGTTTCGATCAGAGGTTTTATCATTGTTGTCTATGGTAATGTTACAGTTTCGCATCTGCAATTGCTGCATGCCCGTTGATATTTCGCAAGGTGAAACAGGAGCACACGTGGACCTGGTAGCCTTTCGAGTGTTGAGTTTCGATGATCCGCCCTAATTTGCTCTTCTTGGCCTTTCTAGGTTCCCTGCTATTCCTATGGACAGAAGCTATCCAAACTGGCCATCCTGAGGATAGCATGTAACTATATACTCTCCTTGGCTAGACTAGCCAACCTGGATTACAGTGCCGACCACAGTAACATGAGCTTCTCGGAATGTGTGGAGCAGTGCACTAGGACCTTGCAAGCGGAAGGGAGGTCTAAAAAAAGGAAGGTATGTTTCGGGAGGATAAAATGACAGCTAGTTATAAATGGATGCGTAACCTCTTTTAGTCTTACCAACATTTGCTTGTTCTTTTTGCTGTTGTGGTTGTCTACGTTTATGCCTTTCTCCCATCTTCTGCATCCTTTCGCCTTTTTATTTATGTTCTAATGGAAGTTTATTTACATGCTTCACTTGCATTCCTTTCTATGTTTGAATACAAGAGTAGTATTGATAAAGCTATGCTGCTGTATTCCCTGAAAACAGCCATCTCTAGGAAACCATAAAAACACAAGTTATTCAACTATGTTTTTCAGTGTTGTTTAATGTGATCTCTGAGGAGGGGAGCGTAAGGCAACAAGACAAGGTGATTAATCTCTCTCTGAACCAACCCTCACCACCAGTGGTGGAACTGCAGTTTTTAACACCACCCCATTCCCCTTACTGAGACTGGAACACCTGGTTGGCTTGAGAGTATTGCAACATTGCGTATTTGCCAGGGCTTCAAACCGCACACAAACACACACCCCAGGTTGGGCTGCTGTTCTCACTTCCATGGCACCTGAAAAGTTTGGAGGCAGTGAGAAATAATTGTGGGTTCTGCCTCTTGAGGATTAGGAAGGCCCCCCCACTGTGGCTTTGCCTTCCTATGTTCAGAACGGCCAGTTTGGATAACTTCTTTCTGTTGGAATAGCAGGAAACAGAGGACAATTAGTGTAATTTAGGCTGTGAGATAATGAATACTCAGGGCTTGAAAGGGAAAGCTAAAGTTTTATGGTGAGGCAAGCGGCACTACTTGCAGGGCACTAATAAAGGAACAAGTGCTTTTAAACATGGACTGAGTGCTCTGGTGTCTCCACTTAGAAATATCAACACCTTCACCCCCATGAACAGAGAGTTTGCTCCCATGCAGGAGGCCATGAGAATGACTTCCAAACCAAGGATGCTCCCAAGGGTCATCAAAATGTTGTCCTTCTGTGTTTTCTGGCTTTTATCAGACTACAGAAAATCCATTTGATAGAATCATAGAATCATAGAGTTGGAAGAGACCACAAGGGCCATCCAGTCCAACCCCCTGCCAAGCAGGAAACACCATCAAAGCATTCCTGACAGATGGCTGTCAAGCCTCTGCTTAAAGACCTCCAAAGAAGGAGACTCCACCACACTCCTTGGCAGCAAATTCCACTGTCAAACAGCTCTTACTGTCAGGAAGTTCTTCCTAATGTTTAGGTGGAATCTTCTTTCTTGTAGTTTGAATCCATTGCCCCGTGTCCGCTTCTCTGGAGCAGCAGAAAACAACCTTTCGCCCTCCTCTATATGACATCCTTTTATATATTTGAACATGGCTATCAGATCACCCCTTAACCTTCTCTTCTCCAGGCTAAACATACCCAGCTCCCTAAGCCGTTCCTCATAAGGCATAAGGCATCGTTTCCAGGCCTTTGACCATTTTGGTTGCCCTCCTCTGGACACGTTCCAGCTTGTCAGTATCCTTCTTGAACTGTGGTGCCCAGAACTGTACACTGTATTCACCTGGAATGTGCCAAACAAAATCAGAAAAGTGGCACCAGCCTGTCTTTAGGGCATCCAAAGCAGAATCAAGGCTTCTTTACCCTCCCAGTACTGACATGTTATGTTGGCCCCTGAATTAGCAGGTTGCAATCTTGAATTAGCATTTCCCCCTTCTGACAAGAAGACTTACCCACTGGCTTTCCCCACGCTTTTTTCTATCATCCTGGAGCTACCCTATGCTTGCCTTTTTGTGCACCCATATGATTTATATGGGGATGCGGGTGGCACTGTGGTCTAAACCACGGAGCCTAGGGCTTGCCGATCAGAAGGTCGGCAGTTCGAATCCCCGTGACGGGGTGAGCTTAAGTTGCTTGGTCCCTGCTCCTGCCAACCTAGCAATTCGAAAGCACGTCAAAAGTGCGTGTAGATAAATAGGTACTGCTCTGGCGGGAAGGTAAACGGCATTTCTGTGCGCTGCTCTGGTTTCACCAGAAGCGGCTTAGTCATGCTGGACACATCACCCGGAAAAACTGTCTGCGGACAAACGCTGGCTCCCTCAGCCAGTAAAGTGAGATGAGCACTGCAACCCCAGAGTTGTCCGCGACTGGACCTAACTGTCAGGGGTCCCTTTGCCTTTACCTATGATTTATATGACTCTCACAGGGATCTAAAAACACACAAGGGCAAGTTACACATGAACTGGGTTGCCCAGACATATGGCACAGTTCTATAATAGCATGCTGGGAAGTATCAAGCAATCATCTGGAGGCTTTTAGAAATATTGATATCCTGCCTTTTATACCAGGAGCTTAAGGCTGCATCCTTATTCCATTTTCATTCTCGTAACAACCCCCTGAGACAGATAATGCTGACAGGAATGACTGGCCCAGAATTACCCAGTGAGTTTCATTGGTGAAGTGGGATTTGAATGGAGATCTCTCCTGTCCTAGCCTGACACTAGGCTAACAACTACACAACATTGGCATGTGAACAGACACTTAAAAGAGATCTCTGTAGGTGCAAATGCCAATATTAAAGATAAACAAGAAACCAATCATGCACTGCATTCCTCTAGGTTAACTTAAAACCCTTAGTCAATTAGTTGAAATCTTCATCAAGCTGTGCTAAGGAGGAAACCAAGTCTTCCGCCAGTTTTCCGCCCAGAAAGTGACATGGGTAAATTAGAGGAGAGATTGATGCCTATGCTCAGGGTTTTATGACAAAAAGAGATATGTAAACTACAAGTGAACTTCCTGTCTGCATTTCAGACTCAGTTGCATGCAGGGTAATAAATCAGCTGGGTTTTAATGGACAAATGGATAGCTAAGCTTGAAGGATACTTATTGACTCTTAAGAGTTACCTGCTCTGCAGAACAATATGATTTCTGTTTAGCCTAGCAATCATTTCATAAAAATGTAGTTTATAAATAGACACAGCAATACGACCCCATTCTTCTCCATCAGAGACTTACTGGTAGATCAGCACGGCTAAATCAGAGGATTGTGGAGAGATGTAAATTAGGATCAGGGCCAGAAAGTTTGTTCTGTACATTTGCAGTCGTAGTCAAGCAAATGGATCGCTGGCGGATTGGTTCACCTATGTGACATCACAAAGTTCCCTTCCCAGGAGCAATTTGTTAGCTTTGAAAAATTGGACGAAAGAAAGAAAGGAAGGAAGGCTTTCAGGGGTGCCCAAACTTTTTTCAAAGAGGGCCAGATTTGATGAAGTGAACATGTATGTGGGCCAACCCAAGGATTGAGGTTTACCCCAAAGTTGTTGAGCTTTTTCTACAATTTTACCCCAAAGCTGTTGAATTTTTTTTAGGATCGAAGTTGCTAAGCTTTTTTTAGGATTTTACCCCAGGACATATACTGCCACAGGGGTCAGATTAAATCGACCGGTGGGCCGGATTAGACCCTCGAAACGGACTTTGGAAATGCCTGGCTGAATTGAATAAATGTACATATGGGTAAGCCAACAGCAGAATCAGCATTGGTTTGCATGCAGGTACAACTGCCTTTTCTCACAGCGAGGTTAGGTCAAAAATGAATTTACCCCATAAATTGAGGGGAAGGGGCTTGGGTCAGGAGAGCAGGCTGGATGCTTCTCTCCCTGATGGGTCAAGTTTGACAGGTGAATTTCAAACTGCATGGATGAAACTTGATGTCAGGTTTAAAATTGCACCATGCAGGTTGAAGCATGCTGTGGCAGGGGCATAGGAAGGTGGGTGCACCCTGCTCCGCCCCGGGTGTCATCCCTGAGGGGGTGACAAAATGGCACACCGCGGGGGGTGGCACTACCTGGCCTGCAGCACGCCTGAGCCATGCATCTCTCCTGGAAGTGACGTGGTGGCTTGGGGTCCCGCGCTGCCTGAAACGGCGTGGGGCTTGCGTCTGCCAGGTGGATTCCGTGCATGGATCACTGCGGCACCTCCGTGGGCAGATTGCCTCCCCCCACCGCTCCGGGTCCCGGAGCCGTTAGCTACGCCCCTGCACTGTGGATGGCATTTTCAAACCCTAACTTCGAAGTGCTAGGTGCAGCTCTATGCAGAGGCTTTGAACAGGCTTTGCAGATGCCACCAATCAGCTAATCAGTAGAGCTTGCAAATCCCTTTTCTGTACTGACTGAGAGACTTAGTCCTACGGTTTGATTATAGCCCTCTCTTTTCCACCTGGAAACTAACATGCTTTCTGTGTGGTGTGTGTTTTTAGCCTGCTGTTTACTAAGCAGCCGTAGGAAATTATTTGATTGTGAATGGAAAGATTCAGTGAGCCAATATAATCAGTCTCCAACATCCCTCTTTCTCCCACCCTGTGTCACTTTCAGACTTGTTCTATTTTTCCACTGTGGGGCAAGCTTTTCACACTCCCCAAATGTAGCTGGTTAGAGCAGTGTTTTTCAACCTTTTTTGGGCAAAGGCACACTTGTTTCATGAAAAAAATCACGAGGCACACCACCATTAGAAAATGTTAAAAAATTTAACTCTGTGCCTATATTGACTATATATAAAGTAATTCTCTTGAATAGGAATCAAATAAACACAAAGAAAGTATTTTATAATTACTTTATTATGAAATAGTAAGTAAACAGAAATATGAAAAATTATGAAATACTTTATTCAGTGCGCAACCAGGGCCTGTTTGGCTGAACACAAAGCTGATATTCTGGCTGGAATTTTTCCCATGGCACACCAGGCAACATCTCGCGGCACACTAGTGTGCCGCGGAACAGTGGTTGAAAAACACTGGGTTAGATCTTGTTCTGGCAGGCAGAGGCTCCAGATGTTACATTTACCGGCTTGTGTATAACCTTTGTGTTCGATCATCTATAGCAGGCACGTCCAACAGGTAGATCGTGATCTACTGGTAGATCACTGGATGTCTGTGGTAGGTCACTGGTAGATCACTGGCTCCCCCAAAGAAGCTCAACAACCTTGGCTCCCCTAAAAAAAGTTTATTTTTTTTGTCCTGCACCCCCCAAAAACAGGGCTTTCCTTCTTCCTTAAAAAAAGCTCAACAACAACTTTGAACTGAATGCCAGAAACGTGGCTTTCCTCCTCCCCAATAAAGCTCAACAACTTTGACCTGAACCCCCAAAAAGAGGGTAGATCACTGCCAGTTTTTAACTCTGTAAGTAGATCACAGTCTCTTGGGAGTTGGCCGCCCCTGATCTATAGGATGTTCCCAACATGGAAATACTGTTTCCCATCCCCGTTCCATTTTGCTATTACAGCAGGAAATCGTGGATAAATGTTGTGCTCTATCTCTCACTTCTTCCAGTGCTAAAATGCTGAGCTCTGTGGGTGAGTTCAGTATGGGTGAATGTTTAATTGAGTGCTGGAGGTTGTTTGGGAATTAAAAAATAAGGAGTTTAATACGCTACAAAAAAGATTTTTTTAATGCTTTCTTTCTTAGTGGGCCATCGTTCAGTCAACTTTGACCAGCTTGCTGCACGCCCCCGTAGGAGAAAACTGAACATAAGAACTCTGCTGGATTAGACCAAAGGCCATCAATTCCAGCATCCTATCCTTACCAGTGTTCGAAACCCCCATTGTTCTAGGCGCATTTTGCGACAGGGAATTTCGTTAGCGCGAGCAGTTTCTGAGCTCTGGGCGCAGTACTGCGCCTACGATTTCAGATTAAAACTGCAGAGTGGAAGGAAAGGAGGACTTTTTATGCCTCCCCACTTCCATCTACTCTCTGAAGACTGGAGAAGAGACCCTCTTAAGCAGGCATAGGCAAACTCGGCCCTTCAGAAGTTTTGGGACTACAACTCCCATCATCCCTAGCTTAACAGTACCAGTGGTCAGGGATGATGGGAATTGTAGTCTCAAAACATCTGGAGGGCCGAGTTTGCCTATGCTCTTAAGAACATTAGCAGGGTGGGCAGGGGAAGGACTACACCATTTGAAAAATGAACGTAATATTTTAAGCTGCAATTCATTTTCAGCTTTGTATTCTTGTTATAAAAAAGTGCGCCTTTCAGTTGTTGCGCTCCTAACCTAGGTTTTAAGGTGCCATTTAGCTCCTAGCTTTCCTATCTCAGTTTCTAACACTGATTCTTATAGCGGCCAACCAGAAGCCCACAAACAGGAACTGTCCCCACCCTGTGATTCCCAGCAACACTTCTTCAGAGGCACATTGCCTCCAGCCGTAGAGGTAGAACATAGAAGCAGTAGCCAAGGCAGACCCTATGTTTCTGATTTAAAATAGAGGCCCATTTCACTCTTATACTCAGGGAAAAGTTTACTTTCGATGCTATAAAAATAAGCAATGTCTGCTCCTAGAAAAAGGTGCTGGTTTTGGTGGCTCATCTGACAGGACAGGACACGAATCCTGATCAATTAACTGTGCATTGATATGTCATTCAACTTCCTCCGAGTGCAGGGAAATTCATGGGGGTAACTGAAAATTTCCCATCATAGTTCCTGCCGCCAGATTATCTACTTACTCTTGGGGGAGGCTGATGGGTAGGAGGCAAGGTAGATTGTGCAGAGATGCAGCTTCTTCCCCCGGGTAGGCCTTTGAGGATTACGGGAGACTTCCACTATTTCATTTGCTTTATCTCTCACAGCACACACAAGAACTTCTCTTGCAGCAGTTGTTGCAGGAATGACGGCTGAGAAGAAGCAGATCATTGATAAAGTAGACTAAATATAATGTGGCTCTTTACTGGTAACGTAGGAAGCTACCTTGTACTAAGTCAGACCCTTGGTACTTCGGCTCAGTATAATCTATGAATGGCACCAGCTCTCCAGGTTTTTTTCCAGGCATATGTCCTTCCCAGGCTTATCTGAAGACACCGGGGATCATACGTGGGACCTTGTACATGAAAAATAGCTGCTCTGCCACTGAGCTTTGGCCTCGCTTCCTTGCCTACTGCATAGTTCCCTTGAGCATTCAGAGCATATCAAAAAAAATTACTGGAATTATTGACCTCACACTTTTCATCCTTTTTGAACCCTCAGGGGAGCTTGCAGTACAAAACAATATAAAATAGTAATTAGACTGTTAAAACAAGTTAATAAGCAACCAGTCACCAGCAGTAAGGTAAAGGCAAAGAGACCCCTGACAATTTAGTCCAGTCGTGAATGACTCTGGGGTTGCGGCGCTCATCTCGCTTTACAGGCCGAGGGAGCCGGTGTTTGTCCGCTTCCGCAGACAGTTTTTCCGGGTCATGTGGCCAGCATGAATAAGCTGCTTCTGGCGAACCTGAGCAGTGCACAGAAACGCCGTTTACCTTCCTGCCAGAGCCGTACCTATTAATCTACTTGCACTTTTTGGCGTGCTTTCGAACTGCTAGGTTGGCAGGAGCTGGGACCAAACAATGGGAGCTCACCCCCGTCGCGGGGATTCGAACTGCCGACCTTCCGATCGGCAAGCCCAAGCAGCACAGTGGTTTAACCCACAGTGCCACCCGCGTCCCTGTCACCAGCAGTAAGAAATGCTAAAAACAACCAGCCAGATCAACAAACCTGAGCAGTCAGAATTTGCAAGCATTTTCCATAAAATGCACACCTAAACTAAAGTGCTTTTGTCTGCAGCCCAAAAGCACACAATGAGGTGGAACGCTGTATTTCCTGCAGCACAGTTTTACAGTTTGGGGGGCCACAGACAAGAAGGTGCTATCCTGTGTCCCTCAGAACCATTTAGGGCTTTGAAGGTAAGGAACAGCACCCTGAATTGAGCCTGGGAACAAGGTGGGAGCCAGTGCAACTAATGTACCGTAATATCCGTGTGATATGTGTTCAAACAAATAGGCTCCTGTCAGCAGTCAGCTGCTGTATTTGTAGTCTGAACGCGCAGCTGCTGTGCTTCAATGGATATCTTTAGCTCTTAAAATTCTGACCACAAAGCTGACCCTGCTGTTTGTAGGACTGAGGTAAAGGATATTGTTCCCCTAGGCCAGCTGGAATATTCCTGGAGGCCACACTGCTTTGATGGCCAACTCTGCCTGAGATAGTTGCATAGTTTCATGCAGGGTGAGGCAATTCCCTTAGGACTCCTGCAGGAAACACCAGTATTTCTCACAGCAAATATGTAAAGGGTGAATGCAATAAATGCATGCCCGTACATCTTTAAGCAAGCATGTAGAGAGGTCTGGGAATCTCAATTAGACCAAGGTTTCAAGGTGTGTGTGTGTGTGTGTGTATAATTTTATGTATTTGCTGTAGGAAAACTGGTGTAACATGGTTGTTTCCTTGAGTTATCATAATGTACAGAACTACTTAGATATTTGTCCATGAGAAGAGGCCAGATTCCTTCTCTGAGGTACTCATAGCCTAATGATTAATCGTTCCCTGATTCTCAGATATTTAACCTAGATATTTGCCAGAGGCCCTTCGTAAGCATGATATCTAATTCTGCCCTAACACCTTCATTCAGACTCTTAATCGGCAATACAAAGATTTGCCATATGTCAACTCTGTGCGTACAACAAACGCACAAGACACAGGACACAAAGGTTACTAGTATAGGTTCATTTTGACACTATATGGTTTGTGTCACCTCTTTGAAAACCCAGCAGCATCCTGAGAATTGCGTTGGAATTTCTTTGTGAAATGGAGCAATAACGGAGTAGAATGTGACCCTCGGAAAGTACAGTATCTCATGTGCATCACAATCGGAGAGAAGCTAGATGTTTCTTGGCTGCCCTTTCCCTTCTCTGTAGCACCCAGCCACTCTGACTCCAGTACTGGAAAGGCAATATTGCTTGCTGCTTTAGTTTTCTGAATGTGACAGTGACTAGCCGTTGGGGGAGGTTGTTGACCTGCAACTGGTTAACTTGTGTGTGTGTGTGTTGTTGTTGTGTGCACCCACATGTATGCTCCTTTTTTCTTCTTCTTAGTTGTTCTGTGCACAAGCAACACTGTTTAGTAGATGGAAGCTGAGCTGGAGCAGGAAGGGTTTTCCTCCCCCCCTTCTCTCTCTCCCCCCCCCCCGCTCTCCTGGCAGTCCCAGACTCCAGATGTTCAGAATGCTAGTTGGGAAGTCCTGCTGGCGCCACTCAGGGCAGAGGGCAAGGGAAAGGCACGCGAGCTGGAACCCAAAGCACTCAGTCACTGCAGGATTTGGCACACCCCCAGCTTTCTGCTGGCACATTCCCCAGCACTCTCCTAGCCATCTGTTCCAAAAAAACACTTTCAGAACCTCATCATCACTCAGGATACAACATTGAGAGCAGCTGTTAGGGAGGCAGGAGGGGGAGGGAACCCTGCAAAAGGTCTCTTTGTGAGAGAGGAAACGGGCTTATAAATAACAGAATAGTTGCTGTTCAATAAAAGCGTTATGCTAAAATTTGTTTCTGTTTATAATTACGTGTGTGTGTGTGTGTGTGTGTGTGTGTGTGTGTGTGGACATGCAGAGAATTAAAAATAAAAGGATTATAATGTAAAACGTTGTACAGTATTGGTGTACCAATGCTTCGTTGCTCCTCGTTAGTGGTCAGATTGAAATAAAAGCAAGCACAAAGAACAAAACAAGTTTTTTCAGTCAAGGTTTCCTTGACACCCTTTTCAAAGGTTGCAAGCTTTTATAATGCAAAAGAAGGACGTAACATGAGACAAATGTTTGGTGGCAATAGGATTGCCTATAATTTAAGTTGGAAGGTGATTAATAAATCAACGGTGATAATAACCAATTTGGTTGCAAGGGTTGAACTACCTCCCCCTGTATTGTTGCAGTGGTCATGCATCCTGATCAGTGGTGGAGCTTCATGCTCCGGCACCGGGGGCGGGAAGCAGGCGGGGGCAGGGCTGGCGCACGTTCTGGTGGGTGGGGCGTGCCAAGATGGAACCCTATTGGGATCCCACTGCCCCGCCCCCTACTCCCCACCCTTCCTACGCCAGTGATCCTGATCAGTTACTTAGAACTTAGCTCTACTGAGCTTAATGTAACCTATTCCCAAATAGCTGTGTGCAATATTGCAGTTTTAAGTGCTAAGGAGAGTTTAGGAGATTTCAGGATTTAAACTTCCGGGTCCATGAGCAATTTTTCTTAAAACAACTACTATGGCCTTGCCTTTACTCTGTAAGGTTTGGAATTGCAGCTTGCAGGAGTATATAGCACAAGCATTTGCATGTTTAGTCAGAAGTAAGTTGTTCAATAGGACAAGTGCATGGGGTTAAGTGTGCATGGGTTTAGGGCCTTACAGCACAGTCCTATATGTGCCTACAGCTGTGGCATCCTGGGTCAGCATCTTCGTTGAGGTCTTGTGCAGACATGCCTATATGCTCATTGGCATTTTACATGCCTTTCTTCTTTTGCTCAGTATGAACAGCATTCAGATGATCAGGTAGATAGCAGATACTACTAGAGATGCCCGAAAGTGGTTTTAAGCATTACACGTGACTATGATCTTCATCACAAACTAATGTTTGCTAGATCAGTCACAATACTGTTACATGCACACCAGTGTCCAAGCAGACATATTTTAAGGATGCATATTTCAAGTCTGCATTCCTTAGAAATAAGGTTATTGGCGACTGTGCTGTATATGGTTTTATTTACACATATATACAGGCTGGGCATAGGCTGGAAGGTGTTCCAGCATCAACACTCCAACAGATCTTTCTCCCCCATTAGTTTTGGAGGCTTGGGAGCAAAGCTGTAACTTCAGATTGAGCATATAGTGGGAGTCAAGCCCAGCCCAAGACAAAAACTGCACTCAGGTCTGCTGATCTCTTATCTTCACCAGTGATATCACCTCCATCCAGGGAAGAAGGGACCATCTGGAAGCATATCTAGCTGGTAGTTTTTGAGCTAACCAATCACCTATTTTATTTGGTCACACGAAGAGATACTTAACAAAGAGACTGGTTGCAGCATGGCTTGGCTGTCAGCCAAGATGGATGTATGAATCCTTTGCTTATTTTCAGACTTCTTGGAGGAGGAAGAAAGGTCCGGAAGGCCCAGGAAAGGTGTCAAAGACCACCAAAACAGTGGCCCCAGTCAGTGACAGTTCTGAACTTCCTGAGTGCTTCCAGCTCTCTCACCTGCTCTCAACCAAAAACATTCATTGTTCATTTTTTATTGTTATGCAGTAAGCCGTGTTGCAGAATCTTAATTGTCACAGCGAAGGAGTGCATGTCCATCAGTATTTGAGCCAAGAGACACTTGAGCATGGGAAGTCCTCCTAGATCATAGGTACTTAGAAAGGCAGGCATTGTATGGTCAGGCCTGTGCAGAGTTTGTCTGAGGCCTGGGGCTGGAGTCTTGTTGGTTATCCACAAGGCCTTTGATAGTCTTGAATGGCCCCTTTTAAATTAAACCGATAGAAAAATTGTGATTTGGTCAGAGGTTTTTAGACCTAGTAAAACAATGTGTTCTCATTTGGTCACTGCAATTAGGGTCAAGGTGCTTGACTTAGTCGTGGTTGCAGTGGGGAGGGTAATGAAGCAGGAATGTCTCCTTTCCCCTTCCTCTTTGCAATTGTGGCTGAGGCTTAGCATATAGGATAGGCGCCAGTTATGACATTAAATGAATTAAGATAAGTGAAAAACAGGTCATAAGCTTTTTTTGCAGATGACACCTTGATAATGATATCGGATTCAGAGGCAGGGATTTCAGAACTGAAAGTGGAACTTACTAAATTTCAGGAGGTTGCTGGTTTAGAGGTAAACTATGCAAAATCCTTTCTTGCATACCTCAATCTACTATGGCAGGTGTCTTGTGGCACTTATGACCGATACAGGTCTACAGGGAGCATGCTTTAAATATTTAGGAGTAATGGCAACAAAATGTTTAGCAGAGCTTAGGCAATAACTCTAGCTGCTGCTGAACTTTTATTTATGTTTCTAACATTGCAGAGAGGGATTCGGGTGGTGCTGTGGTCTAAACCACAGCGCCTAGGGCTTGCCTATCAGGTCGGCGGTTCGAATCCCTGCAACGGGGTGAGCTCCCATTGCTCAGTCCCTGCTCCTGCTAACCTAGCAGTTCGAAAGCACATCAAAGTGCAAGTAGATAAATAGGTACCACTCTGGCGGGAAGGTAAACGGCGTTTCCGTGCGCTGCTCTGGTTCACCAGAAGCGGCTTAGTCATGCTGACCACATGACCCAGAAGCTGTACGCCGGCTCCCTTGGCCAGTAAAGCAAGATGAGTGCCGCAACCCCAGAGTCGTCCACAACTGGACCTAATGGTCAGGGGTCCCTTTACCCTTTACCTTTAACATTGCAGAGAGTTCTACCATGCCCTCTTGCAGTAGTGACAAAGGTGTATTGAAGACTTCTGCCACAGGGAAATCAAGCTAGAGTAAGCAAAACAGTGCCATGCACCAAGCCTCGGTCTGTGAGGAAATCACTGCTTGAATGTCAGTGGCCATGAGGTCACTAGTCAGGCAGCTGGTTCTGTGTGGCAGCTGCTGTACTTAAAACAAAATAAAAGGTGACACAGCGGTGGTCAGGCAGCTGCAGCTCATTCTTCTGCTCCTCCAACTGGGGCAAGAGGCTCAGTGTGCCTAGCCTTGAGAAGATAGCAAGTGCATGTTTGCGACCACATGTGTGCGCAGTGAAGAGTTGTGACCAATCCCACATTCCCAGTTCATGCAACCCTATAATACCTATTTTCAGAATGTGTTCGCTTCATCCCTGCATGCATCTAGTATGTATTGTGGAAAGTGGTTTGTCTGCCTGCCTATTCTCTATGTGTTCTGTTGCCTCCCAAGATATCATTGCCCAATTTGGCATGTTGCCCAATACGGCAGGCTAGAATATGTGTTGAAGTGCTTTATTTTGTCTGTCCTGAATCTTCCAACATTCACCTTCACTGGATGTACATAATTTCTAGTGTTAGGAGATAGGGAGGGAAAATGTCTCTCCATCCATTTTCTTCACACTATACCTAACTTCATGTACCTCTGTCAAATCTCCTTACCTTATCTCTAAACCAGGGGTCTCCAAACTAAGGCCCAGGGGCCGGATGCGGCCCAATCGCCTTATAAATGCAGTCCGCAGACGGCCTGGGAATCAGCGTGTTTTTACATGAGTAGAATGTGTGCTTTTATTTAAAATGCATCTCTGGGTTATTTGTGGGGCCTGCCTGGTGTTTTTACATGAGTAGGTGTGCTTTTGTTTAAAATGCATCTCTGGGTTATTTGTGGGGCATAGGAATTTGTTCATTATTTTTTTTTCAAAATATAGTCCGGTCCGCCACAAGGTCTGAGGGACAGTGGACCGGCCCCCTGCTGAAAAAGTTTGCTGACCCCTGCTCTAAACTTACACCCCACCCCCAAAAAATGTTGAAACCTTTGCTCATAGGGTAGCTGCTGCATTCTCCTCGCGAAACATTTTCCAGCTCCACAATATCCTTTTTGGGGTGAGACAACCAGAACTGTACATAGTATTCTAAGTGTTGTTGTACCATAGATTTCTATCATGGTATTATGATAATGGCAGATTTATTTCTTATTAAACATATTTGAGGTTTTTGTGGTATATAAATATTATGAAATAGCTAAATATTATGAAATAGCTAAATTAATTTTTAAATCCTTTCCTCAATGATCCCTAGTATGGAATTCACCTTTATTTAAGCAGCTACAGCAAACTGGGTTGACATCTTCTGGGAGATATCCACTATGACCCCAAGGTCTCATTCTTGGTCATTCAATGGCATTTTAGACCCCAAGAGCATATACATGAAATTAAAGAGAATAATGTATATTAACAATGTGTTTGACCCCCAACATGATATCACTTTACACATTTACATTGAATTTCCCTTGCCATTTTATTACCCACTCACTCACTTTGGAGCTCTTTGCAATCTCTCTTTCTGTTAAACATCCGGAACAAATTGATATCATCATCAAATTTAGCTACCTCACTCCTCACTCTTAACTCTAGATCAGTGGTTTCCAATTAGCTAGTTACTGAAGACCCCCTATTTTTCAAAAGCTGAGCCATGGACCCCCTACTTTTGAAAATGTTGATAACTCTATGGTAGTTACCTGTGCAAAGCAATTTTTTGAAGAAAATGTGGGGTAGCCCCTAATAAGCAAAGGATTTTTGTACGACCATAAAATTTGTGGTATTACCAAAAATTGTCTATTGCCAGACAGTAGGAAAAACCTGTCTCCATTGCTCCACTACAACTGAATGTTTTTTAAAAAAGCTATTGTGTCCCTAACATGCAAGTTATGAGAATATGAGAGAGTATTCAAACATGCTATTCCTTACTGTTAATGTGAGATGGTAAATCTTAGCAAAACTTTGCAGCATATGGTTCTGCTAATTGAGGGATCTTGCACCTTAATGACATATGTGAAGGCTTGGTCAGGGCCTGATAAAGTATTGGTGAAGACTGAGTAGAAAACAGCTGGAATTTTGTAATGATGTTGGTAGTAGCAGCAGTAGCAGCAGCAGCAGCAGCAGCAGCAGCAGTAGTAGTAGTAATTTATTATTTTCATTTATTTATTTATTTATTTATTTATTTATTTATTTAGTTAGTTAGTCCTCTTGTGCCCAAGTTTAATCTCTGGCTTAAAGAGATAAATTAGCTAAATATAGTACTTATTTGGAGTAGGGTTTTTATTCTTGCTTACAGGTGAAACTCAAAAAATTAGAATATCGTGGAAAAGTCCATTTATGTAAGCAATTGTTTTCATTAGCTACTGGAGTTTAATATATGAGATAGACTGATGACATGCAAAACGAGATATGTCAAGCCTTTGCTTGTTATAATTGTGATGATTATGGCGTGCAGCAGATGAAAACCCCAAAGTTGAAATTGTTAATTTGGGGTTCTCATCAGCTGTACGCCATAATCATCACAATTATAACAAATAAAGGCTTGACATTTCTCGCTTTGCATGTCATGAGTCTATCTCATATATTAGTTTCACCTTCTAAGTTTAATTACTGAAAGAAACGAACCTTCCCACGATATTCTAATTTTTCGAGTTTCACCTGTATTACCCAATAGGAACAACCAACTTTTTAATTTATTAGAATTCTGCTGTGCATCTGTTTCCTCCCACCCCAAATATAGCCACATAGCTTCCCACAGAAAACAAGAAAACAACATCCACGCAGGCTGCCTTTTGCACTAAATAGACCTGGGAGATATATTGATACATCACTGAGGAATGGTATCGGGGTCAGACCGTGATGACGGCTTAACTTGGCGATATATTGCAAGTGAAACCACCACCGCTCTTGGCTCCCTCCAGCAGGCGCTGTTAGCAGAGGGACTCAGGAGCGGTGGTGGTTTCACCAGCGATATACTGCTGAGTGAAGCCACCACCCCACTCGGTCCTCATACCGGCAGAGGGAGAAACAAGCTGTGGCAGCGATACAGTTTGTTCCTACCTCCGCTTCTTTAAACTGCTCGGCTGAGGAACGCTCACCTGCCGTGAGCCCTTGCCTCAGGCAAGCAGTTTTACGGATCCCTAAAACTTCCACTGGTTTCCATGAGCCAGCGGGGGGGGGGGGGGCTGTGTGAAACTGCTCCACTGAAAGGTGCATGCTTACCGCTTCCCTCAGTTGAGCAGTTAACAGAGCCCCCAACCTGCTGCTGGCTCATTCAGCTGGGGGGCGGAGGCCTCTTCCACCCCCCAGCTGAGCAGTTCAGTAAGTCTGATGCTCCTTGGCTTGTAGATAAGCCTCAGAGGCATCAGGACTCGCTCACTGTGTAGGACTGGGCCATGTGTCTCGGCTGCTTCTTCCTTCCTGAGATAAATTCCAGTCATCGTGATATATCAGCATATACCAGTATTTAGCTTCTGGTATATCACGATGTTGAAAACAAAGTATCGCCCAGCCCTAGCACTAAACTAAATCATCAGGGGGTGAGCTGTTGTGCTAATCATAGTGGTAATTGGCTTAGCTATTCATATTTCCCCTGTTGGAAATCCCACACTTATAAAGCAAGATTCGCTGAGAACCCCATCTACAAGCAGTGGGAGAGTCCTCTAAACTTCATAGTTCTTGAAAGCAATTAGAAGTTATTTTCAGTTAAAAAGTAGAGAACAAGAGGAAGGGATCCCTTACATTTTCAAAACGATAAAAGCATGTGAACCTGCCCCATACAGCAAGCCGTTTGCGCTCTCTCTCCCTCCCTCCAGTCGCAAGAGCTCTAAGAAACCGTGTCATAGGTTTTTGCCCAATCCCAGCCCCCTTGCCATCCAGCAACTCTTTCACAAGTTTTCCCCCTGCCAGCAAGCAGGCCCTGGTTGTGAGCAGAGGCTGGGTGATATCATCATTGTGGCTTTCGCTCTGCAATTAACCAGATAAGTGAGTCGCTTGCAGGAGATGGTGCCACGGACCCCCTGACTGTGTTCCACAGACCCCTAGGGGTACCCAGACCCCCAATTGGGAACCACTGCTCTTGATCATTTATGAACAAGTTAAAAAGCACATGTCCCAATATTGCTGCCTGGGGGACTCCACTTCTTATATCCCTGCTTCCTGCTACTTACCCAATTCCTCTCATCTTAGTCTATGACTGCTAAGTTTATTCAGGAATCTTTGGTGAGGTACTTTGTTAAAAGATTTTTGAAAATCTAAGTGTGCAGTGTCAACTGGGTCACCTCCATCTATGTACTTCTTAGCCCTGCCAGGGAACTAATAGCTTGGTGAAGCAGGATTTACTCTTGCAGAAGCCATGCTGGTTCTGTTTCAGCAAGACTTCTTCTATATATGCTTGGTATTTTTATATTTGACAATGCTTTCCACCAGTTCTCGTAGAAGACACCTTAAGGTAACCAGTCTCTAGTTTCCTGGATCTGTTTAAAAAATTGGTGTTACATTGACTGCTTCTCAGTTCTCAGGTACAGAGAGGCTGATCACATAGGAAGAATAATCCTTCTAATCAATAGAAGAATCAGGCATGGGGTAAATTGCAGTAAACATTACAGAGCAGGAAAGCTGAGAACTCAACATGGGGTTGCTGTTTTCTGCAGCAGCTTGTGCTTCTTGAAATACTCTTGCATCCCATTAATTCCAAGTAAGACTGTGACCATATTCATTTTTCACTTTTCTTCCTGGGCCACCATAATGTTTCTTCTTTGCTTGTCTAGACAGCATTCAGGTCTGTGGGATGTTACGTCTGCCTGCACACACTGTAATCAAATTATTACTTAGGAAAATAATCGTTCTAGTCAATCGAAGAATCAAGAGCGATTCCTACTGGTTGTCAGATGTTCTAATAAAATGTCTTGTTTTCTCTAGGAGTAACAACTGAACAGGGTGAATCCAGTGACAGTCCCATCTCATGTTGTCATAGTACACACTGTCCAACTGAAAACACCACCTTTCCTTAAGATGAAGACTGCCAACAGGAACTCTCTGGATGTGAGAAACCCATCCAAGAAGTTGCAGATGCTTTCTTCTTACGTCGTTCTCTTCTTAAGCCAACCACAGTCTAGTATGTGCAATGTATTGAGCACTTTCCCCCTTTGCTTCCATAGGAATTATTACCCCCAGCAATATAGTGTACTGCAATTTCACTGTAAATGCCAAAGATCTGGTGGAGATTATACACTTGTCACCCAATCTAATGAATATGATCCACTAGCAAAAGCAATCTTCTGCATGTATCAGGAGCCATCAGCATGAATCAGATTTGCTGTGGGAGTTTTTGATTACTTTCAATGGAATGCACATTGAAATGTTTCTTCCGTCTGCGTTTGGAAGTGAATGGAGATGTAAATCCCAGTGGAAGCGATGAAATGCAGACAAATGGGTGCATTCGGATGTACATCTGATGTATGCTTGTGATTCCTGGTGTGTGTGGACACTTGCTTTGGGCTGTGACATCAGGGTCTTGTTTTTTACTTATATGACACCGTCCTGGAGTAGAAAAACTCCCAACATTCCCTTATATAATGTCATTATCACTCCCAGATCATACTTCATAAATCTTTCTTTGATTACTTTTTTAATCATCCATTTGCATGGATCTTTCTGAAGCAGTGAAATTAGGATTTGAAGGAGGAAGCAGCTAAGACATACCAACATTTGTTCCAAAATTACTGATTTTTCTTACTTTCAGCAGGAAAGTTCTGTTTCTTTGATAGATTTTTCACACAAACACAGGGAGTAAAATAGTGACAAAAAAGAGAACTGCTAACTACAGGAAACATATTTTCATATTTTAAACATGTAATTTAACCCTATGTATTAACCTTTATACCAAAAAAAAAGAAAACAAAGGATAAAGAGCAAGAATGTAAAGTAGCAGAACTATTCCAAAACTGTTTGTCAAGTCATATTTTGGAATTTAGCAATGTTTAAAAACACATGTAATGCAAAGGCATTTGAATTCTATATTGTATCTTTCACTTCAAATTGAAGTAAAAAAAGGTATAGAAAAAACTCATTTGGAGTAAGCAGGCATTATAAATAGTTCATGTCATACATAAGGCGTCTGCTAAAAATGAAGAATATAATTCAGTCTCACAGTCAAATAATACAGTATGGCCTTTTGAAGTCAAATGAAATGGTTGTACAAAGTAGTTATATTTGGGTTTCTGTTATTTCAGTATAAATTGGGTATTGATTTACAAAACGCAATGGGTTTGAAACTAGCCTTTTTGTACCTATCAGGTTGGGAGACATCACAAGTCAGTTACTCTTATCTTATTATATGTATTAGATCAAGACTATATCCTTTACACTTTAAGCCTAAGGAAAAATGCAGAATTCTGGACTGTTCAGTTTATGTCCATCACTTTCACTGCACTGATGGGCTTCTACATACTTTCTCCCTCTGGCGTGGTGATGGTGGGTTAATACTAGAGACAAATCCCTGGAGGAATATGACAAAAAAGCTGGACTGTCAGGAGTGTCTCTGGAGCTACAAAACTGATTCCAAGCCCTCACCTTGGACACCAATTCTCAGCCAGAGGAGCAAGTACAGCAGTTGCAGACCTCAGAACACACCAAGGTGGCAGCTGAAGGTCCAGTGTGATTTCTGCTGCTTCCCAGAGAAGGAAAAGAGACATGTGGTGGTGGCAGGTGACTCCCTACAGAGGAGGACAGAGGGAGCAGTGGGCAGAGGAATGACTCATGGTTTGTGTTGTCTCTACACAAATGCAGAGTATGGGAAACAAGCAAGAAGAACTTGAGCTCTTACTACTGAATGGTAAATATGGCCCCAAAAAACACTACTGAAACCTAGTGGGGTGAGACTCAGGACTGGAATGTAGAAATTGAGGGGTACAACCTGCTCAAATGGAATTGATCAAACAGGAAGTTGAGGAGGAGAGATATTGTAATAGGAGACTTCAACTACCTTGATATCTGTTGGAACTCAAACTCAGCCAAGAATGTAAGGCCCAACAAATTCCTCAGTTGCCTTGCTAACAATTTCCCAGAATTTGGAAGAAGCAACAAGGGGGTCATCTCTCTTGGACTTGGTCCTCACCAACAGGAAGGAACTGATTGATAAGCTGAAAGTAGACAGAACCTTGGGAGAAAGTGATCATGTCTTCTTGAGTTTCATTATACACAGGCAAGGGAAAGCTGAGTGTAGTCAGACATGCATCCTGGACTTTGAGAAGGCTGATTTCAAAAAGCTTGAGGAACTATAGGGTGATGTCCCATGGTCAGAAATACTCAAAGGGGGTCGAAGATGGATGGGAGTTTCTTAAAGGTGAGATATTGAAGGCACAAATGCAGACAATTCCAGCAAGAAAGAAAAGTGGTAGGCACCTAAAGAAACCAGTGTTGCTGTATAAGGAGCTTACAGATGAACTAAGATGTAAGGAGGGCATGTATAAGAAATGGAAGAAAGGAGAAATCATGATGGAAGAGTACACACGAGTAGCCAACAGTTGCAGGGAGGTCAGGCAGTCCAAAACTAAGAATGAACTCAAGCTTATAAGAAAGGTTAAACATAATTTAAAAAGTTTCTTTGGCTATGTTCAAAACAAGAGAAACAAGCAAGTAGTAGGTCCTCTGTGTGGAATAGATGGACAAATACTATTGAGTGACAGAGAGGTGGAACTGCTAAACACTCACTTTGCCTGCTTCCTTTCCTTCCAAAAGGAAAGCAATCCCCAACCTGGTAACATAGTAAATGATGCAAGGAGTGACCTGAAACCCAAAATAGGAAATGAAGTGGTAAGGGAATACCAACCTACATTAAATGAATTCAGATCTCCAGGGCCTGATGAGCTGCACCCAAGGGTAATAAGAGCTTGCGGATATAATCTCAGAGCCTATGTCCACAATTTTTGAGAATTCTTGGAGAACAGAAGGCAGGCAAGTGTTGTCCTCATCTTCAAAAGGGTGGGGGGGAAGACTGCACATTTATAAATTTTAATAATGGTAATAACTCCTCCTACTCCTACTGCTGACTAGTCAGCTTAATGTCAATATCAAGAAAGGTCCTAGAACAGATGATTAAACAGTGAACACTTAGAAAAGGATGCGAAATCACAGCACGGGTTTCTGAATAACAGGTCATGTCAGATGAATCTCATTTCTTTTTTTGACATACCGGTAGTTATAAGCTTGGTGGATCTGAGGAATGCTATGGATGTAGGGTATCAAGTCCCTCATGATATTCTTGTGGAGAAGCTGGTAAAATGTGGGTTGAACAACTGTTAGGTGGATTTGCAACTGGTTGACCAAACCCAAAGAGTGCTCATTAATGGTTCCTCATCATTCTGCAAGAGTGGCAAGTGGGGAGCAGCAGGGTTCTGTCCTGGGCCTCTTGTTGTTCAACGTCTTTATAAATGGCTTGGACAAAGGAATTGTGGGGATGCTCAGCAAATTTCCAGATGACATCAAACTGGAAGGGGTCGTTAATACCACAGAATACAGAATTGGGATTCAAGATGCCCTTAACAGATCGGAGAGCTGGGCCCAAACTAACAGAATAAATTTCAAGAGAGAAATGTAGAGTTCTGCCCTTAGGCAGGAAGAACCAGCTGCAAAATTATAAGATGGGGGACATCTGGCTTGCCAGTAGTACATGTGAAAAGGATCTGGGGATCTCAGCAAACCACAAACTGAGCATGAGACAACAAAAGCAGCAGCAAAAAAGGTGATTATTATTCTAGGCTGCATCAACAGAAGTCTAGTGTCCAAATCAAGGGAAGTAGTAATCCTGCTCTATTTTGCCTTGAACAGACTTTACCTGTAATACTGTGTCCAGTGCTGGGCACTACAATTTAAGATGAATATTGATAAGCTGGAATGTGTGCAGAGGAAGGCAACAAATATGATCAAGGGCCTGGAAACCAAGCTTTATGAGGAATATAGCCAAAATTGTATACTACTAAGTCATGGCAATCTGCTTTGAACTTGATTCAATTACTATGTTCTCAGAGAAGTTTGATTCGGATAAAGCCTATACAATGGCATGATTTGTCCACCTGATGCAGCAGACAAAATCACTTTTCGGGTCACACAGCCAGAGCAGTGTGGGTGAGGATCTCAGGTGAGTGCGGACCCACTTTTTGAAGATTGCACCCTCCTCATTGACTTCTATTGTGACATTACATTTTTTGCTGGGCTGCCAGGCCATAGGACCAATATGAATGGGCTTAGGATTCCCAGCAAGTGCCCCTCTTCTGGTCCTGCCCCACCAGAATCCCAGAACACTCTTTTCCCCAGGTTTAAACCAATAGCACCTTAGAGACCAACTAAGTTTGTTCTTGGTATAAGCTTTCATGTGCATGCACACTTCCTCAAATACACTGAAACAGAAGTCACCAGACCCTTATATATAGTGGGAGGGTGGGGAGGGTAGTATGAGATTGCTATGGTAAACCTGTTGACAACTGTTAACGACTGCAATTAGTCCTACAGAAAAAAGCAAGGGATAGTATGCAGATGATTAGCATATGTAATGAGACAGGAATCCAATATCTCTATTCAGACCATGTCTCTATAGTTTTCAGTACCATACCAAGAACAAACTTAGTTGATAATGCTTAGGTTTGGTTGGATTGCTCCTTGTTTTTTTTTTAAAAAACAACAAAGCAAACTAATTTAAAACTTAAATATGGCTGGTTTCTCAAGTGAGCTGTGTATTTCTTTTCATTAAGGTACCGGTAAGTACTGAGTGTTTTCAAAGGGTCTTCCAGGAAAAAAGTCAGATTTTTGAGCCTAATGAAAAAGACGGGGTGGGATGAATCCAGTTCATCACAAGACATGGCAGATGAGGCACAAACACTCAATCCAGCTCCATACCAGCCATGCCTTCTGAGCCTAGTAAGCATCCACCTAGGGCCAGCCCTAGCTGGTGCTAGCTTGTTACGTAGAAGGATGAGCAAATTGCACACTGTTCACATGCAAGGGTCACTGGTTTCTATGCAACATTAAATAGGTCTCTTTACTGGAGACTTCCTGAATTTGAAACTACAACTCAGTTCTGTTCAAAGAAAGGAAACACTCCTCTTGAAGATTTACAGCATGCCTGTTATATGTGGCTTGCTTTGCCTCTGCTGCATAGCAGAGGCCAGCAAACCATGCACAACTGGAACCCAGTCAAACTTTTTATAGTCTTTCAAATTGAAGTTGGAGCCGGAGAGGAAATACTAAAATCCTGCATATACAACTTCTGTCTCTGTGTGAGAGAGAAATTCCATTAAAATCAGTGCAGTTATGAATAAAGTCATATGCCATTTAAATGGATCATTTCTTTATTTCTTGAACTCCTTTAAAAATATGGAACCTTTAAATAATATTGAAAAATGAGCTTCAGTTACAGGGTAAGGACTTAATTAGCACACAACTCATAATTTATGAAGGCTAGTCCAGTCAAATATGTGTTTCCTTACAAAGATAAAACCCATTTAATAATTTTAAATAGCACATCCTATACATATTAAGTTAAAATTCTGAAATCAACTGATCCAGTCTACTGCCTTACTGGTTGTTGTTTTTAAATCACAGTAAAAATCAGGAAAAGCTGCCATATCCAAGTGTCACTCCAGTCAGCTCAGAGATGCAGAAAATATATGTAGCCCTAGCCATTTTGTGGTCTGCAGCAGAGCCCCCACCCCACCATGGAGTGCCAGCAGTCAATGCTTATTGCACCCACTGTATTGTCACATAGTAGTGGCTCAAAGTCCTGTGAAACTCGTAGAAGACCTCTCCCTTGCACGGCCAGCTTCTGCCTGCTCCAATGCTGCTGGCTGGTCTAGCTGAATGCCAATGGCCAGGCAGCTGGTCCTGTATGGCAGCTACCACACTTAAAGGACAAGTGACCCAACCGGTGGTCTTCCACAGTCTGACATGGTGCCAGCCAGGCAGCTGCAACTATCAGGGGCCTAAGCAGCAGCAGCAGCAGCACAATCCTTCCACTACCTGTCCCAATCCACTGTCAGAGGCAAAACTCAATATGCCTCATAGTAGCATCGCTCCCAAAGGGACCTATAGCCATGCATCTAGAGAGGGGGCTGGATGGAAAGTCACTAACTGGGAGTTTGCAAGGCTTTGCAACTCATGTCATAGTTCTCTGGAGAGATAGATGAATGCCAAGAGATGAGACAATCTTGAATATCCCTTTTATTTATTTATAAATACATTTATATATCGCCATTCATAAAAATTAGAGCCCTTTACAACAATCATGCATAAAACAAAATAAAAAAAATTGAAAACCAGAGATCAAATATTGCAAAGGGATATTTTAATTGCCAGTGTAAGCCTGGCAGCATAGAAATGTTTTTAACAGGCATTTAGAGGTTAGAACAGAAGGCGCCTGCTGAATCTCTGTTGGCAGAGCATCCCTCAACTGGGCTGGTGACACTAAAGAGTTTCTTGTTGCTGTCCGATGAGCCTTGCCAGCTTGGGGTGGGAGGGGGGGGGGGGTCAACAATGATCTTGTAAATGAATCCTCATTTAAAGATACATTATAATGTTTAGGTGTTCTTAAGTGAATAGAAGCTGGAGGCAGCTCAAAAATCTTCAAACTCCTGCTCGTTTCAGTAAGTGTTATATGTGGTAGGTTTGCTGCTGGTTCCAAAGGGCAGAGCAAGGCATATGAGATCAGTGTGGTGCATATACAGAGGCAGAAATGCTGGGCTGGCTTCACCCACATTGCGCTGGCCTCCCCGCACCTCACCTCTGCCTCTCAGAAACCGGGAGCAACCCTCAGCGTGGAGGAGGCACGTGAGCAAACCCCACTTTGCCTGCACCACACCACTGATCGCTACTGGTTCTAGGGCTGGTTAACACTTGCATTTAAAAAATCATCTCTTGATAACATCCACCCAAATAAGTAACCTCCACTGAAAAATACTGCATTTTCAAGTGATAGGAAAGTTTTGTCTATGTTTCAGCCACACAGGATGATGCAAACGATTCAAACTTGCATATGTAAAACTACATTAAAACATCCCACCCATACAAAAAAGGGCATAGATGGTTAAAAGGCAAAGGCCTGGTTTAAAAGGGATGTTTTTGCCTGGTGCCGGAAGTGAGATTCCCGGAGGAGTGTCCCAAAAATGGGAAGCCATTGCATAAAGTGTCTGAGCTTGTGTTGCCACCCATCTGGAGTCTGGACTCAGATTCTGTTGGCCATTGGCTGCAATCCCAACTTATTTTTCCTGTGGCTCAACAGTTGCAGAGAAAGCAAAGTGTTCTAGTGGCTCATTGGTATATTTCAAAAACAGTTTAATCCTACAAAGGGAGTTATTTTCATTGTTATAATTAAGTAAACATTGTGGATTAATGATCTGGGGTGATTGACTTGCCACTAGAGAATGTGTGAAAAATTTGACTCATTTCACATTTAAAGGCAAAAGCAAAGGCAGCATTTAAAAAATATAGTTAGGAAAAATATGATTTGCAAAAATGTGTGTTTTAAGTGGGGGAAATCTCATTAATATTGATGAATTTTCATGAGGCCTTTCTTTTTTTAAAAAAAATGCAAACTGATATGGATATGTGGGGAACTGAACTTAAGACTGGAAAAGTGAGGAAATCACTGAGTACATAAGAAAAATTTATTGAGAAATAACTTTATGCAAGAAGTTTTTTGATCCAGTACTTTCCTTCTTCAAATAATTTGGACTATGCGTAGAAACCTGATGCATCGCTGTTGCCTGTTTTTACTATTTTGATGTCTGTAACCATGAATATGGTTTGCTAAGTAAGGAGAAAACTTCATACATCTGACAAAGTGGTCCATTCTCTCCAAAAGTCTGGAATACCACATAACATGTTTTGTTATTTAATATTTGGTTATAAAGAAAAAAAGTAAGTGAAACACTCTAACATTATAAAATACAAAAATTAAAATTAACAATCTTGTAGTTTTCATATCTGTAGTTTCACATCTGTAGTTAAGTTACAGGTAGGTAGCCGTGTTGGTCTGCCATAGTCAAAACAAAATAAAAAAATTCCTTCCAGTAGCACCTTAGAAACCAACCAAGTTTGTTCTTGGTATGAGCTTTCGTGTGCATGCACACTTCTTCAGATACACTGAAACAGAAGTCACCAGACCCCTGGCAGTCGTTAACAGTCAACAGGTTTTCCACACCTATCAGCCAATCACCCCTCCCCACTCTCTCACTATATATAAGGGTCTGCTGACTTCTGTTTCAGTGTATCTGAAGAAGTGTGCATGCACACGAAAGCTCATACCAAGAAAAGAACAAACTTAGTTGGTCTCTAAGGTGCTACTGGAAGGAATATTTCTTTTTTTGGTAGTATTTAAGTTTGCTGTAATTTTTAGGTTTGTTTACAGATGGTGTACAGTGCCACCTGGTGGCATTTACTAAATATAAAAGCGCTTCTGCAAGAGGAAAATTTGATTTGAAAGGAAAACCCAGAAAACCCTGCAGGGGTGGGCAATATAAGACCCTAAGGAACTTGTGTGCAATCCCAGAGTTAACTTCTAGCTCCTTTACATATTATTGTGGAAATTTCCAGGGCTATGTTTCATTGCAGAGGAAATCTGATGTGTGGGTGGGTGTAGTATGGGTTTATATTTTGATCGCAGTGTAGTGTGAACACTGCAAAATTTACATGGATGGCATGACGAGCACCAATACCACAATGAATTCCACTCTGGGAGCACCCTCAGATTATTTCAGAATAGTTATGATTCCATATTTGTTTTTAGATATTGGAACCCATTTCTGTGTCTGCTGGTCTATACTGGAACCCCCTATACTCTCTCTGTCTCTTAAGAGGAAGGATGGAATATTAATTTAATAAATTAAAAATAAATAAATAAATCCACACATTAACAAAACTTTTCCACCTCTTTTATGAGTTGTATGCAGTTCCCAAATTTTTTCCTTTGCTACTGGGTCTAAACTTCAATCACATATTGTGATGGATGGACCTTGGGTCAGCCTCCTGTAGATTTAGAAACTAATCAGAGCTGGGCAGTTTGCCATCCAGTCAGGAGGAAGGAGAGTTAAAAGTTAGATCCTGACAGTTAAAACTGTTAGATAGGGTTCGGTTAGGGCTGAGATAGGTCCTGACAGTCAGATAGGGAACATACAGGGATTAGGGACCCTAAGGGTCATCTAGTCCAAGCCCCTGAAATGCTGAAATCTCAAAGCATCAGTGACTATCCAACCTCTGCTTCAAAACCTCCAAGGAAGGAGAGCCCACAGCCACTTGAGGGAGACTATTCCAAGCTATTGGTTCGTGTCCTGCCCTCCAGAGCATGAGAACACAAGGCTGGTATATTAAATTTATATATTAAATGTAATAAAATAAAATAATAAATAAGCATGAAGCAACCAGAATTTATTAACCCCTAATTTAAAATTGAATACTTCCTGTTTGCACCATCATTATTTATCTTTAAGCGCCAGGCGAAAGTCTTCCATTGTAACCAGGCCTTCAGCCTTTAATTATCTGTGGCATTTTGGAAGCAGGTGGAATGTTTTTTTTAAAATTATTATTGTTTATGTTTTTCATAAAATTTGAACACTGCTTGATTGTAACAAAACCTCAAAGCCATTTACAAAAAAGATACAACATAGAATCATAGAATTGTTGAGATGGAAGATACCACGAAAGTCATCTAGTCCAACCCTCTGCAATGCAGGAATACAGTAAAATAATAAAAACCACAATCCTACTTTAAGACATACAAAAGTTAAAATACTAATACATATTAAAATGACCCCAACTTTGGCATCCGTATAATGTCAACAGGTAGGGAGTTCCAGAGTGCTGCCATACTAAACATACAAATGTGGGAAATGGGAATTATGCGGCACATGTAATAGTGCCATGCGTCTATGCACGCAAGCATTTCCCCCTTGGCTTTAATTGTAGCTGGGGGCATGGGAGTACCCAGGATTTATGTTGGATGACAGAACCAAGCTATCCACACTGCAATTGGTCAGTTAAGTATTTTTATTTATTTTTGTTGTAGAAAAAAAATGGGTGGTTTTGGGTTTTTTTTGCTTTTTCTACCTAACTCCCCAAAGGGACTTGATGAGTCCCCTAAGTCCATGATCAGTCAAGAGAAGAATGGGTGGAGGCAGGATCCAGTGGAAAGCAAGGCAGATCTTGGTATTTTCCTGTTGAAACAGTTTCCCCCGCCCTGCAAGGAGGTGAGAGAGACCAAGAAGAACAAAGTGCGCAGGAATCTTTTGTATTCTTTATAAAGACTTTTGGCGTTGCTCAACCCTTTAGACAAAGGCCACCCTAAAAGCATCAAACGTACGTCACAGATGACGTTTCAAGGACTGCGTTACCTGGGCAGCCTGGCCCATTCTTTTGTGATGGTAAATAAATACTTTTAGTCCTTGAATCCAGGTCACAGGCCCACCCTATTCATGCACAAAATATGCCCTTAAGGCAGGATTTGCTAAGTGAAAGAACTGGGGGGGGGGGCGGTAGGTTTCTTCTGGGCGCTAAAAAAGTGTTATTTTCTCGAGAAAATATTTCCTACATTTTGGGAGGCTGGGAAGATTGGAGCGTGAGTCTGCTATGTGCGTGCACCCTAAAAATTTTATAACAATTTACTTGATTAAAGGGGGGGGGAACTACCCCCGCCCCGCCCCCCGCTGACTACTTGTTGCGTGGCTGTTTTACTGTTTAACTTTTAGTAAATAACCGCCTTCCTGACGTGTTCGGACTTGGGGGGAGGACTTCACCGCCTCATAGAAAGAGTACCCCCCCAGGGGGAAAAAAGCGAAAGGGGGAGTTTTCTCCTCACAGAAAAGCGCGGGAAAAAATAGACTGTTCTCCCCCCCCCCCTTTAACATTATCCGCCAACCCCCTTCAGGCGTTTCAGCCCGGCCACCCCGGAGAGGCCGCAGCCCCAAAAGGGACGGCGTGAAAGGAGCCAAACCTGAGCCGTCTCCCGCTTCTGCCCCTGGCCGGGCGGGAGATCAGGAATCGCCGCAGCGTCGGCACCGAAAGAGCCGAGCGGGCCGGCGAGCGAAGGGAAGCCCGCAAGCGCGCATGCGCCGGGCTCTCTCTCTCTCTCTCTCTCTCTCTCTCTCTCTCTCTCTGTCTGTCTCACTAGCGTCCTTCGCGGCCCAGCCAATGGGGGAAAGCTCTTTCCTCTAGCGTCAGAGAAGCCCCGCCTTTCCTCTCCCCCCTCCCCCTGAGTATGTGTCTGACGTCAACGTGGCTTGTGTCCAAAATTACGACGGGAGGTGAAGAGCTTAAAAAAAAAAAAAACGGGTGGGGGAGGGGGTAAATCATTTAAATGATACTGTAGAATTAAAACGAAAAACGGATAGATCAAAATCATACAAATAATGAGACTGAAGAGTGATGGAGATCACTCAGTGAACACTGAAATAGCATGTATAGAATTAAATAATAAATAGGGAATAAAATAATTGGTGTACCTTCTCTTTTCTGAATGTGGTTTGCAAGCTTATCAGTACAGTACTCAAATCTTGTTCAGCCAAATTTTTGGTTGGTGGGTCAAATACATGTTTGCAGTACTGTTGCTATTTTTGCAGCTATACATTTTATGCTTGTCTACTCAATGGGTCTTACTCCCAGGTACTTGGGTATAGGAATGTGGCCCAACAGCCTGATTCTAAGCATGTCAGTGAATTAAGTAAGGAGAGAAGCTGGGGACAAAAGCCATGGAAAAGCTCTACTGCATAAAAAGAACCACACAAAAATATGCATAAATTGTACAGCAATGGAATAATGATTTACTTACTTACTTATTTTATTACATTTTATCGCACATTTTTTTCCATCATGGAACTCAATGTGATGTTGTGTTAAGCATCACCCAACCAGGGATGGAGTGGATCATGCAAAGGTACAAATTATGATGTTGCCAAACAGTTACCCTAGCTGGACTCCTGTGTTGTTTGACAACCCTGCAAAGGAGCAGCTGGAAATTTTGTGTGCCACATCAGCATAAAAGTAGAGTGACCACACCAGCATAGGGTGACCCAATTTCAGATAGAAATTAGCTGGATAGGACTGCATGCAGACTCTATGGCTGTGTACACAATATAGCGTTCAAGCACATTTTAAGGAATATTCTTTCCCTCAAAGAATTCTGGGCACTGTAGTTTGAGGGTTGCTGGGAATTATAACTGTGCGTTGTAAACTACGGTGCTCAGCAGGGTTGGCCCACCCACGAGGCAAGGTGACTCACAGAGTCTTGTGCCCAGTTCTGAGCACCACAATTTTAGGATGTTGACAAATTGGAACATGTGCAGAGGAGTGCAACTAGGATGATCAAGGGTCTCTACAAAATAAAAAAATTCTTTCCAGTAGCACCTTAGAGACCAACTAAGTTTGTTCTTGGTATGAGCTTTCGTGTGCATGCACACTTCTTCAGATACTAAAGCTCTGAAGAAAGCTCATACCAAGAACAAACTTAGTTGGTTTCTAAGGTGCTACTGGAAAGAATTTTTTATTTTGTTTTGACTATGGCAGACCAACACGGCTACCCACCTGTAACAAGGGTCTCTAGAAGCTGTTATAAGAACTGCTCTGTTTCCCTTATGGATATTCCGAAGCCTGTATAGAGTCCCTAAGTAGGTTCACTATCGGCAGGAGCAAACACAGGCCAACCAGAGTATATTGAGAAGCAAAGTGGCTAGTAAGCCTGATCTTTATTTAAGGAACTGTTGCAACAGGGTCCCCACTCACCACAGGCAGGAGGTAGAAGAACCCTGAACAATGGTGCGCATGCCCTTATATAGATGTTTGAATTGCCCACCCTGTAGCCCAAGACCACCCCCAAATACATCATGCATCACAAGAAGAGGCACTCTACAGCAGAAATCCTGCCTGCCAGGATACCTGATAATGTTCACTGATTGCATTAACTGGGCAGTCTGGCCATTCTTTTGTTATGGTTAATACCGTATTTTTTGCTCCATAAGACGCACTTTTTTCCTCCTGAAAAGTAAGGGGAAATACCTGTGCGTCTTATGGAGCGAATGGTGGTCCCTGGAGCTGAATTGCCCAGGGGCCAAAAGCAGATTGTGCTTTTTATTTTACAAAGAGAAAGGGGAGTGTTGAAAGGACCCGCTCAGCAGCTGATCAGCAAGAGATCGGGAGAGAGATAAGAGTCCCTGCTCCCTTTCAGCCACGCCCTCCTTTGTTGCATGTGCTGCAGAGGGAGGTTGTTTGTTTCCCCAGGACATGTGACTGGCTGATTAGATTATCTGTCTGCAAACAGTAGAAATGGCTCCCTTTCCTTAAGATTTTTTCAGAAATGTGAGTTAAACCCCATAAAAATGGGGCTTTTCCTCTTTGCTTTTCCCCCTTTGCAAAAGGAGCTTTGCTTTTTCCCCTTTGCAAAAAAAGCTGCAAAACCTTTAGCTGATCCTAAAAAAAAAAAAAAAACAGGGCTTTTCCCTTTGCAAAAAAGCTGCAAAACCTTTAGCTGATCCTTAAAAAACAAAAAACAAAAAAAACCCAGGGCTTTTCCCTTTGCAAAAAAGCTGCAAAACCTTTAGCTGATCCTAAAAAAGGCCTTTTGCCTTTGCAAAAACAGCTGCAAAACTTTTAGCTGATCCTTAAAAAAAACAAAAAAAACCCAAAAAAACACCCAGGGCTTTTAGAGGAGGAAAACCAGAAAAATATTTTTTCCCTTGTTTCCTCCTCTAAAAATGAGGTGCGCCCTATGGTCCGGTGCGTCCAATGGAGCGAAAAATACGGTACTTCAGTTCCTGAATCCATGTCACAGGCTCATCCTATTCATACACAAATACGCCCTCAAGACAGGGTTTGCAAGGGGAAAAAAAACAATGGGAAGGCTTTCCCAATTTGTCTCCCTTACTGCATAGGAGTATTTGAGGTCATTGGAAGAGTCAAGATGGTTTCAGGATTGCTTTCCTATATATTTACATATGTTTGCATTTATGAATATTGATTCTATATATACAGGTAGGTAGCCGTGTTGGTCTACCATAGTCAAAACAAAATAAAAAATAAAAAAAATCCTTCCAGTAGCACCTTAGAGACCAACTAAGTTTGTTCTTGGTATGAGCTTTCGTGTGCAGGAAGAAGTGTGCATGCACACAAAAGCTCATACCAAGAACAAACTTAGTTGGTCTCTAAGGTGCTACTGGAAGGATTTTCTTAATTATTTTTTGTATTCTATATATGAGACCTTAAAATTCTTATAACAAAGCAAAGCCTTATGAGGAATGGTTGAAGCATCTACATATGTTTAGCCTGGGAAAGGGGGGACTGAGAGGAGATAGGATCGCCATCTTCAAATATCTAAAGGGCTGTCCCATGGAGGAGGGTGCAAGCTTGCTTACTGCTGCTCCAGAAAAGGTAGGACCCGAAGCAATGGATTCAAGTTACAAGAAAGGAGATTCCTACTAAATATCAAGAACTTTCTGACAGTAAGAGCTGTTTGAACAGACTCCCTCGGGAGGTGGTGGATGCTGTTCCTTGGAGGTTTCTAAGTAGAGATTGGATACTATCTGTCATGGATGCTTTAGTTGAGATTCCTGCATTGCGAGGGGTTGGACTAGATGACCTTTGGAACTCCTTCCAATTCTTTGATTCTGGGATTCTTTTTTAAAAAAAATATTTTTTATTAAATATTTTCTTGATTTACAAGCTCATACCAAGAAGAAACTTAGTTGGTCTCTAAGGTGCTACTGGAAGGATTTATTTTATTTTATTTTGTTTTGATTTACAAAGGTAGTGCAACGTCTCTCTCGTATTTTTCCATATAACATTTTTACAAATCAGTTTTTTTTTGTTGAGACATTAGGAAGAAAAGGGGGAGAGAGGTGGGTGGGACGGGGAGATAGGTGGGGTGGGGTGACGATGAAATCAGCGAGCGAACTCAAGGTCTCCTCTCCTCTCTTGGCTTCAGTTTCAGAGAGGACCAGTTGCTGCGAAACAGCAGCCACGCCGCCTCTTCGTTGTTTCCTATGGGCAGCGGCGGGGGAGGGAGGAGAGGAACGGGTGCGGAAGTTCTACCTCCGGCCCGCAGAGAGCAGCTCTCGAGGTTCTTGCCTCTACGTGAGCGCAGGGAGGAGGGCCGGCGGCCTCGGGCGCGCTTGCGTCACAGCTCCGTGCGTGGCGGGGAGCGCAGGGATTGGTGACGCACGGATGGCAGGGACGTGCCCCGCTGGCTATATGAGCTCAGTGGAAGCGCCGCCTCGGCCTTTCTCCGCCTCGCTCCTTGCTCTCGCCGGGAGTCGCTGCCGAGCCGCTCCGCTCCCCGAGGCCGCCCGCCTGCCCGCCCGCTCGACCCACCACCGCCCGACGACGCCTCAGCCATGATCATCTACCGGGACTGCATCAGCCGTAAGCGAATCTCTCTCAGTGCCGTCGTACTATATCGAGGTTGGGCCACCCCCCCCATGGAGCCCCCATAGCGGCGCGTACTGCGCTTGCGCGGCTCCGCGGCCCGGACTAGGCAGCGCGCACCCTGGCGCTACACTGCGCCTGCGCCGCCCGCGGTACAGAAGAGAGGGGGAAGGGAGACTGGTTCGCGGGAGGAGCGGGGGGGGGGGTTGAAGACAGGCGCCCCCGGCGTTCTGTTCGCTGCGCATGCGTCTGGTTGCCGCGGCTACTGCGCTTGCGTGAGGGAGGGCTGCCGAAGGGGCCGTGGGGCTGGAGGCCTTTTGGCGGTGCTTCCGGCGTGTTCCCTCTTGGCTTCCGGCGCAGCGTTCCCGAGGCCTTTTCCCGTTCCGGGCGGCGCCGCATCTACCTCTGGGCTCTCGCAAGGCCTGGGCCGGCAGGGAGGGAAAGAAAGAGGGGCGACCCCTGAGAGGAGGGTGGGGTTGGAGGGAGGGAGACCGACCGACCATGGGGAGCCCCCCTCACGCGCTCTCCTCCTTCCTCTGCCTGCAGAAGACGAGATGTTCTCGGACATCTACAAGGTCAAAGAAGTGGCCAGCGGACTCTGCCTGGAAGTGGAAGGGAAGGTAGGCTTTGTTTTTAAATCTACTCATTTTATGTAAGTGGGGTGGGGTGGGGTGGGGTTCGAACCCTGGTCTCTCCCCCGCCCCCCGCTATATTATAGTAAGTTCAACTGTGTTTTGGTACCATGAGGCCGTTCTTTTAGCAGTTGCTACCCTTCACAGGCACTCGATCAACTTCTGTTATTTGGGGGGGGGATTTGGCAATATATGGGGCAAACTGGGAAATTTCAGTCTCTTCTATGAACTCATAAAGTAACTGAAGCTCACATTTACTGTGCAACGACCATGCCTAGCAGTGTGGCTTGGTCTGCGCAGTCACAGTGAGGAGCGGGAGAGATCCATGCCTCAGCCTTTCATAATCTATGCATCACCATGCGAATATGGGTCACCTTGATAACAGAGTTGTTACAGTGACTTGAGAGGGGCTAGGTTGCAAGATAAGCTCTGACACATCCATTAAGCCTCCATAGTGGTAATTGTGACATCCAAACTGAGTAATTTGACGCGTAGTGTTTCAAAATCCCTTAATTTTAATTGGGAGAGAAGTAAAAAGCTGTTTAAGTAGCAGGTTTAGTATGTATGTATGTGTGTTTTGAAAACCTTGAAAATTAGGGTCTTAATCATAAAGACTTCCGATTTAAGATTCTCTGGGCAGTTTATTTTCTGGACTAATTTCTGGACTTAAAACTCTGCTTCTAAGCTTTGAGTAGAGTAATGAAAATGAGCAGATCATTTTACAATTAGATTTTGCTTTTCAGTGGTGGTTTTTTTCTCTTCAATGAATGGTTTAGATGGTGAGCAGGAAAGAAGGTGAAATAGATGATGCTTTAATTGGTGGAAATGCTTCAGCTGAAGGTCCAGATGGTGAAGGGGCAGAGGCTACCGTTGTCACCGGTGTTGACATTGTAATGAACCACCACCTTCAGGAAACAAGTTTCACTAAAGAGTCTTACAAGAAGTACATCAAGGACTACATGAAAGCGTAAGTTATCCTGATATCTGTCACTTCAAGGCTAGAAGACAGTTACGACGAGGTTTTTATGGCAAACACTCTTGGAAGATGTCCATAAGGTTGCAGCTCTGCCTTCTGATGGAGATGGGCTGCTGGGATCCAGTTGTGGTGATGATTACAATGGTGCTCTTGTTTTATTCTGAAAGAACTATAACTTGTGGCGTGGCTATAGTTTAAAGCCATAACCACCTGCATACACATTTTGCTAAGATACTGCTTCTTTCCACATACCCTGTTACAGTATCAGATATCTGAAGGATGTCCTCTTAAATATACTAGGTTTGGTACATCATATTTAAGTCATCAAGGTCAAAAGGAAAATGCTACTGGTGAGAACCCTAAATCTTAAGGTTAATTTGAGGCCACATTTCTGATATGGTAACAAATGCACATAGTGATTGCATTGCTGATGTAAGCATACCTCAGCTTTTCCTCACAAGGCTTGGCTTCCAGACCTGTGATCATCTTAGCTGCCATCCTCTGCACACATTCCAGTTTGTCAATATCCTTTATAAATTGTAGTGCCCAGAACTGGACACACGACTCCAGGTGTGGTTTGACTATGGCAGAATAGAGTAGTATACCTTCCCTTGATCTGGACACTATGCTGCATCATACTGTTGGGCCCTAGATCTTTTTCACATGTACCACTTGTAAGCTGGGTGTCCCCCATCTTATATTTGTGCATCTGGTTCTTCCTGCTTAAGTTCAGAACTTCACATTTGTCCCTATTGAAATTCATGTTGTTATTTTGGGCCCATTTCTCCAATCTGTAAAGTTCATTTTGAATCTCAAATCTGTCTACTTAGGCATTAACTACCCCTCCCAATTTGTTATCATCTACAAATTTTGATGTGGATCCCCTCAATTCCATCATCAAAGTCATTTATAAAGAAGTTGAACAACAAGGGGCCCAGGATAGAACCCTGTGGCACCCTGTGTCACTTTTTCCTAGGATGACTAGGAATATTAATGAGTTTTTGAGTTCTGTTAGTCAACCAGCTACAAAATCCACCTAACAGTTAAGTTCAACCCATACTTTACCAGCTTCACAAGAATGTCATGAGGAACTTTGTCAAAAGCCTTACTGAAATCAAGCTAATACTATGTCCACAGCATTCCCCAGATCCACCAAGTTTGTAAATATCAAGAGATTCATCTGGTATGACTTGCTTTTGAGAAACTCGTGCTGGGTCATCTCCTCCCCCCCCCCATTACTTTTACATGCCCTTTGTACATCTACAGCAACCTTTTTCAGCTGTGGGCCGGTCCACTGTCCCTCAGACCTTGGGGGGGGGGGGCTGGACCATATTTTTTTATGCCCCACAAATAACCCAGAGATGTATTTTAAATAAAAGGACACATTCTACTCATGTAAAAACACGCTGATTCCCGGACCGTCCGCGGGCGGATTGAGAAGGCGAATGGGCCGCATCCGGCCCACGAGCCTTAGGTTGCCTACTCCTGATCTACAGCCACACAAGTTTATTTAGGTGCCTCCCACTTTTCTTTCTGGAATTGTCTGCGTTTGTGCCTTCATTATTTCACCTTTAACAAACTCCCATCTTGGACTCCCTTTTCTTGACTATTTCTGACCACGAGATCTCACCCAGTACTTCAGACATAGGCAAACTCGGCCCTCCAGGTGTTTTGGGACTACAACTCCCATCATCCCTAGCTAACAGGACCAGTGGTCGGGGATGATGGGATTTGTAGTCCCAGAACATCTGGAAGGCTGTTTGCCTATGCCTGCAGTAGTTACTTAAGCTTCCAGAAATTGGCCTTCTTAAAGTCTAGGACCAATTACACTCAGTTTCCCCTTTCCTCTGTATCATGAAATCCAAGACAACACAATCACTTCCTCTTAAAATTCCCAGTAAGGACCAGCTGGGATGCAAACAACTCAAGGTAAGGTGCAACCAAAAGTTCCTGGTTATTGGCAGAACTGATCAGTGGCTGTGCTTTTTGCTTCTTGGAGTTATTAAGGCTCTGTATCACAGATATGGTATAACAGTTGCTTTATATTTAGAGGCCAGATATCTGGGCCAAAGGCAACCCCTGCTTTTGATACAAGATTGTCTTTATTCTGCTATTTTACTGTTGCCTCAATGAAGCACATACAGAAATCTGCAGGCATATTTTACCATGTCAAAGTTTATGTAGCCTTCTGTATAATAAAAACGTTCCCAAGAAATATTATTTAAAACTGGCAGTCAAAGTAAAGGACTATCCATGCAGGGGACCAGTAAAAAGCAATGCAGAGTTTTCATTTCAGATCAGCTATTAGAAACTTTTGGGTACAATCCTCAATCTTGTTAAATTGCAGGTGTTAGAATTGTTGTTGTTTTTTCTAGAATCAAAGCAAGACTTGAGGAAACAAAGCCAGAGAGAGTAAAGCCGTTTATGACTGGAGCAGCTGAACAAGTCAAACATATCCTTGCAAACTTCAAAAATTACCAGGTAAGTTCCAAAGGCGTCCTCTTTGTTTTGTAACATATTTTCGGTACTTGCATACTGTGAAGTAGCTTTTGCTGCTTGTTCTGTGGAAAGTGGCTGATGCTTGAGCGAGGAAATACGTATTATACAAATGAACATTAGTGCTTATTAGCATCTTAGTTGCATCATAAGATTTTTTTTCTTCTGAAAGTTTTTTGTAGGCGAGAACATGAATCCAGATGGAATGGTGGCGTTGCTGGATTTCCGCGAGGATGGTATCACTCCTTATATGATTTTCTTTAAGGACGGATTAGAAATGGAGAAATGTGTAAGTATAAATTCCTGAGAGAACTTGCCAAGATTAAAATCTTGTGCGGTTTTAAATTTTGCTTGCTGATAAATGGGGTAATTTGCTGCAGAAACAAAACCCTGCTGATTCAGACTGGGAGCCCATCTAGCCCAGCATTTTCAATTAAGCAGCCAAGTACATGAGGGAACGGCCCATGTTCTTTCAGCAACTTGTGCTCTGTGGCAGCCTGCCTCTGAACCTGCAGATTCTACTTACCTAATTGCATCTTAATAGCCATTGAACTGTGCTTCAGGAGTTTACCTAATCCAGCGGTGCCCAAACTTTTTCCAAAGAGGGCCACGAACAAGTGTGAGGGCTGACCAAAGTTGCTGGGCTTTTTTCCCCCCAGATTTTTTTAGGGTTTTACCCCAGGACATATACTGCCACGGGGCCGGATTAGGCCCCCAAAACAGACTTTGGACATACCTGCAGAGCCATCTAAGCTTCTGGTAATCATAATATCTAGTGGGAGGAAATTTTATAAGTTGAGTGTTGTAAGTACAGGTAGTAGCTTTTGTCTGCGTACTGCTGATGAATTGTGTGGCCAAGTACTAGTGCTGTAAGAGGGAGGAAAAATAAATATGCTTTCTCCACGCCATTCACCCATATCTCTGAAATTCTAACATCTTTCCTGCATTTTCCTTGGGGGGGGGGGGGGGGGAGAAAAGCCCAAATGATACCACCTTTTCTATCAACTTTCCTAGCTCTGTAGTATCCTTTTTGAGATGGTGCATCCAGAGGTTTGTACACGTTTGTGATTGAGGCTGCACCATTAATTATTAAGGGTGGAGTGATACTGGAAGTTCTGTACTTGGATTGTCTTAATGAACTATCCACTCCAACTCAAAGGGCACATCCTTTGCTAATCATAGCCAATTCACTCTCCCATCAGTTTGTACGAAGCTGGGGTGGTTATTTGCCCTGAATGCAGTGTTTTAAGTCTTACCCTGAACTTCATTGTCCTTTTTTTGCTTATTCATCTAGCTTGGAGGGATGGATAGATCCCTTTTCAACTACTTTGCAGTTTGGGTTTTCAGTATCCTGAATAATTTGGTGTCTTCTACAAACTAGGCTACCTTGTTGCTTATTCTTGATTCTCAGTTTGTGTGTGAACAAGTTCAATAGCAGTAGTCTCAATGCAATCCTTGGGTAAATCTACCCCTCCTCGGCTCTTAGTTTAACTTTCTGGATTTCCCCAGAGTTCCATTAAAAAAAATTGTCTTTGATTTCTCAGGTAGCAATGCTGGTTTTAATAACAAATTGTCTTTCTGATAGAAGACAAACTATATTGACTATTCTTCCATGCAGCTTGGCATATGCATTTTCTGCCCTTCTGGTGGGAGATTCTTTAGGGAACATGGTGGCTGAACTCCCCAGCCAAAGAAGTGCTTGGATATGCTATTCAGTTTTTAAGCTAGCTATTCAGGAGTGTGGGGAAAGTGTAGGCTTCTTTTAAGTTGAGGCTCTCCTGCCAATGGCTTAAATAGAAGAGCAAATCATTCTTAAAGCTCTTAGGAAGTATTTAATCAGTCGTGCTCATTAATTTCAGTAGGCCTACTCTGAGTAAAGCTTGGTTGACCACCACACTTCGCTTAATATCAAACCAAAACAATTATTGCCTGTATTTTGATATGGCTGCTGAAGCCATTACCCGTGAATCAAGACTGGTACCCTCTCAAACAGTGCCTTAGGGAAGGAGATGAGATGCAAGTTCTGAGTGTTAAGCATCTGCTGATAGGCCGGGAACAACTACTTTTGCTCTCTGGCTTGCATAAAGATGCAACAGCAATTTCCTTGCGCTTTCTGTGTGCCTGATAAACGTGGCAACTCAGATTGAATAAGGGAGAACATTTAAGAGATTGAACATTTAATGATGACATAAGGAATTGGTACAAGCATAGGCTAACTCTCATTAATTTCTTAACAGTAACAAGAGACCAACCCTTCTGGATCATCTATCATCATCATAATTGGCTGCTGTTCTTTATTCATCAACAAAACATCATGACTCAGCATTGTTTGAAAACTGGACTGATGCCATCTTGAGCTTAATTTGATTTATTTTGACCCTGAAATAATTGGAGTGGAGGCATTGGTTTTTAAAAACTTGTCATGTAGGCTGTCTAAAATAAAAAAAAACTCATTTAAACCCAGCATAGATAATGCCTCTTGGTTTAATGCATTCATCAGGGTTCTTCAGCAAGCTTCTTGTAGCTCTTGTGCATTTGGATTTTTGACTTCAGTAGCATAGCCTGGCCTAATGCATGTGTCAGACTGTCGTCCGATACTGGTGACCTTAGAACTGGAAGATCAGCTGGCTACAACTGACTTGCTTCTAAACACCTGAAAATGATTAGTAGAGAAGAAGGCTTTCATTCTGAAATGGACCCAGTTTCTTGCTGTTCAACGAACCACAGTAGCTAGCTGGAGGACAGAATTGGAAGACTGAATACAGACTGCTGATTAGAGTTCTGAACCAGTCAAGGAGAGATGGATTTCATCAGTTTATCATGGCAAATTATGACTAAGGCAGAAGAAATGGAAAAGCAATCTTTGGTGGCAGAAACATTTTAGGCAGGGAGTCTGCACACAAGAGGCTGTAGTTCAAAGTAATTATAGCTTAAAATGGAAAAGTAATACTGGTTTAATCACAGGACACTAATCTTTGTGGTTTATCAAAGCCTAAATTGGTTAGTTGTGGTAATGGCAAACAAGCGCTAGTCCAAAGAATTAGTGTAGACAACATGTGCATCATACTGTTTTTGCTGATGTTTGCAAAGTCCTGAAGTATATTTTATGAGCTGTCCCAGGAGACGTTTGCTTGACAGGCCATGATAAAGTAAATTGGTTCCTATAGGGTGCAAAAATGAGAGCTCTGTGCCTTTTCCATCGTTCCACATTCTGCTCCGCTGACATGACATTGTTGAAAGCATAATACGAAGTGAACTTTGCACTTGGAGCAAGGTTAAAGAAGCGTGTCAAAGGCAAGCAAATGCAACATGGTTTTTAAATCAGGAGGGCTACTATGATTTCAAAATGGCAAAAGCTACAAAATTTGCTACAAATTTATACTGGTGGTAGAAGCCATAAAGGTTGTTTGGAGCATGTTGCTTTGCATCCCAATAGACAGAAGAATAGGAAGTTTCTTTGAGAGACTTGGCATGCTACAACTAATGATAGTAATAGTTTGGGAATCTCCCTGGTTGGCACTGTGAGCCTAGAGCAGTTTTGGATCCCTGTTTCCAAAAATATCGGAAACCTGGTATGTAGAGGAAGTAGCCAAGCAGCTAATTGACTGCTTGCTTTGCTGTGTATCAAGAGTGTATTAAGAAAGATACTTAGGTTATGTATTCCTGAGACTTATACATAGTCTTGCATGTGTGTTACGGTTTATTAGTACAGTTTTGTTATCCTTTTTAGGTTTTTCATTTTGGTCCCCCTTTGATGCTTCAATGCTTGTTCTATCCCTCTTTCCCATCTAGCAGCTTCATCTCATCCTGTGAATGAAAAAACCAGTGTAACACCAGAATGCTTGCTGCTCAGAGCAAAATCATTGTTTTTTTTGGGGGGTGGTGGTGGAAAAGTGGGTTGCAGATACTGTGTACATCTTGTGGTCTATTTTTGTTGTTGATGTATTACTGATACTACTTTTACATCGAAACAAAATTGGGCCAGTTATCTGCTGAAGCAAGCAGAGTTTTGTCAGGCAGAGTGGAGTGACTCATTCCCCCCCTCATGTTTAACTTGATTCTCAGAAACTGATCTCTAAAAGGATGTTTCCTCTGTACAGAATTCAGTTACTGGCCCACTATGTTTATGTGCAGTTACTTTGCCCATTATAGCCTCCTGTAACCTCAAAATCTGTTCTGGAAGGTTGAGGGGACCCTCCAGGGTATTGGGGGGGGTGAGAGAAGGCACTAGTTTTGTTCCATGAGTGAAGCTCCACTTAACTCCAGAGGATAGCTTGTAGCAGGTAGGAGCTGGAAAAGCTTTTCCACCATCAAGGTTTCTCCTACAGGCTGGTATAATCCCAAAATAAACAAAATTAGCATATTAAAAAGAGTGCCAAAGTATTGGTATATTTGACAGGCAAAACTTTGTAGTTTTTTGTGCACCTGAATCTGAAACTTTGCTATATTGCCTATGCTAACACAGTAGTGGGCCACAGTGTTATACAGGCATAGCACTGGCTCTGGTCATCCTTTTAATATATCCTTATATATATATATTGCTACTATGATTACAAGAATGCCTTTCACACTACCTTGACAAATTTCAGGAAGCCATGCACTTTACTTATGCCACATTCATGTCTCGTAAGGCCCAAAGTACAAAAATCACACACTTAGTGCATCCAGGATCAAACTTAACTCTGAATTTAGCTGTCTTAACATATGAGAGGCGAACTTTGCAATAGCACAAGTCCTGGGCAGTATTTTGGGCTGTTACTCGAAGTATAATAATTTCTCCACAAAGTTCTTCTCAAACCTCCCTGTTCCTCACACATGGCCTAAAATGAGCAGTGGTGCAGGTGGGAGTCTGTTTGCTTCAATATGCACATTGCTGTGGAAAGCTGGAAGCTGCTCAGCTTGGAAGCGGAGTTCAGTATGGGCTTATTGCATTGTGGCCTTGGCTACGCTAACTTGGGGGAGGGATGGCAGATACAAATTTCTGGAAAACGTGTAGCATATGAACATCCTGTGGACAACAGGTAACTCCCTCCTGCCTCCGCCATATTGCAGGAAATGGCTTTCTCCCCCTCATTAACAAGTTTCAGGTAGTTCAAAATGTGAGTGTTTAAATTCTTGTTCTGGGTTGTGTGATTATTTGCCTATTTGAGGTGTGTTGAAAGATAACCTTAAGGTGCCAAGAGTGAAGCAAGACCATTATTTAAAAAGCAATTGGCTGGTGCAACAGAAAAGCAAACACTGCTACCATACTAGTTTGTGGTATGTGGATTTGTTGCAAATTACATCAGTCTCTGCTCAGCCCTAGTTTTCAGAATAAAAGCTTTCCTGCAGACTTGTACTAAAGCAGTTCATGAGAAGGATTGGGGGGGGGGGGAAACGACGACGACTGCCTGTGGACTAAAGGTCAATTGGTTAATACAAAATGAAAAGGAAGGTCACATGTCTGCCACTAACTCATTTTTTGTGTTAAGCCTACAGAATTTGGATGATCTACAAGAGAAGGGGGCAGCGCAGAGGTGCAATATGTTTGCCCTCTTAACCCAGAGTGCTGCATTTATGCACTGGACAGACTAAATAAAAATTATTTCAACAGTTAAAATCATCCTGCCATCATACTCTGGCTACAAAACCGGAAGCACCTTTAGCTCTGATGGTAACGTAATTTACACAGAGTGTACCCAAAAACGCACAGCAAGAGTGCAGACGTTTTGCATGCAAGCAGAAATGACAGAATTGAACTAGATGTAGCAATGGCCTGCTAAAGTATTTTTGTTTTAGTTATTACATAGCTATACCACTCTTCATCCAACACCTTCAGTTCATGTGAAAAAAGTTTGTTCTGAGGCCCACGGTGTGGGGGGTGGAGAGAAACTACTATTACAGAAATCGGCCTTTCATTGAAGCTATTCCAGACTCCACACCTGAACAGTGACCTTAATCTCAGTATTTCAGATACAGCCTTGGCCAGGGTTCTCAATTTCCTTTTCCCGCTTTTCTTTTGCCATCTTTGCAGTTGATTCATATTTGTTAACCATATCTATGAGCCTCAACACAAATTTTGCATAATGCTTAGGTTTGGTATAGGAACAAGGGTGGCCAACTCCCAAGAGACTGCGATCTACTCAGAGTTAAAAACTGGCAGTGATCTACCCCCAATTTTGAGGTTCAGGTCAAAGTTGCTGAGCTTTTATTAGGAAGGAGGAAGACCCATTTTGAGTTTTTTCAGGGAGTAGGTAAAATGTTGAGTTTTTTTTAGGGGAGCCACAGATGTTCAGCTACTTTGGGGGGAGCCAATGATCTACCAGTGATCTATTGCAGATGTCCAGTGATCTACCAGTAGATCACGATCTACCTGTTGGACATGCCTGGTATAGAAGATTGTAAATTTTAGCAGTTGCCACCACCTTAAGTTTTGTGCAGTACCCTAAACAATTCAGTTGCCAAGGTAGCAAATGCTCAAAGTATCTTTTCTACAAAAGATACTCTAGTGAGCTGACCAAATTTTAAATAACTACATACACTAACAACAACCTTGATTGCAGGTGCAACAGTGAAGACTGTGAAGGTAAGCACAAGGTTTTTAACCTGTCTCCAAAAGCCTGAGCCACAGTGGCACTGGGCATGTTTGTAACAGCACCTTGGTTTGCAAATACAACTGGCAATCGAATTTAGCTTAACAGCATGGCTAACTTCAGCTGATTTATGCAAACCAGGGTGCTGTGACCCAGGATGAAGATTAAAAAGTGCATTGGTCTCTTGTCCCAGGTTACTGAAGAGGGCACATACTTTGCTTCTTTCCTTGCTCTCATGCGCTGTTATGAACAGGAGTCAGTTGCCCTCCAACTCTTCCTTTCTGTAGTTTCAATCTGCAGTCGCTCAAAGAAAAAAAATAATTAAGTGAAAGATCCCTCTGCTTATCTGCTCAGTCAAATCTCTTTACCTCCTAAACTGAAAAAGTGCAGGATTTTGAAGGTCCCACAGACCTAGATAACTTGAACAAATATATGAACTCAGGAACTGAGTAATGCTTAGCAGCACCAGCCTCTTCCTAATTTCTAGAATGGCTGGTCATGTAGAACACTGATATAGAATACTGATCAGCTGACCCTTGTGGCATAAAGCCAACATAAATGTTTTAAATCTAAAAGCAGAACAAGCATTTTGTGTTTGTACAAATTAGAAACTGCTTTTATTAATACAGAAACAAAATAATTTTAATACAAAGTTGTCATATTTTTACTTAACTATGTAAATGCTCTTGTGTTGTATTAATTTCCTCTTCCCATCATTTCAGAAGCTATTCAAACTATGTTCCACTTCTATTTCTTAATAAGGCATAATTCAAAAAGTTGGACAGCAACCCATAATATGGTCAGAACCACACAGGATTTTAGTAATGAAATAAACACCTCTCTGCAATAAATAATACCAGTCCTTACTAACATTGTTATATTTTTACAAAATGTAAAAAAATAAAATGATAAAAGGCCAATTATTACAAAGAAACCTAATGCATGTTTATTCTTTAAATAATATGTTTGCAGAACCAAAACATGTTTCTTGCAGAATCTTAAAAATTATTAACACTTAGTATTTTAAGGGTGAACAGTTCAGCAACTCTTCCTGCTCCCACAATTGACAACTTCCTTGCTGGCTCAACAATTATGCTAATCGCTCTTATCTTCTCCTTGGTAATGCCTGTATTCTGGCTTAAGTTCCCAAGTGTTCTTGTGTGTTCCCTTAACGTTGTAGATGCCTATTTCTCTTAAAATTTCTTTCAAGTAGCTCTGAAAAAAGGAAAAGAAAATATTTAATTTGATATTAATATCAGGCCATTTTACATTAGTAATAAAGATGGTACTAAAATAAACTAGCATACTGTATGCCAGAAATTGCTGCTTAACAGTTTAATAATGGAATTTTCATCCGCACACAGAATTACTTTCTGCTTACCTTCCATGTAAATGCCTGAATTGCAACCGTTTTGTTTAAGAGTATCAAGCATATGTTCATGGGAAGAACAGAACTGCAGAGCCACAAAAGATGAAGATTCTTAAACACAGGTAATATGCTCTGGAATGTAGGTAGTTCAGGTGCTGCAATGATAAGGCAACAGCTGTTCCACAGGGCTCTGTGTGTTTGCGACAAATGTCTTTAGCAGCCTGTGGGCTTAATCAGGTCCACCAGGCCTCTGAATTTGGGCCACAAGGCCATTTGGGGCAAACCACGCCCACCTGTCAGTCACTTGAAGTTCATATGCAGTTAAGTACAGAGAGATGTTATCTCTTATCTAAAAACAACAGCAAAGAAGAAGGGGAGCCTCTGCCTGCTGCTTTTTGGTAAAGGTAAAGGGACCCCTGACCATTAGGTCCAGTTGTGTCCGACTCTGGGGTTGTGGCACTCATCTCGCTTTAATGGCCGAGGGAGCCAGCGTACAGCTTCCGGGTCATGTGGCCAGCATGACTAAGCTGCTTCTGGAGAACCAGAGCGGTGCACGGAAACACCGTTTACCTTCCTGCCAGAGCGGTACCTATTTATCTACTTGCACTGGCGTGCTTTCGAACTGCTAGGTGGGCAGGAGCAGGGACCGAGCATTGGGAGCTCACACCATCACAGGGATTTGAACCGCTGACCTCCTGATCGGCAAGCCCTAGGCTCTGTGGTTTAACCCACAGCGCCACCCGTGTCCTTTTTGTAAGCAGAACTTAATCACCAAGAGCAGGCAGAGGCGCAACTCTGGACTTAGTGCTGTGAAGGCTACAGCTCCGTGACAGAGCATCTACTTTGGATGCAGAAGGTATCAAGTTCAATCCCCAACACTGCTAAGCAGGACTGGGAAATTCCTGCCTGAAATCCTCAAGAAGGGCTGCTTTCTATCTTCCAGTTCCCTACCACTGCCTTGCACAATGCAATTGCTCTGGCTACAGTTTGAAAGGAAACAGCAACATGGTGGACAGAAGCTTGTTAACCCTTTCTTCCTGCATCATTTTCCTGATCACCTCCTCCCCTGGGCAAAAAGATGAGCTCATGGTTTTAGAGTACAGTCATAGTAACTTCAGTGTATAAAATAAAAATATTTAGTTCTAACCCTTAGGATGCAAACATATGAATATAGTGAGATAGCTTCCAAGCAAACATGCTTAGGATCAGGTAATGTTTCCTTTAGTCTTGGAAAACAATAAAAAAAAATATGAGAAAGAGAAAATATATTGCAAAGTGAATTAATGTAGGGTATCTGAAGGATCTCCAGTCTAGTCTCCTAAGGGGGCTGTGGGCAGTGGTCACCCCAGGTCACCCCATAAATGTGGTGGTTGGAGAGACTGAGTGACCTACTGTGGCCAGTCTAATCCAAGACAGGGGTTTTGCCCCACAAATGCCTCCCTGTGGTTACAGGCCTGTGACAGAGGAAGATAATAAAGTGTGTATCAGCTCTGGAGCAGGAGGTCCATGAATGACAAGCTGCTGGTGTCATTTTATGTCAGGTTTTTGTCATTTCCTTTCTGGGTGAATACAGACAAAGCAATGTAATCGTGGTGGATGCAGTTTGAACATACATTCCAGAGTGTGTTCAGAGCAGCAAATGTCTGCTCAAACCACTTGCACTACACTGAATGTTAGATCTGTTTTCAGCATGTTTTATAATTTCACTGCTGCAAGGATTATTCATACAATATCCCCACCACCACCAGATGGCAGCAACTCATCATCTGAGCATACAAAAAAAGATTTTCAAGTGGGGAAATTGCAAGTAATAGAAGGCACCATTCTTGACCACTACTCTGCACTCACCATAGGCTTCAAGTGTGCCTTTCTGCCACTGATGGTGCAAAAGGATGTAGGAAGTACGCAATATAGTGGTACTATTGCCTTATGGCCAAGTTGGAAATAACCGACTTGGCAATGACTGCACCATGGCTTCTTCCAGGGCATCTAGACATGCTGTCCTAAGCGCCTGTTCTGCAACCTAGTCCGCTTTGATGGTACTTCTCCAGTAAAGCTGCCTAAGGTACAATTCTGACACTGGGGCATCCTTCCACATTAAGGAAAAACTTTGTGGACCCCATGGAAGAGACCCACTCCTTTGCAATCAACACTAAGCCTTCACATCCCTGCCAAAGAGGCATGGAGTTTGATGAATAGTTGGCTACTTTGCCAGAAAACACACTAACACTGCATTGTAAGGTCGCCTGGATATTTTCAATTTTCTAGTGAAAATATAAGCCGGCTATACCAGTTAGGCAACATGTGCACCGCTTGCAGATGAAGGCCAGAATCAAGAGGTAAGTAATCAGCCCTGGCAAAAACTCTGAAAAGTGAGTTTGAGAAACACTTAGAATGACAGAATTGTAGCATTGGAAAGGATCACAAGGGTCATCTAGTTCAACACCCTGCAATGCAGGAAACTTTTGCCCAATAGGAGGCTTGAACCCACAACCCTGAGATTAATAGTCTCATGCCTTCAGAAGCACATCCAAGTTTTCCGTGGAGATTCTGGTACTCCACGGAAAGAATATATGCTTCATGGGATCCACAAAAACGCAGGCGTTTTCCTGCTTGATTGTGGACTGTTGGGAGGATTAAGAACACACAGCCACTTTTGGCCAAGACAAGAAATGGACTGAGGCGTTGGCTGATGGTTACTGACAAAGATCTTACTGCATCTCCTGCCTTCAGGCATAAGAGGGCAGTATAACCCCACCATGCCATGTGTTTACCGCCTCTGAATAGGCATGACTAATATAGGTCTACGAATTCAAACAGGTCTGCTCTGAGATTAACTGGATGCAATTCAAAGACTGCAACAATATTATGCACACTTATTTGGTAGTAAATCCCACCGAAATCAATAGGATTAACAGGATCTGCTAACCGGGCCCCAGGTGTTGATCTTTATGTGCAGTAGAAGCACACTGTATTTGATACAAATTCTGTTGGATGACATTTTTCAATAATATTAATAATAATAATAATATTTATATGCCGCCCATCTGGCCAATCTGGGTGGCTTCCAACAAATTATAAAATCACAATAAAGCATCAAACTTCCCTAAACAGGGCTGACTTTAGATGTCTTCTAAAAGTCCTCAGTTTATTTGTTTGACATCTGCTGGGAAAGCGTTCCACAGGGTAGGTGCCCCTACCGAGAAGGCCCTCTGCCTGGTTCCCTATAACTTCACTTCTCACAGTGAGGGGACCACCAGAAGGCCCTCGGAGCTGGACTCAGTTCAGGTTGAGGTATACAGGGCCCTTCAAGTATACAAGGCCAAAGCTGTTTAGAGCTTTAAATGTCAGCACCAACACTTTAAATTGTGCTTGGAAACGTACTGAGAGTCAATGTGGATCTTTCAGGACCGGTGTTATATGGTCCCAGCAGCCACTACCAGTCACCAGTCTGGCAGCTGCATTCCGGATTGGTTGTTTCTGAGTCAAAGGTAACTACAAGTAGAGTGCATTGCAGTAGTTCAAGAGATAACCAGGGCATGTACCACTCTCGGCTCCATCAGTATGCCGGGTCTCAGCTGGCATACCAGATGGAACTGGTAGACAGTTGCCCTATGCCACAATGGACAGCTGTGAGTCCAGAATGACTCCCAGGGTGCACATCTGATCCTTCAGGGGCACAGTTACCCCATTCAGACCAGGGAATCCCACATACCTGTTTGTCCTCTGTCCCCCCCCCCCCGAAAAGTACTTCTGTCTTGTTGGGATTCAACCTCCATCAATGAACCTCCATCCATCCACCCTCCAACTGCCTCCAGACACCCACACAGAACGTTCCCATGATTGGGCCTGAAACCTGACTGGAAGGGGTCCAAATAGTCCACTTCCTCCAGACATGCCTGGAGTTGTTTCTTTGACCACCCGCTCGATCACCTTACCCAAGAGACTGGATGATAACTGGCCATAGTGGTGGGGTCCAAAGATGGGTTTTTTTAAAAGAATTGGTTTGATAACCACTTTTTTAAGGGGGTTTGGGAAGGCCCCCTCCAAGAGGGAAGCATTCACCAACCCACGGAGCCCATTGCCCTGCCCCGTCTGGCTCGCTTTTATGAGCCAGGATGAGAAGAAAGGTGGTTGGTTTTACACATCCAAGCAGCCTGTCCACATCCTCAGAGGTAACAGGTTGAAACGGATCCCATACAACTTGACTAGATAAGAGCGCTGGCACTTTCCTGCCCTGGTCCTTCCTGATTCAACCAATTTTATCTGCAAATTTTTTTGCAAAATCGTTGTAGGAGATCTTAAGAGTTCTTACCAGACCCCAATGACAAAGGTGGTTCTACGAACTACCGGAAAGACTCTCCTGGAACTGTTTTCTGCTGATGCAACAGGGGTCTCAAATGTTGGTAAGCTCGATGTTGAGCTCTAACCCATGTTCAGTTCAATTCAGAATGAGTCTTTCGCCAACGTCACTCTAGCCATTTCAGTGACTGTCTCATCGTCCTCAGTCCCGGGGAATACCGCAGGGCCGTTCAAGCTACATGCATTTGGAGAGGGCGCTTTAGAGCCAGACAGTCGATAGCCCTGGTTAACTCCACATTCCAGCGGGCCACCAGGAAATCAGCCGAGAGGCTACCACTCTCTGGACGCCATTTGGATCCATTAAGTGGAGGGGGACACACACGCACCATCAAACTGGTCCCACCTCCCTGCAGAGAATTCTAGTTGCACCAGGAAGTAGTTTGACCATGGCACTTCTTTTGTTCCACTGGAACTTAGTGTCAGATCACCCACGTCCACAGAGGTAAACACCAGATCTAAGCCATTGGCTTAGGGCCAGATTTATTCAGGGAGAGCCCCATGGAGGCCATGCTTTCCACAAAGTCCAGAGCTGTCAGGAACAAATGCTGCCCAAATAAAATTGCCCAAGAGGACCATTAACAATGCCTAAATGAAATTAACTTAGTCTGTCAAGCTGCCAGCTTTACAAGCTAATTACTGACGCCTAGTAATCAACAGACAGTCAAGCACAAAGCAGCCAAATCAGGTACTTTGCAGAGATGAAAAAGAACACAAAGATAAAGCTAACAAACTGACAGCAGAAAAGGGCACATTTTGAGTAGCTAAATTGGGAAAAGCAAGTACTTATAAATTAATTTTAATACAGTACCGAAAGTGCTTGGAAAACTGGCTAAGCGAAAGCTTTGAATACTAAGATTAATTTCACCTTGTTTAACAAGTGCTGGGAAAACTTTCAATCAGAAGAAAAGCAATGAAATTGTCTCAACATGACCCAACCTTCCTTTCTCTAATCCAGTCACTCGGTTCTATGTAACCGTTCTCAGTCTCTGGGAGCTGGCAAACAGGGCCAGTAAACTGGGAGATTTGAGAGGCATTGGTGGAAAAGAGAGAACAAAGTGAGCTTGTGCCTTTGGGGCTAAGGCTGGTTGCTTGTTGTTGAAGGCTTGCTTGTGTGCTTTTGTGTGTTCTGGGCCATGTGCTGTATTACAGCACATGGTCTGAGGGAGAGGAGCTACTGCTGAGAGAGGAGGTGAGGTGCGAGCTAGCAAACCCCATTTCTACATGACTGGGAGATTGCAAACAGGGGTGTTTGTGAAGGTGTTTTGCAGGAAAAAGCTGGAGTGTTGTGTTGGAGTGCATAGGAGCAAGAGACATGAACAACAAGAGCTGCTGCAGTGACAGCTATACCTGCAGCAAGTGGCTGCCCTGCTGGAGGAGAAGGTACAACCCCTTGAGGCACTTTGAGCTATCAGGGAAGATGAAAAATTTATGGACAGAGCAGAGCAGGCTGTTCTGGGAGAGCAAAAGATGGGGAGTGCTGTACGAAATTGCTATCAAACATAACTATGCATGAGTGTTAGTTGTTAGGGCGCCAACAAGTTGGCGTGCTGTAGCGCAGCAGTCAGTCAGATAAGCCAAGGTCGCACAGTCCGGGTCAGAAGCCAGCCAAAGTCAGGAATCAGTATGGGGTCAGGAGAAGCCGAAGTCAGAACAGTCCAAGTCAGGAACCAGCCAAGTCAGTCAGGGAAAAGCCAGGAACTAGGAACAAGCCAAGGGTCAGGAACAAGCCGAGGACCAGGAACAAGCCGAGGGTCAGGAACAAGCCGAGGACCAGGAACAAGCCAGGAGTCAGGAACAAGCCAGGAGTCAGGAACAGAACGAGCAAGAGCAACCACGCACTCAGCATGTCAGTTGCAGGTGCTAGCGAAGGGAGGAGCTAGCCTTTGTTAAGTAGCTGGCCTGCAACCACGTCTCTTACGAGATGCAGCTGCCTCTAATTGTTCCCTGCGTCTCTCAGCTCTACGCTCTACAGCTGAGAAGGGAGGAGGAGAAGGGCTGTTTCTCTCCTCACAAGGGCCTGATTCTGGCTCGACTTCCTCCTCCTCCTGTTCTGGTCTTTCACCCTCTCCATCTGACTCTTCCTCTTCCGAGGAGTGCCGCCACCAGTCTTCTCCAGGTATGAACTCCTCCAATTCCCCAGGTTCTTCCGTGGGTGCAGCCTCACCAGGGGGGGCTTGCCACCACTCCTCCTCATCTGGCTCAACCCTGACATTAGTGCATGAAGGGGTTAAGACCACAGAGTTGTATTGCGAGACTCAGGTCATGCTTTTTATTCATTTTCCTTTCCTCACTCTCTCTTCATGCCATGTAACCAACCAGAAATGACATGTCTGCGTTTGCTCCAAGCTCAGAACGCATGCTTGTAATAATCTTTCTGTGTTTTGTACAGTACCTGTGTTTTTCTTGCTGCTGCTTGGAATAACGCGTGAACCAGACCTTTGGATTTTGTCAGTAAAGCTTTTAAACTTACGTAACGGTTGTGTGGTCTATTCATTGTCAGAGGGGGAGAGAGGGGGGCAAGCACTAGAAGTGAAACAAGATATGAAAAGGGGTCTAACAACCTACATTCCCAAGCTATGCTTCTGCCGAACTCTGCAACTGTTCTATACTTTGCTACAGCCTCTCTCCTGCTGGTGAGAATCCAGGAATCTGGCAATTCTATTGTGAATTACCCATATGTGGGTCACAGATCTTATTTCCCCCCAACAGATGCCTCTAGAGAGGAAGATCACCACATGCAGTAAGCAAACATGTGGAAGAACATGGCCTTTATCATGTGAGGTGAGTTTTATGTGGTACAATTCATTTTACACACATATGTCTGTGATCTAAAGTTGGCATTAATGCCAGACATATGGATAATGGCAATACTTTGCCATTTTCCATGGAAACTTGGCACAACAGCTTTTTAGTCCCTTTCCATTTGGCATTGTGGGGACAATTCTCACCCCAGGAAAAAGTTCTCTGGAATTCTCCAAGGACAAGGAGTGTGGACTGGGAGGCCCAGAAGAAGCTGGCCAGGATAGAACCCCATTATTTCTATCTTGCGGATCCTGAATTTGTTCGCTTAAGAGTTAACCACAAGATTTGTTAAGATTTGTTATTTGTTCAAATCCATAGAAATGTACTTTCACACTCTTGCTTTTAAAAGGATGCTTGTTAAATTGTTCCTGCTTAAACTGTTCCCTTGATAGTTGGGTTTTTTGTTTTTTTTTGAGAAAACAAATTGGTGATAATGGCAATAAGATTACACTTGCAGCACAGAAGACTCTGCCAAAAATGCATTTTATAAAAATGCATTTGGTTACAAGAAAGCTATTAATGATCCTCAATACAGATTTTAAAATAAAGTGTAAACTATTCATACAGCATAATGATAAGAGCATATTCTGGGGAGCTAAAGAGTTCATAAACATTCAAGCCCTGAGTATTACTTTTCAGATATTACAAGAATGATAAATACAAGTGAGAAATATAAATGGCTCAGAATAACAGAAGGATTCACAGAAGCATTTGGATACACTTTGGAGTACTCAAAGCATTTATCACAGAATTATAGAACTGTAGGGTTGAGGAGTTGGAAGGGATCCCAAGGGTCATCTTGTCCAACCCCCCACAATGCAGGAATCTCAACATCCATGGCATGTGGCTATCTAACCTCTGCTTAAAAACCTCCAAGGAAGGAGAGTCCACAGCCTCCTGAGGGAGACCGTTCCACTGTCGAACAGTATTTCCTGTCAGAAAGTTCTCCCTGGTGTTTACTCAGAATTTCCTTTCTTGTAACTTGAAGCCATTGGTTCAAGTCCTACCCTCCAGAGCGGGGGGGGGGGCTTGTTCCCTCTCCCATGTGACAGCCCTTAAGATATTTGAAGATGGCTATCATATGTCCTCTCACTTTCCTCTCTTCTAGGCTAAACATACCTCCTTCAACCACTGCTCATAAGGCTTGTTTTCCATACCCTTGATCATCTTGGTTGCTCTCCTTGGCACACGTTGCAGCTTGTCAACATCTTTCTTAAATTGTGTGCCCAGAATTGGACACGGTATCCCAGGTATGGTCAAAGATGGAACAGAGCGGTACTATCACTTCCCTTGATCTGGACACTAGACTTTTGTTGAAGCAGCCTAGAATAGCATTAGCTTTTTTTGCTGCTACATCACACTGATGACTCATGTTAAGCTTGTGGTCTATTAAAACCCCTCAATCCTTTTCACACGTACTACTGGCAAGCCAGATGTCCCCCACCTTATATTTGTGCAGCTGGTTCTTCTTGCCTAAGTGCAGAACCTTACATTAGTCCTTACTGAAATTCATTCTGTTAGCTTGGGCCCAGCTCTCCAATCTGTTAAGGTCATTTTGAATCCCGGTTCTGTCTTCTGTGGTCTTAGCTACAACTTCCCAGTTTGGTGTCACCTGCAAATTTGATGAGCATCACCTCAATTCCTTCATCCAAGTCATTTATATAGACGTTGAATAACAATGGGCCCAGGGCAGAACGCTGCTGCACCCCACCTGTCACTTTTTTCCAGGATGACAAGGATGTATGTCTGTATGTATGTATGCCATCTGCCATAGATGCTTTAATTGAGATTCCTACATTGCAGGGGGTTGGACTAGATGACCGTTCGGGTCCCTTCCAACTCTACAGTTCTATGATACTCAATAGCTCCAGGTGGGCTATGAGCTGTAGAATCCAAGAATTACAAAACACTATTGAAGAACTGCAATGACAGGCCTCTGCCAAGCCCAATATGGTGATGCAGCCGCAGCATAATGAAAACAACAGCCCAGAGAGACTGGAAGGCACAATTGACACAGCAGCCTTGATTGCTTTAATTAAAAAAGAATTAGCTGGTGACTGGGATAAGGCATTAAAACCAAGAGAGAATATTTTTAAATTCACCCAAACAGTGCATCCACAACAGCAAACAAAGACATGGAACTCAGTACGAAGAATAGAACCATCTGACACAAAGCTGCAACTTGAAGATGTGCAGGATCAGAAGCGCTGCCAAAATTTGCACTTTGGAGTGAGCCTAATGGGAAATTTTTTCTTACACAACTCCTGGCTGACAAATGGTTCATATTCAGAATTTCCCTTTAAAAAAGGGAAAAGTTGACAGCTATGCAAAGATCTATAGCATTTCCTAATAGATGAGGCTGCAGTACAATATTGGGAGAGTCAGTTACGTTCAGAACCCACTGTTATATTAACTTGAGATGCAGTTAATGCATTTGATTGCTTGAACTGGCAATCTCTTTTTGCAATGGTGTGCTCCATTGATGTAAGCACATCTCGGGTCAATATGCTGCAACACACAGGCCCAAAGTTTGGTGAATGGGACACGTTCTTCAGCATTTCTCATTCTCAAAGCTCATTTAGCACTTACTAACAGCAGTTAAATTAGTGATAGCAAAATACTGGAAATCTCTAGGTACAAACCTGTTTGAAGCCTGGTTCTCCCAAGTATGGGACATTTATGAACAAATTAACCATTCTACAAAGGGAGCACCACACCAGGGAAGAAACCAACACTTTCTACACAGCATGGCATCCCTTTGTTGACTTTGTAAAATTGACTGAGCATGGTTTCCAACCGCCAACATCACATGGAAGAAAAACTATGGAACAACACCTTTATTTGACTGCCTATATTGGAATTTAGGAGACTACAATCCTTATGTGATACTTACATTTTACACTTGCCAAAGCTCCATATTTCATTTTTGGTGTTACTAGGTTTTTTGTGTTCAGTATTGTTAACTGACATTTTTTTTAAAAAAAAAAATCCAATAATATAATTTTTTAAAAGCGTCCACGAATGCCTATTTTTACAGAAGGCAAACTGTTTCAAAGGAGATCATGAATGAGAACGAAAGCTTTGCTCTTCCTGCATGAGGAAGACCCATAGAATTATAAAATCAGAGAGTTGGAAGGGACCATGAGGATCATCTAATCTAGGCATCCCCAAACTCGGCCCTCCAGCTGTTTTGGGACTACAATTCCCATCATCCCTGACCACTGGTCCGGTTAGATAAGGATGATGGGAGTTGTAGTCCCAAAACATCTGGAGGGCCAAATCTGGGGATGCCTGAATCCTAATCCAACCCCCTACAATGCAGGAATATTTTGCCCAATGTGGGGCGCAAAACCATGACCCAGAGAATAAGAGTCTCATGGTATCTGAGCTATCCCAGGTTTGCTGATGTACATCAGGCACAAACTTAGCCAGGCACAAACTATTCTTGTGGCTCCTTACTGAATCTCTTGCAGACCATTCAAGTTCTGTTGACCCTATTATATCTGCTCATTACCTGATTCCCAGTTTCCAAGGTCTTTCAGTTTCCGTAACTATTATTAGCTAGTGACATACAGTACCTGCAATCATTATAGGCAGTACGTGCTAGTAGAGGGCTTCCAACGATAATCCCAAGTGCAGTAACTCAGTTTTCCCCACAAGGGGGTGGGGGAGGAGAAAAGCTCAATTCCCCTCCACCAGCTGCCTTCAAGGAGCAGATGGCAAACTTTGCTCTTAAAAATAGTCTCACCTACAGTCCATGTGCTGCAGACTCTGTCCATTATGGGTAGGATTTGTTTTTGACAGAAATGGGAATCATCGTGGATGCTTTAGTTGAGATTTCCTGCATTGCAGGGAGTTGCACTATGACTAGGTGACTCTCGTAGTCCCTTCCAACTTTTCCATTCTATGATTCTATGCACTGGAACTCCATACCCTAGAGAGAATCCTAGATCAAGAAGACTGACATGCTAGCAACGAATTCTAAAAGGCTTGAAATCTGAATCTAAACGTTGAAGGGGGCACAGGGTATTACTAATCAATCAATGCCAAGTAGTCAAACCCAACCGTTAAATTACACAAGAAGCACCTCTGTTTTCTTTTCTTTCTACATATGGCAAAATTTCTGACCTCAGTCCTGACACTTAAGAAACGCAATGGATTGTTATATACAGTTTGAAATTTTAATTTAACTTTTATCATATTCTATTCAGCTGAGCACTTTTAAAAATCTAATTTATTGTTAGTAATTGTAAACCAGACTGTGCTGTTCTGCTTCTGGTTGTTATGTATATGGGCTTAAAGCCGAAATAAAATGAGTTGGGTTGAGTTTCTTTTCTTTTCGCACTTAATCCCCGATATGTGAAGAGTTACTTTGTTATGTTTCAGAACTTGTGGTTTATACACCGATCAGGAAGAACCAAAACATAACCAATTTGCATGGCTTTGGTTGTTTTTAAACATGCAGTTGCAAAGTCTATTATTGCAAACAAACAAACCAGTATGTGCTGACTCATTTAAAATGCATGTTATGCACATGTTACAAACTAAAGAATCTGTCTTAATAAGTTAATATATTTATCAGTGACAAACGGCATCAATACTCAGAACAAGCACTTACCACCGGCTGTTTAGTTATGTCCACCAAGTCTTTAATGTTGTAATACTGATGTTTTTCAAAGGCTGAAAAAAGCATGTCCAGTACTTGCTGCTTTTCAGCCCGAGCCCTCTTTCCATCTTCCTTTTTCTTCTTTTCATAATCAATCTGTTAATCCAAATGGCATAATTTTAAAATGGTGTTTTTAAACCCACTCCAGGTGTTTGTGGGGGGTAGAATTGGTTCAGCTTTGGTGTGAATAAGAATCTTCTTAGTTGAGGCACAACGAAAGATAAACCAAATTATAAAACAGAGCTAAGTACTTCATCCCATTTATGCTTGGCACTGTCATTCCTTGAATCTGAGAGCAGCCAATTGCCTAGGGCCTCTTGCTAACCATTTTAATGTGTTTTTAGTTCCACAGAAGAATTCTTTTACTTTAAGAAGTGGAAATCACAATTAATTCCTTAAAAATACCAATTAAGTGTTTCCTTTACAGTGGTACCCCAGGTTACGTACTTAATTTGTTCCGGGTTACAGTATGTAACCCGAAAAGGACGTAACCCGAACAATTCGTTCCGAAAAAACCCAAAGAACCCCCAAAAAACACTCTGCGCATGTGCAAATCGCACACGTGTCGGGTTGCGCTTCCGGGTTAGCGGAGTCCGTAACCCAAAAAGTACGCAACCCGAAGCGTACGTAACCCGAGGTACCACTGTATATAACTTGCCAAGCGTACCTGTTATGTACGCTTTACTTGAGATTCCTGCACTTCAGGGGGTTGGACTAGATGACCCACAGGGTCCCTTCCAACTCTACAATTCTATTGGATTCAAGTTTACAAGAAATGAGATTCCGACTAAACACCAGGAAGAACTTTTTGACAGTAAGAGCTGTTCAACATCGGGAGTCTCCCTTGTGAGTTTGTGTATTCTCCTTCCTTGGAGGTTTTTAAGCAGAGGTTGGATTCTAGGCTCATCGCAGCTTTAGGAACATAAGATTAAAGGACTTGACACATAGGCAAGAGAGGATTATGTTCTCCTGTCTCATGAACCCACTGGATTTCTTTTAGAGAGTTAACAAGCATATAGCAGTGATCTCCAGTTGACATAGTGTACCTGGACATTCAAAAAGCTTTCCACAAGGTCAAAGCACACCACAGCCCCCCCCCCCACTTAAAATATCATTTTAAGGGGGGCTTTGGTGTGCATTGACCTTGTGGGAAGCTTTATTTCATGTCCTCTTAAAACTGTGAACTCAGGAAGAGAATTGCATGCACAGTCAGTATTTTCTGCAGGCAGGAGCTTAGAAAGATCAAAATGCATATATAAAGTGATATTTTAGTTCTGAGTCGATGATGATAAAAGGCCAGCATCTGCCAACACTATTTTATTTCTTCAATGATGTCTCTTACTGTAGTGTGTTCATCTTCAGGCAATGCTCAGGAAACAAAAAACATTTACCTAATGAAAAAAGGTATATTCCCTGCATCAGCTCGCTTGAGCCTTCTCCTGAGAAAATGACTGTGCTGGCCATTTTCTCTCTTACATATTTGGAGAGCAGATACAACCGCCCACACAAGGGGAGCTTAAGTCCTGGTGAGAGCTTATGACTTGTCACCTACTGAGTGTTCTTGGCAGAGGCAAGATTTGAACTGGGGATTTCCCTATTACTGCACGGTTCAGCCTCCCAGCCACTATGCTACATTAGCTCTGAGACACTGCCTCTGTCTCATGTTCCATCATGGTCTTTATTATAACATAAATTCCTTATTAAGTAGGACTGCACAGATGCACAGAAAACATGTATGTAGAGCATGCCACTCAACTCTGTAATGCACTGGGGACTGCCAAACACCTAACTACATTTGGAAGGAATATTTTTTCAGCAGCAGCATGCCATTATGCTTTTGGGCATGTTCAGATGGCAGGTCAAAACAGTTGTATTTGATCATGTGTTTTACAGTAGTAGTATTTTATTATTATTATTATTATTATTATTATTATTATTATTATTATTATTATTATTATTATTATTATTATTATTATTATTATTATTATTTCCTGCCACTTCACTGGGTGTTTCATTGCACTAACTGTTGCTGAACTATTCTTTAATCCAATCCTTTGTTTTATTGCTTTAATATTTTTTTATTGCGCCACTAGGCTGACCCTGTATTGTGCCGATTATACCTCTCCTTCAATTAAAACGTGTTGAGGTATTTGCTAACTGTAAAAATCAACTGAACCTCTTCCAATAACAATTTGAAAGCAAAATAAATAAATTAATTAAAATGGGTATGCACAGGATCTGGACCTTTTAAAATAGATTTATAGAAGTATGCTCTTACGCTGTTGTATAATACGGAAGACTTAACAGGTCAACTTAAACACATATTACAGTTGGACCGAGTGCTGAATTTCATATCTTGAAACAATTTTTTTTAAAAAAAAAATCCTTCCAGCAGCATCTTAGAGACCAACTAAGTTTGTTCTTGGTATGAGCTTTCATGTGCATGCACATATCTTAAGATATCTTGAGTTGAACTAACCAGCTAGTGATTTGGCAATATTAGCTTAAGAACTACAATAAAGGCTAGCATGAAAAGTAACTCACATTATATTGATGATTAGCCACGGGTTTGTAGTTAGTGGTTACAGCTTTGTCCAGCTGCATAGTCCAGCTTACAGGTTTAGAAGATTCTTCAATCTGAAGCCTAAAAGAGAGAAAAAAGGAATTAAAAACCAGTAAAGACTGAAGATGATGGAATACATGGAACTCGCAGAACTGACCGGCAGAATCCGGGACCAGAGGGAGGAGACGGTGTCACGAGAGTGGAAAAAATTTAAAGATTATTTAGTTAAATCAGTAAAATTGAATATTTGAGCAGAGATAAATTAGAGGCTTTAATAGGGTTATATTAGATAAAACTAGCAAAAGAAAATTTTTGTATGAATGATTTATTTGTTAAATAGGAGTTAAGATTTGACATTAAGACAAGATTTATAGTTGATTAAGTTTATGACTGTGTAAAGTTAAGCATATTGAAAATTTGAGCAAATGTTAAATGAACAAGATACAAAGCTACCTTTAAGATGTTTTTGACTTTGAAGACAGTGGAGGGAATGGGGGAAGTCCCCAAATCGAGAAGTTAGTAACAAGGAAAGTATAAAGATAGGTAATGGTTAAGGTATGTATATGTTCTTTTTTTTTCTCTTCATGTTTATTGTTATTGTTATTGTTATTGTTTTTATTGTTGTTTTTATGCCTTGTGTTGTTGTTGTATTTTGTTTTTCGGTGTGTTATTGGAAAATAATAAAATCTTATAAAAAAAAAATAAAAACCAGTAAAAACAACATATGCTCATAATAGTTTGGTTGTATTTGATATTCTGTCAGAGGTGCCAACTTGAATAAAATATTGGGGGGGGCAGGTAAGCCCCACACTGCATAATTGATCACATGATGTGGTGCATGCACACCATTTGAATGGCAATGCCCATCAACTTGGGGGGCTGGCACCCTCAAATATTTTTTGTTGTTGTTCAGTCGTTCAGTCGTGTCCGACTCTTCGTGACCCCATGGACCAGAGTACGCCAGGCACGCCTATCCTTCACTGCCTCTTGCAGTTTGGCCAAACTCATGTTAGTAGCTTCAAGAACACTGTCCAACCATCTCATCCTCTGTCGTCCCCTTCTCCTTGTGCCCTCCATCTTTCCCAACATCAGGGTCTTTTCTAGGGATTCTTCTCTCCTCATGAGGTGGCCAAAGTACTGGAGCCTCAACTTCAGGATCTGTCCTTCTAGTGAGTACTCAGGGCTGATTTCTTTGAGAATGGATAGGTTTGATCTTCTTGCAGTCCACGGGACTCTTAAGAGTCTCCTCCAGCACCATAATTCAAAAGCATCAATTCTACGGCGATCAGCCTTCTTGATGGTCCAGCTCTCACTTCCGTACATTACTACTGGGAAAACCATAGCTTTAACTATACGGACTTTTGTCGGCAAGGTGATGTCTTTGCTTTTTAAGATGCTGTCTAGGTTTGTCATTGCTTTTCTCCCAAGAAGCAGGCGTCTTCTGATTTCGTGACTGCTGTCACCATCTGCAGTGATCATGGAACCCAAGAAAGTGAAATCTCTCACTGCCTCCATTTCTTCCCCTTCTATTTGCCAGGAGGTGATGGGACCAGTGGCCATGATCTTAGTTTTTTTGATGTTGAGCTTCAGACCATATTTTGCGCTCTCTTCTTTCACCCTCATTAAAAGGTTCTTCAATTCTTCCTCACTTTCTGCCATCAAGGTAGTATCATCAGCATATCTGAGGTTGTTGATATTTTTTCCGGCAATCTTAATTCCGGTTGGGGATTCATCCAGTCCAGCCTTTCGCATGATGTATTCTGCATATAAGTTAAATAAGCAGGGAGACAATATACAGCCTTGTCGTACTCCTTTCCCAATTTTGAACCAATCAGTTGTTCCATATCCAGTTCTAACTGTAGCTTCTTGTCCCACATAGAGATTTCTCAGGAGGCAAATGAGGTGATCCGGCACTCCCATTTCTTTAAGAACTTGCCATAGTTTGCTGTGGTCGACACAGTCAAATGCTTTTGCATAATCAATGAAGCAGAAGTAGATGTTTTTCTGGAACTCTCTGGCTTTCTCCATAATCCAGCGCATGTTTGCAATTTGGTCTCTGGTTCCTCTGCCCCTTCGAAATCCAGCTTGCGCTTCTGGGAGTTCTCGGTCCACATACTGCTTAAGCCTGCCTTGTAGAATTTTAAGCATAACCTTGCTAGCGTGTGAAATGAGTGCAATTGTGCGGTAATTGGAGCATTCTTTGGCACTGCCCTTCTTTGGGATTGGGATGTAGACTGATCTTCTCCAATCCTCTGGCCACTGCTGAGTTTTCCAAACTTGCTGGCATATTGAGTGCAGCAAATATTTTAATGGGGGGCAAAGACTCCTCAGCCCCTAGGAGTTGGCTCTGTACAGTCCTTATCAACCCTACCTAAAAAGGATATAGTACAGATCGACAAGCAAAATGAATGCAAACTTGGAGATGCACCCTTACATTTCATATATTCTAGCGTCAAATTTATTCCCTAGAATTTTAATTATTTTTTCAAAAAAAACAAGACATGATTTTAAATAATTACAAATCAAGGTGTAAATAACATTCTTGCAAGCCTGAGCTCATCCTGAGCTTAAGCCTGTTTGATATTCACCCTGCAATTGTTGGCTCCTCCTTTGGGATTTCCCCTTTCTTCCGTTTCTTACACATGCCCATCATAAATCTCAGCTCATCTGCCAGCTCCTTACACAGCCACACCGGTTTCTTGAGACGTCTCTCACTTTCCTTTCTTGTTGGAACTGTCTGCCTTTGGGCCTTCAATATTTCACCTTTAAAAAACTCCCATCCATCTTGGACAGCACCTGGCATGCAGAGGAACGAGCTCTATCAGCCCTGGCCCTGCGAGGCACCATGGCTAATAGAGGTCGTTCTTCTGCAAGCCGGACACTGTCGGCGAAGGGAGTCCCTCTGCCGCCAGCACCCGGTACACCGAGGGAAAAACGTGTTCCATCAGTTCTGGTGCCACACAATCATTACTTCCTTTGTTTGAGGACCGGAGCACAATGACGCCTTAGGAGTGGCAGTGGGTTTCACATGTGATATACCCCTGGGTGAAGGCGCCAATGTGCTCTGGCCCTCAAACCCAGGCCTACTTGTTGTTGTTCAGTCGTTCAGTCGTGTCCAACTCTTCGTGACCCCATGGACCAGAGCACGCCAGGCACGCCTATCCTTCACTGCCTCTCGCAGTTTGGCCAAACTCATGTTAGTAGCTTCGAGAACACTGTCCAACCATCTCATCCTCTGTCATCCCTTTCTCCTTGTGCCCTCCATCTTTCCCAACATCAGGGTCTTTTCCAGGGAGTCTTCCCTTCTCATGAGGTGGCCAAAGTACTGGAGCCTCAACTTCAGGATCCGTCCTTCCAGTGAGCACTCAGGGCTGATTTCTTTAAGAATGGATAGGTTTGATCTTCTTGCAGTCCATGGGACACTCAAGAGTCTCCGCCAGCACCATAATTCAAAAGCATCAATTCTTCGGCGATCAGCCTTCTTTATGGTCCAGCTCTCACTTCCGTACATTACTACTGGGAAAACCATAGCTTTAACTATACGGACCTTTGTCGGCAGGGAGATGTCTTTGCTTACTACTAGTGTGGTGTTGGATCCAGGCCTAGGATAAAAAGTGCTGCCACCAAGTCTGAAAACGGGTCAAGGTAAATATATTTATGACAGCTATTGTAAGTTAGTTCTAGAAACTCGCCAGGAGAGGGACGTTTGTGTACCCCTCTAGTACAATGTTCATAGGTATTGAACATTATATAAAGAAGCTTGTGCGCTAGCTGAGAATCAAGGTCAGAAGCATAGAAGCAATTTTCTTTTCTTGTATCACACGTTGGCCCTAATGAACTTTGGCTAAGAGCAGATCACTCAAAGTCTATTCAGTATAGGAAACTGTCGTTCCACCAGGGAATTTTAAAGAATTATTATTTCTAAAAGCACAATGTCTCCAAAAGCATGCTGTTACCACATTATGTTCCTTACACCTACGAGTGGAGTTTTTCTTCTAGGCTAGCATCTCGTGCACATTCCAGATTGAGCAGTGAGTCATGAAACTCTTGTTATTTTCCTGACTTTTATTATAATGACAATATGCATCCAACAAGCACGACTGATTTCTCCATATGATACATAAGATAGAATGGAACCAAACAGTTATAGCTATATAAAGATACCGTTTTGTGAAAGGTTCGTTTAGTTCTACATTGGGGAAGTTTCTGAGACTGCTTAATGTTGTACCTGGGGTTATTAACAGCCTAAATTTCTCAAGCAAGAGGATTAAGCATCAGTAGTAGTTTATGCAAACAAAATTCAAAACAAAACAAACAAAACAGGAGCTGCAGCTAAAGAATAAAATGTCCAAGGTTCAAATTTCATGTCAGCCAGAAACTCTCAACTCCCAATCTGTAATATGGCTGCTATAAGAATTTTCTGTTTTTAGGGTTTTCTATTTTATCTGTGCTTTTGTGGTTTTATCTGTAAGTTGCCTTGAGTCCCAGTCTGGGGGAAAGGCAGAATATAAATAAATATAATAAATGTTTTGGATGCTTAAAAACTCTATATACATAATTGCTAGGTATGATTATTCAATGAATGATACAACCAGCTTTGCAGTACAAAAAGAAAACCATGATATCTTTGTAACTCTCTGATCTTAGCCATCTGGATCCCAATTTGGCTGGGTACTTAAGTACTTGGAAATAAGCATATGAGCAATCTTAAAAGTTGAGTTGGAATATAGCGGCGGCTGCAGTCAGGTATGCAACTTAACCCCCTCATCATCATCATACTGAACAGAAGCGTGAAGAAGAGCACACAAGGGATGGAAGATCAAAATGCACAAGTTATCATCCAAGCAGAAAAAAGGAAAACAAAGGAAAATAAAGGCATAGCGTAATTGCTGTCAGGGCTATCACTAACATATGGAGCAGGGTATGACCTGGAGCGCTAATACCATTGCTCTGGTAAAGAAGGCCCAGCAGAGACTTTATTTCCTCAGACTTTTAAAGAAGAACAATCTGAGTGAGAGACTCCTGGTGTCCTTCTATCGAGGCAGCATAGAGAGCATGCTTACATACTGTATCTGTGCTTGGTTTGCCAGTTGCACAGTCACCGATAGGAAAATGCTCCAGATGGTCATAACCACAGCCCGAAAGATTATCGGTCATCCTCTCCCATCTAGGAATGAACTATATAGCTCCCATTGTCTCAAAAAAGCAAACAACATTTTACAGGATTCATCTCATCCTGGATATAGTCAGTCTGCATGGTTGCCTTCAGGCAAGAGATATAGAACAATTAAATCAAGAACGAATAGACTAAAAAACAGTTTTTATCCAAGAGTTATAACTATTTTAAATGCTGTAACCAAATGATATGATCTTGGGGAGTCGTGATGGATGGTATGTATGTGTGGCTGTAAATGTATAAATGCGTATATGTGGCTGTAAATGTGGAGTGGCATTCAATTTCGTTGTACTATGTACAATGACAACAATGTCTGTCTGTCTGTCTGTCTATCTATCTATCTATCTATCTATCTAACCACCCCAGGAAGTTGCAACATCCACCATAGGATGGAGCTGCCGAAAGGGTCGGGAGGACCCGCTCCCCTTGGCCTGGCACAAACTCAGTGCTGGCTTGGACCGTCCCATAGGCCTTCATCCTCCAGCGCTGCTCCTGGCCTCCTCCCTGTCCCCTTGGCGGCAGAGTTGAAGGGGAGGAAAGCCCTGTGAGTGCTGAGTGGGCCCCCCTTTCCCAGCCTCTGCCATGTCCCCTGTTGGGATGGTGGCAGTGAGACAAGCCCAGTTCTGCCGCCTTCCCCACCCCAGCCCAATCATCTGCAGATCCACTTCGCCTTGCATAGCCTCACCGATACCCAGCAGGCTTGCTGCCAAGGTGCAAGGCAAGCCCCCAGGCACACAGGCGGGCAAGCAGCCCTCTCTGCCTCTCCCTCCTTCCCTCTCTCCACTTCTTCCTCCTCCCCCTCCATCACCACAGCCGCCTCCCCTCTTGTTGGAAATGCCCATGGCACCTTTTTTCTTCTAGGAAAAAAGCACTGACCTTAAGCATGCATAGAAACTCAAAGAGAGGTGTGAGCTTGCTTTTTCCAGGTAATCTCATTTATATGAGGTCTAATTTGAGACAAATTCCCATCTCCTCATCAACACAGAGAAGTCTTTCTCTTTTCTGATCTTTCATATTTGTCAGAGTTGAAAATCCTTCTTCACAACAATATATCATGAAGAACTGTAGAAGAATAGCCAATGCTCTTTGAAAGACATTGTTTCTGGTTGTATATCCATACACACACACACACACGCGTGTGTGTGTGTGTGTGTGTGTGTATATATATATATATACATACTGATACTATACTACTGTATAGTAGAATGTTTAACTGTTTCTTCAATTCTCCATGAATCCTCCCACCACACTTGCCCTCCTCTCCTGCCACACCAATATGGTGCACCACATGCTTTGAAAACCCACTGGTATAGAAATTTGAGGTCTTAGCTGATCATTGGTCCAGGAGTTGGAGAAGCTTCAAAATTCCTTTCTTAAGAAAGTATTTGCTTTACCTGTTGGTACCAATGCAGCATATGCCAGTGCAGAAGTGGGCTGGAATAGGCTAGAATACAAGTTTGACTCTTAAATTTCCAGAGCAGAATGTAAACTCTCCCATTTTCATGTCTGCTTTCTATAGCTTATGGCTCACTCTCAAAAGCCAATTGCTGCTTTGCCTACACTTGCTAGACAACTTGATAGTGAGCTGACTAAGATCCAGTCACGGTCTAAATTATAGGTACAGTTTCTTGTGTATGAGAAAGCTTCTTTGACATGCCATTAATCCATTCTTTTGGAATTTTCTAGCTGCATCCACATATTAAGACTGTTAATCAGAAAGCTAACTATTTGGAGGCAGCTTCACAGAGAATTGCATTTACAGAATTAAAACTCAATTGTTATGCTTTGTGCCTTTCTGGATAGATGCTACAAGAAATTACCTTTGGAACAGCATTTCTGTGTCTTCTGCAAGGCAGCTATAAAGGACATAATTCGCTGTATTGTTCACCAACATCCTCTCTATAAAGATCCTCATGGAATTTCTCAAGCTTTGTTTAGCCTCAGGAAGAATTTTGTTACACTAAGTGAATTTAGGTACATTTTGCTGTTAGGCAAGGAAGATGGTGTTACATTGCCTGCTTCCTTATTTATGTTGGCAGCCAAGGAATTAGGAACCAAATTGGTGGTTCAACTCTGAATGTCTATGTTTGTTATGCCTTATAATTAAGCAAATAACACGATTACTACACTGGGTGGGCTTGATGGGAGTTGCAGTCCCACCTCTAGGTAATAATTAGGTCCATTCACGGATGACTCTGGGGTTGCGGTGCTCATCTCACTTTGTTGGCCGAGGGAGCCAGCATACAGCTTCCGGGTCATGTGGCCAGCATGACTAAGCCGCTTCTGGCAAACCAGAGCAGCACACGGAAACACCGTTTACCTTCCCGCTGGAGCGGTACCTATTCATCTACTTGCACTCTGACGTGCTTTCGAACTGCTAGGTTGGCAGGAGCAGGGACCGAGCAACGGGAGCTCACCCCGTCGTGGGGATTCGAACCGCCGACCTTCTGATCGGCAAGCCCTAGGCTCTGTGGTTTAACCCACAGCGCCACCCACGTCTCTCTAGAGGGCCCCGCAAATGTTACCCTTGCCCTATGCCATGGGCCCAGGATCTCTTACTCTTAAGCTGCAAGTCTACAGACAGGATTTGTTCTTTTTAACTCAAGCACTAGCTTCTGAAGCATGCTATTTAATTGCATATGCTTCCATATACACAACGCTGTCAGACAGCCGGGGTCCTTTAGATGTTTCAGATATCCAGCTTTTCTAAAACCTCACCAAGTGAAACAAACAAATGGTTACCAGGGAAGCAAGCACACCAGTGGGAACTAGGAAAGGCAAGACTCAGCACCAAGGGCAACAAGGTGCTGAGATGTAACTGGTAGCAATATGCTGTTACTTTGGTAGCTCTGTGTGAAAACTGTCAATACTTGGCCTCTAAGAGAGGTTATAATTAACAGATGCAGCAATGAAGCATGTCAGCTAGCTCGTTTCTGATCATGTCACCACTGCAGGCTCCCTGGAAACACCGGAACCTTCACTGCTTAACTGTAACACTGTACGTTCAGGTATTAAGCATAAATTAAGCCCACTCACAAATAGCCATATGCCACACACCCATGAGCACGCAAAGCAGCCATGCAGGCAGTCTCCTGTCTCCATAATCCTAGAATGCACAGTAACTGCTCCTCACGCTTTGCAGGTTTTACTAGTGTATTGCGTTTTTTTAAACAGCAGGAAACACAGCCCCAATCTCCCACAACAAGGAAAGGAGCTTGCAGAAAACGTTTAAAGGATTCCAGAATCTGAGCAAGACAAGCACAACACCCACAATCTAATTTAAATGAAAAACAAGTGCAGTAGCACTAGTCCTGCAGCAATTCTGTTTAATGGCAATAGTCAAACGGAAACCATTAATACACGCTGCAACGGAAGGGGAAAAAGTCTCCCCCACCCCCATTCCATCCTCCTTGGTAGTCTGGGTATGTCAAACAGGCTGCCATCACACCCCCATTTAGACTCCCTCTATCCCCAGAGAGAAGTGACTTCTAGGGATTCAAAGCACATCTTTAGGGAGAAAGATCACCAAGCCTACCTAGTTTCTTTCTGAGCCCAAGGAGCTTGTGTTCTCTGTCAGATTATTAAAACACATAATCAAATTTATCTCCACAGTTACCCCTTGACTAAATATCTAGACAGACACCATGAAGATATTTCAACAAAGGCAACTTTTTGTTAGTATTTTGTCTGCTCAGCAACAGCAACCTGACATGGATCCAGGCAGCTGCCAGAATCTCTATACCATATAGCACTGCAGGTGAATATTAATAAGAAATAAATTTAAGAATAGATATTCCATGAGAAAAAAATAAGATTAGTTTGGTGTTCCACTCATAGAGGAATAAATTTAACACAAAGCCAAGTCTAATAAAACATTATAACTTGACTCTCTTCCCCATGATTAGATACTTCAATGGAAAAGGTGCAGCAATCTGAACTGGATGTTTTGATTCAAGTTTTTTCAAAACACATCTGTGACATTATTTAATAGCACAAGAAGATGATTTGATTTCAAATTCATTTCTTTGTGAGATATTCTCAAACAAAATCTTAGAAAATGGCTGGTTTCCCAAAGAGGAAGCTGTATAAGTGTGAGTGTGAGAGTGAATGTGTGAATGGACCTTCTATGATCAGGCCCCCTCCTATCTGCTGTAGTCTGATATTTAAACATTTTGGAATATCATTGTGCACTTGAGTGGAACCTGCACATTTCCCAAACTGGAAAGCCTCCTTGTCTTCCACACTTTCTCTCTCTTCCCCATCCCTTTGACACTAGTCTTCCAGATTTCGCCAAAGCTAGTCAGAAGTATATGAATGCAGCAAATCTCGGCATCGCTAAATTTTGGAAGAGTAAAAAATCCTCCAGCAATGACACAATGGCTGAAGAAAACCTGGACAACTGTCTTGCTGATAAAGCAAACGTGATTAGGAAAGCAATAGGTAACAATTACCAAAACATATTTGATGAAAGATGATCCATGTTTATTCAATTTTGGAATGACAAAGTAAATAGCAGATGAGTAACTCTGGGATTGGGAAAGACCCAAGTGTTAAAGAACACGAGAGGCTGTGAGAGTAGTGTCAGCATGGTCTATAAGTGAACTGCTGCTGAATAATTGAGATCTTCCAGACACATTAATATGATATATATACTAGACCTAACACACGAGCAAGTGCAAACCCAGGGTGTCTGGTCTTTGTATGTTAAGCCAAGAAGAGGAAGCAGTTTTTTCCTATACTGTATTGAGAACCACAAACCTGTTGTAATGTCCAAAAGGTTATCTTAAATAGCTGGTATGAAGCCTCTGCCTTGATGTCCTTTATTTACAACATTTCATTTGAAATTGGTTAGAAGTCTAGTAGCATATATTTGCAAACATTGATGGAATGTTTAAATCGATGAACTGTAGCCAATTGAACCCATGGTCCCCCACCTTCAAGGCAAGTTGTTCCATGAATATAGGATTACAATTAATGTAGAAATCTTGTAAGCTAAACATAATTTTTCTTTTCCCAAGAAAAAAATGTTTTTTTGTGAAGGAGAATCAACAACCTGAGGATACTATCTCAGTGGAAACAGAGGGGAACATACTGGAGAAAATGACCCTGCAATGTATTTCCGTATCCTGAGCCTATTGAAAGTATATGGCTTGTGGGTTTTTTTGTATTTACAGAATGGTACTGCAGATGGTGACAGCAGTCACGAAATTAGAAGATGCCTGCTTCTTGGGAGAAAAGCAATGACAAACCTAGACAGCATCTTAAAAAGCAAAGACATCACCTTGCCAACAAAGGTCCGTATAGTTAAAGCTATGGTTTTCCCAGAAGTAATGTACGGAAGTGAGAGCTGGAGCATAAAGAAGGCTGGTCGCCGAAGAATTGATGCTTTTGAATTATGGTGCTGGCAGAGACTCTTGAGAGTCCCATGGACTGCAAAAAGATCAAACCTATCCATCCTTAAAGAAATCAGCCCTGAGTGCTCACTAGAAGGACAGATCCTGAAGTTGAGGCTCCAGTACTTTGGCCACCTCATGAGAAGAGAAGATTCCCTAGAAAAGACCCTGATGTTGGGAAAGATGGAGGGCACAAGGAGAAGGGGGCGACAGAGGATGAGATGGTTGGACAGTGTTCTCGAAGCTACTAACATGAGTTTGGCCAAACTACGAGAGGCAGTGAAGGATAGGCGTGCCTGGCGTGCTCTGGTCCACGGGGTCACGAAGAGTCGGACACGACTGAACAACTGAACAACAACAACAATACCTATAAATCCGTATGTGGTAACATCTCATGCTGCAACATAATCCTTTTTTTTAAGCATTCTTTCTCAAAATAAAACTAAGCTGCCCCAAATGAAAAGCATCATAATACGACGATAATGGATGAACTTCCCGTCTGCCCCCTGCCCCAGTTTTCTAGAATCATGGCCAACCTGGGTTTCTTTTTCTGAAATCGAAAAACAGATACGATTTTTTGGCCATTTTTTCAAAATACTTGTTTGGAGACAGATGGGGAGAATTCAAAATAATAATAATTATTACCATTTGTGTCATTACAGTTCTTCCTAACAACTATAATTGTAACAGTTACAGGTGGGTAGCCGTGTTGGTCTGCCATAGGCGAAACAAAATAGAAAATTCTTTCCAGTAGCACCTTAGAGACCAACTGAGTTTGTTCTTGGTATGAGCTTTCGTGTGCATGCACACTTCTTCAGATAAGACAGACCTATAATTGTAATTTACTCTTTCTGTCTATGTCCTTTTTAATTTTTTCACTAAGGGGACATAATTTAAAGCATAAAATTTATTCATGTTTCAGGGTATCCAGATTCCAAGGTTTTAGTAAACCTTATAACTTGGTAGAATATTTACCAACTATTTTAGGCACAGTTGATCATTTTGGGTACACTGCAATACATTATTAAAGATTATCCAAATTAGTTATAAGGCCTGCCACCCTTTCATATTTACAAAGTTCTTTCGACAATGCTGGTAAGGTTATACCATCTGCTCAGAGGCTCTTATCCTGCCTGCCCCCTGGAAAACCATACGTATTTCAATTACAGTGGTACCTCAGGTTACATACGCTTCAGGTTACAGACACCGCTAACCCAGAAATAACGCTTCAGGTTAAGAACTTTGCTTCAGGATAAGAACAGAAATTGAGCTCTGGCGGCGCAGCAGCAGCGGGAGGTCCCATTAGCTAAAGTGGTGCTTCAGGTTAAGAACAGTTTCAGGTTAAGAACGGACCTCCGGAACGAATTAAGTACGTAACCAGAGGGACCACTGTATTATGTATTGCTGTCACCAGGGGGTTCAGAGAGAGGGCGAAGAGCAATAGGACAAGGGGCAACCCTGCTCTGTGCTGCTTCTATCAAAATGGGATTCACATCTTAGGATGAACTATTGCAAAATTAAATAAAATAAAAAATTCCTTCCAGTAGCACCTTAGAGACCAACTACGTTTTTTCTTGGTATGAGCTTTCGTCTGCATGCACACTTCTTCAGATAATAATTTCATTGCAAAATTGGCACCCTATAATGCTTTGATTGTTGCTATAAATAGAGTTATAATACTCAAGTGAAGGAGCCACACCGCAACTAATGGAAATGGTGAAAACAGAATATAACAAATTATAGAACTGTAGAGTTGGAAGGGATCATAAGGGTCATCCAGTCCAACCCCCTGCAATGAATTAAGATTGTGCACTACAGATTGCACATTACAGATTCATACTATATGGTAAAATGAATGAAATATAAATACTTAAGTGCTATAATTCAACCCCTAGCTAATCTTACAGTTCATATTGTGAAAGCCCATACAAGAATAAAAGCAGAAACGAAAACAACCCAGTGAATTATTCTTCCAGTAATTTTTTTGGCCCAATAAAAGATAAATGCTCAGGTTAAAAGAATAATTATTCTGAGAAAACTTTGGTTCCAAGGTGTCAGGGAACTGCCACCTAGCCCGCTGAGGGGAACGGAGGGTCCGTTAGCTTACAGAGACCCCCAAAGCCTTTTGAGCAGCAGCACCTCTTCCAGCACGAAGAGCAGCCACACCTCCAGTGGGGAGGAAGGGGAAGGGGCCAGCTGGGAGAGGAGAGGGCTCGGGGATGCTGCTGAGAGCCCCAGCACCTCACCTCGTCCTGCTGGTCCGGAGGGTAGCACGCCATTTCCGGCGCCCCAATTGCGCAGAGGGGTGAATTGCAAGGAGGGTAGGAGGAGATCTGGGGTGCCAAAGCTCTTATGCTGGGGAAGGAGTTGGAAGGGATTCTGCCAGCAAGTGAGACAGACATGCTTTTGTAGCTCTGCACTGTAAACAGTTTTGCACATAAAAATTGCCAAAAGACTGTTTGGGCTCCTGCTTCGTTACTCATAAGCACCATCGCGTGAACCTTACACAAGGATATGATAATAACTTTGATTCTTCTGCCATCAGGCTCTCACTATTGAGCCACGAAAGTGGGTTCTGATGCCTCTCATTTTCAGATTTTTAAAAAATGCAACTTTTAAACAGAAAGCTCTCTCCTCCAACCTCAGAAAGTTTCTCACTATTATTCCATGTAGATCTGTAGCATATGTGCTAAAATTAAAAGCTGGAGCAAGTGTTCTTTTGCTCTCTCTGTCTTCTTGGCAAAGATGCAATTTCTCAGCTCAGGTGATGTTTACCTCTTCTCCAAACAAAATAATGTGTCATAAGTGCTAGGCCTCTGTGAACACCATGGAGAGCTTTTATAGCCCCGAGGAATACATTTGCAGAGACCCTGCAACACAAATAAAAACAGAAGCCAAAGCCAGTTTTCATTTTAAAGAACCACCACATGACAAACATCAGGTGGGTTGCTTTTTTGTCCTCTACAGCTGCTGAAATTGAAAAATCAAGTCCTATTTATGGATGAACCAGCTACAGATCCCAACAATGTTACATTAAAAAAAACCCAAATCTTACAAACTTAATTGTGTTAAAATTTGATTTTGCAATCCTGTAACCACTTACCTAGGAGTAGGTAATCACAAAGAGATTTACTTCAGAGCAGACATGTTTACCATTGTAATGTATGCTGCCCATAAAGTGAATTCTTTATGAATGCCTGGACTTCAGCTTCTGCACAGCAAAGACATACCTAAGCCTCTTTTCAAGGTTTTCACATTTTTATTTCGCCATTTTGTTGGAGGCAGGGATTCCTTTAACCTCCTCCTGCACTTACTGTATAGTAGGATGTGCAGGAAAAACTTTTGGTAGTATCCAGTGAAGTAGCTCCACAACCACAATGATTTCTGGCTGAACAATGGAACTGCCCCTCCCTCTTCTCTCCCTGTGTATCCCCTAAATCTGTTCAAAGTACAGTGGTACCTCGGTCTACGAACTATTCGGTGAACTAACTCTGCAAAACTGGAAGTAGGTGTTCCAGTTAGTGAACTTTGCCCCGGAAGCCGAACGGTGGAAGGGCACCGGTGGCAGGAGACCTCAGTAGGGAAAGCGTGCCTCGGTTTAAGAATGCTTTGGATTAAGAATGGACTTCTGGAACGAATTAAGTTTGTAAACCAAGGTACCACTGTATTCCCCCAACCCTCCAGAGATTTGGAGAGGACATGGGGCAATTAGGAGGGGAAGATCTACTGTGCAAACAGAAGTCCTTGCACTAATGCAAGTGCGGTGGACTCATAATCTGGTGAACTGGGTTCGCTTCTCCACTCCTCCACATGCAGCTGCTGGGTGACCTTGGGCTAGTCACACTTCTCTGAAGTCTCTCAGCCTCACTCACCTCAGAGACTATTTGTTGTGGGGGAGGAAGGGAAAAGAGATTGTTAGCCGCTTTAAGACTCCTTAGGGAAGTGATAAAGCGGGATATCAAATCCAAACTCTTTTTCTTCTTCTTCTTTGAACAAAATTGGACTTAGAAGGATGCTAGTTAAATTTGGTCAACTGTGTAAAAAAGAACATCTAAAAGGAAATTATGCTAAAACCCAATGTTGTCACGTTGAGTAAGAGGGTTACTAAGTCCAAGTGGTCATTTGATGGTCATATACTTGAGCAAGTACATATGTTTAAATATCTAGGGCTGCTTATTGATGAAAAGCTTTCATGGAAATGCTAAATGAATGCAATTAAGTTATCATCTGCCTGTTCTACTGGCCAGTTAGTTATACAGGTTTTTTTCCATTTGAAAGGGGGCAGCTAATCAATCCTGCCCTCAAGATCTATGTGCACAAATGCTTTACGGGGCTGAAATTTGGGGAACTGGTGTCAAATCTGAACAAGAAGTTCTACAAAATAGATTTATGAGGCAGATACTAGAGCTTTCTCCAGGGACTGCATCGGCTCATCATTGAGCTGTTGGGTCTCCCCTTGATAGCAGCCAGATTTGATCTAGCCTACCTTAGATACTGGGGTAGACTAAATGCCTTTGAGGACCATATTCTCACCAAGCTCTGCTGGTTGGAGCAATTAAGGACAGGAAGTTGGGCACAAAATGTCAAGATAAGCTTAAGGCTTATAATCTCTAAATGGAGAATTTAGACATTGGATCTTCTACCATGACACCAACCAGCATCTATTATTCTATCTGGTATCCTCAAATCAAGGACAACTATTCAAGGCCTCACTACCTTGAGACACTGACTATATGGGGCCTTTGTTGAACAGCTTTACTCTCTCATTTGCTGAACTGAAAATAAGTTTTAACTTAGAAACAAAACCAGATGATCTTAGGACAATAAAACATACGTTGATTAAGTGTGTTACGTTGGTCACAATGTGTTGCATTGGTGTATTACATTGGTCACAAAAATACATGCATCCCCCTGCATGAAATGAAATGGGGGGGCAGGTTTTAACTTTATTGTCTTCTTTGAGGTTTTCAGCATTAAAAGAAAATGTGATGAGATGTTACCTGATATGTTTTTTAACATGCAACATTTCTTGTGGCCAATGTACTGCCACAGAATACAAGTTGCATAGCATTTGTTGCCACGGTGTCCCTTAAAATGAATAGTGTAAGGAAGGGGTGGGGAACCTATAGTTCTCCAGATGTTGCAGGACAACATGTCCCACCACCCCAGGCCACTGACAATGTTTGCTGGGGCCGATGAATCAGAGTCCAAAGCAAAAAGAAAGAAAGAAAGAAAGAAAGAAAGAAAGAAAGAAAGAAAGAAGGGGGAAGGTTGTGCTGCCAGTCACCGATGCAGGATTCTATTTTAATAATAATAAAATACCTGAATAAATAAGGAATGAAACGTGATCATCCCAATGTGTTTCAAATATCACCTTTCTTTAAGGGATCGACTGAAAATTATGATGCACCCAATTTAACAACCATCCATGTATAGGCATCACTGCAGCCATGTAAAAGACAAGGTATATTTCAGTTGTATCAAGCTACCATGCAACAGATTTAATTTAAAAAAAAACTGCAAGAAAGGCTCACCTTTTCAACTTCATGTAATTTTCATTGGCTGCAGGTCTGCACTCTGCACGCTGGACTACTATTCCTTCCAGAGACAGTTTTTCTGAAATAGGAGGAAACCCAGATTACCAACGAAAGTCATATGAGTATGAATGGTATCCATTTTAACAAGTTGTATTTTTTATTTATGTTTTGAGTGTGATAAATTACTCAATATGCCCAAGATTTTTTCAAAACTGTTTTACTTCTGTAATAGAATCAGTCCAATCAACAATTCTAACAAAACAAACCATCAGGCTATTGACAGCACATGCTCTTGTATATGAGGAAAATGTTGTCAAACATCTTCAAAAGACTGCATCCTTTCCCCCATACACAGGTGTGTTTCTCCAGTATATGGGTATTGCCACTGATACCCTACAACCAGGTTATAGTTATGCTTTTGTAGATTCACAACACCAGCATACAATTTTGTTCCGTCAGCACAGGGGGATTTAGTAGCAATTTCATCCTCGGGAAAGAATAGCTCAAAAACGCAACGTACAGTTAACCTCAACACTGTATCAGCTCTATCTACTAGATATACTTATATAAATATAAAATATAGACAAACCATTTGCACACTTAGATGTAATCTTTGAAGTACGGTCTATTAAGCTGCTGGTTCCTATCTGTTCCTATTTTAGACTCATGCAAACATAATAAATAACAAGCCTATGACTAAGCCTCGTGGTTATGGAGGACTGTCTGAAAACGTGGAGATAATACCTAGATTCAGAAACTAGGCTATGAGAAGAAAATGCACAGCCCAGGTGGCAGTATTCTTAAAACCCCCTGGCTAGCTCTCTGTCCATCCTTGCAACTCCTAATTCTGTTGTGCAAGCATTGCCCTCGCTTGTATGCAGGAGGAAAAGCTAACTTCTTTTTTGGCATGTACATGGCGAGAGTAAATGCACCTATAAAACCTGTAAAAAGATTAGCATTGCTTGTTGTATGGCAGTGGATTTGGCACTAGCGGAAACTGTGTGGATAACACCTGAATTATATGAGTCATAGAATTGCAGGATTGGAAGGGAGCCAGAGGGTCATCCAATCCAACCCCTTGCAATGCAGGAATCTCAAACATTGAGTACATTTTGGCATGGAAGGGGCAGCCTAAACATTAAAAAGAATTAAAGTTAATATACTACTTGATTCTTGGTTACAGAAACATTCCTTAGTGCTATAGCTATGCCACAGCAAATAGCAAATAGCAAGTAAATGATGCTGAAAGAGTTAATTCCCCCCCTCCTCTTGCAGTGGAATACAAAGCTGCAGACCCAACCTTTCTTAAGCTAAGGAAGCAGACATCCAAACTTGCACAGCTTTCCTTGTCATATACCTTGTTGCAAATATTTGCAAAGGGAGAATGAATTGTTTAAGATATGAGCCTGAAAGTCATGGCTGCTACAAAAAAACAATGCTGCCTTTTCAATGCCATGTTGTGGTCATTTTCTCCATGGCTGAAGTGTTGCTAAGCTGTAATACTGTGTGATATATACAAAGATTTGTTACAAACCTACCAGCTTTCTTTCCACATTGCAACAGCAGTGTCATTTTAACCGGAAACTGAACTGATCGGTCAAATATAGCCATATAATTAAAACCAATTAAGTCATCTCTACTAGCAACATTTCTGCCAATAAAATTATTTTCTATTGAAGAAGAAAAAAATCCCAGACTGCTTTAGATGGTTAAAAAGCAGGCTTACCATACAAATCCATTTTATATAAAACACTGTTTTTTTAACGCTACGTTTAATTTTATGACAATATTATCAACTGTCATGTTTCAGAGCAAGGTGCACGAGCAAAATGCAACGGGACGACAAAAAGCTTTAAAAATGGTTGAAAAACATAATTATTAAAGGTTTTTGAGGTTACTGTTTGGTAATCCTTTTTGAAAAGTATTTTACAACAAATAGCTAGGATTGCTCCACCATTTCATAATTTTCAATATACTTTATTTCAACTTAATACCAAGGTGCAGGCAAACAGCTAATTTCTTTCTGCAGAAACGAAAGACACTTCTTAATCATTTAAACTTCAGAGTCTTCAAGAGGAAAAATAACTAAGACGCCTTTCTCCCCTGCCATCCTCTTGCCCTTATACGGTTAAATGCAAATTGCATCTTACAGTCACACTCCCAGTATCACACTGCACACATACAGCTTCTACGCCACCTACCGCAAGGCTGTTGCCGACAAGCTCATGCAATGCTTCCAGCACTCCCATTCTATCATTGTTCTAGAGCTGAATAAAGGTGCCTTTTTGACGAAATCTCCATACAAAGCAAAAGGAGGACAAAGCAAGAAAGCCGTCTTAAAGAACGGAGCACAAAACAAACAGGCGTGAAATGGAGAGCAACCAAAAATGCAACGACTCGGAAGGCACCGATCAAGGCAAGAATTGTAAAATGTCTCCAATTACTCTCAATGTTGGTGGATATCTGTACGTTACGCAAAAGCAAACACTAACCAAGTATCCAGACTCTTTTTTGGAAAGAGTGGTCAATGGAAAGGTTCTCTGTCCGTCTGATGCAGATGGCCATTATTTTATAGACAGGGATGGGCTGCTCTTTAGGCACGTTCTGAACTTCCTACGGAATGGAGAATTGCTTCTACCAGAGGGATTTAAAGAAAACCATCTTCTGGCACGAGAGGCAGATTTTTTTCAGCTTAAAGTGTTAGCTGATGCAGTGAAATTAAGGTGGGAAAAGGAGCAGCTCGCAGCCAGAGAGACTACCTTTCTGGAGATAACAGACAGCCACGACCGTTCGCAGGGCCTTCGGATTTTTTGCAATGCTCCTGATTTCATAACAAAAATAAAATCGCGCATTGTTTTGGTATCCAAAAGCAGGCTGGATGGCTTTCCAGAAGAGTTTTCAATCTCTTCCAACATTATCCAGTTCAAATACTTCATAAAGTCAGAAAATGGGACTCGGCTTGTTTTGAAGGAAGACAATACTTTCGTGTGCACCTTGGAAACTCTTAAGTTTGAAGCTATAATGATGGCACTGAAATGTGGATTTAGGTTGCTGACCAGCCTGGACTGTTCCAAAGGGTCAATTGTTCACAGTGATGCACTTCATTTTATCAAGTAATTACTTCTTCTCTCAATAGACAAAAGGCCACAAGCATGCAGCCTGTAAATCTAATTAAACTTCAAGACATCGCAAAATGATTTATTCAACTCTGTACACCACAGAGCACTGCTGCTAATGAATAAATGTGAGCTAATGGTATGTAAACTGTAACATCCATCTATGAGTTCTTTGTGCCTAAATTTATTAATAAAAGATATACTTACTAAACATGATTTTAAAAAATCAGACTGAATGCTGAAGCAATTTACATCTCTGTCTCCTCTCTCCTGTCTCAGAATCTAGCTACCAGTAAAATATTAGTATGTGCTTTTGTGGCTAATATGCAGTACATCTTATTTCACTCAAGAACGATAAAAGTGTTTTCTTTTCAACATACACAGTTTTCTAACTAAATACATCCTGGTTTTCAGATACCAATTAAGTTTCAGCTTTTACTTGCTGGTTTAAATGCAAGTCATACTGAATAATTACAGAAGATATATAAACATGCTCACTCCATTTCAATAAGCTATACAGGAGATTTTATCTTGTACTTCAAAAATATGATTTATATAAAGGAACCCAGTTTTGTCGTTTGTTGTAAAGATTATATACTTTGCAATGTATGTGATGAGTAAAATGCAATTACGCTGTTTCTATCTTGCTTACTAATTTCACATAGCTATTGAACTAAAAAAATATATTCAAACTTCGTTTCCACAAAGGGTGGATGCTGTATTGCAGGTCTTCCATATCAGCATGAAAACTTAAATCAACATATCAACATTGCAGTGGTTTGGTAGAAAACATGTTCTGGCTAGAGGAAAAAAGAAATGTAGGCAAATGCTCTACAAATTTTAAATTCTGAACTATAACTACAAGTGTTAGTTATGCCTATCTTGACTAAAACAATGAGCTGTACTTTTGATGACAATTATGTCTACAGGTTTTTTGCACTTCTATGAGTGAGAAAATGACATACAGTATAGAACCCGGTGATGTCACACAGAATTTTGATCTCCAGCAAGTTTAACACTAAGAGCTACTTAGTATTTGTAGAGGCCTTTTCAGAGCTCTACACATACATTAACTTGTTGCAATACTTCCAAATAATCAAGGTATGCCATAGTATGCAGAGTACATAGTGTGAGAGTATGAGCAGAGTATGAGAAATAATGGTTTGTCTAAAAGCTAAGCAGCAAGTGCATGGAAGAGGAGAGATTCATACTGGGGACTTTCCAATTTGTAGCTCAGTTTCTGATCAAAAGAGAGGTGCAACATACCAGATTGCCAATAATAAAGTTTTCATTTACCAACAAGGATGTAGAAATATCAGCTCTTATAACCTACCAATGCTTCTGAAGCGTATGTCCCAAAATAAGCACACTACCAACTACTTTTCATCTGTTTGGAATCACAAAATAGATATAGTGGGTGCTGTGCAGAACATAAAATGGATGTGGTCCCAGGTTGGTATACAGTGATCGGGACCCTGTTCCAGAGGAACAGCTATCAGTCTGCAAAACAGGGCTCTGTCCTTACTTTACCAATCATCAGCTGCCAGCACAAATCACAAAAGGCTTCTTTAAAAAACAACAACCACTTTTGATACAATGGATAAAGAGGTGATTTGCTAAAGATCAGAAAGATGGGGAAGTCTGTACAAGTTTGTCTGTATATGTGCATTAGGTCTCTCTCGCCCCCCGCCCCCCATTTTCTGGATTTAGTCTGACAAAGACGTTAGAGAAGTAGTTCCTAACTTGTGGGCACACAGAGCTATCCCAAGGGGTCCACAAGTAATGATCCTCGTCCAGCCAGCACTTGACTGATTCCCTCTGCCTCTTCACAGCAGCATCTCTAGGAGCCCTGCATGATCACTGGGGGGCTTGCGGTTGCTGAAAAGCACTGGTTATTGTTGTGGGTGTGGCCTGTGCCTTCCTCGCTTTCCTTGGTTGGTGCTTGGTATGAGGTGCACCTAGAAGAACCTGGGGGCAAGGCACAGGAATGCAGTGGTTTCTAGCACTGCTTCCCCTCCTTGCTGCTTTGCCTGAAGAAGCGTGTTGCACTAGGGCAGGGGTGGCCAACTTCCAAGAGACTGCGATCTACCGGTACTTACAGAGTTAAAAACTGGCAGTGATCTACCCCCTTTTTTGGGGTTCAGGTCAAAGTTGTTCAGCTTTTGGGGGGAGGAGGAAGGCCCGTTTTTTAGGCATTCAGATCAAAGTTGTTCAGCTTTTTTTTTTTTAGGGAGAAGGAAAGCCCCAGTTTTTGGAGGTACAGGGCAAAAATATTGAGCTTTTTTTAGGGGAGCCATAGTTGTTGAGCTTCTTTGGGGGGAGCCAGTGATCTACCACAGATGTCCAGTTGGACGTGCCTGCAATAGGGGTTTCCGGCCTTTACATTGCCCTATATACAGGGCTTCCTGGTAGGAGGCAGAATGGAAGTCTTCAATTTGATTTTAGTGGGCTCTGTGCTATGGACCATAAGTGGGGGTCAGGTTCATTAGTTTTGGCAATATTGGGGGTTCCTTTTGTTGCTTTATTGGGATACATTCCAGGGATAGGAGCTGCCTAATTCCTGGCGTGGGGGCTGGCTTGTTTTAAAGCTTAGTTCATTTGGGCTGTCTGCTGTTATGAGTTGCATTTGCGGCTCATGCCAACTGGCTTATAAAAAAACAAAAATGAATAAAATGTTAAGTATAAATAAAATAGAATCAAATCAACTGTTGCGTAGCTTTATTCACAGTGATAGGGATTTCATTGAAGTGCACAATTGATAGCTCTGATTTGACACAAAGGAACATATTACATTAGTGGCAATGCAAGTTCTCCTTTTCATTCTTTTGGGGATTGTTTCAATTGAATTCACTGGGGGGAAATTTGTATTTAGTTTGGTATGATTACTTGGGATTGCTGATCACTGGTTATACTGGATAAATAAATGAATAAATTTTTAACTATAAATTAAAATGGTATTTCATACCTTTTGAATAAATTGGGTTGATCAGATTTATATTTATGATTAAATTTATATTTAATACCTTTTGGAATTGGGTTGTTAGTTGGTGAGTATGATGGGGAATTAAATGATTTTTTGCTGCTTTCTTTGATTTTGGCACATTTTATTACGTATAAGATTTTTGCCATTATGTATTTTCTCAATTAACGGAGCCTAAAAACACGACAATTAGCATGTGGGGGGGTCCACATATTATTTTTTTAACTTTAAAAGGGGTGTTCATATTCATAAAGTCGGGAACCACCATATTAGAGGAATGAGAAAGGTTTGAGCATGGGAGAAAATTGTCTGGGATTGAGGAATGAAACCTAGTAGAGGTGCAATACTGGCTTCCCATAAGCTATGCTTGTAAATTCAGGAGCCAGGATCAAGAGAGTTTACTACCCCTCTACATATCCAGTGCAAATTCCTTCAAATGTGGTGCTACTCTTAACTATAGGGTTCAATGTTATATTTTTTGCCACAATTAAAGTCAAAAAAGGAAGGAAGGGGGACATCTTTCTAGGAAGGAAGGAAGGAAGGAAGGAAGGAAGGAAGGAAGGAAGGAAGGACACGTTTCCAAGACTGATCCAGATTTATATATTGCCTTTTGCAGGGAGCCAGGGTTCTCTCAACCCTAGTTCTGAATAGAATGACACCTGGGAGAGGGACAACATACATGGCAGTGCAGATACAAGCAAGGGCAAGAATGACACAGGAAAGGCTTTGCTTAATAACAGCTATCTGCGTGCGATAGCCTGAAGTTATTCTTTCGAAAACAGAAAATCCTTGTACCATTATAGTATTTGACGCAAATTCAGGCACAAGAAACTTAAAACTTAAGACAAGTATTTCTACTACTAAATAACTAAAACTTCAGCTTTTCGTTTCCATCCATTAAAGCCCCAGGGCCATATGCAGCCCACTGCCTGTTCTAGTAAGAACAGAACAGTTTCTGGGATTTTTGCCAGAAAGCAGAATTGGATTCCAATGGGAACTATGATTCTCAAAAGATAGATGCAGGACTACATCAGATGGCACAGGAAAGTGTGATGCGTGCATGGCTCTCTGACACACAAATCCCAAGGGCACAGCTCCATGTTTACTTACCTCTTAACGTGCTAGGCCTTGGATTATGCTCACACTTTAAAGGATTAAAGGCTTTTATGAATATTTTTACAACATTAGCCTGATCTTTCCTATTTGTTTCTGATCTGCTAACAATTTTGGCCATTATTGGTATATTTTTCCAGTAAGGTCCAAAAGAATGGTTATTTCTAAAAAGTGAAGCACTGGGTTATTGGGATTCTTTCAGCAGTTCACAGGTGACCTTTCAATTGAGGAGTGGTATCAGCCCACATTTCATGCAGACTTAGCCTTTTTGGATATCTCTTATGTCTGGGTTGGGCTGTGAGCCTGACAACTTGACAGCCACCAACCACTTTCATGAATATGATCTCTAAATGTGATGAAGCCGCATGAAGATCTTCTATTTGAGTTGTCCCAGGTTTTGCATTAAGAAAATACATACCAGATTGGTAGATAAAGCAAAGATTTCCTTTGATTTTAAAATCCATTGCTTAAAGAATAGGATATCTGGCAGCCAGCAGCCTCAGTAACTGCCCTAACAAATCAGAAATGGCTCTGCTTCCCGTGCTGTCAAAAATACAATTCTGTAACCATAAAATATGAAGGAGGCTTTTGCTCACAAAGTGTCACATCAAACATTTTCTCTGAACAAGTTTGCACTAAACCAGCAGTTACCATGACTGTGTGATTAGTTTTTTTAAGTAACTGCAGAACATTAAGACAATGACTGAAGCTTGCTATTAAGTCATTATATTAGAAGGCATGCATTCTCAGAATCGAACTGATATACCTGAGGGTTAGCTTCTCGTGCCATAGCATCATGGAAGAAGCTAGGATCATAGTGGGAGCTCTTTTGGCAACATGAAAACTACAGGTTGTAACTATGGGAATGAGTCTTGGGCTCATGGTCTCCTGCTCCCTTCTCCTTCCCCAGTGTGAAAGTAAAGAGATCAAAAGCTTTCACTTCCATTTTTTCCATTTCTTTCTCATTTAAATACAATAACATACAACTACAGTAACCCGAGGGACGCGGGTGGCACTGTGGTCTAAACTACAGGGTCTGCCGATCAGAAGGTCGGCAGTTCAAATCCCCGAGACCGGGGGGGGGGGCTCCCATTGCTCGGCCCCTGCTCCTGCCAACCTAGCAGTCCGAAAGCACGTCAAAGTGCAAGTACCTTCTAGCGGGAAGGTAAACGGCATTTCCGTGCACTGCTCTGGTTCACCAGAAGCGGCTTAGTCATGCTGGCCACATAACCCGGAAGCTGTCTGCAGACAGATGCCGGCTCCCTCGGCCATTAAAGCAAGTCGTCCGTGACTGGACTTAACTGTCAGGGGTCCCTTTACCTTTACAGTAACCTGTCCAGTGGTACATTTTTATTCACTTTCTTATGCAGTACAGAAGCAATACATTTATTTATGCATTATAAATTCAAATAGCCTCTCCACAGAGATTCTTGTGTTGAGGGTAGAATCAAAGTATATTCCATCTCATTTATAAAGGAAAAACAAGCGGTTTCACCAAAAGTGTCCATCCTTGAATTGCTTTTAATTACCCCTCTGTGGCAAGTAACGCATTGCAACAGAGCCACATTCGAAATATTATTTAACCAGATTTCAATGGGGATTTCTATAGACTGTGTCCAATATTAGGCTATTGTTAATTGGGCTAATGGTAACAGATAAAATACATGGGAAACTAAAGATGAAGAGTTAAATCAGTAATAATCCACTGGGCAAAAGATGTGGGGTATAATACAACTTGCGGATTGGGAAAGACTGTGGAGGGAGGAATTGAAATTTACAGCATGCTGTACGTTAAAAGAGAACTATGTGAAAATGATGTATGTATAGATGGTATTTGACTCTGGTAAGAATAGCAAAAATGTATAAAAATAATACTAACATATACTGGAAGTGTAAAGAGAAAGAAGGCACATTCTACCACATGTGGTAGACATGCAAAAAGGTAAAGGCATTCTGGGAAAGGATATATGATGAATTGAAAAAAATGTTTAAGATAACTTTTGTTAAAAAACCAGAAGCCTTTTTAATAGGTATAATAGGAGAAGAATTACCAAAGGATATGAAAAGACTGTTTATGCATATGACGACAGTTGCGAGAATGCTTTACGCCCAGGGATGGAAGGAAGAGAAAATACCAACGAAAAAAGAGTGGATTATGAAGACGATGGAATACGCTGAAATGGCAAAGATGACTGGAAGAATCAGACACCAAGAAGACAACAAATTTAATACAGAGTGGAAAAAATACATAGACTATATTAAATAACACAGTAAACACTTTTAGCAGGATTTTTATAACACTTGTAATCTGCAAAAACCAAAAGTCTAAAAAAATGATTAAATTAAAGTTAGATAAATGTAATCAAATGCAGTAAAGATAAAAAATGTACATTTTGAAAACCGGGGGAGAAGTCCAGGGGTTCAGAGAACGCCAAGTTTGTATCAGTGTTATTTTGTTTAAATGGATGTTTGTAATGTTAAAAAATATGAAATAAAATAAAATAAAATAAAGATAACAGATAGAATACTAAATCTCTGCATTTAAGGTTATTGTTAAATTTGGGTCTCATGATAATAAGGCAAGAGCTGAATTTGGTGGGAGGAGTTGTTGCATAATTTTGGAAATAACATAAAACACCTTTTCCCAAAAGGAATATAAAGGTAAAGGACCCCTGACAGTTAAGTCCAGTCGCAGACGATTCTGGGGTTGCGGCGCTCATCTCGCTTTACAGGCCGAGGGAGGCGACGCTTGTCGGTAGACAGTTTTTCCGGGTCATGTGGCCAGCATCACTAAGCCGCTTCTGGCGAAACCAGAGCAGCGCACGGAAACACTGTTTACCTTTCCGCCGGAGCGGTACCTATTTATCTACTTTTACTTTTTGGCATGCTTTTGAACTGCTAGGTTGGCAGGAGTATACCAACAGGCAATTCCACCATGCATGACAATATGAATCTATCTCTCCGCAGCCTTTCCAGTATAGGGGAGAGAACCTGGATCATGCTTTGAATTGGTGAGAAAAAGAAAAGAAATCATGTGCTGTTGGGTTTAAATGTCTCCAAGTATCTGTTAGGCCCCATTAGGCAATTATGCTCTGCAACTGATTATCATGGCTGCTTCTTAAAGAACAGGAAGAGCTGTGATCTATGAAGTCATTAGGGCAGCAGTTATAACTGAGCCTTCTCTGAAGTCATTCAGTTTTTTGCAAAGTGTCCTTAAGAAAAGCATGTTGGCTGGAATTTGGTGCATATATGCAAGCCAGAATTATAAAAAGAAACCTGCCATTTATCTCTGCTAGATTTTCCCATCTGAAATGGGCATTGCTTAGTGAAGAGGGTAGCTACACCCCTGGTTTTGAAGAGGCAGGTGTGCACAGTTGCTCACTGAGCCATCAACCCTCAGGTAAAGGTGTTTTGGAGGATTTGTGTTGATGAGATTCCTGCAACACAATTGTGTCCCAGGTAATCTCACTGTATGGCAGCCTCAGTTCAAGTTCTTTTAACTGCTGAGCCCCTCTTTGTCATTGAAATGAGATAATTTTTAAGGAGGACTAGGTAGTTGTCATGTCTGTGCTGGGAGATCAGCAAACTGTTTTGTGACTGTGACTGCATGGAACAGCCTTCCAAGCTTGCAAACTTGGGTCTTCCTGGAGGCTTTTGTTAAACACCAGACTAAGATCATTGGTAACTATTAAAAAATAAAACAGAACCAACCTTGCCAAACAGGCAACCTTTAACTGCCTTGGGAGCAGGAAGTCGCGCATCTGCAAAATAATACCAGCAAGAAAATGACCTCCCACCCTAAATTATATGGGAGCAATGAAAAAAGTTTGAGGTAGGTCTCTATTGGAGTTCTGATACTCACAAATCCTTGGACTCAGATTTATGGAATTCTCTGTCTTTTGCACCAGATCATGCAAGTCTGTCCACCCTCCTACGATTTGTTATACTTCACAAAATTTGAAGTGATTTTTTGAAATGAAGATAACTTCCTTGTGAAATTCCCTCACCAAGCATTTGCAAACTGCAATGATATTAAGTAGCCAAAGGAAACCAGAAATACAGTACATCTAAACGTTTTAAAAGTTTCAATGTAACTACCTGCATAAACTCTAGATTCTGAACAATTCAAGAAATTTGTAGCAATGAATCAGTTAGTATTGTTTTTTATTATCTCCGTAAACAAGTTATTGCAGCCAACACTTACCGCTGTTGCTGATTTCAGATTTTTCATCTGTCTGGCTTTCTGCAAATGACAATAGAACAAGGTTTAGGACTTCACAATTCAATATTAAGAGTGTTCCTCTTTGAAACTCAACCTTATGGAACGCTATAAACTCCCTGTAGTGCAGTCCTGAACAACGTAAGGCTTTTCAGTCAATCATGATCTACCGTTTGAAACTCTTTCTAAAACCCAAGACCAGATAACTTGAGAAACAAAGATTTGTGGGCTGGGCTTCCAGGAGGACAGTGGATCTGAAAGGGGAGGGGAAGAATGTGCCATTTCTGGACCCAAAGTGGGTTCATACCAAATACAAGTCAAAGCAATATTCCATTACAGTAAAAATTGTTATAATCAAATAAACATACTGTACTATTTCAATAATCAATGCCAATTCCTAATAATTCAATATACACCATTATAATGGCAGCATAAATAGAAACTCAAAAACTCATTTATCAAAAACCACTAATAGCATTCAGAAACATAAATGCAAATAAACGAGAATGACATTATAACAAGTACAACAAATTCCCATGGAGGTAATTGTTAGTCTGCTGCAGCAAAAAGCAACAACAGGTTTGGTGGGCTCTTGTAGATTATTTATTATGAATTTATTATGATGCGCTTTCATGGACATATTATTATTAAGAACTATTACATGTATATTCCAGATTACATCCAAGGAACTAGTGTAGCATTCATGGTTCTCCTCTCCACTTTATCCTCACAAACGACTGTGCAATAGGTTAGACAGAGAGAACATAAGTATAAAGTCACCAAACAGGCTTCATGGTTGAGTAGGGACTTGAACACTGGTCTTCAAGGTCCTAGTCCAGGCATAGGGAACCTTCGGCTCTCCAGATGTTTTGGACTACAATTCCCATCATCCCTGACCACTGGTCCTGTTAGCTAGGGATCATGGGAGTTGTAGGCCAAAACATCTGGAGAGCCGAAGGTTCCCTATGCCTGTCCTAGTCCAACACTCTAACCACTACAAGACACTGGCAAAAGCAGTAAAAGTTTATGCCATTATGTGGGTTTAGAGGGATAGAGATATACAGCTATATTTTTCTTCTAATGCTAGCATGAGATTACTTCTTATCCACAGATTCTTGAACACAATACATATCACTTTGTGCAAGGATCTCTCCCGTGGAACAGACAACTGATCCTGGATCCATAGAAAGCAGATGAGTTTGGAACAGGTGTGCTAAGTTCAGAAGTCTTAAAACACTACTTTAATTGAAAGTTCTGAGAACTGAACCTGAAATCTTTAAATGCAAAACATGTGATCTACCAAGCTGTTACTTTACTCATATCTGAAAACTGCAGCAATGAACCACCATTGTGTCTGCTTTTTTTTTTTTTACTCTACAGCAGCATTTTACTGCTGTTAGGCTGATAGAAATGCCAGTCTTAATCTAAAATAGTGTGTAATTGTTCACCAGGTTACACAGTAAGTGTATATTTGGGAAAAGAAACACCTAATTTGCTCATGGTGGCCTATTAATATTGAAATATATGCAAGAGACGTAGAACTGGGACAGCAATAAAGACAAAATAATGGGTAGCACAAATTGCACTGTTGCATGGCAACCAGTTATGTACATATGGCGATGTTTACAGAACAAAATGTAGTTTATATTTCATGCACAAACAACAACAAAAAATAGCTCAGCAAAGTCAAATAACTAGGGCTCACATTTACCAGCCAACTAAGCAGCACCCCCCTTTTTAAAAGAGATATTCCAGTTCTGAGAACAATAGACAATAGTCAAATTTAAAATCAACTATATAAATAAATCATATCAAAGTCTGTAGAGGCAGGCAAGGATCAGAATAATAAGGCCAAAGCATCTGGTCCCTATTAACAATCTAGCTGTCATTTTCCAGGACCGTTGTAGTTTCCAGACCATTTTCAAAAGGTAGCCCCACATATATAACATATTACCTTGAATCAAATGCATGGAATTGATAGCCAAATGGCACTACACATGGGAAGGGGGCACTAGGCACCAAAGGCTTTGATGAAACAAACATTTTATGTGGTTCCCTCTCATAACTTATGTGACCCAACATCAGGGTTCAATTCTTCCACCCACTGTCCATACTAGACCCAACCTCTTCCCATCCAGGGCTACTGATGATGAATGAGTATGCCGATAACCCACTCGCTACATTCCAAGCCAATGATTTCAGAGAAAGGTCCAACAAATTCCTCCATTGCCTCCCACATTTTGCTTCCCAAAAAGTGGAAGAAGCAACAAGGGGATCATCTGTCTTGGACCTGGTCCTCACCAATAGGGAAGAATTGATCAACAAAGTGGAAGTACTGGAAAATTTGGGGGGACGTGATCATGTCCTCCTGGGATGCAGAGGCAAGGGAAAGCTAAGTGGAGTCAGACATGTACTCTGGACTTTAGGAAACCCAATTTCAAAAAGCTTAAGGAGCTTCTTCTTTTTTAATGGAGAAAGACTGTTTTCTCCTGCTCCAGACAGTAGGATTCGAACCAACGGCTTCAAGTTACAAGAAAAGAGATTCTGAGAAAACATCAGGGAGAATTTTCTGACAGTAAGAGCTGTTCAACAGTAGAACAGACTCCCTTAGGAGGTTGTGGACTCTCCTTTCTTGGAGGCTTTTAGCAGAGGTTGGTTGGCCCTCTGCCATGGATGCTTTAGTTGAAATTCCTGCATTGCATGACTCTCGGGATCCCTTTCAGCTCCACAGTTCTATGATCTGGTGGGCCACCATGAGAACAGGATAATGGGTTAGATACACCATTTGCCTAATTCAGCTGGCTCTTCTTATGACATTTTAAAAGAATCTATCTACAAAAACATTCAGAGTTTAAAATTTTAGAATTCTGGCAATTGCCATTATTTTGTTCCATACTAATTGTTTAGGCTACACCACAAGAATCAAAACAGAAAAGTCCAAACCAAAGAAACCATCTCAAGAAAATCTGGATGTAGAAGTTCAATTTAGCAAACATCTCTCAATTTGCAAAACTTCAGCTAACTATCAATCTTCCTCCAACTTACCCAATGAACTCTCTGTAAACACGGTTAACATCTGTCCTCCAACACTTTGTAAGAGAAAAGGGTGTTCTCTGGGTGCACTGATGGAAGTTGGCTTCCCACCAATATCATCAATGTTGGCAAGATCTTCATTCAAAGTGAAAGATACCTGAAAACCAAACACTGCAATAAATATTTCTTATGGAAAAGGAATTGTCAACTGCTTTGGAGAATTAATTCATTGTTCAATGTTGTTGGCATCAGTCTGTCTCGAGAGACAAAGGAAGAGTGTGCCATTGGGGGTAAAGTGCTGCTTCCCACATTGTTTTTGCTGCATTACCAGCATCGACATAACCTCTCCAGGGCACAAGCCTGTATATATGGAAGTCCTGGGCTGCCCAGACAACAACAACAGTCTTGCTGATATACTACTTTGCTTTCCTTTGGACTACATTTGACACCAGCTTGGCTGCAGGAGTTTCCAGAAGGAAGCATAGAAGATGTCTAGGGACTCCACTCTGGATTTGTGTAGGGTTTACAGCGAGACATGAGCATCCAAGATGCTATGTAATGGATGAATACTCGCAACATTCTAAGAAAGAATCTTGTGAGGACATATAGCTTGTGGCTGAGACAGCTGTGTAAGCTAGTACAGTTATGTCAGTTAATAGCAGTCTTTTTGTGTTGTTAGAGGAGCTGAGCAGGGGGTCTGTTCTGTTCTGTTCTGCTGCTGCCTGCCTTAGAGTTAGTCAGAGTCTGCAAGAGTTTTAGTCTTAGTGATAAATTTATGTAAAACATTAGTAACATAAGTACCGTGTTTCTCCTAAAATAAGACATAGCCATAAAGTAAGCCATAGCAGGATTTCTATGCATTTACGAAATATAAGCCATTCCCCGAAAATAAGCCATACCCCGAAAAAAAGCCAGTGATGCGGCACCTTTCATTAAAACAGCTTGGAGAGGCGTGGCTATGCAGCGTACAAATGCGATGTGGTTAAAATAAGGCATCCCCTGAAAATAAGCCATACTGTGTTTTGTTGAGGGGGAAAAAATATAAGACGGTGTCTTATTTTAGGAGAAACACGGGTAATACCTGCCTGCCTTGTACATATGAACTTAATCTAACAAGTGCAAGGACACAGTAAGTGAGACTTATTGCTACCGGTATTTAAACATTAAAATAGTGTCTTGCATTCTTTTTTACAGGAGGGGAAAAGGAATAAACAAAAGGGTTAAGCACCCCAATCTCTAGCTTTCACACAAGCTCTGTTAAAGGGAATTAATAAATGTTAGTTTATTTAGCAATTATATTTAAGTTTCACAAGTGTGAAACAGAAAAGATAACATGTACCTTCTCAGAAAAGGATTATACTGTTAGATGAAATGGCACTGGTATAAATACAACACAGAACATAAAAATATGTAACCCATCTATTCCAATATACTCCAATACAAAATATACTTTCATAACATTTGCATTTTATCTACTTACTTCTGTTCTTCCTTGATTCCTATGAAAAAAGCAAAAGGATATAGTATTTTAATTATTTCTTATAACTATTGGAGTACAAGGAATAAAAATAAATCCCTCCTGAGGAATCTAAATGCTATATAACTGGGGAATCATTGTGGTATTTTCAGGGCTCTCCCCTCCCTCTGCTACCTAGGTTTCAACTCCAACAAAGAGAAACCAGCCAGTTCTGTGATACCAGCAGCACTGGAGGCAGTCCATCCAACCAGCGACCCTTGAGCCAGCGAGTCCCCAATTGGGACAGCCAGAATTCACACGCTCTGAGCCTGTACCCAGCTAAGGAACTGAAAGCCCTCTACATCAGAGCATCAGCAGAGGCAATAAGCCTAGATTAGAGGGAAATGATGAAAGGCCTCTTAAGGATGCAATAGGCAGGACAAATGCACACATGTATTTCAATGCTATAGATGGTTTGGGCTCCAGTTCCATGTGCAGAACATAGTTTCATCACAGAACTGGTTTTTTTGGCTTTCCTCTTTGCATCGCCTTGCTCCCTCCCACTAAATCTGCTCCTGATGACTGGGGGACTCTCACATGCGGTGAGAGAAGTTGCAGCAAGAAGAGGACTCACCCTTAAGTATAAGTGCATTTCAGTTCACACAGAACCCATTTGGATCCAAGGAAATGAGACCAGGAGACTGGACTCGGTAACTGAGATGGACTTGCAACTAGACTATTGTCAGAATCTCAATCAGCACCATGATGGTCACAAAAAGGGGCAAATGACCCAAAGAATTACACAGTGAAATGGAATGCAATCGGTGTGTCCCACTCAGCACCGTATAGGACAATCCTGTCCAATTTTGGTCACTGTTTTCAAAGTAAGATGGATTCAAACCAGAAAGTATTCAGAGTGTTCAAAACGGATAAAATGTGTGAAAAATGAGAGCCAGAGTGGTGTAGAAGTTAGATTGCTGGACTAAGACCTGGGAGACCAGGGTTCAAATCTCCTGGTAGCCATGAAGCTCACTCTCACTCTCACTCAGTCTAACCTACCTCACAGGGTTGTTGTCAGGACAAAATAGGGAGAACTATGTGTATGCCACCCTAAGCTCCTTTGAGGAAAGATGGGATATAAATAAAAATAATAATTTGAGGATATGTCAATGTCTTACTTTCTGTTTGCTTGGGAAGTTGCACATTCACATTTATTGAAGGAATCAAGCCACGTTATTAGTTTAGGGAACTGTTCTGTTATATGAAGTTTGGAGGAAGGGAGCCTATTATAACTGTGGGCCCAAGTGATCTTTTGAAGCAAGATCAAATATTCCCTCTCAATACTGCCGTTCATTTGTACATCTGAAGTATACAATTTCTCCAAAATGACCATATCCAGAGCCAAATGGACAAGGCAGAAATATAAAAACCGGCACCTGGCTTATCTGGGCAGGATTGTAGGGCTCACAGGGCATATTAAAAGGCCTCATCTCAAAGGCTGTTTTAAAACCCAGACTGTGTTATTGTAAAGCGGTGCCTGAGTATCACACACAATCATAATCATGATTCAGGAGCAAGAGCAACTATACTATCAGATGTGTCTCAAATAAGAAAAAAAACCTGTAAGCCTAAAAGGTTTCACAGCAGTTCCTTCTCCACCCTACCCCATCCACTACCCATACAAAAGAAAATCTGAATGTAAAATGTAAGCACTCTTACTTGGCAATTCTTAGCTTGCCAACTTCACCTCTTCCTGAAGCTTTATTCCACTGTTGTGATAAGTATTTTGGAACCTATAACAAAAGGCAATAAAATAAAATAAAATCCAGTAAGTACAGAAAAGAAATATGTACTTTAATTTTCTCTCTATTCCCCCACTCTTTAAATCCTGAGACAGGAAGAACTACCGGTACATCTTTCAGGATGTAGAAGAAAGCAACACTAAATCAAAATATATTCTAGATTGCTTTCTTAAGCAGTAAAGAACAAAGAGAACATTAGCATTACAATATAATCATATTCCCGAATTTCAAACAATATAATTACAAATCAAACAAAGCACTGATCACAATTTGTAGCACTATTGTTTTAAAATGAATTACAAGAGGGAGAACAGGATGTGCATCACCTTTACTTTTTATTAACAGCATAATGATTGGCACACTAGTAAGAGAGTTTTCAAACACAATACATTTGTCTATAGACTACTAACACTGCAGAAATTAATGAAGGTTTTTTTAAATTAAATAAATCCAATCTTTGTATCTTTTCCTTGAAATTGATATAATTCATTATTTTTTTCATTATAATGCTATAGCATATTCCCAACAATACTACCAAATTTGTTTAGAAACATGGGCTAAGTTCTGTTTTGCCAAGCTTGATCCTTTCTCTCTTCCCACCCATCACCCTAATTTACAAACCCAGTAAAAAAAAGAAAGTGAATGTTTAGGGCCAAAGACTGATGATGGGAGAGCCATGAAGACAAAGGAAAGTGCAGGTGATGTGAGAAAGACTGCCAGAGGATTTGAAAATTCAGCTAGGTTTGTGTTTTTTGTTGTTTTTGTTGTTGTTTTTCTTTGATGGGGGTATAGGAAGTTGGAAATTAAGTTTTTAAAAGGAGCAAACAGAGCAGTTTAGCACCCAAGTAATCAAAGTCAATAGCCAATATCCTTCATAATCCAAAAAAGCAGAAGCACATGGGGAGGGTTGCTCTGGCCAGGTATGCCCCCTCCCATATTCTCTCTCTCTCTCTCTCTCTCTCTCTCTCTCACACACACACACACACACACACACACACTTTCCCCCTCCGCTTTAAATTCTCTCTCCCAGGAGCTTCCTAACAGGGCAGAAAAGCCTCATTGGCCATGCTCTCATTTCATTTCTCCCCAACACCACCTACTCCCATTTTTTGTCCTCAGAAGAGGCTGAAAAGCCTTCTGACATGCATGTTTGTGCACACTTTCTCCTACACATCCATGCTTCTCCTTCCCCCAACACAAAAAGCAGACCCTCAAAAAGCAGTTCTATCAGGTGCTGTGGTGACGGATAAGGAGGGCAGGAAAACCAGTGGCAAGGAGGCTACGATAGCTCACTTCCCCACTAATTCAAGCACCACACTTCAGCAAAAGAGAAAACTAACAGAACCTGGCTTCCATTGCCAGAATGAGGCAGGGAGGTGTGTTCAGGCTCCCTTCTCCTTGCATAGAAATAAACAAAAAACCTGTCTTCTTCATTTAGCAACACAAAGATGTCAGTAACAGCATCCATGGTCAGAAAGCCTGCCACAGTCAGAAACACAAGGTGTTTCACGGCCAGAAAACACACTAGTGTTAAAAAGCACTGCCAGCTTTACCTATGTGTAGTCCACCACTGTTGCTCAGTCCGTGCATTGTCCCCACTCCAATCTTTTTTGGTGGGCCAGAATTTATTTATATTATTAAATTTACTAGCTGAAAGTGCCCAGCCTTACCAGGGAATGCTAAGAAACCAAATAATATAGAGATTTTTAAACAGATAGTGCAATTTGTAAGTTTTACGGCCATAGTGACCTGGGGAACACCTGACCCAGATACAGCCTCAAATCAATTTGGGAGTGTGGCTTAGGCAGGGATTTATAAAACCTATCTAGTCAGGAAAAGGGCAGGGCAAGGAGACGCCACCTCTCCTTTCCTCTTTGTCTGACTACACTGCAGAGAGCAGGAGTCTTCAATTCTGCTGGGTGCTGCTTTGACAATGCACTCCTTGCAGGAAACATGCTGGTGAAACAGACTCCTGCAGCCAGGACTGCACCCTTGGAGTGCAATTTCTACAAGCTGCTGCATATGGTGGTCTGCTGTGCCAGGCCTGCTTGGCCTCCCCATTCTGCTGTTCCTTCCACCCAGATATTAAAAGCTTCCCAATACAAGGTTGACTTCAGATGTCTACAGAAGGTTGTATAATTGTTATCTCTTTGACATGGGAGGGTGTACTGCAGAGTGGGCACCGCTACCAAGGACCTCTGCCTGGTTCCTGTAACTTCACTTCTTGCAGTGAGGGCCCTCAGAACTGGGCCTCAGTGTGCAGGCTGAACAATGGGGGTGGAGACACTCCTTCAGGTATACAGGACCAAAGTCATTTGTGCTTGGAAGCATACTGGGAGCCAATGTAGATCTTTCAGGACCAGTGTTATATAGTCTCAGTGGCCACTCGTAGTCACCAATCTGGCAGCCACATTCTGGATTAGTTGTAGCTTCCAAGTCAGCTTCAAAGGTAGCCCCACGTAGAGCACATTGCAGTAGTCCAAGCAGGAGATAACCAGAATATGCACCACTCTGGCAAGACAGTGTGCAGGTAGGCAGGGTCTCAGCTGGCATACCATATGAAGCTGGTAAATAACCACTCTGGACACAGAATTAACTTCTGCCTCCATGAACAGCTGTGAGTACAAAATGACCCCAAGGCTGCACATCTTGTCCTTCAGAGGCACAGTTACCCCATTCAAAACCCAGGAGTCCCCCACACCTGCTCGCCCCCTGTCCTCCAGAAACAGTACTTCTGTCTTACTGGGATTCAACCTCAATCCGTTAACCACCATACATCCTTCAACTGCCTCCAGACACTCACACAGGACGTTCACTGCCTTCACTGATTCCAATTTAAACAATGGGTAGAGCTGAGTATCATCCACATATTGGTGAACACCCAGCCCAACCCCCCTGATGATTCCTCCCAACGGTTTCATATAGATATTGAAAAGAATTGGGGAGATGATGGAGCCCTGAGGCACCCCACAAGGGCCCTGGCCCTGAAGGCGCTGTGGAAGATGAAGCATGTTTTTTCCTTGGTGTGTCGGGCACTGACAGGGGAGGGGCACCCTCTGCCACCAGCGCCCAGCATGTGAAGGAACAAACTCAATCGGCCATGGCCTTCCAAGGTGCTGGGGTGAAACTGCCACTGCTCCTGCCAAGTGAGCTGAGGTGGTTTCACCCTGGCACCTTGTGGAACCAGGCCCAATGCAGCTTGTTCCTCCCTCCGCTTTTCAACATTGCAATGCATCACTATATCATGATGGTTAGCTGGTGATACATCGCAATGTTGAAAAGCTGATATCATCCAGTCCTAGCAAGGTCCCTGCAGACTGGAAGCAGGCAACTGTTGCCCCCATCTTCAAAAGGTGGGGAAATGAAGACCCAGGCAACTACTGACTGGTGAGCTTGACGCTGATACTAGTAAAGACCCTAGAACAGATAATTCAACTGTTGGTCTGTGAGCCCTTAGAAAAGGATGCTATGAATTCAGTATGGGTTTCTCAAAAACATGTCATGCCAGTAGAATCTCATTTCTTTTTTTGATATAGTTGCAAGCTTGGTGGATCAGGGGGATGCTGTGGATGTAGTATATCTTGTCTTCAGTAAGGATTTTGACATTATATTAATGCGAGGAAGCTGGTAAAATGTGGGCTGGACAAGGTAACTGTTAGGTGAATCTGTAGCTGGTTGACTGACTGAACCCAAAGAGTGTTCACTAATAGTTCCTCATAATCCTGGGGAAAAGTGACAAGTGGGGAGCAGCAGGGTTCTGTCCTGGGCCTGTTGTTGTTCAACATCTCTATGAATGTATTGGATTACGGAACTGAACAGATGCTCATCAGATTTACAGATGAGACAAAACTGGGAGGGGCAGCTAATGGTTCAGAAGACAGAATTGGGATTCAAGATGACCTTAACAGATTTCAGAACTGGGCCCAAACAAAATGAATTTCAACAGGGACAAATGTCAGGTCCTACACAGGAAGAATCAGCTGCACAAGTATAAGATGGGATTCACCTGGGTTGCAAGCAGTGCTTGTGAAAAGGATCTAATGTCTTAGCATGCCACAAGCTGAACATGAGTCAACACTACACAACAGCGTGATGCAGCAACAACAAAAAAGCTAATGATACTCTAGGCTGCATCAACAGAATAGTGTCCTGATGAAGTACCAATGGCACTGCTCTATTTTGCTTTGATCAGACCACAACTGTAATACTGTGTCCAGTTCTGGTCACGACAGTTTAAGAAGTATATTGAAAAGCTGGAACATGTGCAGAGGAGAATGAGCAAGACGATCAAGGGTTTGAAAACCAAACATTAAGAGGAACAGTTGAGGGAATTGGGTATGCTTAACCTGGAAAAAGAGGAGACTGAGAGGAGAGCCATCTTCCAGTATGCAAAGGGCTGCCATGAGGAAGATGGAGCTAAGATTGTTTCCACCTGCTCCAGAAGAGGGTAAGACTCAAACCAATGCCTGCAAGTTGCAAGCTGCAAGTTGGGACACTGAGGTCCAGTACCGAGGGCCTTCTGGCAGGTCCCTCCCTGCGAGAAGTAAGATTACAGGGAACCAGGCAGAGGGCCTTCTCAGTGGTGGCGCCCGCCCTGTGGAACGCCCTCCCGACAGATGTCAAGGAAATAAGCAACCATCTGACTTTTAGAAGACATCTGAAGGCAGACCTGTTTAGGGACGTTGTTAATGTTTTATCGTGTTTTTGATATTGGGAGCTGTTTTATTGTGTTTTTAATATTATGTTGGGAGAGTGGCTGGGGAAACCCAGCCAGATGGGTTATTATCATTATATTATTATTCCGGCTAAACATCGGAAAGAGCTTTCTGACGCTAATTAGCTCCCTCGGGAGGTGGCGGGACTCTCTTTCCTTGGTGGGTTTTTAAGCTGAGGTTGGATGGCCACCTCTCATGGTGGGGGGGGGGGAATTAAGTTGAGATGCCCGAGTTGCAGGGGGTTGGACTAGTTGACCCCCGGGGTCCCTTCCTATCCTCTGCAATTCTATGAGGGGGTGGGGTCGTCAACCAGCAGACGCCCTCTTCCCCCCCCCCCGGCCCCCGAAGCTCCGTTGGTCAGAGCAGAGGGGGGAGGTCGTCGGCCTGATGCCCCTCAGAAGGCCCGGGGGGGGGGGAGGTCGCTTCAAACCTCCGTGTTTCCCTCAGTTTTCGTATGGGGGCGGTGGGGGGCGGGGACGCTTATGCCGGCGACCCTCTCTGGGAAGCTGAGGTGAATAACCTGGTGTCAGTATCAATAGCCGGGGCTCACCTTGACGAGCCACATGCCCGTGTTCTGCTTGGCCCCGGCCAGGTCCAGCTCCCCCTTGTCGCTCATAGCGGCCTCGAAGCGAGCGCGCCCTGAGGGGAAACAGCAGGTTACCCGAGCAGGAACCGGCGGCGCACTCGCGGCTACGGAAGCCCGCAGAGGCTAAACATCCTACGTCCCTTTTAACGCACACGCCGCGCGAACGCCTCGCCGGCAGAACGCGCGCGTCGACGTCACCCGAGGGGCGGGGACTGCCCAGCGTCAGCTCCGCCCACTGCGAGGGGGGGGGAAAGGAGGGCGGAGAATGGGCGCCTGTTGTTGGGAGCGAAGAAATGCAAATTGTATTGCGTCGGGTTGTATTGCATTGTATATAAAAATAAAATTGTTTTAGGGACTATAAAGAAAACTGCTCTTTCTAGGAACGGAAAGGGGGTGGTTTTTTTTTTTTGCGAACGGTACCTGCCTCTCGAGGAAACATGCAATAGGGATCGTTATTGATCTTGCTTGAAAAGCTCCACAATGGGCACAAGGTGGGGAAATAGCTCTCCCCATCCTCTGCTGCCTAGCAACCAGGACCAGGTAGCGCCAGATATTCTTGGGCGCAGTTTTTCCTCATCCCTTGCAGATGGACGGACTGCGGCTCTTGGCTCTTCTCAGCAATAGCGGTGGCTGGTGATGGTCTGTGTAGGAACAATGATGTAAAAAGCAGCCTGTCTCTTCCCCTTCTTGCCTTTAGTGGTATCTGAAGAAGTGTGCATGCACACGAAAGCTCATACCAGGAACAAACTCAGTTGGTCTCTAAGGTGCTACTAGAAAGAATTTTCGATTTTGTTTTGCCTTTAGTGGTTGCTGCTAATGGGGCTGCAGGCATGTTTGTGAATCAAATGCCTTATGTTTCCAGTGCTCTCAGCAGAGCCCAAGCAATGCCCGTGTACCGTTTCACTATTCAGAAGTGGGAAGCATGTAACAATTAATTCTCACATGGAACGCAGCAGCTGAAAAAAATAGATGGCATGTTGGGAACGGATTCAGATTCCAGAGTAATCACATGATAATACAAATACTTCTCTAATGCCAACTAGTTTTTTTAAAAAAAAAAAAAAAACCCACATCCATTTCATTTAGCCACAAAGAGGTTGACTGATCTACTAGATTGGCGCTGTGGTCTAAACCACAGAGCCTAGGGCTTGCCGATCAGAAGGTCGGCAGTTCGAATCCCCGCGACGGGGTAAGCTCCTGTTGTTCGGTCCCAGCTCCTGCCTGCCAACCTAGCAGTTCGAAAGCACATCAAGTGCAAGTAGATAAATAGGTACCGCTCCGGCGGGAAGGTAAACGGCGTTTCCGTGCGCTGCTCTGGTTTCGCCAGAAGCGGCTTATGCTGGCCCCATGACCTGGAAGCTGTCTGCGGACAAACGCCGGCTCCCTCGGCCTATAGAGCGAGATGAGCGCTGCAACCCCAGAGTCGGACACGACTGGACCTAACGGTCAAGGGTACCTTTACCTTTTTAAATATAACTTAGGAAATAAATGAATCTTAGATCTATAGATTTCATTATTTGTACCCACAGACATCCTTCTTCTTATTTATTTGTCTGCCAGGAAAACCTATGTATCTATCTGCTGCAGAGTTATTACTGGTTGTGTGTGATTCTGGGCACTTTCTATAAGACATTCATATATACATTGGAATGGCTGACAATCTGTTTAACAACAAACTTTGAACCTTCTCAGCATTCACTGGTGGTTAGGCTTGTTCATTTGAACCAAAAGGGTGTATCCTGCTGGTCCAACAATTCATGTTTTGCCAGATAGGATGCAGGTTTGTCACGTATCCAATTGCATTTGATTGATGACAAAGTCATTTAAGTTACAACTGAAAGCTGCAGCATTATTCTACAAATTCCCAAGAGAGCTCTCTCTAAACAGCTTTCAGGGTTGGCTCAGATAGAAATAATCACATTCCCCGCATTGAAGGAATGCCAATTAGTAACCAAAGAGTAATTTAATTTTAAATTGGGATACCCAAAGCAGGTTTTGCTAAACACCTGTAGAAATTAGTTCCTAGTTGTCCAGTTTTTATGCATAACTAATGCCTTGGTACCAAAAAAAATAATAATAATCCACTGTCTTTACAGATGATAAACTATTGTTGACAGCTATCGGGCATTTTATGCTTTAGCTCCCAAAATTATGCTGTAGGTTAGCAGGAAATGCTGATTGTTTACACACTGGATGGAAACCACTAGGCCAGGGGTCAGCAACCTTCGGCTCTCCAGATGTTTCGGACTACAATTCCCATCATCCCTGACCACTGGTCCTATTAGCTAGGGATCATGGGAGTTGTAGGCCAAAACATCTGGAGAGCCGAAGGTTGCCTATGCCTGCACTAGGCAATGAGACTCTTAACAAGGCTGGCATTTAATGTGATAGAAAAATATCCTCCACAGAATGATTGTTTAAGCCCCCTCCCTTAAACAAACAACAACCCAGAATCGTGCCGCACTTAGAAAAAGAGTAGAAGCGCAGGCTTTTATGTCCCCTGCCATGTTAATATAATTAAAAGACTAGAGAAAATAGCAGCTTGATTTCTTTTAGGATAGGGAGGTATAAAGGCACTTCAAAGTTTATATTCATTCCTTTTGTAAAACACTTCACAGCATCCAAACATCTCCTCATAGATTCAAAAGGACCAATCTCTCTATATAATGGGGTCAGGATGGAAGAGTCGGACATGACTAATCGGCTAAACAACAAACCACTGCCAGCTATGGCCAAAAATGAAGGTTGCGGAAAAACTTGAAAATGAATGCAGAGGGTGAGGCAAGGCAGTTCATCCTGCTAATGTAAAATAAGTACAGCACAATAAACATCTGGGAGCAAAGCGATTTGCACACAGAGGTCTTTTCAGATCCCCTTGTCCAGTGACTGACAACCCAAATGTCACCCCCAAAGATCAGGGCCTCCTTTAAGTAGCACCCAAACAGGGAAATTCAGGCACCCCCTCCCTCTAATGAACCAAATTTCAAAGTGCTGATATTTAAAATACTGCTTTGAGTGCATCTGCCTGCTATCATGACTCCACTTGTCCCTATTGTTCTCTTCTTCGGTGCTGATTTTGTGAGACACATTAGCAGAAGTCCCTGTGATTTTTAATTGCTTGCTGGAGAAACAAACAGCATTTGACCCATGCAGCCTGATGCATTAATAGCTCTCCAGATGCCTTCTGCTAGCGAGATATTTCCCCCGCCACCCAATGGTTGCTAGGGAGACTATGCGCCCGTCTCATGCTGCTGACACCAAGCTTTGGCAGCCTTGACTGTTTTCTTCCGTTTGAGACCTAATGAAATCCTAGTCAATGCTTCAACAGTTTTCTAGGGAGAACTCTTTTTTTTTGCATTCTGGTAGATTAATAAGCAGTGCTGTTTCCCTAGAAAAAGAGGTGCCGCAACTCACCACAACCACCTTCCTTATTCTCTTATAATGGCAATGGTGCCCACCTAAGAAGTGCCGGAACCGAGTTACGGCTGGGGGGGGGGGGAAGGCCTGTTAATAAGGAAGCAGACAGAGTAATGAAATTTCCAGAGTTGTAAACACATGAGAGTCAAGCACCAAATGTTCTCATTACTTAACAGATTATTTATGAATGAGGGACAAGCAGAGACTGTGGTGTCTTTATGATATATGGTTTGTTTACGCATATATACAACCTGAGCCTACTGTTGAGGGACTCGCAGCATTAACACCCCATGCAGGTCTTGCTTCTCCCATATCCACAGCCTTGGATTCCAGCAGAAATCAGGCATGTCTCTCCCTCGCAGATGTCACCCTGCAGCCTGCTTCTAGCTCCTAGCTGTCACACACCTCAACTTGAACTCTGGCTTTTGCCCTTCTAACTGCCAGCCAGTTGGGCCCACCCATTTGTCCTCCGGCACAGAGCCACTTCCTTTATGATCCATACTTAGGGGGTGTCATGGACTGACAGGTGCAGAGGAGCGGTGGGAGGCACCAGCTGGGGAAGGAACCCCCCGGGGGAAGAAGGTTCAGAGCCAGGGAACTGGTGGATGGGTGGTCAGAAGGAGAAGAAGGAACAAAATGGGAAGAGGTGGTGTTGGAAGCTAAAGAGGCGACCAGATTTCGTGAGCAGGAAGAGGCTGGGGCAGAGAGCAGTCTATGCTCAGAGGCAGAGGCTAGAGAGGAGAGGGGGGCAGGACATAGCTGTCAAGTTTCGGATTTGAAAATAAGGGATCAGCAGTCTCACCTATCCCGGGGACACTCACATGTCAGTGGTGGGTGGAGCCAGAAGCAAAAGTGGGCAGAGCAGCAATGTAAACTCCAAGCGGGCTCGGGCTCAGGCTCGGGCTCGGGCTCGGAGTGGAGCAAAGAGGAGGGCAGCCATGTGCTCCGCGCGATGGAGCCCCATTGTCTTCTTGTCTGATCCCATCAAAACAGGACAGGAAGCAGCAGCTGCTCAAAGGCAGCCAGGCTCTGCCCGCCAGCTAACCCTATTGGCCGGCTGAGGGGCTCGGCGGCAACGGATAGGGGCTGATGCAGGGGGAGGAATACAGCCCCCTGTAAGCATGGGAAATGGCTCCCACTTGCTTTGAGGGCTGAGGCTTTTCTCTCCAAGTAGGCGAGGTCTTCTCATCCAGTCCCTGGCCAGCAGGGGAGGAGCTGCTTCCATTAAAAACAGGAAATTTAAGGGAAATAAAAAATAAGGGAGAGCAGCGGGAAACTGTTTGAAATAAGGGAGAATCCCGGGGAAAACGGGATACTTGACAGCACTGGGGCAGGAGGCAGAGATGAGGCAGGCTGCTGAAGAATCCTGGGAGACTCCCTCTCCTGGTCTCCCACAACTTGCGGATAAATGAAGAGAGCGGAGCAAAGGGAGACAAGACAAAGGAGCCTTGGGCTGCTGGGAAAGGAACCTTAGAGGGATGGGCCTTAGAGAGCAGTGGGTAGGCAGGGACCTTCAGTCCTTGCAACTGCTTCACTGGGGCAAGAGCTGCTGGGAAGGGCTGCTGTGACCACTGGGGCTGAGCTGTTTTGTTTCTTTGATTAAAGAGTTGACTTCACTGACATCGGGTGCTTTATTGTTTTATTGCTGCTCTGCAAGTGATTCCAGCTCCTGACAGCGCTGTGGTCTAGGGCTTGCTGATCAGAAGGTCAGCAGTTCAAATCCCCACGACAGGGTGAGCTCCTTCCAACCTAGTAGTTCAAAAGCATGCCAGTGTAAGTAGATAAATGGGTACCGCTGCGGTGGGAAGGTAAACGGCGTTTCCGTGCACTCTGGCTTACGCCACAGTGTCCCGTTGTGCCATAAGCGGTTTAGTTATGCTGGCCACATGACCCAGGAAGCTGTGGACAAACGCCAGCTCCCTCGGCCTGAAAGCGAGATGAGTTGCCTTTGACTGGTGTTAACCATCCAGGAGTCCTTTACCTTTACCTTACCTTTACCTCATAAAGAAGCTGGCCTGGCTATTCTTGCTGGATCCAAAAATTAAAAGGGGACTCAGGTATACAGCCTAAATGCCCCCCCCCCCCACCTCGCTCACCAAACTCACCATATTTCATCCCACATTCTGTCAGGGCCCATATATCTTGCTGCTTGGAGGAAAGCAACGTGCACCTTGCAGCTAGTGCTTCTATTGTTCTGAGGATGTTGTGTTGAACAATATTGCTTGTCTCACAGGCACCTATTGAATGGCATCCAAGTCCTTACTAATCATGTCATGCGAGGTGAGGAGGGAGGCCAAGAGGCAAAGTTGAGTCCAGCTAGTGAAGAGAAACGCATGTCTTCCTCTCCTGCTGCAACAAGTTCCCCTCCATGCTGATCTCCCAGAACCAGGGGAGGCATGAAGAGGGCGCTGGAGAAGTAGCTTCACACAGCTGTAGTCTCAGATTGCTTGGGGATAAACCCAGGAAAGTAGGGGACTTAAGGCAGCTGTGGGGAGCCAGGGACCTTCACTCTCAACAACTGCTTCATGGGGGCAAGACCTACAAGGGATGAGTGGCAATGCTCATTGGACCCGACACTCCTGTGCAGATCCCGTTTTTGCTAATAAAGAGTTAACTCCAACTTGCTGGTGTGATTTAGTGCTGGCTAGCTCCTGACAGCTGGTTTGCATAAGCCAGCCCAGGGATTCCTTGTGTGGCACAGCTTTGAAGCCTGTATTTTCCCTTTCCCTTCCTATCCCAAGTATCAGCTAGATTTTGACACTCATTAATTTATTGGGTTTAGGGGCACCAGACACCAGAAAAATTAGCTAAAATGTACAGAAATAGATCCCCTTTGTGCTGGCGGTGCAACGAAGAAATCGGGTCGTACAAACACATGTGGTGGACGTGTCCTGTTATATGCAATTATTGGAATGCTGTATATGAAGAACATAAAAAATTGTTAAAGTGTACATTCAAAAAAAGACCAGAAATGTTCCTGTTAAGTATTTTGCCGGAAGAGATTAAAAAAACAGAAAGAGTACTATGTATGTACGGTATAACAGCAGGAAGAATGCTAGTGGCCAGAAATTGGAAAAATACAGTTGCACCAACTATAATGGACTGGCAAAACTTAATGATAGAATATCTGCAACTTGCTAAAACAACAGGTAAAGTTAGGAAACAGATGACTCAAGAAGTATGGAAAGAGTGGAGGATATTTAAAGAATACTTAAGGAATAGTGGTATAAGTGGAATCCTAATGGCAAATGTAGACTGAACCTTTAAAGTAATAAATAGAGATTCAAGGATGGAAAAAATATGATTTGTAAATGAAATCTATAACTGTACACGATACAAATATAACAGTATTGAATGCAATGAGGATAATTGGAGGTACGAGAATTTGTCTGTAAAAAAGAAAAGGATAGTAGTATGTAGATGTATGTTTATTTTGGGTATTTGTGTTGGTGTATATGTGTATTTGTATTTTTAAATAATAGAGATATTTCAAAAAAAATTATTGGGTTTAGGGTGTCTCTCTCTCTCCCCCCCCCAATTTATTACAATACCATCCTCTATTATAATTCCCTTGCTTTTGATATTTAAGTTGTAACTACATCCCTTAAATCTGCAATTAATAGGCTAGCATTGCGGGCGATACCCAACAAAATTTGGGCTTCTTGTTGTGGCATGGAACTACCTTCCCTCTCCTTTCCTGCTCCCTCACCCTAAATCTGTTATTGATCCCCACCCCCCAGAGCAGATTTTTTTTGGGGGGGGCGGGACACTACGGGGAGAGTAGTGGGAGGTGAAATTCTGATTCACAAATGGAACTAAGAGTACTTTGTTGGATACTGTCCTGAATCTGCATTCAGTTTAACTGCAACACAGAAAATATGTTGCCTTGGCAACTGAAGGGAAACTGTTGGGTGCTTAAAATAAATTGTCCATGCATGCAGGGCTAACCCAAGGCATTTTGGTATCCGAGGAATAATATCCACAAGAAGTCCCTCCCCAGTTAAAATAGATGACCATTTGCCATCTTCTAATGAACCTGTTAGTTTGGGAACCTAATAGTAATGTCAGTCCTTGTATACACAAAATAATACACCAAGATGTGTTTCTGACATAACGGTTAGCATTATGTGAACAGATGTAGATGGACCCTTATGCTCACAAACTCCTATTCCTTTCCACTGAGCAATCCTTTTTTTCCCATTTGAGACAAATTACTATTCAACATTCAGATGAACTTGCATTAACCAACCACTAATTTTCAGCCCCGGTTTCAGGTTTGAACAAAGGAAGAAGCGAGATGCTGCCTCCAAAGACAACAGGAAGTGCACGAGTCCAAGCACATTAATGCAAAACCACAAGTTGGGAGTTATCTCCCCAAGAAAACAATCAAACTGCTCTTAAGTCTTGGACTCATATACTTCCTTGTTGCCCTTGGAGGCAGCAACTCGCTTCTTCCTAGGAAAAGAGTGAATTGATTTGTGGTTGGAATAGTCTGGTCTAGCAATCTGTGGAAGGTTTTTTTTGTGGTAATATGTTCTCATTGTTGACATCCAGCTTGGACTGGAGGTCAAAACCAGCACTTTGAATGGGAAAACTAATTGGCTGCCAGTGTGGTCAAGGCAGGATTGACATTATATGCTCAAACCACTTTGCCCTGGTGAGCAACCTGGCCGTTGAATTCTGCACCAGCTGAAGTTTCTGAGCCATTTTCAGAGGCGGCCCCACATATAACACGTTGCAGCAATCTCACCTAGAGGTTGTTTTTGTTGTTGTTGTTCAGTCGTTCAGTCGTGTCCGACTCTTCGTGACCCCATGGACCAGAGCACGCCAGGCACGCCTATCCTTCACTGCCTCTCGCAGTTTGGCCAAACTCATGTTAGTAGCTTTGAGAACACTGTCCAACCATCTCATCCTCTGTCGTCCCCTTCTCCTTGTGCCCTCCATCTTTCCCAACATCAGGGTCTTTTCTAGGGAGTCTTCTCTTCTCATGAGGTGGCCAAAGTACTGGAGCCTCAACTTCAGGATCGGTCCTTCTAGTGAGCACTCAGGGCTGATTTCTTTGAGAATGGATAGGTTTGATCTTCTTGCAGTCCATGGGACTCTCAAGAGTCTCCTCCAGCACCATAATTCAAAAGCATCAATTCTTCGGCGATCAGCCTTCTTTATGGTCCTAGAGGTTACTAGGTCCTAGAGGTTACTAGAGCATAACACAATATGCAGCTGGGCCACCAACTGAAGCAGATGGAAGGCACTCCTTACCACCAAGGCCACCTGAGCCTCAAACAGCAGCAATGGATCCAGGACCCTCAAGGTGTGTATGCCCTCCTTCAGAGGGATGTGTAACCCCATCAAGAGCAGGCCACTTCCCACCCATCCTGTCTAGGGAACCACCCACTAACCATGAATAGGACTTTACTTGATTGGCTCTCATTCAGTCCATTACTGAGGCAAGACAGCCATCCAGCACATCTACTGCCACACCTGAATATATAAAGTAAAGCTGTGTGTCATCAGCATATTGCTGACAACACATTCCAAAACTCCGGATGACTTCAGCCTTTCACCCGAGTGTCAGGCAACCTATTGGCCATTGCCTTCCTTAGCACCACAATTTGGGCAGCACTTAATTGACTTTTTCTTGCTCTGCATTTTATTTTCTCTGGTCACTTGCTGTGCTAGCGAACTAGGGGACTTTATTTGCCCCCACCCGTGAAGTAAGGGATTTATTGAATCCATATTGACTTGACGTTGTGCAGATATGTTGACAGAGAAGGAAGAGAACCCTTTGGAGAAAGAGAATTACCTCTAATCCTTTGCTCATTGTTTGGAAAGCCTTACCACTTTCAGTTTTCTTGACTGTCTCATTATCTTGGCCCAGATGACTGTTCCAACTTCGCTAACGTTTAGGGTGCATATTTGCTGAGTCCCCTCCCGTCACCTCGCAGATTGAATTAATTAGTTTTGAAATCAATTTCAATATTTTCTCTGTTTACATATTGTGTGTGGCACAGACACTCATATGGCATGTGTTTCATACTCAGAAGGAATATATCAGTTAAGTCCCCTGTATCATTAAGAAGACTGTATGGGATTGAAATTCTGCTCCATTACCTTCTCTTTATGGGGATACTAATATTTGATCCAGAGAGAAGTTTGAAAAGTGCACTACAATTATAGGAAAAAACTAAATTTCTTTTTCACCCATCTATTAGAAGCACAATTCCCTTGTGAGTAATACCTTTTCTACTAAATTCCAGTCTAATTAACAAATCTGTCCCCGTTATCCAGTTGCTTACCTCATCCAAGAATGGAAGATGCTATAAAATACAATAGGCCGAGACATTTTTGGGTATAGAAAGAAAGAACACTTTACTTACCCTCCTGTCAAATATACACCTAAGTAATTATGGCAATATTCACAATATCTGCCCATTTCCATTTCTCATTATCAGGCCCAAACTTCAAATTCTGAAATATGACGTATTTCTGTCAATAAAATCTGAATGGCTCCATAAACAAATGAGGAATCTGAGCCAATTACTTTCCTCGAAATCCATTTAGGAGAGTGCATTTGACTATTTAAAACCTGATTGATCGTTTATAATACGCCTATTAATTTCAGTAACATTTTGAAAAAAATCCAAGGGGTCCTGAACAAGCTATAAAACTCTGACCTATTTTTATACATTTATTGTATATACAAAAAAAGATGTTTTATTATATAGTACTACTACATGATGTTTTTAAATAGCGCACAACTATACTTCACTATTGTTGCCTGCTTACATTACAGAAACATATTGCATTTGCCATGGGAAAACCTTGTTCCCAAGTCTCTAGATTTCTTTAGGAGAGCTCTTTTTTGTGCTTCATCAAAGCGATGGACCTGGAGATCTTGGTCACGGTCAAATGGTCGCCTCTCCTGGGGCTTCTTCTCCTCGGCAGCTTTGCTTTTCAGTTTTTTCTGATGCAAATCCATAAGAGATTCAGATCTCTGGGAGTCCTTGATAAGAAGAAGAAAAGACAGCTGGAAACCATTACAATAATTATTCAGGCTGAAGAAAAATAGAGATAAAAACGGAGACCTTTTTAACAAAGGGCTGCAATCCTACACTCGCTCACCGGGAGGACGTCCCTGTGAACTGAGTCAGGCTTACTTCTGAGTAGACATGTATAGGACAGCACTGCACTTATAAATTTTTAAAAGTACAGGCGTACCTCGGGTTACGTACGCTCCGGGTTATGTACTTTCCGGGTTACAAACTCCAGTAACCCGGAAGCGCAACCCAGAGTGCGCGTGACGCATGGATGCGCAAAAGCGTTCACGCACGCGCAAACTGCTATTTCCGGGTTTTTCGCACGCTTGTTCGGGTTGCGTACTTTTCGGGTTACGAACTGTAACCCGGAACCAAATATGTACGCAACCCGGGCTACCACTGTAGAACCAAAGGAAAGAAGTACCAAGAATCCAAATAAACGTCAGGTTAATCCTTCCTTTGCCATTTCTCCTTTCCAGTTTCAAGCTCACCCTTTAAAGGAGTTGTATTTCTACAAGATGTTTGAAAAAGGATTTCTAACAGACCTCCAAGGGCCGCACAAGGATAAAAGATTATTGAGAACCTTTCTCTACCTATTTAGAAACGGCATTTCTATGCCACCTCAAAATCAAAGTTGTGAGTATTAGATATATTCCCATTGAAAGAAACATCGCTAAAGAAAAAAAGGAAGGGGGGAAACGTGGAAACGATACATACATTGTATGAAGACAACTGCTCAACCAGTCTTTTGTCTTTCTCGGACAGGAGAACTTCTGCATCATCCTTACTGATGGACTTTTTCGCATCTGGCGCTTCCTGGCAAATAAACAACTGGTTAGCAGGCACCAAAGGATATCAATACTTAAATCGATCTGTCTGGAGCACAAATCTGCTTCTTAAAGCAAGGAAATTACCAGCCGTGCTTTTCAGGCATGTTCACTGTATAAGTGCAGAGCACCTAATCTAGATTAACAGGTTGGAATACTTCTCCCCATTTGAAACTCTGAGTGCTGCAAGCCCCAACTCTCTTGCTTCAGAATAAGGGGGTGCCAAGGTTCCATTTTCTATTCATACTTCAGGAGGCAAGAAGCCTCACTCATCATAGGGCCGAGGGCATCTTCTTATCTCTGATGTTGCTTTTTCTGTAACGCTTGTTTACCCCACACCCTTTCACGTAATGCTATACTGGAGTGTCATCTAGAGTGCAAATGCTCACACTGCAATTCTCCCTATAGTCCATCAATCCTCCTCGCTCCTTCTGCAATCCTGGAAAGGCTGCTGGGTTTCTGGCTCGCCGCTGGGCTTATTTAGCCCAGACAAATGACTCTTGTTCAGCCTCTGTCCCTCCTCCTTTCCTCCATTCCGCTCTGTCCAGCCTCTGTAGCTTAAAGAACCGCTAGGAGTGTGGCAATGTCAGACAGCCGGCTGCTACTGTTCCGTGCCACTTCCGGACCAACTTTCTTTACATCTGGTCAGGCTGGTGAAGAAGCAGAGTGGACACACCACATTGGAAACCCCCCCCCCTCCCCACAGCACTGAGAACCAAGCACAGGACTCTTGGGGGCATGTTCTGTGAGAGCAGCCATGTTACAGTTCCATCTTGTAGCAAGTGCGATCCAAGCCGAGGACTTATTTCACAACAGCTACCGTGGTACCGTGGGTAAGGCAAGTGGGGCAAAACTGGAAGTGTCTAAAAGCAAGACAAAATCCTTCTATTGCAACCCAGCTGCCTTCCCTGTCCCTCAAAAGTCCCTTGCTTGGCTCCCCCCCGTACTGAAGCTGCACCGCTAATGGCAGCTGCCTGCCACCTCGAAAATGCTGGCAAGACCAGCATCCTAGGCCCTGAGCCTAATTAAATGTTCTGCTTTACGAAGCAGAATGGTTCCAAAGCAATATGCACGCTCAGCTCCCCCAACTGTGCAGCTGTCTCTTTGTGACTAAAGAAGCTCACATACAAGCAAAGAGTCCCGTGTGTACATCAGAATGGTGTGTATATAGGACGACATGTGGGCAAACAAAAGCTTACCTGGGCTTTCTTTTCTCTGTCGGCTGGGGTATCAGTCCAAATGGATCTATCTCCCGATTTGTCATCAGCTCTTCTTTTGAATGTCCGTGGACCGAGTCCAAAGCTTTTGAGTTCTGGTGGTAGATCCGTCATCCAAGATTCTCTTTTAGCTTGTTTGGGTCCATCCTTCAAAACAGTAGACCAACAAAATTAGAAGCACGCCTCAAGCTGACAAGGCTTAAAAATAAACCAACCAGGAATTAAACTCACATCTTTACCGAGAAGTTTATCTTTCATTCTCTGAGCTCGACATTCAATCTCTCTAGTTGTGTTGGATTCTACTGGTCCTTTGGCAGGCATTGGGCCAATCACGTCTTCCTCCTCTTCGCTGCTGTCCGTAGTCTTTATTACAACATGAAATACAAACAAATTCCATCAACCATGCGTTTCTCAAAATAAACACACTTAATTTTTGTATCTTGTTTGTCTATTTCAGGCACGGTAGATCACTGGCTCCCCCCAAAGAAGTCCAAGAACTTTGGCTCCCCTAAAAAAAGCTCAACATTCTAGCCCATAAAAAGAAGCTCAACAACTTTGACCTGAACCCCTAAAAAACAGGTCTTTCCTCCCTAAAAAAAGCTCAACAACTGTAACATGAACCCCCCCAAAAGGGGGTACCGTTCTACTCACAGAGTTAAAAACTGGCAGTGATCTACCATATATTGTAGTGGAAAGGCGAAGATTAGCCAGTTTTAGAGCCACAGTGCTCTGGTTTATTTTGTATTTTGTTTTAACCTTTTGCCTGCTTTCTCCCTAACTTTTATTTCTAATAAGGTTTCATAATTCGACCACAGGGGTGTGCAAGCGCGCACTTGCCAACCTCGGAATTCTAGAATTCCCATGTGCCTAGAAAGTTATTGAGAGTCCCATGGACTGCAAGAAGATCAAACCTATCCATTCTTAAGGAAATCAGGCCTGAGTGCTCACTAGAAGGACAGATCCTGAAGTTGAGGCTCCAGTACTTTGGCCACCTCATGAGAAGAGAAGACTCCCTAGAAAAGACCCTGATGTTGGGAAAGATGGAGGGCACAAGGAGAAGGGGACGACAGAGGATGAGATGCTTGGACCGTGTTCTCGAAGCTACTAACATGAGTTTGGCCAAACTGCGAGGGGCAGTGAAGGATAGGCGTGCCTGGCGTGCTCTGGTCCATGGGGTCACGAAGAGTCGGACACGACTGAACGACTGAACAACAACAGAAAGTTCTTGCTACTGAAAGTTTAGGTTCTGAGTGGTAAGAGATCGACATGTTCTTCTGAGATCTGTGAGAGATTTGGGGAGCGTAGGCTGCCTTTGCACTCTGGGTAACACAGGGCGTGTTGGTCTCAGAGTTCCTGAGCTTTAGGAAGTTTAGGGGGGTCTGCCACGAACATGAGCAAGTTGCTTTGTTCTTGAGGTGGGATAAAGCAGCTGGAAGCTAGCCCTGTTTCCCCCAGGATTTTGTGTGTAGGTTGAACTGAGGAGTGCTAAGTGCACTGGCTCAGAGCCTTTTAAAAATTACTTGCTTTGGTGCATCTTGTTTTCCCTCTTATTACCGGGGCTGTAGATGACCCAGAAGGTGTGTGTGTGTGTGGCAGCAACAACTACCAGAGGCTACGATTCAACTGGCAACACTGCAGGGATGTTGTGTTGGAGTTAGGCAAGGAAGGAGATGTGAGAGGCTCACCTGGTCATCCCAGCTTCGCCACAATGATAAAAGATTTCAAGATAGATCCCAAATTACCATCCATGATAACAGTATTTATACCCTTGAATTACTGCACCTTAAATATTCAACTTCCGTTCCTTCTACATTAGTTTCAAATTTGGAATAGTTCTGACAAACATTAATGATCTGCTCAACAATTGTCTAGGTTGTACCAACCCAGGGTGCAGGTGTGGGCTTGTGTGATTGAAGTTAAGCAGTCCACCCACATAGAAAACTACAGTATCAAGAAGCAGCTCACACCAGAAACCTCTGTAACTTCCTAGTTTTGCGGCTGTTTTTTAGACAAAATAATTTACTTATTTGCTCAGACTATAGGCAGCCCAGGTACAGTCCAGACCAGGGGCCAGCAACCTTTTTCAGCCATGGGCCAGTCCACCATTCCTCAGACCATGTGGTGGGCTGGATTATATTTGGGGGGGGGGGAAATGAACAAATTCCTATGCCCCACAAATAACCCAGAGATGCATTTTAAATAAAAGCACACATTCTACTCATGTAAAAACACGCTGATTCCCGTACCATCCGTGGGCCGGATTGAGAAGGCGATTAGGCCGCATCCGGCCCACGGGCCTTAGGTTGCCTACCCCTGGTCCACACCCTTGCTTGAGAGACCGAGGTCTTAGTTACTATTTCTGGCACGTTTCCCTTGCAGAAGCACTGGCTATTCCACAATCCTTTGCTTGGGTGGGAAGGAAAAGCACACACCAGTCATGAGCTGTGCTCAGGGGGGAGCAGTGCTCTGCCTTATAAAATCATGCACATCGTGGAGAAAGTAGATAAGAGACAGGTTTTTCTCCCTCTCTCAAAGCACTAGAACTTGCGGACAGAGACAGTGTGCCTCTGAATACCAGTTGCTGGAATCTCAGGTGGGCAGAGTGCAGTTGCACTTGCCTCCTACTTCTGGGCTTCCCACAGGCTACTGGTTAGTCAATGTAAGAACAGGATGCTGGACCAGATGGACCACTGGCCTGATCCAGGATATTCATACTGCGTAGAGTATAGGTTCTTAAAGCGCAACAGACAAGGAAGCAAACCTTGGGAGTACACTGATTACAGTGGTACCTCGGGTTACAAGCACCTCGGGTTACAAACACTTCAGGTTACAGGCTCCGCTAACCCAGAAGTATTACCTTGGGTTAAGAACTTTACCTCAGGATGAGAACAGAAATAACGCGGTGGCAGCAGCGGGAGGCCCCATTAACTAAAGTGGTACCTCAGGTTTAGAACGGTTTCAGGTTAAGAACAGACCTCCGGAACGAATTAAGTTCTTAACCAGAGGTACCACTGTATTCTCTCCTTGACTTGGAGACAAATTTGTTTCCACAGTAGTGGGTGGGGAGAAGCAAGAGTTCCACAGGTATGCAAATGCCCATTACTGTAACTGATCTGTTTGCCAATTGCCAACAGAACTTTCTTTGGCCATTGATTTGCCCAGTCAGTAAAATAATCAACAGCTGTTAGCATCTCTTAACTTGTACTGGCACACTGTAGTTTCACACTTGGCACTCAAGACTCTAGGAGTCAGATTTGAGTGATAATTTCATTTCAGAATATCCAAGTCAAAGGTGTCCATAGCTGCCTCAAAATTCTGTTTTACCACATCCATTTTCCTCTTTAAGGCCATGATATAATCTGAATGGAACTAGAGACAACTAGCCTTCTTACTATATGTTTTTCATCTGCCAGATATTTTTGTTTCCAGGAAATTTTATATTTAAGAGAATGAAGAACCTGTGGCATCGTAAAGCTTGTGAAACCTATCTTACCTGCTCCTTTGTGTTTCAAATTTTGTGTATATAACTTTACTCAACAAGCAAGGCATTTGGAAACCAAAATGTTACAGAGTTAACATATATGCTACCTTGTCACATGAAGAAATTTGGGTTAGGTTGTAAGTTTGTACATATATGCATGTGTGTCCATTGTTCCAAACATGCTCCACCAATAAAAAGCAGGATCGGTTGTTTCAGGATTATTGTTTCTACACACCTGGGCTGCATAATATATGTTTTCTTCAGCAGCTTCTGATGGTTTCTTAAAGCCTGGTGGTAAGGCAGGACCTATAACAGGCCTCAGGAAGAGGGAAAAAAAACATTTTACATTTTAATTTAAAGTCATATTCCAAAGCAGAGAAATAATGAAAGTTGCTACAATGTACAAAGTACGAATAATAATGCTCCTAAAAACGTTTTCTCTTCGGATTTTGGAGTTATCAACAAGGAGCTTAACTTCTTGTCGTGACAAGTGCTACTCACTCAGAGCCTTCTGCTCTGACTACCCAAGCAAGCTTCCATTTACGTGTCCGCCCCAGCCCCACCATTCCAAGTTCCTCCCGTCCATTTGACAAACTATTCTCTGCCACTCTGATAGCAATCTATAAATATTTGAAAGGCTATAATGATGAGAGTAACTTGACAGTAATTTGTATCCTCTTGTTCCAGAGAGCAGGACTCAAACCAATGGGTTCAAATTGCTAAAAGGGGGGGGGGGGTGGATTTCAAGTAAACCATAGGAAAAACTTCCCGATAGCACAAGATATTCAACCATGGAGCAAACTACTTTCGAAGGTGGTGGTCCCTTCTCTGCGGAGTTTGAAAGTGGAGGCTGGATGGCCACCTATCAGGGAGGGTGTAGCCATGCATTTCTGCACCAACAAGTTGGATGAGATTACCTTTGAAGACCGTTCCAATGGCAAGTCTGTTTCCTGACAAGCCATTTCCTGGAGTAACCAACCTCAAGTCTGTTCTTAACACTTTAGTTGCAGATTTGTGTTGTTGGGTTTTTTTTTAAACGTAAGCTCATATTGAAATACAGAGGTCATAAAGCACTCTGCTAACTAGCTAAAGCCTCATTCTGAACAGGAAGAGCAATCAATCTTTCAGGCACTGTGGATTCTTGGTGGTGGTGGGGAATATTCACCTTTCCGGGGATTCATCTGGTTTTTTAAAGCCAGGAGGAAGAGCAGGTCCAAAGAATCCATCATCGTCATCTTCCTGATAGTGTCTCTGTTTTCTGCAAATATAATGAAATAACCTAATAATTACTAAAATGTGGACAGTAATTACCTACACTTGGAAAACAAAAGCCTGAAATTATTTCAAGAACTGCATCTCATATCCTGTATGTGTCCTCTATGTCCATGGTAACAGCACTGGAAAGCTATTAGTTCAAAGCAACTTCGATAATATAAATATCGAAAGCCATACTCCCAACTGAGCAGCAGAGTCAACTATTATATAGATCAGTGTAAAGGTATGTGGGTGGTGATGTGGTCTAAACCACTGAGCCTCTTGGGCTTGCTGATTGGAAGGTCGGCGGTTCGAATCTGCGCAACAGCGTGAGCTCCTGTTGCTCTGTCCCACCTCCTGCCAACCTAGCAGTTTGAAAGTATGCTAGTTCAAGTAGATAAATAGGTACTGCTACGATGGGAAGGTAAATGGTGTTTCTGTGCGCTCTGGTTTTCTGGTTGCACCAGAAGCGGTTTAGTCATGCTGGCCACATGACCTCGAAAGCTGTCTGTGGACAAACGCTGGCTCCCTTGACCTGAAAACAAGATGAGCGCGGTAACCCCATAGTCACCTTTGACTGGACTTAATCGTCCAGGGGTCCTTTACTTTTTACATCGCTGGGCATGAATTCAACAAACTTTGGCAGTCCAGCATAAATGCAAAGGCAAATTGCCACCCTCCTCCCTAGCTGAGGGGAGTCTGGGAATGACTGGGAAAGCAACAAGACACCTGACTGCTTTCAATGCCTCTCTGAGGCTCTCTTTAACCTTCTCTAGGCTTCAGAGAATGGTGGGGGTTCTTACCAAATTAAAAATTTCATTTGCCAATGATGAGCATATCCATGATGTCCTGCATATCCATATTACCGGTAATTTTGAAACTTATATGCCTTGATCAGTATATACATTTTTCTGTGCCTTAATAAAACAAAACTTTTTTCAATTTTAATACTAAATAAAATCATTTATGTAACACATATGAAGTGCTACTTAAAAAAGGAGCAAATTGGAAACTCAGACCATATGAAGAAGTAAAAGAACATGTAAATGACTGGCTACACTACCACCAATTAAATGAAATGTTTAGAAATGATTTAAAGAAAAATGGTTTTGATGACGCTAAATCTAAATTTGAAAGAGAAATACTGCATAATAATTACAAAACATTGTCGAAAATGTATAAGATATTGTTGGAGTGGGAATTAAAGGATGAGGAGGTTAAGTCAGTTATGGTAAGCTGGACTAAAGATTTTGGCTATAATATTATGATGACAGATTGGGAAAGGTTGTGGAGAGAAGGGATGAAATTTACGGCATCTAATGCGTTAAAAGAAAATATGTTTAAAATGATATATCGGTGGTATATAACCCCAGCAAAATTGGCAAAGATGCATAAAGGTAACAACAAATGCTGGAAGTGCAAAGAAAGTGTGGGAACTTTCTACCACATGTGGTGGGAATGCAAAAAAGTTAAAAAGCACTGGAATGAAATATATAATGAAATGAAAAAAGTATTAGGATATAACTTTGTCAAAAAACCAGAATCTTTATTATTAGGCATTATAAACATAGGAATTAAAAAAGAGGATACAAAACTTTTCCAATATATGGCAACAGCAGCCAGAATCTTAATGGCACAAAGATGGAAACAGGATACATTGCCAACCAAAGAGGAATGGTTTTTGAAAATGTTGGATTATGCGGAGTTAGATAAAATGACAGGGAGAGTCAGAGAACAGCGAGACCAGAAATTTATTGAAGATTGGAAAAAAATTGCTAATTATTTGAAGAAATGTACACAATTAAATACGTTAGTAGGTTTACAGGAAGCTTTGTAGTAAAAAATAAATATTATTGTATGATGAAATAAAAGTGATTATTGTAACTATGAACATCAAAGCAATAATATATGGAATAAATATAAAAACAAAGATATAATATTGCAAAAACCAGAAGGAAGGCTTGAGGGAAGTCCGGGCCTTGTAAGGTCAGAATATAGAATGTTCAATATATAAAGAATTGTAAATACAATGTATAATGTATGTTTGAAAATTTTGAATAAAAAGATTATGAAAAAAAAAAATCATTTATGTAACAGACCATCATAGCTGCGAGACCTGGAAAACCTTTTCCCTCCTGGCCTGCGAGGACAGGGCAGGGCCTTGACTGACTCCAACTACAAAAGCTGAGGCTGCTGAAAAGACCAGACCACCTTGGCTGTCAGTGCAGACCCTGCTCCTTGAGCCGCTGCTCACCATGAACCACCATTGGCAGGATTGGCATCAACAGTAGCAGATATGTTTACAATTTTTTATTAATAATATTATTATTATATTGCTAATTCTGCTGTTTTAAATGTGCATTTCATACTTGACTTCTTTAGTAATGTTTTCTTTCAAATGTTTAAGATAACTTTTTTTCTGTTACTTTGCTGTGTTAAATGTGCATTCTGTAGTTGACCTCCTTTGTAATCAAAACAAAATAAATAAAAAAATCCTTCCAGTAGCACCTTAGAGACCAACTAAGTTTGTTATTGGTATGAGCTTCGTGTGCATTTTTTATTTTGTTTTGACTATGGCAGACCAACATAGCTACCTACCTGTAACTCCTTTGTAATGTTTTATTTTCAAACCTTTAAGATAATATTTTGGTTTCCTGTTAATTATGTTGCTTTGAATATATACTTTATATTTGACTTTCTTCAGCAATGTTTTATTCTGAATTGTTTTACTTTAAGATTCAATGTAGGTTGTAGGTTGTAGCCTTGATACCTTAGATTGTGACCAGCCCCCAAAGATTCCCTTATTTAACTATCATACCATGAACAAGCTGTAGGAAATCTATAACTTTTTCTGAGAAGCATAGTTTTAAACAAAACAAGTACTGTAAATCCTCCATAGCATTTGCCTGCCAAAGGTTAGAAGTTGAAAATCAAAGCTGTGACATACTGTTACCACCTAATACAGAGCTTTCCAAACTGTGTGTTTGCAACACGTTAGTGTGTCAGCTGCAGTGTGTAGGTGTATTACACAAACGCTCCCCGCGCTCCTCCTGGGACTGGAAAGGGGTTAGTTTAACCACCAATTTGCTAGTAAAACTGAATTACTGTGTTGTGAAATGATGCATGTCTGAAAAGTGTGCCACAAACATGAAAAAGTTTGGAAAGCTCTGATCTAATGCCATGACTGCACTATGGTTATATGTCCAATGACTGTGATATGTTAAATGGTTGTGTTCACTCGAGCCCCCAAATGCTGGGAAATTACAGCTCTTAATGGTCATGGTTCAATACAAGGCAATTTCCTACGTTCACACCAATGCACTAACCTGGGCGTTGGACTTGAATCTTTGTCCTCTTCAGAATCCCATACTGTTCCTCCGGGTGCATGAGGAGAAGTGCGCTTTTTGTCACAACCATGTATTTCGGAACTACTATAGTAGTCTGGTGGCAACGCTGGCCCTACAACTAAACAGTTAACAGTTTCTCATTTACATTTAGACTAAACTATCCAAACAATATATTTTACAGGTAACAATTGTTTTGAAATACATCACTGATACAAAATTGAATGTCTAGACAGAATCTAGATAACCATCTCAAATATTGTGGCGATTAAATTTCTTAACACAATTGAACAGGATAAGCATTTTCAATTAAATAATGGCTCAACAGCAGATCAGGTTGCGCTGCTCATGAGGCAACAGTTAGATGAAGGTATATTTACTCAAAAGTCCTCATTTCTTTTTTCTTTTTTAAAAAGAGAACTATAGTGCTTACAAGTCAAAATCAAAAATTGGGAGCAACTACATAAAGCAATCTGTTCACAAAAGACTTGAGGCAACCAGGAAGTGACTGAAAACACTTAATTGGTCTGCAGTTGTGAAAGGAAACGTACCTGATAAATTATTAGTCCTACAATTAAGAAAAACACAAACAGCATAGCTACCAGTACACAGTTAAAGGTGTAAGAGAAAATGGTAACAGTTGCCAATATCTTTTGTGATTCCTACAACTTTTACACTTCTGACAGTCCAGCAAAACAAAAGATCAAAGGAAATCTGCAGAAAATTAAGTTTCCTCATTTAACTATGGAGAAGATGGAAAACCTTCAAAAACCAACAAGCATTATTTCACATAGTGAAATAACTGAAAAAGTATAAGGCTCCATGTATTAATGGCTTACTTCAGAGTATTATAATAAACAATTAAGCATCAAGTCATAATTTGCTAAGCAATGCAAAAATGCATCTTCCTCAAAACCTGGGCTTACAGATTGAAAATAAGAACAGCTTAAAAAAAAAACCGAGAGGGGAGGGCAACAACCATTAACAACTCATTAAACACTGATAGAATTATTATACAGTAGTATTCCACTTAGTAGTATTGCATTCGTGATTCTTGGTTTATTTTTAACCTGTAAGCCGCCTTGAACCCTGTCAGGAAAAAAGGCGGACTGTTTTATTTATACACACACACACACACACATTCTATATATTTATATTCTATAATATATATTCTATATATTTATATATACAATTATATACACACATATCAAATATTTATATATACTGTATACAAGAATATACAGTATTCTTGTCCAGGTGGTTTGAGACGACTCGTCCAAGCTAGCTTTCCCCGCTCACTGCGTCTAAACCTCGCAGGAGCCCAAATCCCCTCCTGCCCCGGACCCCGACCCCCTTCCTCACCCGGGCCGAAGTCCCCGCAGGGCTCCGGTCGGTCAGGTTGGGCCGGCAGCGAGGGCCCCGCCGCTCCTCGCGACGCCATGGCAGCATCCGGAAGTGCCTCCCGTTTAGCCGGGCCTCCCTTGCTGCTCCCTTCCGCCCGGGCTTCTCCCACTTCCGGCGCTCGAGGACAAGGTGGGCGGGTCTTGCTCCTCCTCCTCTTCCGCCGGGTATTCCCGCCGGCTATTGGCCGCGGTCGCGAGAGAGACGTAGTTTCCGGTGCGCCGCGCAACTTCCTCCATGCTGCGCGCCGTCGGAGTTGCTGAAGCGATGGATGCGTCCGTGTGGCGGGTGCCGCCGCCGCCGCCGCCGCCGCCTTTTCCTGACTGGGCCTCCCAAGGCCACTGGCTTCCTCCCCCTCCTCCTCCGGGGCCGTGGCCTCCTCCTTGGTCCCAGCCTCCAGGTGCGTCGCCCTTCGGCCGGCCTCGCACGTGCGGAACTCGCCGCCTCGTGATGGCCTTTTCCCGCTCGGGGTCTTTTTGCGCCTGGCTGCGGGGCTGGGCCTTGCTAGACGCGGCTCCCGAGTCCTCGGGGCCCAAGGTCTCAGGGCTTCCCCGCCCGCCTCGTGAAAACCCTGCAGCGTAGCCAGGATTGCGGAGGGACGGAGCCCGAGTATAGAGCCGCAATATCGATCAGATTCATTTCGTCCTTGGCAAATAGGAGAGGGGTGGGTTGGTGTGTGTCCCTCCCCCCAGGGCCAGATTTAGGTTTGATGAGGCCCTAAGCTACTGAAGGTAATGGGGCCCTTCATATGTCCAGCTGTCCTTTGTCAACAACAAATTGTCACCGTTTTTGGTGTTGAATATATGCTATATGGTAATTTATAGACCTAATAGATATCTAATGCCATTTGCACATGCAGAATGTCGGCACCCTATATATGTTGTTGTTTAGTCATTTAGTCATGTCCGACTCTTCGTGACCCCATGGACCAGAGCATGCCAAGCACCCCTGTCTTCCACTGCCTCCCGCAGTTTGGTCAGACTCATGTGGTAGCTTCGAGAACACTGTCCAACCATCTCATCCTCTGTCGTCCCCTTCTCCTTGTGCCCTCAATCTTTCCCAACATCAGGGTCTTTTCCAGGCAGTCTTCTCTTCTCATGAGGTGCCCAAAGTATTGGAGCCTCAGCTTCAGGATCTGTACTTCCAGTGAGCACTCAGGGCTGATTTCCTTCAGAATGGATAGGCTTGATCTTCTTGCAGTCCATGGGACTATCAGGAGTTTCCTCCAGCACTATAATTCAAAAGCATCAATTCTTCGGCGATCAGCCTTCTTTATGGTCCAGCTCTCACTTCCATACATCATTACTGGAAAAACCATAGCTTTAACTATATACACACACATATAGAAATGAGCAAACCAGTGATATTTTAGGGAGCAGGCTAGCAGGCGGGGCCCATTACTTACATCATAGGAGCCTACACAACACAAAACACTGTAGCTGTATGTAGGTTTTATTTTATTTGTTTTTTATCTTCTATTTTGGAAATGTACATCCAGTTGTTTCTTTCTTTAATTTTTTGGGGGCCCCCCAAGAGAGTGGGGCCTTAAGCTATAGCTTATTTAGCTTATACATAAACACGGCACTGCCCTCCCCCCACTTCTTCCTTCATCTCCCCCACCCCACCCCACCCCCTTATTTCAGAAGTGAAGAACCAAAAGAAAAGAAGGGATGTGTTTAAGCAAAAAGAGAGAGAGAGGGAGGCTGGCAGGCATGGCTGGTGTGGGAAGGGAATAGAGGAAGAGTTGGGTGGGTTGCCTTGTCGTTGTTTTTGCCACCTGTCTTCTCAAGTTTTCTTTGTTCCATTTGTCGGCATTCCATTCTTGTTTATGTAATGAGCACTGGAAGGCTGCTTTGGAAATTTCTGGGACCTCCTCTTTCCCCCCAACCCATATTATTTAGGAGGAACTGCTCCTAGAATTATATATCTATGTACTTCCCCTCCCTTCCTCTTCTCACAGCTCCTATTCCAAATAATCTACTTTCCCATCTCCATTCCAATACGGAATAAAACTATTTCATTGAAACATTTAAATAAGCATCCACGTATAAAAAGCACAGTAAAGCCAAGCACATTGGACTGTTAGGAGTTAAAACAGCAATTTAGACAATTTAAAATCCACAGGGCTGCTTTTCATTTTCTAATCTGATTGTACAGTTGACAACTATCTTGCGGGGGTTCAGTTCCTGGCCCCCACGCGGAGTGCATATAAGTGCATCCCGCTCTGTTACGCACTTTTCATTATATTTTTGGGATATTTTTGGTTACCTGTGCGCACATGCATGATCACATGTCTTTTGAATGCTCATTAGTCATTGCCTGTTTAAATTCTTCATACTTCATGTTCCAATTAAATGAAACTCACCACATTGTTATATCCCAAGGTTTTTGCCAGTGATGACCCCATGTTTTCCTTGGGGTGCCAGATACTTGTGTGGGAAGTAATTATGGGGCCTGGTTGCTGATCCATGTGATCAGACTTTTCATATATTAGCACTGGAGCATAAAGCGCAAACATGCCAAATTAGCTGGCTAGTTTTATCCCTTGGTCATAGCAGAAGAATAACATTCAGCAAATGGTCTGGGATAGAAGAGTTCCCTATTAAGAGGGATTGTTTAGTCTGGGAACTGTAGCTCTGTGAGGGGCATAGGGAGTCTCCTAGCAACTCTCAGCCCCCTTAACAAACTATCGTCCATGATTGTTTTTAAAGTGGTATGATACTGCTCTAAATGGGTAAAGCAGATGGGACCTTAGTCTGGCAGTTTTAACTCTTTAGTTGTGTTTATATGTAATTTTACTTCATATACAAATTGCAGTGTCCCAATGGCTGATGCAAATAAATATCAGTAACTATTTTGATTTTTAATTAAAGGCAGAAATTTCCATTTTGATAGAGAATGGCAAATGGAACAAGCTGGAATGCCACGTGCTGGATCCTGTCAAGGCAGGAATGGCAAACAGAAGGTATTTAATTGTAAATTTGGGGTTAATAAATTCTGATGTCAGCCTTTATACATATTTATTGTTTTATATATTATTAAGTTTGTATACCACCCTTCATGCAAAGATCACAGGGCAGCTTAGAGCATAAAAATACAAAAGGAAAACACAAAATACTTAACATAGTCATAAAAGCAAACAAGAAAAACATTAAACCCTGCTCCCACAAACACATTTAAAAGGCCATACATTGTTTAATCAGCCGGAGGCCTGATCATAGAGGATATGTAATGAAAGCACAAGGTGAGCCTCCCTGGTAGGAGCATTCTATAAATGGGGTGCTAGCAGTTCCCGGCGTGCACAGCGGGAGGATGGCGGACTTTAACATCTTTGCTATCTATCACGAGTTAATTTGGCGGCTGCGATGGGAGTAAGCAGCCTCCCACCTCCCCGGGACGACGGGGAGGGCTGCCTTTGCCCGCGGTACTCCTTAACCCGCTTTGGGTCCTTCGGGACCGGTGGGGGAGTCTGGGCACATAGGGCTCGTTTTCAGATGCAGCTCCTGGAGCCGGCCCCGTTCGTGCACGCTCCCTTTAATTGGATATATAAATTTGTTTAAAGATTTTGGGCATGTCTCGGACAAAGGAGTGGGAAGAATGTTGCTAACTGCAGCCCTGAGTGATTAAGAATGAAGATTGGAAGAAGACGCGGACTTTACATTGGTATGTGAAGGAGGGAAAAGAAGGGGGGGTAAGCTCTGGAATCTCCGTTTGTTTTGCCTCAATATCTACTTAACACGGGCGAAACCTCCCCCTAGAAAATCCACTTTCACAGGCAAATGGCAAGTGGACTTTAAAGACAGAATGGAAATTAGAATGGAAATTACAAAAATAAACTGTGTGGAGGTGAAACTTGATCTGGACTTGACTCAACAGAAATGGAGGATCCTCGGCTGGCTGTGACGCAGCTAGAATTAACTGCCGAGTGCTGATGATAGCCTGTGGAGCTGTACACCACTTCAAAGGGAGAAGCCGGATTTGATGGACGATTGATAGTGGAATTTACGAGGGTCTGGCCCTCCCGGAAAGGAGTGGGGACGGCTCACAGGGGAAGAAATTGGTGTGTCGCAGTTTGATTTACAAGTTTGATTTATGAGAGACTTTCAAGATGGCGTCAGCCGAAATGCGATATTGGGAGAGGATGGCTTTTTCCACACAGAGACATTATTTACTATAAGAGTGTCTGCTTGCTGGCATTTATCAGAGGCTGTGAAAATATTGACTTTATGAAGCAACTGGAAAAGATCATAAGAAAGCGCTCCGGAGTCCGAGACATGGGGAATTCACAAGTTAAAAATTTGGCATAATTGGAATTGTTATAATTGGAATTGTATAATTAATTTGGCATTGTAATTTGTTTGGTAATTGGAAATATATGTTGGAAAATCAATAAATATGTTTAAAAAAAAAAAAAATATAAATGGGGTGCTAGCGCAGAAAAGCCTGTTCTTGTGTTGCCGCCCTCTGGACCTCTTGTGGAGGGGCTACATGAAGAAGGGCCTCAGATGATGGTTGTGCAGTGCAGGTCACTTCATATGAGGAGAGGATGTCTTTGAGTTATGGCTCTCCTGAGCCATATGAGACTTTGTAGGTAAAAACCAACACTTTGAATGAGGCCCAGAAACTAATAGGCAGCCTGTGTAGTTGGGCCAGGATTGGTGTTAACATGTTTGGACCACCTACCTGACCGCTGAATTCTGCACCACCTGAAGTTTCCAAACCGTCTTCAGAGGCAGCCTCTTGTTTAATATTTAGTATTCTAGCCTAGAGGTTACCAGAGCACAGATAACAGAAGTTAGATGTATTCAGACATGACAATAAATCATGGCTTATCATTATAGGAACTAGTTGCATCAAACCTTGGGCTCCTCCATCCCCTCTCTTCCTTTGGCATAACAATAAGGAGATGGCAGTAAAAAAATGGAAGTGAAAATAAATTGTAAAACAAATTATAGAAGTATAAAACAGGACAAAGTTACAACCATAAACAAGTGTGAAAACAATTAAAAACTTCCATGTATAAAAAGCAATCCTCATTTTGTTTTAAAAAATCACATTGAGAAATAGATAAAATAGTTCCATTATGTATGCAGAACAGAAAATTCAAATGGAAAATGTAAACTGAGCTTTTAAAATTGGAATAATATCCAACAGCTCCACAGTAAACCTCCACTGCATGTTTGCATATGTCCTGCTGCATACCCTAGTGGTATATGTGGCAAACTTGCTTGCCACACAAAACACAAGTCAGTACTATTCAGTCCACAGCTAACCTGAAATTTAAATCTGGGACGTTTAATGCTCCATTCTTTCAATCACGTCACCACCATTCTTTTAGTTATAAAAGTTAAAATACTGTGAAACACAATACTTCATCTCAATTGTAAGCTTTGTTCTGCAGTGGTTCCAGTCATACTTGGATGATCATTTCCAGAGGTAATGCTTGATGCATGTTGTTCAGCCCCATGGACCTTTTAATGTGGGGTTCCTTATGCTTCAGTCTTAACTGTTTAACATCTACATGAAAACACTGAGTGGGGGGTCATCCAGAGTTTTGCAGTGTGTTATCAGCAAAATGCTGAAGAAACACAGCTCCAGTTCCTCTAATGATAAGCCATGGTTTATTGTCAAGTCTGAATGCAGTGTCTGTGAGATTAAATGCAGTTTTTAGGTAGGCTCTGCGAATTGACTGACTAGCAATTGGATCTGGCAGGTTTAACACCTTATCTGACACAATATTTTGCATCAGCGGAATGACTCCTGGCAATTGCTGTGTTGGTCAAGATAAATATAATTGTAAGTGATTATAGTTAATGTTTCCCTGCTCTGTTTGCAGAATAGGAAGCGAAAAGAACCAGTTTATACTCATTATTGTGATACATGTGATCGTGGCTTTAAAAACAAGGAGAAATATGAAGAACATGTCTCTCAGCATAGGCAGGTATGTTTTAATAGTTGGGTAGATTTTTCTCTCTTTGGGTTGGCAATTAATTAATGGCATGATTTCTTTAGTTCATTTGTTACCTAGCTTAGCACTCCTTCAGTAACGCTGTCATGGGATCATGGAATACTGAGATGGAATTTCTCGTGTAGCTGGGATTGTCTCCTCCAACTGCATGCAATATCAAAATTTCCTAGGTGTAAATCATTTAAATTGTATAGGGCTGGGAATACCCCTGTCTGAAACCGTGGAAAGTGAAGACAATGCTAAACTAGTCAGTGGCCTGGCTAAATATAAGGCAGCTGTCTGTGTTCCTGAAAGGGTTTAAAGGTGGAAAGAACTTTCAGGTTTCTCTGAAATATACTAAAATTATTCTAATACTCAGTTGCTAGTTATATGGTTGCGAGGTATCATTTGAAAATCTAGAGGGAACACTAGAGTTCAGTTTATTCTAAAATAGCCAGAACTCAGAATAAATGTCTTCTTCTGTGTTGCATAGCCTTAATCAGGTCTAGGGTAAAGCAGCTTTGTCCCTTGCAGGGGCAATAAAGTGGCATCAACAGCTAAGGAAGCAGATAAGGTAAAGGCAGAGGAAGAAAAATAAAAGTGAGAAGAGAACAAGAAGCAGGAGGTTCAGCCGCAATTGCAGCTTGTCATTATTGTGGATCCCTTTGCTAATTAGGCGTGCAAACACAACCCAGTTCTAAAAGTGGTTGCTACTGTTCTTTCTTTCAGTGTACAGAAGATGGCTGCACTTTTAGTGCACATGAAAAATTGGTTCAGATTCACTGGAAAAATGTAGGTATTTCCCTAGTTCAGCTTGAAATCTGATTTTAAATGAATTGTAGCGCTGTCTTGATTCAAACTCTCGTGCATTTCGCCGGTATTTGTGGCATTTTGTTGAACTGCAAGGAAAAGGAAACTATTCTTTTCTACTTTGAACTATAAAATCAATGCTGCTTTGTTAAATTAGACAGTTGTAGTGAGGAACAGGCCCTTTATGCCAATTGGAACGATCCTCCCATCTACAATTTTCACTCTATTTAGCCCTTGGATCAGCTGGTTAGTCTTCTTTGTTCTTAGTAACGCTGTTTTTCAGGGGTTGTGTTGTTGAATTTGGGTTTATTTTTGTCACTGTTTGTCCCCTTTCTTCTGTTTAGTCTTTAACTAAAATCAAAGTTTTTAAAAGACTATAAACAGCCGTAATTCACAATGTTCCCCCCCTTTCCCCTCCGCAGATGCATTCTCCTGGTGCCAAACAAATCAAGTTAGATACTCCGGATGAAATTGCTAAATGGAGGGAGGATAGAAGAAAGTGAGTAGATGTTTAATTTGCGTGGCTCCAGATGAGACTGAAAATAATTCCCCCCCCCCTAAAAACTCTTATTTACAACTTTTTCTTATTTCTCCCCTTTCCCTTCTTTGTCATGGCTGCTGCTGAGCACTGCTCTGTTCTTCCATCTTAGTTTAGAACGCATTATTGACTCCATCCATTTGATAGTGAGCTGTAACATTTAGTATGTGGAGAAAGCTCTGCATGGCATAACAGAGCTGTGTTTCTTCCCCTCGGCTTGGTTGTGCAGGCACCATTCCCACTCCTGTATTGCTGTCTACCTTTCCCAAATTTCTTGACGAGTAGAGGGGCAGGTGAAAATATGGGAGGTGAGTGCAGGCCTCCTCTTCCTCAAGGGGATCTCTTATAACCCATATGTATCCCTCCACACACATTTGCTATGTTTACAGTAGGACTGGATCAAGCTCTATATTTTTTATTTCATAGCACAGATCCCAAGGTGATGTAGAATAAAAAAATTGTAGGAGCGAGGCTGGGAGTAAGCTGTTTGTTACCTCTGTTTATTTGATCAGAGGGTAATTTCCCAAAGGAAATAAAATATTTAAATATTAAGTAATTAATTGAGGGGGGAACTGCATGTGGAAAAAACGCAGATCCCACCTGAAAGGGAATGGCTATTGAAATGCTGGTTGTCACAGAGAGAGAGAAATAAATTGACTTGAAGGTGAGGCAGTAGCCAAATGTGATCAATGTTAAAAGTAGTGCTTCTTGGGAATCTGAATGTACCAAGGTCATCGATGGAGATCCTACCTGGTGAACCCACAGTGAGAGCTATTCAATTTCTGCCACGCAAAAACTTGCTAGGAAAGCGGCTTGCTTGCTCGTTTTTTGTGAAAACTCTTCAGGTTATTAAAACAACACCATCTTTATTGTCAAGTTCCCCACAATTCACACGTCATGAATACAGTTTTCAGGTTAGGAGTCTTGAGAACTCTGTATAGTTCTGAGCCCGGGCTTCTGAACTGGGAAGGGCAGGGTATAAATAAAAAATTATTTATTTGTTTATTCATTTATTCATTTAACTAAGAGGCGACCAATCAGTGTAGCTCAAATAACCAGAAAAATGTAGGGGAGCACCGACTGAATTGGCTGTTATAACTTCAGGTAACAAAGGCAGCTAGAAATGTGTGAATGGGTCACTAAGATCCCTTACTAGCATAACTCCTGCATCCAGTCTTGGGGAGCAAAGGGAGCGGCTTCTTCCATTTACTCATTATTGCAGCCAGATTTCTATGGGCCATTCCATGAAAAATGAGCCTGATAAGAATGCTAGATGAGCGCTGGACTTTGGTGAGGAAGATTCCAAACGTGCAGTCTAACCATTTTTTTAAAAGCTAAAGACAAAAGAAGTTTATTTTATGGACATTCTTTTCAAAAGTCCACCCACGTAGTCTTCACAGAAGTGTTCAAGTTAAAAATTTTCTGATGATAGTCCCACCCGTGACAGCATTTTTTCCTTAATTTTGTATCGTTACATTTCTTAAACTTAATTCCTGATTGCATAGTTGTAACCAATAAACATTGATTTAAATAGATATGCTGAGTTTATCCACCTCCCAACTCACAGAGTTTTTCCATAAATCAAACTTATCTCAAGCTCCATGTCCTTTTTTTGTCCCACCCGTGACAACACTTTTAATATTTAATAAAATTGTCAAAAATATTCATAAAAATAATAAAAAATAGTAAAATGTTCAGCATCTTATTAAGAACATAGTTAAAATTTTGGTTGTTAATTTTTATGTATATTTACATTGTTACACATGTGTGAGTACCAAAAATCATGGTCAAAGTGTCCCACCCGTGACAATGGAATGGCCCCTATGGAGATACACTAGAGTTACAAATAGTTTGGGAAAAGGTGTTTGATTCAGAAACCTACCAAGCAAGATGATAAGATATGTAGAAGCAACCTATCCATACCGTATCAGTTTAGAGTCAGAAAATTAGTGCTGAAATCAGCACACAGGTGGCACATACCCTGTTGAAAAGGTACTACTTAATGATGATGTAGTATAAACACCCAACAATTGGGAAACACTTTCCTGCGAGCGCTCCAATTGGAGAACAGCCTTTACCAAAGGTGTCATGGGCTTTGAAGGCACTCGAACTCAGGACACAAGGGAGAAATGCACTAAGAGGAAGGCACGTTTGGCAAATCCACACTGTGATCAATTCCCGCCCAGGAACCAATGAATTGAGCTCCACAGTCACTTATGGACTCAGTGTTAAAACCGTGTTTATGGAAGACAATTTTACTCGTCTACAACTGATTGCTAAAGAAGAAGAAGACGACTTAATGATGAAATGCCACAAAACTGCTAAAGGGAGTGTAGGGCAAGGGAAACTTTTCCCATTTATGGTGTCCTGGTGTGCATTAATTCTGGCTGGATTTGCACGGAATTATTTCAGAAGCAAGGGATTGTACCAGAATATTGCTCTCCGTTGTGGATCCTAAACAAATTCCTCCAGAAGAAAATTAACTTCAAGGATGCTAGCAATAGCCCGTGGCTAAGCACAGGAAAGCAATGGTGACACTACTCCATACAGGACTGTGAAATATAGCGTACCGTAGGCATATGACTAGGAGGCTAACAACACAAGATAATGTAAAAAAAATTGGTATTCCTGTATATCTTTCGTAGGTTACAGGTCTCTGCAGCCATAGCAGGTGCTGTGATTCTCCAGCAGTTTGACTTTGCCCTTTTACCCAGCCAGATGGGTGGGGTATAAATAATAAATTTACTTTTATTATTATTACTTTGAGGCACACTCCTTTGTCTTTCGAGATAGATGGATACCGACCGACAACCAAATTAAGGTGTACAAGTGAATGGACCAGTGGTTATACCTAGAAATATTTGCTATATCGCATGTGGTTTTCTACAAAGGGTTGAGAACAAGGAATGTCAGTGTATCTATTGTAAAAAGAATTGCAGTAAAATTATACGTAAAGTAACAAGTGCAGAACAACTTATGATGCAGGTGCTGCAAAACCACGCTTTGGCCAGAGGCAGGGAGACACCCCAACCCAGGCCCTACAACATTTGAAAATAGCAGCTAGCCAGCACCAGCTTTCTCTAGGCAGGAGAAAGGGATGCCTGTGGCAGTAATAGCATATCTGTTATGTGCTGGGGTCTTACGGATGTCAGGGCCTGGAGGAGTCGCATTTCCATTCTTCCGCTCCCTAGTTGATGGCCTAGGCTAGGAACACACCAGCCCTTAGCAATGGGAGACAAATTATTTGCCTGCCAGCCCACAGTGTTGAAAGCACTACATCTTCCCAGCCCCCAATTCTTGCTAGGAATGTTGTGATTAAGGCTTGTAAAACACTTCAGTGCCATAGATGTATTAATAAGACTTCATATGTATCTTGCTTTAGAAATTTTCCTACTTTGGCAAATATTGAAAAGAAGAAAGCAATGGAGGTGGAAAAGGAACAAAGAGGAGAAATACTGAAAACACTTCAGTTTGGGTATGTGTGTGTGTGTGTGTGTCTATATGTTGTTGGTACCATCAAAAATGGACTCTTCCTTTATCATTTATTAAATATTAATTGATTTTCTGTAATGTGTTCAGAACAGTGTAGATGAGATTTCCAGAAAGTCTGCACCCTGGAATTAGTCCAGTCCCAGCCTGGTACATATCTAATTATATTGAGCACTTTCAATCCATTCTCTGGTGTCAGGAGTAGCCCAGCTACTCACGAGGAGAGGGAGAGAGGAAGCCCTGCTCAGGAGCAGGGCAGGGAGAGCTGCTCTTCAAGGGAAGAAAGCTCACGAAGCTATAGGGAACCCGAGCCCCTTTTGCAAACGGACTCCTCCTCCTCCTCATCCAGCTCCAAGCGAGGGAGCGGAGCAAGGGCTCCGTGACACTGCTGAAAGACCCAGCACCACCAGCCAGACTAGATCGGACAGAAGCTCACAGCTTCCGACACAGGCAACGCGCAGGGGGGCTAGAGGACCCAGGAGACATCGTTTCAGGGTGCCGAAAATCTGGTGTTGGGCGGGGAGCCGAAGGAATGTACTTCCGGATTCTGATAGTGATTGAACGGTCATGTTTTTGACTATCTCCGCTTGTAAATAGCAATGCTTAATAAATAGCTTCAGTTTTCAAAAGAGGCTCTGTTGTTACTCATGAGCAGTACTGGGGAAGATCCTGATATCTGGTCTAGATGTGTGCAGTGACGAAGCTTGCCTAGGCGTGGGAATAGCCATTGCCACCAGCATTTGTGCAATTGCTAAGTTTATACCAGCAGACCTATAAAATTAGGCTCCTACTGATTTTATCACAAGGCATAGCAGCTTATGTTTCCTTCCCTCCTTCTTCCTCATCAGTTGTTAGCAGTAGCTCCTGCATGCATGTCATTCCATCCTTCTCCCATGGTTCTTCTGCAAATACAGCCTTCATGTTCCAGTCACTTGCTCAGCCCTTCTCACACACATTTCAGTTTTCATTCTACAACCTCTTTGACAGTATGGGGTAGCCATCTTCAAATTGAATTGAATTGAAATACTTTATTGTCACTTGTACAACTTGTATACAGTGAGATTACATACATAACTGAAGGGCTGTCCCATGGAAGATGGAGCAAGCTTGATTTCTGCTGCTCTAGGGAGTGGGAACTGAACCACTGGATCCAAATTACAGGAAAGGGATCCACAGATAAGGGTGGTGCACAAATTAAATAAAGAAATAAGAAAAGGAGATTTGGCCTAAATGTTAGGAAGAATCTTTTGACAGTAAGAGCTGTTTGACAGTGGGATTCCTCAGAAGCTGATGGGCTCTCCTTCCTTGGGGTTTTTTTAAAAACAGGATGGGTGGCCGTCTGTGAGGGATTCTTTAGTTGTGATTCCTGCATTGCAGGGAGTTGGACTGTATGAGCTTTGAGATCCTTTCCAGCTCTGCAATTCTATAACAGCAAGGCACTTGGTCCAGATTGTAAACGAGACTGGGGGAAAGCTATCCTTATTCTCTCGATACCCAACACAGTGTTTCCCAAACTTTTGATAACCTAGTGTCAGGGAACTGTCCTCGGCTCAGCGCAGGGTTGTGGAAGGGCTCTCGGGATGCTACAGAGAGCCCCGGCCCCACCTGACCAGCAACACCTCTTCCAGCGGAGGAAGCAGTGATGTCTCTAGTGGGGAAGGGCAGGCAGCTCAGAGGCTTGAGAACAGAGGCTCTGGGGATGTTGGAGAGACCCTGCACCCCCCTCGCTCAGTGGGCGAGGAGGGAGACACGCCATTTCCGGTACCCCAAGTGCGCAGAGGGGTGAAACGCAAGGAGGGGAGGCGGAGATTTCATATACCGAAACTCTTATGTTGGGGTTCCAGCCGGAAGGGGCCACTCCCAGATTTTGCTAGCGACTGATACGGTCATGTTTTTCAGCACTCTGCACTGTAAATAGTTTGCACATTAAAACTGTTAAAAGACAGTTCGGACTCATGCCTGCTTACTCGTGAGCAAACCAATGCAGACCTGACACCTAGGTACTGCTGAGGTATAAATGAATGACTTGGGAACGAGCCGTATACTGTATAAGAATATATGCGGGGAGCAGCATCTGTGTCATGGCTAGCACAGGAAATTACCTGGAACAAACATTTATGCATTTTTCTCTTCCAGCAAGATGAAAGGAATGTGGAAACCTCCTCAAGCTGTGGCTTCAAGGCAACGAGGAAAAGTAAGAAGGCAGACAAATGGCTGCTGGAACAAATCTAATCATCCCTTGAAGGCTCCCGCTGCAGCTGTGACTGGTCCAAATAACCATGGAACCGAGAAGGAATTTGGAAAAGAGCTTTCTGGAGAAGCAGATGCCTCTATGAGAGATGTAGATCCCCTTAGCATTCTGGCCAGAAACGATCCTGGTGAGGCATTTCCCTGCGTTTTGTTTCTTCACATAATTAAATAATCAACAGAAAGCAGTAATCGGAGAGAACTGCCCTTGGACAAATGTAGGTGAGAAGGTTGTGGAGGTAGAAGTGACTCCGCACCCCAAAAACCTGCCAAGTGAATAACTTGATTTTGTTGAGGGACTTAGCCAAGCAGGAGTCAATCCCAGTTTCCCTCAGCCAGCATAAGGCCCCTGCTGCCCTCCTCAGGGTTGGAATTGGTCAAATTAGTGAGTTGGCCCTGGTGCTGCTGATGATCATGGAGAGACAAATAAGGTTTATTTACATACCCCCTTTTCTGCAGTAACTGTACTTAGTGGGTTTACCCAATCCACTGGTTCCCCAAAACTGCTCGGAGCAGGATTCTGGAGAAGTTGCCACCTCTTCTGAAGTTTTTATGGTTGATATTAGCCTCCTTCAACTTGCTTGTTACCTAGCCACTAGCCAGGAGGATCCTGAAGAGGTTTTAGTAAGTTCTGTTTTATCTGCTCATCTAAAGCACACAGGAAGAAGAGGGGGCCATGCAGGCCCATAAAGGAGGCTAGACTGGTTCATATCTGACTCTGGATGCAGAAAAGGCCTAACTTCAGCAGAGGTCTAGTAGACCACTAGAGGTGGCTTCATGGTGGGGCCTCAGATTTGCATCTGTTACCTCATTGCAAATCACTTTTCTTGTTGGCTTTTCTGTCTCCAGTACTGACCTTAAAGCTGAAGTATTTGGGTCCATAGCAGCCCATTCCAATCAGTCTTCCTTCAGGTAAATAGTCCAAGCTCTCTAGGGGATGCCATTTCCATAGAGCTACTCATCTGTTTACACAGATACCACCCATGGGAAAAGAAGGAATCTCTTTTGGTGTTGTGTAATTGTTCAGATATTTTTGTCTCGCAATTGAAGGAGTATTATACCATTTAGGTACTCTTTATCAGAGTCTGATTTGTTGCTGAAAATAATTAGGTATGAGGTGCTGACAGCACACATGTTTGCTCCCCACCCCCAGCACTGTACTGAAAACTTCTGCAGCCAAAACTGTGCACAGCATTACAATCGGTCATCTGCTTGCATTGAATAAAGGTATTTAATTTGCATGTTTAATTTAGAATTGGCTGTATCAAGTTTTTCAGAACCCTTTATTGTTGTAGTGTAGATGGGTACACATCTATGAATAGGGCAGAAAGTTTCTGTGATGGGTGTGAGAGAGTAGCCCGGTGAAGCTTGGAGCTAGTTGTAGGCCCTGCTTAAAGATAATGATGCAATTTTTCTGCCTCCTTCCAGATTCAGACAAAGAGGTGTGCACTGAAAAAAATGCAGCTTTGGGAATGACTGTTGTTCCAAAGCAGGTGACCTCTGCTCTGAGCTCACTAGTGGCGAACTATGGCAGCATGTCGGAAAGTGAAAATGAACAAGAGGGTAAGCTGTTTAATTTAAGCTAAACTGAACAATGTATATACAGTTAGCAGTAAAGGTGCAGTTACGGAATATGTGGCTCATTAGCGATGCCCTGCTATTTATAGGGCTGGTAGGTGACTAAATGAACAGAGGCTATTGCATTAATGCTCTAAATCAGGGTTTCCCAAACATGGGTCTCCAGCTGAATTTGGACTACAGTTCCCATCATCCCTAGCTAGCAGGACCAGTGGTCGAGGGTTATGGGGGTTGTATTCCCAAATCAGCTGGAGACCCAAGTTTGGGAAACCCTGTTCTAAATCAGAATTTTGTTTTGGTTTAAGTGGTACAGACATACTATTTGTGCACAGTGCTCTTCACATTCAATATCCTTTCTTAAGTAATTTCATTTTGAATCTGTCTTGTGCAGTAATCAGTTGCCTGGCCCAATCAGTGCTTTCAGCACGACTTATTTTTACTGCTTGTTCTTTTTTAAAAATAGAACCAATCAAGACTGCAGCAAAAGTATTTTGTGAAAACAAGACATCTCTCGGAAGTGTCCCTTCATCTGCAAGCATCTCCCAGAGCTTTAAAGACGCAAGCCATAAAGAGGCTGCTAATTATGTAGACACAGCATCGGGGAGGCCGGATTCACATGCAGTACATTCCAGGAGTCTGAACAGACAGAGGAAAGCACTTTCTGAATTACCACGCCGTCATCCAACTCTGCTGGAAATGGTAAACTGCCCTTCCAGTATTTTCTACTTAGTAAATACAATATTGTGTGTCCATGATTGTAGGCTGGTGCTGCAAGAGGTTAGGTAGCCTTGTCAGGTAAGTTAAAGGCACCCCTGACCATTAGGTCCAGTCGTGTCCGACTCTGGGGTTGCAGCGCTCATCTCACTCTATAGGTCGAGGGAGCCAGCGTACAGCTTCTGGGTCATGTGGCCAGCATGACAAAGCCGCTTCTGGCGAACCAGAGCAGCGCATGGAAATGCCGTTTACCTTCCTGCTGGAGCGGTACCTATTTATCTACTTGCACTTTGACGTGCTTTCGAACTGCTAGGTTGGCAGGAGCTGGGACCGAGCAACAGGAGCTCACCCCGTCACGGGGATTTGAACCGCCGACCTTCTGATCAGGCTTAGTCAAGGCAAAATAAAGTGCTGCTTGACCATCTGTTTCAAAACAGTGAAGAAGAAATGCATGGAGATCTTCTCTTCTGCTGGCAATGTCAAATAAGCTTCCCAAGCTATCTTTTCTATCCAGCATATCCTAAATCCATCTAAACTGAATACTGTTTGTGAGGGGAAATTGGCTTCCCATTAAATGAGAAGTGCAGTTAGGCTATCTAATAGATGGAATAAGACAATTGAATTAATACTGGAGGAAGAAGCAGACAGGTCACTGTGTTGGTCTATTGCATCAAAAACAAAGTCCTGTAACCCTTTAAAGCCAAATAAATAAAAAACATCAGTTTGTTATAAAGTTTCTGGAAATACTGCTTTAAGCATAGATTCATCATTTGTAGGGTCCTTGGCTGTGAGGACCTGAGTACATAGTGTATTTATTCCCATTATGTTCTCTGATGCAACCATGTGTCCATGTTGAGTTCCATACGAATTCTGGCCACACAGTTTATCCCCTTCAGTTAAGCATTAGCTGAGCAAAACCATCTCCACTTGTTACAGGAGAGGGAGAAAACAAAGGTCTGAGTTGGTAACTGTCAGATTCAATAGTAGTTGGTGAATGTTCTTTCATTGTGGAATTATCTTTTTTTAATTTAAGATTTTATTGAATTGTACAAAAAACCAAGTACAATTAGGGGATGTATATCAAAGAATATTTGTTTTGTCACATTATAGCACTCAATTACTATTAACAGTTGAATGAGATCGATTGAGTATCATTTTTTCCCCTCTAAATCAGTTATGAGGTCCACATTTCATTCATTGGTACAGGCAAAGGACTTTGCAAATCATTTGCAGAAACATCAGGTATAAATTCTGGGTTTTCAGAACTGAGACTTTTAAAGTTATGTAATTTTCCAGATTCCAGGTATTATTTTACTTAAAAGGAAATTGTAAATCATAATTGCAGCATCATTTGGATAGCAGTCTCCATAATCCTAGCCATCTCCTAATATACCTCAGTCCAAAAATTTTGAACAAATGGACACTCCTGCCATAAATGGAAGTATGTCACGCTGGCACCAAATCTGTGCCAGCAATCGAGTGCCAATCCTGAAGTCATGTGAGATAATTGTACCGGTGTGCAGTATTGCCTGTGTAATATCTTCACATAAGTAAACACCAGTTTGTATGATTTAGATAGGAGACCGTAATTTTTTCCATTAATTTAATTCATATCAATACCTATATCACGATCCCATAGAGTTTTAAGGCCTGCAAGAACTCAATTATATCATTGTGGTATTATCTGAATACTGGTTTCTGTATTTCAGGAAGGTTCAGCAGTTGGCTTCAATAATAAAAAAGTAATATACTAGCTAAGCAGGCTATGGCAAAAAAGAAAACACTGAAGCTGAAAGCATCTCTCTCCTCTTGTGTACACCATACATTCCATACGCAGGGACCTGCCAGCCATTAGGCATGTACTGGCCAATCTGCTGTGCATTTCCATACCACTGACCCCACTGCATCTTGTGTACACCCTGTGTCCAATGTTTGAGCACCACACCTCTTTTTATGTGAGGAGGGTTGCCCGCTTTCTTCTCAGTGTTTTTAATTGGTTTGTTGCAGGGTGGGGTGTATTCTGAGCATTGGCAGTTTTTATTCTATGTATTTATTGCGTTTACATTCCACCTTTCCCTCCAAGAAGCTCAAAGAGGGCACATGGTTATCCAGTTCCCTGTTTTATTCTCACAACAACCCTGCGAGGTAGATTAGGCTAAGAGATGGTGACTGACCCAAGGTCGCCCAGTGAGCTTCATGGCTGGGTGGGGATTAGAACTCTGGTCTCCCAGGTCATAATCCAGCACTCTAACCACTACACCATATCTCATATTACGTGGTGCCCATCACATTTCCTTAGCTTTCATGTGTACCTCTGAGGTGGCACTATGGTCTAAACCACTGAGCCTCTTGGGCTTGCTGGTCAGAAGGTTGGCGGTTCAAATCCCCGCGACGGGGTGAGCTCCTGTTGCTCTGATCCAGCTCCTGCCAACCAAGCAGTTCGAAAGCACACCAGTGAAAGTAGATAAATAGGTACCACTGCGGTGGGAAGGTAAATGGCGTTTCCATGCACTCTAGTTTCCATCACGGTGTCCTGTTGCGCCAGAAGCGGTTTAGTCATGCTGGCCACATGACCCGGAAAGCTGTCTGTGGACAAACGCCGGCTCCCTCGGCCTGAAAGCCAGATGAGTGCCGAAACCCCATAGTCGCCTTTGACTGGACTTAACCATACAGCAGTCCTTTACCTTTACCTCTGAGCCCAAAAAGTTTGGGGGGCCCTCACATATCCTAAAATAAAAACATGCCTTCTATGGTTGAGATGGTTCAGTTGGTAGAGCATAAGACTCTTAAGCTCAAGGTCATGGGTTCAAGCCCATTGGGCAAAAGATTCCTGCACTGCAGGAGGTTGGACTAGATGACCCTTGTCCCTTCCAACTCCGCAATTATATTATATTCACTTTTATAAGTTTACTTTCGTTGCTTTGGGCTAAGGAAAACCAGCTATAGGCCTGTGTCAGTGTCTGGAAACTGGAGAAGTGACCAGGTTAGTCATTCCCCAGTTTCAGTTTCGGCCTTTCAGTGGCTGCATAGCAAATAAATATTTTAAATAAATACGTGTCCCTCATCATAGGGTGACTTCCTTAGGAGGATGCTATCTTACTGGGATGGTTCTTGAGCTCCAATGTCATGCCATGGTTCTCCTTTCACATGAGCATTAGTTTTATAATGCAGATTATTTCTGTAGTTCATCACAGTTTCGTAGTTGAATCTCAAGTCCCACCATTAATTGGGGGTGGGGCATCCGATCAGAGTGATTAATCCATAGTTCCAGTTTTTATAAAATGTCTGAGGTATATATTTCTGCTTGGTTTTTAGCAGAGACAAGAAACCCAAATATATTTTGGAAACCCATTTGCTGATTACTCCATAATTGTATCGCTGTAAGCAGTTCTGTTTGCATAGAATGTTTGTAGGAATTTGCCTCATTCTGTCTTTCTCCTTCTAGCTATTAGCAAAGGACATACGGCATGAAAGGAATGTGATTCTGCAGTGCATTCGCTATATTCTCCAAAATAATATCTTTGGACTCTACTCACAGACTGGCTCAAGAGCATGCATGGAGACTGGACAGACTTCTCAAGATACGAAAGGCAGGCAAACTGAATCTAACAGCTCTCATAGTTTTGACAATAAATTAGCAGAGCAGAATGAATTACTTGTAGGTCAAAGTAAGGAGGCATCTGTAGTATCCTGCACAGCACAAACGTATGCTGTTGATGAGGAGATTTGGGAAACCACAGAAATACACCGTAAAGAAAACGAACTTGATAGTTATGCATAACCAGACCTATTTCGGGATTCTTTCTGAAAGTCAGCAAATTATATAGTACCTCAAAATATTTTGACAGAACTAAATTAGGCCTTCTAATGTAAACCTGCATCGACATCTATCCTGTTACTATTTTGATCTTGCAGATTTTTTTCTTGAGGGTTTTATTTTTATACCGGAGGAGTTTAAATAGACCTTAACCACATTAAATCATTATTAATGTGGTTTCTATTATAGACATGACGGCAACATTCATTGTTGTTGTTGCCCTTCTTCCCTATGGTCTCAGGCACTTTTCTCACACCCCCAAAGTGTAACGGCCTTGGAGACAGATTGTGGGAAGGGAAGGCAGGAAGAGGATTTGGCTTTCCTCTCCTTTGTGATCTTTTGATGTTAATATTAGACATCTCACCCTCCCGTTTTATACATGAATGTGATACTCATGAAATGTGACTGCCACCATTGTGCCCAATGTGGCCCTTAGAGTATCTAATTTCTGAAGTTTCAGAAAGATGGAACATTAAATATTAGCCTTGCAAATATTTATCCAATCTTAACACTAGTTTTGTTGTCTTGAAGATTAGGCTGAAGGACATGTTATCCCCCTACCTGCCTCTGACCAATTCGGATTGTTTTATTTTTATTACGGTTGTCCCCAGCAATGTGGTACAGTTTGACAAAGCTTTATATTTTTAATCATTAGTGGAGCAATATGCACCAAGTTGCCAGGATTCAAAGTATGTTTTTAACAAAAATATGTACTGTATTCCTTCCCACGCTTCCACTTTTGTCCTTCAAATGTAATACACTTAATAAACTGTTGGTGCAGAAATTGAACACACGGTATTGGAAAAGCAGACACTTTACATTGGATTTTAAATAATACATTGAAATTTTGTGTAATTGCAGTGACTCATTGTCTATTTGTCCTAGTTTGATTTGGAAATTTGGTTTTCAGTCCATACAGTACAGCCACTCCAAGGGTTGGGATGGCAGAGATAGTGAAAAACGCTGGATTTTTTTTGACATGTGAATTAATGTGGAAGAGAGGTGAACTCTCAAAGAAGTGGAAGCAATTCTCCATTGCACTGAAAAATTAGACTAAAAGTAGCAGGAATAAACTTTGAAATTGTGCACATTTCCACTGCATTTCTTTAAAAAATTTATCCAGATGGTTCATTGTCAGCAGTGCTACAGGAACCAAGAGGATCAAAAGTTTAGAAGACTAGCAGGCCAAAGGTCTGCTGAAATAAAATGACTAGCCCACAAACTTGCATTTCTCATTCACACACACTCATGAGTGCCAACAAGATTTTCTGGCCCCAACACACTGTTTATTAATTTACCTATTGACCCATTCACAAAAGTTACATATGCTTTGTGTCATCATGCATATTTGTGTCCAGGTTGAAATGGAGGGTGCAAAAATAAATTGGGGATGACACACGTAATAAAATGTCTGCAGACAATGTGAACCAATGAAGTTTTTTGCATAATTATATTTACATACTAGAAAAGGCTTTACCTGTTGAATTTCTACCAAAGGGACAAGAACCCAGTTTTTCCCCAATACCAACACTAAACCAAGGCCTAGGCTGCTGTCCTGTGTACCCACTTAACTGGAAGTAAGCCTTATTAAATACAAAGAAACGCATGTATGTTGTTTAGTCGTATCCGACTCTTCGTGACCCCGTGGACCAGAGCACGCCAGGTACTCCTGTCTTCCACTGCCTCCCAGTTTGGTCAGACTCATTTTGGTAGTCCAACCATCTCATCCTCTGTCGTCTCCTTCTCCTTGTGCCCTCCATTTTTCCAACATCAGGGTCTTTTCCAGGGAGTCTTCTCTTCTCATGAGGAGGCCAAAGTATTAGAGCTTCAGCTTCAGGATCTGTCCTTCCAGTGAGCACTCAGGGCTGATTTCATTCAGAATGGATAGGTTTGATCTTCTTGCAGTCCATGGGACTCTCAAGAGTCTCCTCCAGCACCATAATTCAAAAGCATCAATTCTTCTGTGATCAGCCTTCTTTATGGTCCAGCTCTCACTTCCATACATCACTACTGGGAAAACCATAGCTTTAACTATATGGACCTTTGTCGGCAAGGTGATGTCTCTGCTTTTTAAGATGCTGTCTAGGTTTGCCATTGCTTTCCTCCCAAGAAGCAGGCGTCTTTTAATTTTGTGACTGCTGTCACCATCTGCAGTGATCATGGAGCCCAAGAAAGTGAAATCTCTCACTGCCTCCATTTCTTCCCCTTCTATTTGCCAGGAGGTGATGGGACCAGTGGCCATGATCTTAGTTTTTTTTGATGTTGAGCTTCAGACCATATTTTGCTTTCTACTCTTTCACCCTCAGGGTGAGGGTGAAAGACATGTATACCATTGAACTAAAAGGTACAGTACAGTGAATTTTAAATGAGTAGCTTTAGGACCTGCACAGATTTGGTTAAGCTTCTTTGGAAAGTTTTCACATTTTGCATTTAGCATCCACCCACATTTATTGTGGAATAGTGTTTGAAGAAAATAACTGATCTCAAATGAACCCACCACAAGAAAAATGCATCCTGGTTGCTGGGGGAAAGGGGAGAACTACAGGGAAGATTAGGTCTGCAACAGGAAATGTGCATTTAAGGAGAAAGGAAAACACCAGCTCTTTAGAACCCCAGGGCTTCCAATGGTCTGGAATCCAACAACTCACATCTGTCAGAGTTATGACTTCATTTACTGGCTAAAAATACTGACTGGTGGGAGCAACCAGGATGGCTCATTTCACAGAAATCACTTGGAAGGCTACCTGCACATTTTGCTTCATAATGTTCTTCCTAGAAGAGCTCCAGACTTCTAAAGGTTTTTTAAAAACAAAGTCTGGGACTCTGCCTGGTGACACCAATGAGGGACTTGTCAGGTACCATGGCACCTGTTTTGGTGACGCCTGATCTAATGTTGACACACTTCAGAATTTTTCCTATTATGTTTGACATTATGGTCGGAGTCACAGTACTGTACTCTTTGATTTCCAGCTATATACAGGACAGTTGGACAATGTTCTCGAAGCCACCAACATGAGTCTGACCAAACTGCCGGAGGCAGTGGAAGACAGGAGTGCCTGGCGTGCTCTGGTCCATGGGGTCACGAAGAGTCGGACACGACTAAACGACTAAAGAACAACAACAACATATACAGGATAATAAGGCTCGGTGCAAAATTGTTCCCACACCCACCTGTTGTGCCAGGGTCAAGGTTGTTTCAGCCAAGCAGAATTCACAACTAAGATGTAATACAAAAATCTGCTTTGGTTAAACCAGGAAGTTTTCTCCTTGTGGACATGTCAGGGGGGTATGGAAAACACACTAGTCCAAGAACCTGTCTCATCCCATCCATGGTTTATAGCATTATATCCTCACTAGGGTTGGCCTACCCGAGTCATGAGTTTCCACACCCAGTTTCTTGACAAACCATGTGAGTTTATGTTTCTGCAGAGAAAATGGAGAATCTCTGAAGCTGGAATGGTGAGGTATGCAGTTAATAGGTCTTTTTTACACAGTTGCTGAGTGCAGTCACTGATCCTGCCTGTTTCCCCCTTACCTTTGATGGCATTTGGTGAGCTTTGTATGCTAGGCTGCTACAGGGTGGTCTCATGGTCTAATTGCACTTGCTAAGCTCTTGTGTTCATGGACACTTGAAAACATAGCAGGAGTAATTATCATCAACGCAGCAAAAACAAAGATTATGAGCCAAAGCCAACAAATCTTTGATTTCCTCAAACTCAGCTTTTAAAGTAGGGAAAGTGTGTAAAAAAAAAGGCAGATTAGCTGCAAATGTTTCCATACTGAGACACTTCTGCTTCTCCGCAAGATCTCTCCTACTTAAATGAACATTTGTCTGCTTCACTGCTTTTCTGTGGAATGAGAGGACAAATCTATTGGTTCAGGAAAATAGGTATAAAATATGGAAAGAATTGCTGGATGCCAATATCCAAGTTTGGGGCAAGTACTCTTGGGTGAGAAAACCCCGGCAGATGTTTTAAATCACAAAACATGCAGCAAATTTAAGTGTGGAAATGTAGGGCGTTAGACCTTTTAAGATATGCCTTGTGAGGTATGCCCTTCCTTCTTCCCCCAGCGTACGTAGGAAAAGGCCACCAGTATGGTATGTTAGCAGATGCCAACTTGCAAACACTTCAAAAGTCAGGTTCATATGCTCTTCTATACATCCGTCAGATGTATAACTTGGCTTAGTCAGGTAGGTAGCCATGTTGGTCTGAAGCAGTCAAAATAAATATAAAAACTAAAAAAAAAAATTCACAGTAGCACCTTAGAGACCAACTAAGCTTGTTCTGGGTACAAGCTTTCTTGTGCACATGCACACGAAAGCTTATACCCAGAACAAACTTAGTTGGTCTCTGAAGGCGCTACTGGGAATTTTTTTAAATTTTATTTATTTATTTTGGCTTAGTCAGAAAGTGGCAAAAGTTCCCAGATTATTGGTACATGCTGTTCTTTTTCCTGGTTGGGTTTAATGTGGCACAGTATGCAAAAATGAACCGGAGGGATTTTTATTTCAAGCATGGAAATTATACAGAAGAACAGAACTTCACTTGCAGAAGGTATAAGGAAGGAAGGCAGATTTTAAAGGTGCAGGCGCTGTACTCGGGTGGAGATTCTGTCAGTCTCCTGGGACTGTTTTCAGGCTGTGCTCCGTCTGGTGAAGTGCTTGGCATATTCGGCCACAATGAACGTGCAGACTGAATGTGGTGCTTTTTTATATTAAGTTTCTCCCCCAGTTAATCGGGCAGGGCCAGCGCCTTTGCCTTGCTTGTCGTCTCCTTCGCTTGGGTGCTGGCACTACTTGCTCGTTTTCCATGGGGTGGGGTGGGGAGGTCTTGACACGCGTCTAAAGCTCCCCGCTCCGACGGTCAGCCAGACCCAAGGGGCCAAGAAGCAGCAGCAGCCGCTCCGAACCGCTTCCTGAGGGAAAACGCACCGGCCGCCAAGCCGGGGGGTGGGGGGGGGGAGAGAAAGAGAGAGAGAGAGAAGAGGAGGAGGAGGGGCGGAAGAGGGCCGCCTGAGGAGAAAACTGCGGAGCGTCAGGCCGACGCCCCCGCCATCTTGGCGGGCCGAGCTCGCGGCCTCCGTCTTGCGGGTCTGCCCTCGCGGCCGCCTCGGCAGCCAAGAGCCGTAACTCCCCGGCTCTTCTCCCTCCTTCCTTCCTTCCTTCCCTCCCTCCCTCCTTCCTTGCCGGCGAGCCCTTTATGTCTGCGCGCTGCCTGCGGTTGCGCCTGCGCCGCCAGCGCCATCTTTCTCCCTCCCCCCTCCTCCCCTGGACAGAGCGAGAGAGGGAAGCCGGAGGAGGAGGAGGAGGAGGAGGAGGGAGAGCGAGCGAGCGCGCGGCGGCGGCGGCGGCGGCGTCTCGCCCGCGAAGCTTCCCGGCTCCTGCTGCGGAGGGAGAGGCGTCGGCGTCGGAGGAGAGCGAGAGGGGCGGCTGCTGCTGCTGCTGTCGCTACTGCCCGGGCTGCGTCAGATTCCCCGCCTCCCTCCCCCCCCCCGCCATCTCCCGCCGCCCTCCTGGATGGGGAAGCGCCCGGCGCCCGACGGCCCCGCCGGGACTGCGCGCACGAGCCTCGCCGCCGTTCCGGAGCCGGCTGCTGCTGCTGCTGCGTCGGCGAACCTTGCTCCGTTTTGCTGCCGGGAGGATTGGCGGGGCCGGGAGTCCCCAGGGGCTTTCTGATCTAGTGGCGGGCGGCGAAGGGGCCGGGGCCTGAGTGTCACATTGCCCGGAGAGGAGGGTGTCCGGCGGCGGCTGAAGAACCACGCAGGCAGCGCCTCTTGTGTGTCTGACTGACTGACTGACTGACTGACTGTCTCTCCCTTTCTGTCTCGGCTCCTCCGCCAGCTGCCAGGTGCGCCTGCTCCGCCTGCGCGCTCCCTTTCCCTCCTCTCTCTCTCTCTCCGTCCGGGGCTCCTTAAAATAGTGCTCGTTCAATGCACCAGCCTGACTCAGCGGTAGACACCAGCGTCGGGAAGATGGCGCACCCGGCGATGCTTCCTCGGAGGGGCAGCAGCAGCAGCGGCGGCGGCGGAGGCAGTAGTAGCAGCAGCGTCAGCGTCGCGGTGCCGGCCTTGTGTCCGGCAGGCAGCGGCGTCGGAGGCAGCGGCGGCGGCGGCGTCTTGGAAGATTACCCTCCGCCCTTGCTCGTTCAGCCGCCGCCTCCTCCTCTTCCTCCCTCCTCCTCCGCAGCAGCGCCTTCGTCTTCTCCCGGGCTGCCTCCTCCGCAGAGCCTGACCCTCCTCTCGCAGCCGCAGCCCCTCGGCCAGGCAGGGGCCCAGATGAAGAAGAAAAGCGGCTTCCAGATCACCAGCGTGACCCCCGCCCAGATCTCGGCCAGCCTCAGCTCCAACAACAGCATCGCCGAGGACACGGAGAGCTACGACGACCTGGACGAGTCGCACACGGAGGACTTGTCGTCTTCCGAGATCCTGGACGTCTCCTTGTCCAGGGCCACGGACTTGGGGGAACCTGAGCGGAGCTCCTCGGAAGAGACTCTGAACAACTTCCAGGAGGCCGAGAGCCCTGGCGCTGTCTCCCCCAACCAGCCTCGCCTTCTGCAGCAGCAGCAGCAGCAGCACCCCTCTTTGCCACATCCCCATCATCATCAGAGTGTGGCCATCAATGGCAGCATCCACCCTTCTCAGGGACATCATTACCACCACCACCACCATGGACATCACCATGCGCCACACTCCGGGATGGTCGGCCCAGCGGCTCCCGGAGGACCTCCGTTTAGCCCATCGTTTAGAAAACTGTCCACCGCTGCAAGCTCCGATAGCGTTGTAGCAGCTGCCGTGCCCGTTTCTGCTGCATCATCTGCTGGTATGCCTGTGGCCGCTCTTGTGTCTCATTTCCACTCTGCTGGTACACCTGGGGTCACTTCAGCCAGCGGAGCTCCGACCAGCACTTTAAGCAGCGAGACTAGTGGTAGCTCTAGTGGGGTGAGCAGCGTGCCCGGTCCCGTTAATGTGAATCTAAGTAACTTCACAAGTACTGGTAGCATAACTAGTGGCAGTGTTAATGTGGCGGTCTCGAGTGGGCTTGGCAATGGCACGAGTACTTCCTCTAGCGCTGGAAATTCCAGCGCAGGAGGAGTTGCTGCAGCAGCAGTAACATATAGTCAGCTGCAGCCTGCAGCCAGCACCTCGAGGTTTAGAGTTGTGAAACTGGATTCAAGTTCAGAACCTTTCAAGAAGGGTAGATGGACATGCACAGAGTTCTACGACAAAGAGAACCTCATGCCAGTTGCAGAAGGAGTAGCTGTAAATAAAGCGCTAGACACTCTCAAACAAAATTCACTTGATGTGACTTCTGAAAGGGAGAGTACCAGTGGGAGCTCAGTTAGTAGCAACGTAAGCACACTGAGTCACTATACTGAAAGTGTGGGAAGTGGGGAGATGGGAGCACCAGCGGTAGCACAGCCGCCGCCATTTCAAGCAGCAGGTTCTCAGCAGTTGGATTTTGGCAGCACCGGCCCTCAACCTGCTCCAGCACCCAGCATACCCCAGAGTGTTTCTCAGTCACAGCTTGCACAGCCGCAGCTTCATCCTCAAGATGTAAATTATCCTCCTCAAAAGCAAGGGGTCCAGCCTCCTGCATCAGCTGTCCCTCCTCCAGTAAACATAGTAGGTGGCCATCAACAGCCTGCCATGGCACAGCAGCTGCCATACACGCAACCAGCGCAGCCTGTGCCACCTGTTCCGGTTGTGCCACAACTGCACCAATTGCCATATGGGCAAGGACAGGCACAGCACCCACCACCACAGCAGCAGCAGCAGCAGCAGCAGCAGGTACCTCTGCAGATGGCCCCAGGGCATGTTAAACCAGTGAATCAGAATTCTGTCACAGGGCCTATGCCAGATTACGTACAGCAGCAGCAAATGCTTCAGACTCCAGCTTCTATGCAGCCAGGACCTACAATGGTAGGAACGGCCATGCCGGCGCCTGTTGCTCAGGCACCAAGTATGCAGCCTTCTGTACAAGCACACCTGGCAGTAGCATCCTCTCAGCCCGCTGCACATGCTCAGACAGCAATGCTGACCTCAGGAGCTGGTGCTCAAACAGTGAATGTTGGACAACAAGGAAGTGTAACTCCCATGGTGCAGCAGCCAGCAGTTGCAAATCAAATTGCCCCTTCGGTGGTGGCACAGAGCGCTCCTCCTCCACCTTCCCACGTGGGAACGCCTGTTCCAGCAGGCGTTGTTCATCCCGGGTTGCAAGGTAGCACATCAAGCCTTCCTCAACCCTTGGTTATTGTTCCACAGAGTACTTTGTTACCAATGCAAGCAGCAGAATCCCTTGTTCAAGGAATGGCTGGTCAGCAATTGCCTGCTGTTAGCCCTGTACCTTCTGCCAGTGCTGCTTCTGTCCCATGCCAGTCTGCTGCGAACGTGTCGCCCACACCTATGAGTTTGCCTCCTTCAAAGAACATAGCACAATCATCAGGTGCGCAGAATGGGAACTTGGTCCAGAATGTGTCTCAGCCTTCCTTGATGTCTGCTAGCATCAATTTGCCCGCAGTCCAAAATGTGCCACAACAGGTACCACTGAACTCTGCCCAGTTTTCTGCCCAGTCTCTTGTTCAGTCAATTACAACCCGAAGTGAAGATTCCAAACGCTCCACGGAACCCACCTTGGTTGGCCTGCCCCAAACCGCCAGTGGAGAAAGTGGCGCTGGAGCATCATCAGCCGTGTCAGACGGAGGCAGCAGCATGGCCGCCTCTCTTTTCCCCCTGAAGGCACTTCCGCTGACAGTGCAACTTGTTGATGGTGAGGATGAGAGGTAAGATCATGCCAAGTAAAAATGTTGTGATTGCTTATTGTAAACTGAACTGACCTTATTGACCCATTCCCAACCAGATACGGGCTTTGTAAATAGCTTTAGTAACTGATGTTAGCACACGCTGTTTTTGTTCATTCTGGTGCTTTTGTTAGTTACGGTACTTTGTGCTTGGCGGCATCCTTAGCAGTAGTGCACAAAGGACAAACATGGGAGACTCGAGGCAGGGAAAGTAACTTCAAGCTATGAAGACTCCCAGAATCGTAGTTCATCGTCATTGTCACTTCGTAGGAGTTAGGGTCTCTTTATTGTCTCTTTACGCTACTTCATCTTGAAGGTGCATTGATTTCAAGAACACAAGGGAAATATAATCATTAGCATAATCAGCAAGATTTTGATCCAAGCTAAGGCTACTGCAATCTCTTCACTTACATTTAGATAACCCTGAATGCATTCAAAGAAGCTGTCGAAGCATTTACTTTCCAAATGCTTCCACTTACAAGTTTTTCTTAATTTTTGGCTCAGAATCGCTTCTGGTTTCCCCTGTGTATGGAATGAGATGTTGCTGGTGTTCATCACAGCCGAGACACTTCCAGTGATTAGGGGGGGGGAGGGGAGCAGGGGACAGAAGGGGTTGGGGGATGAACTATGGGGAAAGTGACTTCATGAATTATGTCCTAATACTTGGAGGTATTCTTTTCCATTATGCTCCCTACTTCTGTTTTTGTCATTTCAATATATATATTTTAAAGTGGCGCTCATTGCTTTTCTTTCACAGAGAAACCAATTGCTACATAAGGTTTGAAACGTTTTGAAAGTGATGTTGTGCTTGGCATACAAATGGTGTGTTGCTGGTGTCACTCTCTGTTGGGGCAATCTTGCTATTGCATTACATGTTTCATTAATCATTTGACTTCAATAGATGATTCTAGACTTCTTCTTTACAGCTGTCGTGGTCATAGTTAAAAACTACCAGTGATGAAAAGCTGTCAGCACAACCAGGTTCATGGTATTGGCAAAGGGTTTTTCAGGTGGTAGGGTCATGAGTCCCCAACCTTTTCTGGGTCCAGGGGCACATTTGGAAGTCTAAGAAGCCGTCTTGAGCATCAAAACAGGCAAAACACAACCAAAGAAAAAGCAAAGGACCCCCTTCAAACAAACTTAAGCTGACAAAACAAGCAGTTTCAAAAATAAAACATCTAGTGCAAAAGCCCCCACCAGTTGCTCCACTGTCTCCCAAGTTCGCTAGACAATAGTGTGGTGGGTGGGTGGGTGGGATCTCTTTGGCTTTTGGTTTTCTAAAGCGTTTCAGAGGGGATCATGCAAGGCCTCCAGCTGCCCCCCAACCTCATCCTCTCCTTTCCAGCGTTGAATGTCTTTGGATCAGAGGAAAGTGTGGGGAAAGTGGATGGAAGTGACTGGAGGCCTGCGCTTTGCCCGGTGCAGCCCAGGGGGCATTGAGGGATCCAGGAATATGATGTCTCTTGTAAATTCAAATCTTCTGCCCTTTCAGTTGTGTTCTCAGTTGGAATCAATCAGTTCCATAGGCTCTGTAGAGCTTTCAGTGCATCTCGTCTCTCTGTATGACATCCTGTTCTGAGCTTGCTGTGTCAGAGATATAAAAATATGGCTGGGTTGATCCATTATTTGTTACAGTTTTATCTAGTCCTCTTTTAAGGATTTCAGAGCAAACTTGTATGTACACACCCCCACCCCAGTGTTCGAAATTCCCTGGTCGCTAGTTGCTTTCTGGGGCTCAGGCTTGCCCCCTTGTCACCAGTTTCAGATCACCTGTTGTGAGGTTTGTGACCGAAATCTCCTCTGCAGGCAGCATCCCTGACTGAAGTGTTTCCCTTTCAGCCGGCTCCCCAGGAAGCTTTTTGATATGTGGATGAGGTAACCTTTCCATTGTACTATTTGCAAAAGTAAGCAAACAAGCTGTGAAAAACCTCTCTAATGGCCCAAGGAGATTGGCTGATTTTCACCCCTCCCCTTAGAACAGCTAACTTTGCAGGTAGAAACTCAAAACAGTCTTTCAGTGTTAGGCATGTTGCGGTTTGCAAGTTTTACTTGTGGGGATTCTGATTTCCTGTGCTGGCTGATTATTTAAGGGTTTCAAATGGTGATCTTGCTCCTCAAAAGTGAAATGGCTCTAGCAGTGAAGATGCGCCTCTTTTCTTGCTTTGCCTTTCATTTTTTCTCATAATAATATTTTTTTTCTTGCTCGCCTGGAAGAATAAAGGTTTGGCCCCTTTATTTGGATTCTGCTGCATCATTCCCCCTCCCCCCCCCCCCCCCAGGAATACAGGTTGAGCATGGAAGTAGGGAGAGCAGACTGGAAATTATGACAAAAGGAGGGTTTCTGCAGCAGGGGGTGCCTTCCCTGTGTACCTGCCCATTCTGAAGATTGTATCTGGTATGGAGGCAGGAGTGTAAGTAGAATAACTATTCTTATAGCTTGAAATTGATAAGAAAACCATTCTGGTCTAGTTCTTGGTTCTGGCCTTGCCCATTTGTAACAGTGAGTGAGATTTACCGGAAGTGTGTTTGCCTTTCGAACCCAAGCCTGCAGCATGAGACAGGACATCTTTCTATCCTTTCCTGGAGATAAGTTAGCAAAGTCTGCTGATGACATCAAATTGTTCGGGGTAGTTTTTAACTGAAAGAGGCTGTGAGGTTCCCCAAAAGGGTATCTCCAAACTGGATGAATGAGCATTAAAATGATAAATCAGGCTCAGTGTTAAAGTAGCTCGGTGGTTGATTACCACCTATTTTCCTATCTTGGACTATAACTCCTTCCTTGCATCATTTGTTCTACTATCACCAGATTGGGCACTGCTTTCTTCTTGGGTGAAAATAAAGGCAAAGTAGGTGCTGAGCAGTTCCACTTTCTCTCTGTCGCTCAATAGCATTTCTTCATCTTCTTAATGCAGAGGTCCTACTACTTGTTTGTTCTTCCTCTTGCTTTGACCATAGCCCTCCACCCCACCCCTTTTAATTATTTTTAACATCTTTTGGAAGCCTGAGCTCATTTTTGAGATTTAGCCTGCCTGACCTTCTCCCTGCAGGTGTTGGCCACTCATTTACCCTCTTCTTTCATGATTTGCCCCTTCTATTTCATATACAGCCGTACCTTGTGTTGCGTTCCCTGCGGGTTGCGAACGGCGCGGGTTACGAACGTGGCCAACCCGGAAGTGTTTCCGGGTTTCGCCGCACGCGCATATGCAGAAGCGCTCCACGCGGTCTGCACATGCGCAGAAGCGTTCTGCGCAGGTCACGCATGCACAGAAGCATGATATTGCGCTTCAGCGCGTGCGCGATATCGCCGCTCAGGTTGCAGACTTTTGGGGGTGCGAACGGCACCCCAGAACAGATCGTGTCCGCAACCCGAGGTACCACTGCACAACCCCCTTTTAAATCTCGGCTCATCCATAGTAATCTCCTTATGCAGCCACGCTGGTTTCTTTAGATGCCTCCCACTTTTCTTTCTTGTTGGAATTGTTTGAAATTGTGCCTTCAGTATCTCACCTTTAAGAAACTCCCATCCATCTTGGACTCCCTTCTCTTTTGAGTATTTCTGACCATGGGGTTTCACCCAGTGCTTTCTTACTTTTTTTAAAATAAGCTTTCTTAAAGTCCATAGTGTGCATGCCAGCTTTCCCTTTCCTCTGTATAATGAATCCCTAGAGGACATGGCCCAAATGTTTTGTGTATTTTCACATTGTTGTTGTATATTTGTAGCTTGGTTTCCCCCCTGGAGCTCAGGGCTGTGTACATTGCCTTCACCTTTCTCCTTTTCCACTCATAATACCCCTGCGAGGCAGTTCAGCTACCAAAGTTGTGAATAGAACATTTTTTTGCTTGTTATTTAGTTGGCAAACTTTTCGCTTGTTTCTCCGATTTGGTATTTTGCTGTAAACATCAAGGCTATGAAATGTTGCAGTGAGAGCAAGGAGTCTGCTTCTCCTGTTCACCTGGGGGTGTAAAGTGCCCCCCAAGGATCAGCGCTGGGACTTGTGCTTTTTAACTTGTTCACAAATGATCTAGAGTTAGGGGTGAGTAGTGAAGTGGCCAAGTTTGGTGGTTCTACTAAATCGTTCAGGGCTGCAGAGTCTGAAAGGACCTCTCCAAACTGAGTGAATGGGTGGTAAAATGGCAATGGCAATTTAATGTAAACAAGTGAAAAGTGATGCATATTGGGGCTAATGTCACATTATACGCTCATGGGGTCTGAACTGGCAGTGACTGACCAGAAATGAGGCCTTGGGGTTGTAGTGGATAGCTCAATGAGGCTGAATGGAGATGTTGACCCAGTGTGCAAAAGCTGTGAAAAAGGCAAATTTCATGCTCGGGATTGTTAGTAAAGGAATTGAAAATAAAATGCAAATACAGTGGTACCTTGGTTTAAGAACAGTTTAGTTTATGAACAACTTGGATTACGAACGCTGCAAACCTGGAAGTAGGTGTTTTGGTTTGTGAACTTTGCCTTGGAAGCAGAACATGTTTCGCTTCCTGTTGAGTTGTGTTCCGTTTGTAAATTGAGTCCCCCACTGCTATGGGAAAGCACGCCTTCGTTTAAGAATGCTTTGGTTTAAGAACAGACTTCTGGAACGGATTAAGTTCGTAAACCAAGGTACCACTGTACCGTAATGCCATGATACAAATCTATGGTGTGATTGCCTTTGGAATATTGTATGTAGCTCTCATCTCAAAAAGCAGTTGGAAATGGTTCAGAAAACGACATCCTGAATGATCAAGGGGATTGAGCAGAAGGAAAGGTTGTGGCACTTTTTAGTCCAGGGAAAAGGCAAGTAAGAGGTGACATGCTAGAAGTACTTAAATTATGCATGGCATGGAGAAGGTGGCTAGAAAAAAATGTTGTTCTTCCTCTCTTGTAACTCTAGAACTCACTGACATTCAGTGAAGGTTCATGTTGGGATATCCAGGATAGATAAAAAGAAAGGATATCTTCACACCGTGCTTAGTTGAACTATGGAGGTAGTGATGAGCCACAACTCGGGTGTCTTTTTTAAAGAGCATTGGGCAAATCATGAAGGATAAGGCTAGCTATGTTCTTCTTCCACAGTTGGAGAAGGCGTTGCTTCGGAAAACCAATCGCCGGTGGCGCAAGTGCTTTTGTTCCTTCATCTGCAAAACACTTGGCTTGCCTTAACAGGGTTTTGCGAGGGTTATAACAAGTATGTGTCGCACTCTGAACATTTTGAAGTGCTTTATCAACTAAGGAGGAGAAGGAATTGCAGCAGTGAGACTCCTCTGTGCCAGGTACTGAAATAAGCTATTTGAATATGCAGCTATATTAAAACTAAAAAATTGTCTGTTGGAGTGAAGTGAAGCAGACAGACAGAAGGAACCTCATTAAACAACCTATGGGATTCACTACAAATTTTAGATTTTTTTTTTTTTTTTTTACAGCTATTTATATCCTGCCTTTCCGGAAACCATTCCAGTGCATTTTACCATTTTAAAAAATCAATAAAAATATTCCAGCACATTAGCTAAATTAACAGTTGAGAGAAATTGAAAAATACTGATCTGCCCAGCATGCCATCAGTAGTAGAACACTACGGACTGTACCTAGTTGTGGTTCTGCGCTAATTGTTTTACCCATTTAAACATACATTAACTTCTTCTGTTTCAAATTTCAACAAGAGTTTATATGTGTTCACAGTAACATGTTCATAATCAGTACACAGTTGAATTTCAAAATCCGTCTTTACTTCTTCTGTACCAAGTCTTTTTATCCAATTTAAACCTCTCTGCTGATTGCATATACGAAAACCACTATTTGTTATTGCCTTGTTTTAATTTTCTATTCTCCTTGATGCAATTCTATTAATTCTTGGTACCGGTATTTTGTCCATTTCTCTTTGCCTGTCATCTCTTTTTCTGTAGAAGACTTCTTGTGATGAACTCCATAAAGGTGTCTTTTGGTACAAGCCAAGTTTATATTTATTCTGGATTCTTAATACTTCTAATAAAGTGATTTTTAAAGTCCGCGTTAACTTTAACTTTGTCATACTGCAAATATCCAAGCCATCCGAACCTTAGGTCATGTCCTTCTGTTTCCAGGAGCCTCTTACTTCTCAAGGTCATTCATTCCATCATCCACACCAGGGGTGCCCAAACTTTTTTCAAAGAGGGCCAGATTTGATGAAGTAAACATGTGTGAGGGCCAACCAAAGTTGTTGGCCTTTTTTAAGTTGTTGAGCGATTTTACCCCCGGAAATAAACTGCCACAGGGACCGGATTATGCCCAGAAACGGACTTTGGACGTGCCTGATCCACACTAAACAGCAAGCTGCAAAATAGAATACAGTTTCCCTCACATAAGACCCCCAACCAGATAGCATGTGGCAAATTGTAGACATCCATTTAATTAGCATACATAATTGGGAGCTGTTAGTGAGGTGGGATCTGTGACAGCTCGTGACATGTGGTCCCATTAGACTGCCCCACTTACTATCTGCATTCTGTATTAGCTTCAGCCTGCGGCCCATCTTAACAGGCAACCCCATAATAGATCACATTTTTCTAGTCTTAGCTTTTTAAGCAGTTTCTGTGAACTAAGCCAGCCCACAGGACGCAGGTGGTGCTGTGGTCTAAACCACAGAGCCTAGGGCTTGCCGATCAGAAGGTCAGCGGTTCGAATCCCCGCGACGGGGTGAAGCTCCCATTGCCGGTCCGTGCTCCTGCCAACCTAGCAGTTCAAAAGCACGTCAAAGTGCAAGTAGATAAATAGGTACTGCTCCGGCAGGAAGGTAAACCGTGTTTCCGTGCGCTGCTCTGGTTCTCCAGAAGCGGCTTAGTCATGCTGGCCACATGAGCTCCCTCAGCCAATAAAGCAAGATGAGCGCCGCAACCCCAGAGTCCTTTGCGACTGGACCTAATGGTCAGGGGTCCCTTTACCTTTACCCTTTAAGCCAGCCTTTCTCCTCCTGCCTTTTAGATAATAGGTACGAGTCAGAGCTGTGATTGATGGGCGAGTTGTCGGGACACCAGGAATCCCTGGAGTCCTAAAAAGCTGCAGTTTCCCCCTCCTTTGCATTTTATTTCTGGCCTGTGGCATCTGTCTCTTTGTAATCTTGATTTCAGATCAGATACTCTGTCATTTTCTGCAGATTTCACTACACAGTAAGTGTAGATGATTGTTAAAGAATCCTCCACCCCATGAAAAAAAGGCATCCGTGAAAAAAATAAATCTGTATGCATTTTGAATTTTGCTATTTTGGGAGGGTGGGCAGAGAACAAAACCTGTCCCTTTACAAAGATGCATAACTTTGGTTAAAGGAAGCAAAATTTGGTGCCTTTCCAGGCATTTTATACCACTTCCTATATCCTTACATCAGCCGTGAGAGGTAGGTTTGCCTGCGAGTTGGTGAGTAGACCATGAGAGGAAGTGAGGGGGGGAAATGATGACTTAGGTGAGCTTAAAATGTGGAACATCATATGTTCATAGTGTGTGTGTGTGTGTGTGTGTGTGTGAAGTTGGCAAACTGGTTTTTGTTTCGCTTGCTGTAAAACATTAGGAGTTGAATGTAGCAAATCAAAGTTTGGAGGGGGTGCCTGCTTTCCTGGTTTTGTGTGTGTCCCCCCCCCCCATTGCTATATTATAAATTATGCAGTCACGGATTTTAACATGCATCAAGTTGCCCCAGTGTTTTGTTGCTGTTGTTTTAACAATGTGGAGCAGTGGAATGGAAAGAAATAGTCACTGTGCGCTTCACAATTGGAGGGCTATTGATACCCAGTCTCTCGGTTTGTTGTCTTTTCTCCTATGGAAATGCAGCAGTGGTATGGGGGGGGGGTACTGGCTAAGTTGATTATTAATTTTTATTTTATTAAATGTCTATATACTGCCTTCCATCCAGGGATCACAGGGCTGTATATGTTATAAAAACCACAAAATGCATAATATAGTAATAAACAAAAACAATAGTCCACCCCAGTTTAAAATACCTGGGGAGAAGAGGAATGTTTTTGCCTAGTGTCTAAGACAGGGGTCCCCAAACTAAGGCCCGGGGGCTGGATGCGGCCCAATCGCCTTCTAAATGCGGCCCATAGACGGTCCAGGAATCAGCATGTTTTTACATGCGTAGAATGTGTGCTTTTATTTAAAATGCATCTCTGGGTTATTTGTGGGGCCTGCCTGGTGTTTTTGCATGAGTAGAATGTGTCCTTTTATTTAAAATGCATTTCTGGGTTATTTGTGGGGCATAGGAATTAGTTCATATTTTTTTTTCCAAAATATAGTCCGTCCCCCACAAGGTCTGAGGGACAGTGGACCGGCCCCCTGCTGAAAAAGTTTGCTGACCCCTGCTCTAAGATATGTAACAAATGTGCCTGGCACCACAGAAAAGGCCCATTCTGCTGTTGCTTCCCTCTGGATCATAAAATTGTAGAGTTAGAAGGGACCCCAAGGGCCATCCAGTCCAACCCCCTGCAATGCAGGAATCTCAGCTGAAGCATCCATGACAGATGACCATCCAACCTCTGCTTAAAAACCTCCAAGGAAGGCGAGTCCACAACCTGCCTTCGGAGTTCATTCCACTGTCAAACAGCTTTTACTAACTGAAACAGAAAGTTTAGTCACAATCTCCTTTCTTGCAACTTGAAACCATTGGTTTGAGTCCTACCCTCCAGAGCAGGAAAAAAGAAGCTTGTGCCATCTTCCTTTTGACACCCCTTTGGATATTGGAAGATTGCTATCGTATCTCCTCTCAGTCTCCTCTTTTCCAGGCTAAACATACTCAACTCCTTCAGTTATTCCTCATAAGGCTTGGTTTCCAGACCCGTTGATATTTTTGGTTGCCCTCTTCAGCACACATTCCAGCTTGTCAATATCCTTCTTAAATTGTGGTGCCCAGAACTGGACACAATATTCCAGGTGTGGTCTGACTAAGGCAGAATTGAGTGGTACTATTACTTCCCTTGATCTGGACACTGTACTTCCATTGATGCAGCCTAGAATAGTATTAGCTTTTTTGCTGCTGCATCACACTGTTGGCTCATGTTGTGGTACACTTAAGACCCCTAGATGCTTTTCACATGTATAAAGTGAAGTGTCCCTGATCTTACATTTGTGCATCTGGTTCTTCCTGCCTAGGTGCAGAACCTTACATTTGTCCCTATTAAAATTTATTTTATTGGCTTAGACTCGGTTCTCCAATCCGTTAGGATCATTTTGAATCCTGATTCTGTTTTCTGCAGAATTAGCTCCTCCTCTTGAGGAGGTGTCACACAGAAATGGGCCTCAGATGATCTCAGGGTCCGGCTCAATTCACTATACTTCTGCTAATTGCATAGAATTGCAATTAGCTTTATTTGCTGCCGCATCACTCTGTTGACTCATGTTAAGCTTGTGGTCTGCTAAGACCCCTAGATTTCTTTTCTCCTGTGTTACTGATAAGCCTGGTGTCCCCCATCTTATATTTGCTTAGCTGGTTATTCCTGTCTCAGTGAACCACACCTTGGTGTGTTTCCCCCTTTGTTGGTTTGCTAGAGATGGATTTCCCAGCTCACTTGGTATTCTAATGACTAGGATGAGTTGATGTTCCTTGGAAGGATGATTCTTGTGGTGTCTTTGCACATTGCAATTATGGCGACAGAAACAATGGATCAAAGTCTCCCAGTATTTACAAAAGAAACAAAAATCCTAATATGCCAATCTCATTTTTGAAACGCTACACGAGGCAGTTGTTCCATTCTGTATATTCTGCAACACATGAGTATTTATGGTCAGTTCAGGCAGCTTTTGTGTCTTCAGACATGTTTGATACTAGTGTGTACAGCAACGAACCGGAAAAAAGTCAGCAAACAGTAAATGGCTGTCCTACTGAAAGGGAATAATTTGTTGTGTTTTGAAGGTGGGTGTACCAGGGGGGTATTTTATATGAAATAGGTTTATATAAAATATAATATTTCTCCCATTTGCCTGCATTCTTATTGCGTTGAGACTGATTTCCTTAACTCTTGCCACTTCTTTTTAACCTTGTTTTCAACCGCAGTGCGCGCTGCTACGGTCATATAGATCTTAATGTATTCTGTAAATATAGCATGCTTGAGTTTTACGTCTACTTGACTTGTATCTTTTGTTTCTGGGATACTGTGAGAGCCAAAAACACGACATACACATAAAAATGGATTTATGTTTCTACTGCATTTTTCTTTTTTAGTTGTTTCTTCTAATTTGCTAAACTCTCTTAACTTCTGACTGGAGAGATGAGTGGAGAAATGAAACTTCTTCAGAGGCAACAGACAACACTTTCCCCTGACTTTAGAGGCTGCCATGAAGGATGCATTCCATAACTTGAATGCAAAGCGGAACACAGCCGTACATCCTTACAGGTGTGTGTGTATCAAACTGTGTTTAAGTTTGAGAACAAACACTGGCTTCATGTTGTTAACAGAAAGCAAACTATAACAGTGTCGATTATTTAATCTGGAATTTAATGGCAGGCAAGCGCCTGGAAGAACCCAGTGGGAATATTGCGATACTTCCAACAGTATAGTAGAGATTTCAAAAATTTGAACAGGGAAGTTCATCGATTATGATGCATCTTCCCCTTTGCAGATGGCTAATAATAATAATAATAATGAGAAGAGAAGACTCCCTGGAAAAGACCCTGATGTTGGGAAAGATGGAGGGCACAAGGAGAAGGGGACGACAGAGGATGAGATGGCGACTGGCATGAGTTTGGCCAAACTGCGGGAGGCAGTGGAGGATAGGGGTGCCTGGCGTGCTCTGGTCCATGGGGTCACGAAGAGTCGGACACGAATGAACGACTGAATAATATTAATAATAATAATAATAATAATAATAATAATAATAATAATAATAATAATAAATTATTATTATTATTATTATTATTATTATTATTATTATTATTATTACTACTACTACTACTACTTATACCCTGCCCATCTGGCTGGGTTTTCCCAGCCACTCTGGGTGGCTTCTAACAAGAGATTTAAAATACTGTATTTTTCTGTCTATAAGACGCCCCAATGTATAAGACCCCCCCTATTTTTAGCGACTCAATTTTAAGAAAATGAGGGGAGATGGCCCAAAGTTGTTGAGCTTCTCCCCCCCCCCAATGCAGTTGCGGGCAGGAAACAATCCCTAGATTGTTTCCTGCGCGCAGCAGCGTCTGGGAAAGTTGCACTCCTGCCAATCGTTCCCGCGCGCAGCGGAATTGGGGGAAGTTGTGCTCCTGCCAACTGGCTGGCTGGCAGGCATGCTGCTTCTTCCCTGCCCCCCATGCCACTATCCGTGTATTGGATGACCCCAGTTTTTTGACATGATTTTTGAGTCAAAGAACCTCATCTAATACATGGAAAAATACGACTCATTAAAAATCAGTCATTAAAAACTTCCCTAAACAGGGCTGCCTTCAGGTGTCTTTTAGACTTCAGGTGGGTGCCATTGCCACTCTAAAAGAAAGAGGGAGGCGTTCATGGCGAGTTCCGGCAGCTCCTTTTTCTAGAAAAATAGCACCGGTGACATCAAACCTGGTGAATTTGTTAGTTAAAGAGTACTTAGTGTGTAACATTGGCAATGCTAGAATTGAAAGAGGGAGTGGATATTGATAACTCTTGCCTTTTGGAGCGTGAGGAGTCCACCAGCATGCCTTACGGGGTGGGGAATAATCAATGGAAAAACTAATACCGTATTTTTCTCTCCATAAGACACACTTTTTTCCTCCTAAAAAGTAAGGGGAAATATCTGTGCGTCTTATGGGGCAAATGGTGGTCCCTGGAGCTGAATTGCCCAGGGGCCAAAAGAGGATCATGCTTTTTATTTTACAAAGAGAAAAGGGGGTGTTGAAAGGACCCCGCTCAGCAGCTGATCAGCAAGAGATTGGGAGAGAGATAAGAGTCCCCAGCTCCCTTTCAGCCCCACCCTCCTTTGTTGAATGTGCTGCAGAGGGAGGTTGTTTGTTTCCCCAGCGACATGTGACTGGCTGATTAGATTATCTGTCTGGAAACTGTAGAAAAGGCTCCCTTTCCTTTAGAAGCTGCAGAAATGTGAGTTGAGCCCCATAAAAACGGGGCTTTTCCTCTTTGCTTTTCCCCCTTTGCAAAAAAAGCTGCAAAACTTTTAGTTGATCCTCAAAAAACCAGGGCTTTTCCCTTTGCAAAAAAAGCTGCAAAACTTTTAGCTGATCCTCAAAAAAACCAGGGCTTTTCCCTTTGCAAAAAAGCTGCAAAACTTTTAGCTGATCCTCAATAAAAACAGGGTTTTTCCCTTTGCAAATTTTACTTCATGATTTTGAATTTTAGATCAGGCATTGGTGGCAGGTATATAAGAACCGGTTGTTTAATTTTGATTAGTGTCGCTGGTGGGAATGTTATTATTATTAGGGTTCCAAAACAGGTAACTACAACCCACACGCCCCCCAAAAGCATGCAGAGCAGGAAAAAACAAAATCAAAATCAAAAGTCAAGGTACAGAGGCATTTCCTACATAAGTATACAGCAATTACATCGAGTGGAGATACAAAAGGGGTTATCATGGTTACCCTGTTTCCCACACAGTAGTAGTAAATGGCTGGTGGGAAATTTTATTTTCTGAAAGGCTTTCGATGTGTCTTGGAAGGATGTCTTAAAAGCTTGATCAGGAAACTGACTAAAGGAGGATCTTTTCAGCTAGCTTTCCTTTTATTTCCTGAGAGCCCTAAGAGTGTATGGTTGAAAGTCTTCTATTCTGGAGAGCCAGTGTGGTGTAGTGGTTAAGAGCGGTAGACTCGTAATCTGGGGAACCGGGTTCGCTTCCCCACTCCTCCACATGCAGCTGCTGGGTGACCTTGGGCTAGTCACACTTCTCTGAGGTCTCTCAGCCCCACTCACCTCACGGAGTGTTTGTTGTGGGCGAGGAAGGGAAAGGATAATGTTAGCCGTTTTGAGACTCCTTTGGGTAGTGAAAAGCGGGATATCAAATCCAAACCCTTCTTCTCACACTTACAACTTAGGCCTCCTTACCCTCTTAATTGCACAAGGACCTCCATGAGTAGTTGTCATTGCACTGCTTAGGTGTCGTTTGGAAATAGTAGCAAGGTGTTTCAGCCTCTTGAGTCAGTTCTCCTGCAGGCTGGGTATGTGGCTATGATGGGGAGGCACTTTTGAGAAATTTGGCCCTGGGGTCACTTGCCTATAGCTTCCTGGGAGCTGGTATGGCCCTGCTAACAAGAATCTTGTGGCTCCTTAAGGTTTTAAGAGCGACTGTTGTAGCAGGATCTTTTCTGGATCAGAGATGCATCAAATGACGTGGCTTTTGGTCTAGAAAATGTCATGCTGCAACAAATCGTGTTAGTCTTTGAGGCGCCACCAGGCTCTTTGTGTTTTGCTGTAGCAGATTTATCACGGCAAGCTTTCTAGACTTTACCAAAGACAAGATGTGCAGACATAAAATGCTAGTGAACTACTTTTTCTCTGGTTTATATACTCAAAATAATGTGCGTATGAAGCAGAGATCCAGAGAAAGCAATATATTTTTATACTTAACAGACTCTCGAGCCAAAATCAAATAGGGTCATGAAGTAAATAGTTGTATCTTGGCCTTCCTGAAAAGATCTCATGGTGGTTGCCCTACTTTAATTTTGCAGTGGTCCTTGGTTAGGCTGAGAGAAGAGCGTTTCCTAGGTCACACAGTGGGTTTCATGGTGAACAAGTATTTAACCCACATTACCTGCGTGCAACATTTTTGTCATGTTACAACATGCTGGCTCTCAAGTTTGTGGGGATGCTTCATGTGTTTTCTTGATCTGGACTAGGCCTTTAGTCCTTTCTGTTTCTGATTTCTTTCCCCTCATTCTGTTTTGGTTTTTTTTGTAACCTTGTTTTTTGTGATCTAAAATGAATGCTAATATTTCAACAGATACAGAGTGACTGAGTCTTAACATTGCACAGTAGTATGCCCATGAAGAGGCACTGCCAAAGTTAATTATGTCTAGAGCAAAATCTGGGCGGTCTGGCTGAGCCAAGCAGGTACGTAAAGATGCTTTGTTTGTGGAAGAAAATAATGCAAGCCAACACATACCAGTACTTGATTACCAGTATTGCAAAAACCACAGAATTGCTCTAGAGGTGATTTCCTAAGGACAGAGTAGCCCTTTACGTATTGTTGCAGCTATATTTGTGATTTATATTTTCCCCACTCCCAAAACACCCCTCTTCTATAGGAGTGCAATGTGGCTTTGCCAGTTTAGTAGGCCTTTAGCGAGAAGAATCCACGATTATGGATGCCAAAATGATATGTCTTTAAAACACAGGCAAACTATTCAGTTGCATGCTTAGCAGTGGTTCTAGAACTGGTGGCTCCTCTTTTTACAGGCATTTCAATCTGGCATTTCACGAAAGTATACTACTGTACATATGCATGGAAATAAAATCCAGCCTCAAGTAAATCAAAGAGTATATCATATTCAGGGAATGTGTGATTAGATCACTAATCCGCTTCGAGACTACAGCCTAGAGATCAGAGATTGAAGACTATCAATAGGAGAGGTAATTTTGTGTGAAATAAAATTTCAGTAACATGGAATTGTGGTCATCCTCTGAACAATGACAGTATAAACATTTGAAGCCTTGTTTGCAAGAGATGATCGCCATTTTCAAGAACAACAGTGTGTCTGAACTTTCTATCAGTTGCAGAGATTCCCAGTTTCGTGAGCTTTTATGTCCCAGATTTATCTCTGATGTGACGTTTCAGTTTGTAACCTTGCATTACTAGTACATCCATTGGAATAACACAACATTTTCTTGTTTCAAATAGTGTACCTAGTCACGGCTTGGCTTGCTCAGTCTCTTCTGGTGGTAAATAAATACATCAAGAGAATATTGTGATCTCCTATGTAAAATCTACTGTCCAGATGTTAAGTTACTGTTAGAGAGCTAGGCTTGTCTAAAACAAACAGTTTTATGAAGTGTCATGGTTTTCTATACAGCCCCTGTTTAGAGCAAGAATATGTGCATTCTTGAACTATTAATTAAGACACTGTACTCTTCAGTGGACGTGTACCATCTTGCTAGAATTAATTAACTTTTTGGGGAATTTCTGATTGCATGTAAAGAAAGCAGCATTTCACCATCTTTATTTGAGTTCTCTATAGAAGATAAACATCTGAAGAAGTTACGGAGAGCATGGGATAAAATGAGTCGATAGCGAATCTGCTAAATCCAAATTGAAGAATACTGATAGCATGACTGGGTAGCACTGTCAAACAGTACTGAGCAGGTTTCCTTAAGTGTTTTGCTCTTCCTGGAACTAGGGCGGGGGGAAATGCCACCAGAAATAAATAAGTAAAGGCAGAACTGTAGTCCTGGAGGACTTGGACCTTTGTATGGAAGAACAGCGAGGATAGCAAGCAGCTGAAGAATTAAAGAAATCTGTCTCTTCTGAAACCCATTTTTAGTCTCCAGAGCGAACGGCATCATGGTTTTTATTATTGTCCAAAATAAGATCAGATATTGGACAAAGCATGTAGTGTTTTAAGCAGTGTTTCATGCTTGCCACTGTTTGGGAGTGGAAGATTTTTTTATTACTCCAAGCAACATTTTGAAAATACTTAAGGAGCTCTCACTTGTGCAAGGTGACTAGAGGTTACTACTACCAGAGTAATTGGATTACTGCTAATAAATATTTAAAGCCAGATAAAACATGCTTTTTGGTTGGTCTGTAGAGCTGTGCGGTTTTATTTGCAATTTGGCGCACTTAAACTTGGAAGGTGGTGCTTTGCTTTGTATAAGGGGATTGAATAAGAAGAAATTTGAAGAACTTAAAATTTACTTGACTAACTTTTTGCAAGCAAGTTTTATGATTAGTTCATCTAAAAGATTATATGACTAGGGTTTGTATCCAATGCTGCCATTCTGCTTGTGCAACAGACTTCTACTTGTGCAACAGAAATCCCCCTCTCCTTTCCCCATGCAACCTCAAAATATGGAACAGTTTTTGGGGTAAGCAGCGTGAAATACAACCCTTAGTTTATAAATGGGGGGGACACACACACACACACAGATTCTGAGATTTGTTATTGTATGTACAGGCTGCAGGAGACTGTAATACGGTTTACTTGTAATGCAAAAAAAATAAATTGGTTCCATGTGTTGATTAATATTCATGGGGTGGACATAGCTGAATCATAGTTTACATGCATTGTAGTCTAGGTTTAAAGCTCGTTGACTCCATTCAAGGATTTTGCTCAGTAGGATTCAGTAAAGATCTCGCTGGATATTTTATTTTTATTTTTATTTATTCACAGCTTGATTGTAAACACCTCAAAGTGGTTTACAAAAGATATAACAGTAAAATAAAATAATATACAAATTTACAACCCAACTTTAAAACATATGAAAGATAAAATAATAAAACAGATTAAAATTTACCTTAACCATCTTAAGCATTTTGGACAGGCTTGTCTAAACAGGAATGTTTTTAGCATGCTCCGGATTATCTAAGCCCAGGTCTCCCAAGGCCTCATACTGGGCACGCCTTAAGCAGTTGCTGCCTGTGTACCTAAGCATCAATGTGTGGTGCTCAGATAGTGCTAGATTAAGGAAAACCCGTGGCATCTGTAAGGTTTTTACACTCCTGTCATTGCTGTTCTTGAACGTGGTCGTGCAAAGTATTTCTAACTGGTAAATGCTTTTCTGACACCATAGTTTTGTTTCCTAAAATCTCAAAGGTATTGTTAGCTTGCTTTTCACTCATTTCAAATACTTGCATGCTGTTTTGTTGCATTTTGAATTCTGTTTAACAAGCCTCTGTTTCCTGAGCTATTATACAGTATCAGGCTTTCTGGTTTAGGCCGAATTCTCTGGTGATTCTGTTCCCAGGTGTAGTTTTGGAAATGCTGCTTGGAAAGCATGTTAATCTGTTCTACGTAATAATTACGTTGGGGAATGTTGTCTTTCAACTGTTTGATTTATCAGCTGCAGGTTGGAATCTGTGAAGGGTGGGTTGAGTGCAAATTGTGTGCCTGAATAGTGAAACGCTTAGATGCTGGTCTGTGCCAGTACCAAGATGCCTCTCCAAGGGCTCTGCAGATATAGCCCTCAGTCATCCACCGTGATGCAACTAACCTTTGTAGAGGCCTTCAGATGCTTCTCACTTGAACTGAATTCAGAGGTGAAGTAGCCATGGACATTGCAATTCCATAATGCTGCGTGTCCCTGTATTGCGCAGCTGCAAGAGCATTTAGGGCTTAGCATGAGGAAGATTCGACAAAAGCTGCTTGAGGTTGTGGCAAACTACAGTCGTACCTTGGATCTTGAACTCCTTTGGCTCCCAAACACATCGGCTCCCGAACAATGGAAACCCAGAAGTGAGTGTTCCGGTTTTCAAACGTTCTTTTGGAACGTCCAGCGGGGTTTCCGATTGGCTGCAGGAGCTTCACGCAGCCAATCAGAAGCCGCACTTTGGTTTCCAAACATTTTGGAAGTCAAACGGACAGGTTCCATTCGACTTCCAAGGTACGACTATACTCCAAAAATCTATCTTTGTTCTGTTTCAGGTAGAACATGGCTATCCAAGCTTTAATGTGGCATATATGGCCAAAACTTCTGAATTATGGTTAGGGATTGAGATGGACTATGCCAGTGTGGTGTAGTGGTTAAGAGCAGTAGACTTGTAATCTGGTGAACCGGGTTCAGGTCTCCACTCCTCCACATGCAGCTGCTGGGTGACCTTGGGCTAGTCATGCTTCTCTGAAGTCTATCAGCCCCACTCACCTCACAGAGTGTTTGTTGTGGGGGAGGAAGGAGAATGTTAGCCACTTTGAGACTCCTTCGGGTAGTGATAAAGCAGGATATCAACTCCAAACTCCTCTTCTTCTGTGCTTTGTGTTCTGTGAAGACCAGATCCTGTAGTGCAGTGTTGTGGCTTTCTTTGGCTTGTTGCCACTTAGCTTGTAGCTTTTACAAAACAAAATAATTTTTTTAAAAAAATCTTGGTATGAGCTTTCGTGTGCATGCGAAGAACAAACTTAGTTGGTCTCTAAGGTGCTACTGGAAGGAATTTTTTTACTTTTTATTTTGTTTTGACTATGGCAGACCAACACGGCAACCTACCTGTAACTTGTAGCTTTTGTCTTTGCTCCTGAGAGCATGGTAGTTACGGTTTCAAACAGCAGGTAAGTTTAAAAATGTAATACAGTCATACCTCATGTTGCGTACGCTCCATGTTGTGTACGTTCGGGATACGCACTCGCGCCCCCCGGAAGTGTTTTTGGGAACGCGCACACCCACCAGATGCGCAAAACGCTTTTTCGCACTTCGCACATGCGCAGAAGCGCTCAAATCGCGCGACTTCTGGTTTTTCGGGGTTTTTTTTACGTGCATTCGAGTTATGCACGCCCGTGTTACGCACGGCGACCCAGAACGGATTGCATGCGTAACCCGGGGTTCCACTGTAGTAATATGTGCTCAAGGTTGAATCCAGCTGGTTGAATCCAACTCAAAATTACAAGTTATCAGATTTCATGATTCCTGTGCAAATTGTTATGCAGAGAGATGTGTGTCTTACTTAGAACAAGTGCAAATATATTGTAGTTTTTCTAATCTATTAGTTGTCTTGGTTCTTGTTTTTATTTTCTACTTACCTTTCTCCCTTTATCTTTTCTTAGTCCCTTATAGTTTTGCAGTACCTCCCTTATTTTTAGTTCCGTTATGATACCTTTTTGTGTTACCACTGTGGATTGATTGGTTTACAAATTTTATATATATCCCCTTTTTCTTTGTACAAAGGTGAGGGGCCATAATTCAGTGGGATGGCATATGCAAAACAAAACCAAAAAAAAAAACGCACAAAAAAACTCTCCACATCTTTGAAATGAATGGCATGCATAGTACTCCAAACGGTATGTGTAAGATTACTGATAGTGAATTACTGGAAATCACTTGAAAAAGCCTTATGCAGCTGTGGGACTGATAGCAATTACCTAAACAATACAAAGCCTGACCCTCCTGCTACTTATGAATGAAAACTCAAGAAACACACACACACAAACCAGTGTTTGGTTTACATTCGGTATATACCCTAATTTTAAAGTTTCACGTTTGTGCCCAAATGGTTCATGTACAACAAATCTGGCTTACGTTTGCACTGGAAAAAAAAAATCTTTATCTTCATTAAGTTCCCTTGGGGTTAGATTTTTTTAAAATAATTCCTTTTTACTTATTACTGAACATTTCCTGAGTCCCCTTTGTTATTTTTTTTAAAAGTACATAAATTGTCCAGTGCCATAAGTTACATAGTTGTTCACCTAATCATGCACTGCTTTTATGGAGTGTGGTTCGATTCTGTGTCTTAAAACACAGAAGATGGGGAATAAATTTTGTGTGTGTGTGTGTGTGTGTTTCTGCGTAAATTAGAGCTAGGAAAAGTTAATCTGATTTGTGCTCATGTTCCTAAATTGCCCTATATATCAGACAGGTAAACCTGCATAGGTTAACTTGCATGTTGATGTAAATGCTATGTGTTTCTGTGAACTGTTAAATGTTTTTTCTTTATGTTTTTCTGAACAAGCAAGAATGTAATGTGTTCTTGGTTTTTATAACAGAGAATTCTCCATACAATAAACATCTCCACATCCCACATGAGAACAAGGTATGGACATCAGCCAAATATATCCCGCCACACAATTGGGCATGTGTGGCCAGATGTTGCATGTTGGAATTTTTTCCCTGATACATATCCTATAGAGGCATACCATATTTCTACAAAATCATTTTTGTTTGTTGTCCAGTCAGTACTGTTGATCAGTTTTTCCATAAGAGCCAAACTCCAAGCAGACAGCTGCAAATTATCCAAATCCTTACAGTTTTGAACAATCAGTAGATGATCTGCAACCAGTAAAAATGCGATCAGTTCTTGGTGGGAAAGGTCATTCTGTTAATTTATTAAAATAGGTTATAAAACCAATTGTGGCATACATCAAACAGACTGACTGCAATCCAGACTCTATAAATCGTAGTGCAAGTCTTATCACATATACAACCTTGGCTCTTCTAGCACAGCAACAATATCTGAGCATTGATCAGATGGCATTTTTATAGGGTCAAATATTATCTATGTAAGGTTTTAAGTGTGTTTTCTCTAACTTGGTCAGATACAATGGCTGTTTAATCCGCATTTTACACTATTCTGGCTGATCAGTCTCCATTGACCAATCCCCAACATGGCTGTTTACAAGAGTAGTTCACAACAAGCTGTGGATAACTTTATGCAAGATCCCTAGTCATTCCTTACATAGCATGATCCTAACCATAGCACTTGATTGTTAAAGACAACAACACCTCAACACAGATGTACACATTGTTTTCATATACTGCTGTTGCTCCTCCCTGTTTGATCTATTCCTTTTGAATTAATACATTCCAATTACTACATTCCAGTAATGAGTCTCATCCCACCAGATTTCAGTAATGCCTATTATATCACAGCTGCCACCCTGTAAATTGGATTTAATAGGTTGATATCTGTCTGTCTCGGGAGACAATGGAAGAGCAGGCCTTCGGGTGTGAAGTCTAAAGCATTGGAGAGTTATAGCGCCTGCTGTGGCTGTGGTGACCAATATGGGAGAGACATGTTTTGTTGCAGCTGGAACTGGTGTGCCATGGAGTTTCTTCTTTCTGCGCTCCTTCCAGCAGTTATTTCTCATTCTGCAGTAAATACATGGCCTGACTGATTGTCTCCAGGCACTGTGTTCAACTGCAAGGGATTCCCACATGGGTGGCTGACTCTCATCTCCTGGCTGTTACAGCCCACCCCCTGGTCACCGATTCCTTCTTCCAAGCCGGTCTCCAACCCCTCTTCTAGTGCCCACTTGTCCGTATCCAACCATCACTCCTTGGTGTTCAGCCAGTCCCTGACAATCAATATTGTCCCCAATATTTGGTGTCCCTGTGTCCTCTGAAATATTGTCTCCCTTCCCTTCAGGATTTAGTTGATTGCGAGACTCTTTGCAAACACATTATTGCCCACTGCTTGTGAGGTGCAACCCATCTCTTGCCGGAACTCCTCCTTCATGGAAGGGAGACTGTGGCCCAAGAAGCCAAACCTTTCCTGACCACACCACCTGTGCAGCCACTTGTTTACTTCCGGTGTTCCCCGCCTCTCTTCCTTAGTGATGACTTTAGGAAGAAGTGATGCAAAGACCACCTACGCCCCAAGGCTTCCTTCCCAGAGTCTCATAGTCCGTCGCTATACATTGGAGGCTGTGTGTGGCAGTATCAGTTGTACCCACATGAATCGGAAGGGGTCATTGGGCTTCATAAGACTTGGCAACTTCTCTGTCGCATCATGAATCTTTGCACCTGGAAGACCTCATTGGACACCCTGTTACCTCCACCCACTGCTGTCTCTGTCCCCCTCAGAAAGGAGACATCTACCACCACCAAATGTCTCTTCCTCCTCTAGGAATTGAACAGGAATCCTTCCGTGCACTGCACCTTCTACAGCCACCTCAGTGCTCTCTGAGGCCTGCAGCTGCTGTCCTTTTTCCTCTGGCCCAGAATCGGCGTTCAAGGGGACAGCCTGGAATTGATTGTGCAGCTCCAGTGACACGGCACAGCTCCTGGCAGTCCTGCTTCCGTGTGCCACATCCTCACACGTGTTTAACGCCTCTTGCATGTGGTGATCTTCCTTCTCCCTACAGGCACCCCCCCGTCTTTTGCCCTCCCGGGACAGCCTGCTCTGCTCTGCCCAGAACATCTTCCCTGATAGCTCAAACTGTGTCAGGCAGTTGTACTTTCTCTTCCAGTGGGGCAGTTGTTGCAGGCATAGCTGTGTGCTTCCTCAGGTAGGAAAGCAAACAAACATGGGTGTTGCAGGTCACTGCAGCGCCATGTCTCTTGCTCCTATGTACTCCTGACGCAGTACTCCATCTCTCCCCTACTAAACACCCTTGCAAACGCCTCTGTTTGCAATCTCCCAGCAGTGTAGAACTGGGGGCTGCTAGTTCCACCCCAACCAGATTACTGACTTACTTCCTCTCAGCAGTAGTCCCCTCCCCCTCAGAGCATGACGCACACAAAAGTACACAAGCAACCCTCCAAACAGCTTAGATAAGCAACCAGTTTTACTCCCAAAGACACAAGCTCAGTTCGTTCTGCCTCTTCCACCAATCCTTCTCAATTGCCCCAGTTTACTGGCCCTGTTTGCCAGCTCCCAGAGACTGAGAGCAGCTACACAGAGCTGGTGTTTTGGAAGCGCAGGAGTCCACCCATTTAGTAATCGGCTACAGTTTTGCTCAGTAGTCCTCCAGGCTTTGATAGGATCACCTCATTAAACTGCGGGTGACTTGACAAAATGAATTGGGAGGAAAACTGAAAGCAAAGCTCCCCATCAGAATAAGTTGGCTCATCACTAATTGACAAGTTTAGGCCATTCTGCTTCGTTCTGATTATTTTGACAGCTCCAGCAATCTCACTGGGCAGGTCTCATGTGCTCGCAATCTGCAGATCCCATTCTTTGCAGTCCTTTCCCACACTTTTGTGGGAACGTAAAAGGGCTGCTCAAGTCGCTACCACTATGTTGCTCTTCTACCCTTGGATTTATGGAAACACAATGCAGTTGGCACCAATATTTTTTTCATGTCAAAGTGAAAAATAGCATGACAGATCCAAGGCACAAAAAGAAGTACTGTATTTAATTTAGTGTAGAAAACTGCTTGTTGGATGCATGATAGCAGGATGATTGGGGGGGGGGGGAGTTCTCATTTGTTCCAATGAAGTCCCTGTCAGTGAGCAAGTTGTCAGTGAGCAAGTTGTTGAAGTCCCTCTCTGACTTCCTGTAAAGGTCTGTGACGGGTCAGCAAACTAAGGTCCATGGATTTGGGGGGGGGGGATTCTGTTCGTTCGGGCTGCACCATTTCCACCCCCCCCCCGGTGCCATTCCATTTCCACCCCTCTCCCTCCCTCACACCGCGGCGGCACCTCCTCCCTCCCTCCTCCTGGCTTCTCCCCGCCCTGCCTAGAGGAGGAAGGGGGCTGGGTGAGTGCCATTTTAAGCAGCCCCTCTCCGGAGCCAGCTCTTTCGCACCGCTCATCTTCCTCCCGCTGCCCTGGTGCTCCTGTGGGCCAGAGAGCAGAGTGGATGAGTTTGCTCTGCCTACCCACAAGAAGCAGCAGCGGTGCCGGTGGCGGCGGCAGCCCCAGAGAACGTAAGCTCAGCAGCTGGGGGTGAGGGGGGGGGGAGGAGGACTACTCACTCCCCTCCCCTCTTCTTCCAGCTCCCCTCCCCCCATGCCACTTCTCCGGCCCACCACAAGGTCTGAGGGACAGTGGACCAGCCCGCGGCTAAAAGAAATTGCAGACCCCTGGTCTGTGATCTGGGTTGTTGGAATTATTATTGTTGCTGCTGCTGCTGCTGCTGCTGCTGCTGCTGCTGCTGCTGCTGCTGTTATTGTTTTGTTTTTGTTTTTGTTTTCCTTACTATTATTTCTTCTATACCACCTTAATCCAAGGATCACAGGGTGGTTTACAATATAAAACCACAAAACCCTTAGCACAGTAACAAACAAAAACAGTTCACACACACACACACACACACACACACACACCCTACAATTTAAGAGGCCATAAATTGTTTAATTAGCCAAAGAACTGGAAAAAGAGGAATGCTTTTGACTGGCACCTAAATATACGTAACCAAGGTGCCAGGTGAATCTCCCTGGTGAGATTGCATCCCACACATGGGGAGCCACTGCAGCAAAGGCTTGTGTTGCTACCCTCTGGACCCGTGCAGGAGACACGCAAAGAAGGGGCTCAGAGGGTGGTCTTGGGGTCCAGGTTGGTTCATATAAGGAGAGGTGGTATTTGAAGTATTGTGGTCCTGAGCAATTTAGGACCTGAGAAACCGGCACTTTGAATTGGGCCTGAAAACGTAATTGGCAATCGGGCCAAACCTCAAATTGTCTTGCCCCGGTGAGCAACCTGGCCGCTGAATTCTGTACCGAAACATTTTCAGAGGGAGCCCCATGTATAACGCATTGCAGTAATCTAACCTAGAGATTACCAGAGCATGGACGGTGTTATGCTATCCCTGCTATTTGGTGTGAATGGTGGCACATAGTTTCACTCTTTGGTGGCAGGCAGATTTGTGTACTGATGCTAAAATACCAAGCTGAGCTCTGTCCCCCACTTACCTGGGAGTATGCCCTAATGAATTGAGTAAGACTTACTTCTGAGCTGATGTGGTTAGGAGTGCACTGTTACAATGTAGGGAAACGAAACAAAGAAAATGGGAAGGGAGAACTGAGTGCATACTTTATGGAGTGAGCAGAGAGAAAGTGCTAATATCAAAGCGGTTCAGAGGTCTGTGTTGGTGCAGAGAATAAAGGATATGTGGACACCCCAGGATGCATTCTTTGATATCCCTGTTTCCACCTGTTTTCATTTTTTAGCAGGATGTGAAAAAATACTGCAGCTCTTCTCTAGCACAGATTACCCACATTTTATTTCGCTCTGCATTCAGTCTTCCTGAATTGTCCCAAGGACGTTCAGCGAAAGAATCTTATTTATTTGTGTGTTTTTGCTAACGGCAGATTAAATTTGTCCAAAATTGTAGGTAGGTTGATCTCTGCTTTGGTGGATTAATTTTATTCTAGCAGAGAGAAACCCAAATGCTAGCCTCATTAATGGTTGACCTAGCAAGATGTTGGTTCCGTCTCTGCAGATGGAACAAAAAATTTGCTTGCATCACTTTTTATGTTAATGATGCTCTTGGCAGAAATGGATCATTTGTTGCCATATTGGTTGCAGCTCTTAACAACTGAAGAGGAAGGGAATTCATATTAGCTGACAATAAAATCTCACAGTTTTGAGACTTTTTTGTTGTAGGCAATGTGGGGCTGAGGGGGAAAGAGGTGGGGAGAAACTTGAGAAAGAGAAAATCAGGAGGGAAAGTGGGGAGGGAAACATTAAACTTTCATTCTTTGCATTGTATTTGAGTGGAGCATTTTTGCCAACATCACATGGACAGATGTCTTATTTTTGCTGGCAGAGCAAGAGATCAGAGGGCACAACTTGTAGGAAGGACTCTATTTTTTAAAAACAGAGACACTGATTGTAATTTTGTTACTTACGGAAAATCTTTCAACAAAAACATGTTTTAAAAAATAAAAGGGCAGAAGCCTGTTAAAAAGTGCATCTGCTTCCCCCTGTTCAAAACAAAACAGCAACCCAAAGGGGGCAAGAACTATTTCAAAAAGATTTTATAGAAACCACCACATCAGTGGCTTTGACATAGAATGTCAGTAATGTGTTCTTGTTGACATATTGACAGATGATGCATAGCTGCAGTGCTGTGCTTTTTGTACCACTCTGAAATTACAAACCTTGTATTGTTAACAACCACACCATCACTGTTTAAAAAAAAATACTTTTAATTGGTTTTTTTTTAACAAGTCATAATAATAAACTTTGAAAGAAATTAAAGGTTGTAAAATAACTTTATGCACAATGTTATAAAATTGTCATAATTAGCATTAATTATACATTACTGTCACGTTGGCTCATTAAATGTTTTCAATCCATACCTCACTGATTCATTAAATTTCAAATCAGTATATGCTGTCCATAAGCATTTTTGTGATGATGATGGGCGTTTGTCCTCAGACAGTTTTTCCGGGTCATGTGGCCAGCATGACTAAGCCGCTTCTGGCACAACGGAACACCAAAACCAGAGTAGCGCACGGAAGTGCCGTTTACCTTCCCGCTGGAGCGGTACCTATTTATCTACTTGCACTGGTGTGCTTTCAAACTGCTAGATTGGCAGGAGCTGGGACCGAGCAACGGGAGCTCACCCCGTCGCGGGGATTTGAACCTCCGACCTTCTGATACCCCTTACCCCCGACTAAAAACATCCCTGTACAGTGTCAGGCACAGACCTTGGCTTCTGCTTTCTGTCTTAGCCAGAAAGGAAGTCCAAAAACTTCCTCCAGCAATTGCTATTCTCCTCTGCCCTTGAGTGTCTTCTTGCTCATCTCTTCAGCCCCTGGTTCTCCTAATTTTTTTACAATGATCCCATGTTAATTTTCCGTCAATTTAGGGGGGAGAAGAGGACAGACACCAACTCTTTCTTCAGGGCCTCCAGGTTCCTCATCTTTCTTTCTCCAACCCTTATTCTTCCAATTGATAGCAAGCTCAGAGACTCTGAGACTGACAGCTGTTTGGCCCAACAGGCTGAACTAAGTAGGCTGATTTCAAGGTCTCCAGGCAAACTGAAGGGCAGTGAAGTGGAAGGAAGGTTGTGCCCTGAGTGTATTCCGATATCGCCTGCTCTACTAAAATCTCAACAGATCTACAGAAATACTGTATATGCTTTCTGAAAATACCTTCAAATAAGACATGAATGGTATATATTCCGCAACAAAGCAGCAATAAGTTTTGCACCAGACCAGTGCCAAGCCAGAGTCAGAGTGGCAGTTGTATTCAGTTTGCTCTGCAATCAGCAGGATGGTCTGCCTCTGCTTTGTATTGTTTGCAGAATCTAGTTACAAATGAATGAAGCTTTTTTAAAAGGTTTTTTTAAAAAAATAAAAAAAATAAAATAATAGATAGTCTGTTAATAGTGTCAAGGCCAGTGATTGTTCTGGTCGATCTGAAAGGCCTGACTAGTAGAAGGAGAAGTTTAGTTAGCAAAGCCGAAAAGAATGTAATAATTAGTAGTATTTCTCTGTCTGGCCCACTAAGCAGATCTCCTTTGCCTCTCATACCCAGCTGAAGTGCTCTCTTGTCTCTTGTGTTAGTGTTGGTAGGGGACCTGTAGCGCTCCTCCAATAAAGCAAAAGTAAATAATCTGTTTTCATGGATGAATTACTGAGTATTGAGTCCATGGCTTCGAGGGACCTTGCCTGCTTTTTAAACAGATTGTCTAGTTCCCCCCCATCTTTTCGACTGCGCACAGTCACCTTTCCGACTGCTCGTGTTGTGTCTGACAGCTTGACTAAAATAAGACCCTGCATGATTGTTCTTGCAAGATGCAGGTGTGAGATATATGAGTTGCAGGAGCTGATTCTGGTGCACATGCATTCCACTGTGAGCAAGATGGAGGCATCCTGTCTTCAGGTTTTGCACCCGGAAGACCAAAAAGCAGGTGTGCCCGCTTCTCCAATATATAGGGCAGCTTGAAATCATTCTGAAAGTAGCACTAGTCTGGAACCCCATAGCACACAGCAATGAAATGGCAGCAAGAATACGCGGTGTCTTCTGAAGTTTACTTCTCGGCTTGGTTTAGAAACTCTACAGTTCCGTGTGCAATTGTCATGCATTGCAGCAGAACCTGCTTAATAGAACTATTGTGTACTTTTAAATTAGCAAATTAAAAAATACCGATCCCCCCAGTATTTTAGACAGGACATCAGTTATTTCACTGTCTGCAGAGTAGTGAATTTTCTGAAGATCTGGGGATTAATCCTCTCTGGATTCACTCAATTCTAATTAGGGATGCTTCCTTAATGCTATTACTGTCAGCGGGGTCATTTATGAAAAATAAAATGAGAGCTAGGTTGGAGATCACTGAGTGAATTGGGTGATATATTCTCTGTGTACGAAGGAGGAACACAGGAGGTCTACAATAGGATGGTAAGGAGTGGTTGCCAACATAGAAAGTGAAAGTTTGCTTTAATAGAAAAGATTGAGAGATACTGAAAAAGTAGGATTCCAAATCAGGTTTTTCTTTCTTCTTTTTTTCCTCTTGGTTGATTTGTGTGTGTAATCTGTCAATTAGTGCCACCTATGGGTCAATTTAAAGTTTGTCACTAGTTTCGAAGCTTATGATCTAAAGGGGAGAAAAATGAGCAATGTAGTTTCAAAGGAAACCCACAACCTTGGTCTTAACTAGGCATAGGCAAACTCCGGCCCTCCAGATGTTTGGGACTACATTTCCCATCATCCCTAGCTAACAGGACCAGTGGTCAGGGATAATGGGAATTGTAGTCCCAAACATCTGGAGGGCTGGAGTTTGCCTATGCCTGGTCTTGACAATGAAGCTGAGCTTATCTCACACCTCATGAAAACTCTCCTTGGTCACATCCCACAACAAAGAACAGTCACTGACTTAAATTTAGAGGTATCATTTAAAATAAAAGGGATGACATGTCTTACCTGGTTAGCAATAAAATATGGCTCAAGGTTTGGGGTGCTTGAGTCTCCTTCATCTGTGGGGTGGGATGAGAGTTTGGCATTTATTCTGGGTCTTTTGCAGAAAAAAAAATGGATGAATTTATTTTTTCTGCCATTTTCACATCTCGTTCAGTGAGATCCAAAGTTGGAGTGATTGGAATAGGGGGGAAAAGCAGTTTTGGTAGGATCACAATTTTTACCGTTGCTAATTTGTCTAGGAAGGTAAAATGGGTTTTGCTCTTTTTTTCTTCCTTTTTTCAAATTTTGAAGACTTGTCTGCCATACAGGGGGATAGGTTTGTGAACAGAGTCTGTTAAGGTTTCTTGTGCTATTTATTGCCCAATATATAAGCTTTGTGTGATAGTTTCTAGTGCTTTTGAGTTCTGTGGATGCGTTTTGGATTCAACTGCAGTCTTGATAATGTTGCATAGGTGTTCAGCTTTTGAACTATTGCTGCTTCCGTGTTCAAAGATTCAGGTATCATAACCATTAAATCGTCAGCAAATAGTCCAATCTTACAGTTCTAAAGCTAGGATGAACAAAAAGGGAAAGAATGGACAGCTTTGCTTTGTCCCCCGTCAAAGCCTCTCTGGGGATGAATTTATATTGTTTGTTCTTACTGTGGCCAAAACTTTGGCGTATGTTTGTTTCAAAACGTGTATGAATTTTGGGGCAAATTGCATTTTAGATAGGACAGCTAGCAAGAAGCGTCCTTCCAAGTAGTCGGAGGCCTTGAGGAAATCCTAAGCTCTTGGCTACAAGTGGGGAGGTTATCTGTTTACTCCGTTCAATTTTGTTTAAATGTTTTCTCATTGGTTCAGTGATGTTTCAACAGGGGACAGAACCAGCTTTGTCAGTTTGTGTGAAAATACCTTAATTTTGTTGACAAACACTGACGTAAATGGTTTATCATCCTGATTAATCAGAGAGGTTGGCTGAAAAATTCCTACCTTCAGGTGATCTTTGAATGGTTTGGGGACAGCTACAATCTTAGAGCGGTCGTTATATAGGCAGACCATGTATGATAAAAATGTTTCCTTGATTTTTTTTTATTTTAAAAAAACAACAACCCAGAAGTGTTGGCATAGGTAAAGTTTCTTTTAAAAAAATATTTGGGGATTGCAATGTATACAATTTAGAAAAAAAAGGAGGCAAATTCTGAGAAGTACCGGTAATTTGTATGTGTCTTGTGGGTTTTTTGTCTTTATCTTTCAAAAGGTTCCTCCAGGTGGCGCCCTCATACATTAAAGTTGAAGTCGCCCCCCTATTATAGCTTCTCCCTCAGCAAATTCATTGTATTTGCATTGTTGTTTAGTCGTGTCCGACTCTTCCGCCAGGCACTCCTGTCTCCCACTGCCTCCCGCAGTTTGGTCAGACACATGTCAGTAGTGTATTTGCATTAAACCTTTTGAATAAAGCCAAGTTGCTTCAGTTATTTTTTTAAATTGCCATTCATTGTCCCTTTAATAATAATAATAAAAATCTCTGCCATTATTTTCTTTCAGTATCGAGTGGATTTTAAAGTTCATTCCTTTTGTCAAAAATGACTGCTATCCCCTGTCCTTGAACCTAGTGCTGTCAATTGATGTTGAAACCAACTAGCACTGAGGAGTTTGCTTTCTATAGGGGGTTTGTGTATTTCTTGTAAAAAGGCAATTTGTGGTTTCATTGTGCACACACACACACACACACGTATATTCTGGGTGTTTCTTTTTTTTTTATCAAATCACTAATCCTCCTCATGTTTAGTGTTACAGCCTTTAGTGAACCCATTTCCAAAAGTTATTATTATAATGAGTACATGCAACAACCTGTTTGGGCAATGTTAAAGCTTTCTCTTCTGGGCTACTAACAATTGGTAAATTATAATATATAATAAACAATTGTAAACGCACACCCATTTTCCAACTGATATATTTGGTCTAGTGGTTGTTTTCATATACATTGGAAGATACCCAGAGTGGCTGGGGTAACCCAGTCAGAGGGGCGGGGTACAAATATTATTATTATTATTAATTATTATTATTATTACCTCTGTCTCTGCCAACCGTAGCAGGGGAAAATCAGTAAGCTACATACACAGTGTTGAAAATTTCCCTTCTCTGTGTTACTTGCTGTTTCTTACAAATCACAATGCAAGGGACCTCCAGGGGAGAGAGGAAAATACGATGTGGCATCAACTTGCAAACTGCAGAACAAGCCTATATGATGTTCTTACCAATTTCCCATAGATCTGCAGTACTCCATGGAGAGAATGAATGTTAATGGCAATATTAAGTGACGAGTTAATTGTTAGTCAAAAGCTACGTTTAAAAACAGCAATGCCGTCTTGCCAGCAGAAAGCTGCATCGAAAGAACTGTCTTAGAATGTGAATGCTATTGCATTAGGTTTCATTGAGCTGATGTGATATTTTCTGTCCGGAAGAGAGTATAATTGACATTGCTTATTATTATTACCGTTAAGCTTCTTAATGCCGTACGCTCCTTCCCAACCAAAGCCCCTGAAAGAGCTTTACGGCAGCGTCTGCTAATTACCAGACAATAAAAGTTGGTGAGGAAGGCTTTTCTAATTAATCCTGCCCTTGTGGTTGTCCTTGAGCTAAATGGGAATTCTGAGAAACAAGTTTGCTTTTGAATACCCTTTGCAGTGGCGAGATTCATCTTTCTCTCTTCCAGTAATGCAGGATTGATAGTTCGGCTGTCTGTCGCTTCCCCATTCCAGCTTTCTGTGCTTGAGAAAAGAGAACTGAGCGACTAGATTGTTTTGAAATGAGGGCAGGAGAGCTTTTGTTGGCCCTACTAAAACACGTTGATGAGAGATCAGTCCAACCGAAAACCCTTTTCTGTGAAATAAGGCAAGCAGGAACAATAGGCGTGTGTCTTTGATGCTGAGAAGAGTGATTCATCAGAAGTGGAGTTCAGGAAAATGCTGGCTTGTAACTGTTGAGGTGAAATGCTGATCAGGAAGATTTTTAATCTCTCTTGATGCTTTATGTAAGAGGGTAACATGTGATCTCAAGCTCTGCGATGGCATTACCTTTCCTTCTTTCTGCTGGCCGTAACCGGCAAATTTTGAATAGAAGCATCTAGCAGGCATTTTTTTTATAAAAAAAAAGATTCCTTTTAAAATAAGGCACTGCCAGATTCAATTTGTATGATAACCGCTAATCCTAAAAGCATTCATGCTTGTGTGTTTCTTTTGCTGTCTGGATGTACCGTCACTTAACCAATGGACACAAAATAGAGATTGATGTACGGTAACTGTCAGTTCTCCAGGGACAAGTCCTCCACTGAATAGTCATGAAAGTGTTTTTGGACTTGGAGCAGCATCTTAAGAGGTAACGGCAAAATTACGTTTGTTGAATTATAAGCTCTTGTTATGGTTTTCTAAAAAGCTAGCCCTGTCTGGAAGCGCGATTGCTTTCTCTGTATATAATAATGCAGTGGTTCTCAAACTTTTTTCTCTCGGCCACACTTTCAGAATAAAAATGTGCTTGCACCACGCCGAATTCGTTTATTGCTAAGAAGTACATTGGAAAACAAAAAGAAGCAACTCCTAGCAGTGCTTGGTTTTGAAAGGATATCTATCAATAGTCTGTAAATTAAAATATATATATATTGATACTATGCTCCACTGAAATGTTTAAATGTTTCTTTGATTGTCCTGGAATCTTTGTACCACATCTGCCACCCTCTCCCTGCTACACCCTTTGAGAACCACTGAGATAAGGGCTGTTTAGCTCAAAAATGCTATTATTATTATTATTATTATTATTATTATTATTATTATTATTATATTTTATTTTTAACAGAACGGTAGATGTATTGACTTAGCTAAAGAAATTCTGTGTTATTTATAGCTGTGTATTATTGTTAAAGCCAGTACTTTTAATCTCTTCTGAGAAAATCAGGCTGAATCTAATAGAACCCACTTCCAAAGTCCAGCCCTGTTTGTGAATCGGCTTGTGCTGGTCACTAGCCCCGTTTCTGAATTTTATCTTTTCAGTAGGCATAAGGCAATCACTCTTAACTTTTTGCATCGTGAACCCCTTTGATGATGAGAGCTATGGGCCCCCTCCCCAGAAGAATGCACCTAGAATCATAGAATTGTAGAGTTGGAAGGGAACCCAAAGGTCATGTAGTTCAACCCCCTGAAATGCAGGAATCTCAACTAAAGCATTCATGGCAGATGGCATACATACAGACATGCAGTATTTTGCGGACAAATTATTTTATTGCACTGGCATAAGGAGACACAAACTACCCTCAATTTTAGGCATGGTGCACCTGCAGTTTCTATCTTTGTAGCTTTCAGTGTCCCCCATCTTATATTTGTGCAGCTGGTTCTTCCTGCCTAAGTGCAGAACCTTACATTTGTCCCTGTTGAAATTCATTTTGTTAGCTTGCGCCCAGTTCTCCAGTCCGTTAAGGTCATCTTGAATCCTGATTCAGTCTTCTGTGGTATTAGCTACCGTCCCAAGTCTGCAGATTTGATGAGCATCTCCTCAGTTACTTCAAGTCATTTATAAAGACGCTGAACAACAACAGGACCAGAACAGAACCCTGTGTCACTTTTTCCAGCCATGATAAGGAACCATTAGTGGGCACTCTTTGGGTTTGGTCAGTCAACCAGCAACAAATCCACTGAACCTTGTCTAGCTCATATTTTACCAGCTTCCTCACAAAAATGTAATGAGGGGTTTAGCAAAAGCCTTGTTGAAATCAAAATACAGGTACACTACGTCCATCACATCCCCCTAATCCACCAAGCTTGTAACTCTGGCGTGACTTGTTGAGAAACTCATGCTGAGTCTTAGTAATCACAGCATCCTTTTCTAAGTGCTCACCAGACTGGCTGTTTAAATTATTTGTTCTAGGACCTTTACTGGTATCAAGCTGACAAGTTGGTAGTTACTTGGGTCTTCTTCCCCCCCCCTCCCTTTGAAGATGGGGACAATATTTGCCCACCTCCTTTCTGGAGGGACCTCACCTGTTCTCTAAGAATTATAAAAGATTATAGACAGGCTCTGAGATTACATCTGTAAACTCCTTTAGTACCCTTGGTTGCAGCTCATCAGGCCCTGGAGATAAGAATTAATTTAAAGTAGCTAGGAGTTCCCTTGCCACCTCTTTTCCCATCATGGGCTACAACTCCCTCCTTGCATCGGTTATTCTGTTATCACCAGGTTGAGCACTGCTTTCCTTTTAGGTGAAGACAGAGGTAAAGTTGGGGTTGAGCAGTTCCACCTTCTCTCTTGTCACCCAACAGCATTTCTCTGTCTTCACACAGAGGACCTACTACTTCCACGTTCTTCCTTTTGGTTTGAGCATAGCCGGCGGGGAAAGCCTTCATTATTTTTAACCTCTCTTGCAAACAAGATCTCATTCTGAGCTTTGGCTAATCTTACTTCATGATTTCCCCTTTCTTCCATTTCTTATACATGCCCTTCTTAAATCTCAGCTCACCTGTCAGTAGGGAGTCACCTACCACCAACAGACACCTCTTCCTCCTTGGGGGAGTGGCAGGAATCATTCTGTGTACACTGCCCCTTCCACAGCCACCTGGGTGTATTCTGAGGTCAGCAACGGCTGCCCTTGCTCCTCTGGCCCAGAGGCAGTGTCCAAGGTCGATTTTGCAGCTCCAGTGACACAACATGACTCCTGACAGTCCTGTTTCTGTGTGTCATATTCCTCCAGAGGTTCCTCTCCTGCACTGGGCAATCTTCCTCCTCCCTAGAGGCACCCCACCCCCATGTCACTGTTTCAGGACAGTCCACTCTGCTCTCTCAAGAAATTCCTCGTTTTGCCTGATGATTCAAAGTGTCGATAGGTGGGCCTCAAGTTGATGGACCTTCTCTTCCTGCAAGGCAACCAGCTTGCAATTGCTGTAGGTGTAATTTCTCACATTCTCAGGCGCAGGAAGGCAAGCATGGCACAGGTGTCGATTCAGCTCCCTTGCTGTCCCATGTTTCCTGATCTTATGTACACCATCTTAGTGCAGAAAGTATTGATCTGATGTGTAGAGATCTTTCCTATTCTAATTAATTCAAGAAGGTCCTGGATGCTTCTCGTGTGTGAAAGAAACAAGCAGAAGGTTCATGATGTTTGGGTTATTTCTTCAGAGAAGCCGAGTACAGCTGGCTTAAACTGGTTCTCTTATCTCTTTCTGTCAAGGGCATGCTGACTATAAAAGTAAGGCCAGAAGGAGCCTGGGTTTCACTTTCTCTTTCTATCTCTTTTCCTTCTGGTGTGGTGTTCTGCACATAGTATGCTCAGTGTTAAGGTTTAGACCAGTCTTCCTCAACCTCAGTCCTCCAGATGTTTTTTTTTGGCCTACAACTCCCATGATCCCTAGCTAGCAGGACCAGTGGTCAGGGATGATGGTAATTGTAGTCTCAAAACATCTGGAGGGCCGAGGTTGAGGAAGCCTGGTTTAGACTTATTATAAGTTATTGTAAGTTTAAGTAAAGTCTGCTGCAACTGGATTTCTTATGGACAGTGCCAATCCTGAATGGATTTGTGACCATTATCCTCATTTGCCTTCAGTAGCAGTAAAGCTCTGCTGGATGAAATACAATTGCCTCTGGTCTATCTTTCGGGAATCCTGCAATGTTTTTTTAAGTTTTTACTCTGCTAACTATACATTGGAATCTACTCTGGATCAATACTGAGTAAAATTTCAACGACAAATCGCCCTTACAAACAGAACTCCCTGTTTACAAGTCCTGGTCATGAGCTCCTGGACACAAGCTCCCAGAGACTGCAAGCAGCTACGCAGATAGAAGCACTCATCGGTTTAAGGATGTGGTGGTCAGCCAGTTCTAGATTATGTTACTTTCAGAGTGCAGTTAGTCCAAAGTGCTGCTTCTAGATTACAAGCAGGGACCAGACACTGGAACATTTCTTACTACTACTACTACTACTACTACCAATAATAATAATTTTATTACAGGTGGGTAGCCGTGTTGGTCTGCCATAGTCAAAACAAAATAGAGAATTCTTTCCAGTAGCACCTTAGAGACCAACTGAGTTTGTTCTTGGTATGAGCTTTTGTGTGCATGCACACGAAAGCTCATACCAAGAACAAACTCAGTTGGTCTCTAAGGTGCTACTGGAAAGAATTCTCTATTTTGTTTCGAATAATTTTATTATTTATACCCCACCCATCTGGCTGGGTTTCCCCAGCCACTCTGGGTGCCTTACAGCAATGCTGCAACACTGGAGTAGCACAAGACTCTTAATCTCTGAGTCACAGGTTCAAGATCCACGTTGTGCCAAAGATGCCTGCATTGCAGGAAGTTGCACCCGATGACCCTTGTGGTCTACAATTCTGCTGGCTGGTGGTCCAATCCCAAACATACCTCAGTGTGCTTGTTTGTATCTTTTTAAAGCCCTGTACAGTTTTGGGTGCCCTTTTGGATAACATTGGGAGGTCTGTCTTCCTTAGTCCTTTGTACATGATGTAGAGATCCCTTTATTTCTGAGATCCTGTGAGAAGCTGTAGCCTGATTGGGAATCGGGCACCATCTGGTGGTCAATAGTCAACATTTCAAGCTTAAATAAACAAAGAGGAAACTTCCATCTTGGCTCCTCCCCGCACACCTTGAGCCAGTTTTTTTTTAATCTTTGCCTCACAGAAAGCAGTTGTTTTTCCCGAGACTCCTGGCTTCTCCTCTTCAACTTTCAGGCCTGTGGTTCTCCTTGTTTTCTTATTTCACCTCCTTTTGTCTTTGTTGCGTCCGTTTATAACCATTTAGAAACATGTCTGTCTCTCACATCTTTTCCCCTCAGCCTTTTCCCATTCTGGGCCTTTGTTCCTCTATGTCCCCCCCCCCCCAATGCATAGTTTAGATCCCCCTCTTGTCCCCTCTCTGCCTGTTTTTCCTGTATCCTTCCTCTTCGTTCTGTTTGAGCTCCCCCCCCCCCAACAAGCACTTCCTTAATGCTATATTTGCCTCTCAAATGCTGCATCTTTTCCTGCCTGCTCTGCAGCATTAAATTATGTCTTAGCATACAGAAAGCTCTTATAAAGTCTACTTCCACCCTTAAGCAGCGGCTAACAGCAGCCAAACTTCCAAGCCTTGCAAACCAGGGCTTTGCCCTCTTGCAAGTTCCTCAGCTATAAAAACTATGGTGTCCACCTGCCATTTTGAACTTGGGGAGATGTCTCCCTCCCCTCCCATCAAGCAAAATTCTTAATGATAGGTCTAAAGGCCAGTTCAGGTGTCCCTCTGACTTCTCCCCTGCCATGTATTTGGTATACCAATCCCCTGCATTGAAGGGAGATAGGCGAACCAGAGTCTGATGAAGAAAGGAACCAATAAGGCAGACTTCAGATCCATAACAAGGCAGCTCTTCTTCCACAGAATTTGTCATACTTTACCCATCTCCTCCAGGGCATGTAATGCAGGAAGCTCAGACTGGCATCCTCACATCTCCCAAAGCAATCCAGCAGCTGTCCTACCCAGGTTGAGAGCACTGCTTATTTGGCTCCTGATGATCACCCAGATCTATTTCGCTGCCTCAAGGAGGCTCTACTAGTGTAGCAAGAGACGTGGGTTATGCCCACAGCACCTCCGAAGCTCCTAGGCACTCTCTTGCACCTCTGCAAAATACACCCAGCGCTCAGGGGCATCTTACCCATAGAGGGTAGTGGCGCGGGGTGCCAGGGCGCCAAGTTCTGGAGGGCGCCAGCGAAGAGGTGGAGGTTGGACGCGGCACCTCCTGGCATCAGCTCGCTGCCCCTGCCATGCCAATGCAGCGCCGCGCCCGGAGCCTCCATCTGCCATGGCACACCGCGGCACGAAGCGGCCAGCTAAGCCAGGAGGCACCGCGGCCAGCTTCCGCCTCTTCCCCGCTGGAGGAGCCGCCCTCCAGCTGTTGCCCGCCTCTTCCAGCCCCACCAGCAGCGCCACCCTCCCTAAAAAACACTGGGAAAGGGGTGGGGTGCTGGAGGGAGCTTTGCACCACGGCGCCGGATATGCTCAAGACGGCCCTGCCAGCGCTAGACAAGAACAAGCTCCATCTCAGACGAAATATCAAATATTTCAAGTATCAAATATTCCCACAAAGGTCCTTAGTCCCAGTCAAGAGGCTCTGCGTCCCCTGAGCTCCAGGATAGGGGAACTCGACCCCAACCCATGAGTTCTACTTCCTCCGAAGACCTTGACTCTGACCATCAGCCTTACAATGACAGTGGCGTGATGAATCAGAGTTATATAGAGTGTTTAAAGACTCATTACTTTGCAGAACACAGCAGGGGAAGAGAAAGATAGTGTTCCTGAGCGGCGGGGGGGGGGGGGCTGGTAGAATTCCCTCCATCCGCTTCCCCGCTGCTCCCAAGGACCAGGAGGGGTTGGAAGAGGCAACTTTCATGTAGGGGAGGTTGTAGGCTGCTTGTGCGCATGTTGTCAGGTATGGGTACTTAAGTTTGGCGGAAGCATGGCCATGCTGTTGCTCCAACCATCCAGCTCAGAGTCCAAGCCTTGGGAGGGGATGCCAGCTACTTAGTCACCAGACGCATGTGTTTTTGTGTGTTTGCTGCATCTTAGCTGGCTCTGTCAGCTGGCTCTTGTTTGTCCTCCTTGGGAAGAACAAGCTCAGGACATTCAGTAGTGCAGCATTGTTGCATCTGCCATAGAGACAGAGTGATTCTTCATACCAGTCCATCTTTCCTACCAAAGGTACTCTCCCAATTCCACTGCCAGCAAGAAGAGCTCATTCTTCCATCCTTCTGCCCATCTCCAGTTCACGCCTCCAAAAAGGCATGGTACTCCCTGGACATAGGACGTGCCATTAAAGTCTACCTTCATCCCACAAAACCACATTGTCAGACCACGTCATTCTTTGTCTCCTTCCACCAGCCAAAAGCCTCATCTGATTTACTTGTGTCTGGCTATCATTAAACACCATGCAACTATCTTGGCCAGCCGCCAGTTGATGGAGATGGGCAGCCCACCATCATCCCTCCCCCGGGAGTCACCATTCTAGAGCATCCTTCTCCACTTATAGTCAACATCGTATCTTTTGAGTTGTAGTTGATAATTTGCATGTGTGCATCTTAAATCGTTCTGCATCTTCTGCCTCTGTCTAATTACTTCAGGAACAGGCAAGTTGCTGAAACTTGGAGGGTATTTTAAAAATTAATTGTAGTTTGCATGGAAAGGACTACAGTGGAATTTGTTTATGAAGTTAGAAATGGGAAAAGGGAAGGGATAGTTAATTACATAACTGTATCACATGCTTTGGTGTGAGCCAGTGTGGTGTAGTGGTTAAGAGCGGTAGACTTGTAATCTGGTGAACCGGCTTCGCGTCCCCGCTCCTCCACATGCAGCTGCTGGGTGACCTTGGGCTAGTCACACTTCTCTGAAGTCTCTCAGCCCCACTCACCTCACAGAGTGTTCATTGTGGGGGAGGAAGGGAAAGGAGAATGTGAGCCGCTTTGAGACTCCTTCGGGTAGTGATAAAGCGGGATATCAAATCTTCTTGTATTGTAGTACATTCTGTGGTTGCCTTTTGCTTGCCGTGTTTCAGAACCCTATTCAGTGTGTCAGTTGTGCCCTATATGGTTTGGGTCCAGAAAATCTGAAAAACTGCCTGCACACACCTGTTAAAATGTTCTGGGGATCCTCCGTTCCACCTTATTGTATGTGCTGTAATGTGTGGGACAGGGTCTTCTCAAAGGTGGCACCTAAGCCCCTGGTCTTCTGAAAGATTGCTAAAACGGTTTTATTTAAACATGCCTTTGATGCTCTCTGATCATAGAACTATAGAGTTGGATGGGACCACGAAGGTCATCTAGTCCAACCCCCTGCAATGCAGGGATCTTTTTGATCCTCAGACTTGTTTTATGATTTTCCTGTTTTTGTAAGTTAGTTGTTTGTCTGTGAACTGCTTGGGGGCGGGGGGGGGGGCAAAAACACACACACACATATTTATATATACAACTTGACTTCTTCATTGAAGGGATGTAGATCAAACAGATTTATGACCTGGTTTCAATTGTTTTATTTTATCCATGCAATTTTTAAGAGACATTTCACAGGCATCTCCTTGGTAAGGATTTTAGTGTTACATATTCCTAGCGTTACAGACAGGGCTCCTTCGGCAGGAAGGGAATTCAATAAATAAGTATAAAGGTTAGGACTTCTGTTTACTACTATTATGTAGTTTACTCATAATGACTCACTACTTTGATAACGTCTAGTGTCGAATATAATGCATTTGAAGCATTCCAAGCACTGCATTATGGTAATATTTTCAACTCCCTGTCGTATTGTCCCCAATTGCAGTTCAAGGGTCCTCTGAGGGCCCTTAGTAAATTCGTGGCTGAAGTGAAAATTGATCAGAGGTGTTTGTGGCTGCTGTGCTGGTCCTTCACTGTTGCTGTGCTTAACACATCACACCTCATGTATGTTTTCAGTGAGGCTGCAAGTATCTGTAGTACTTTCCTCACAGCACTTAGGTTAAGTGGCAAAGCTTCAAGAGCAGTTCTCAGAAGCAAGGATTCAAATTGGGTTCGGTAAGCGATGGAAAGACCCCATCAGGCTAAAAAGGTCCCCCACTCCTGGGTTATTGTAATCATGCTCATATTTAAATTGTGAATCTATGACAATCTACATTGGTCCATGCTTGTGTCACTTGCCAACCGCATCTATCCCTTTGCCGAATCTTCCACTACACCTGGTCAACCCCTCCTCCCTGTACACCTGACAGCCCCTCCCTTTACACCTCACCCACCCCCTCGCCTATTATTTCACAGCTTGCTCAATCCTCTCCTCTCCCTCTCCTCCTAGCTCACCCCACCCACCCACCCATTGCCTGAAACCAAACTGCTCTCTGAAGCATATTTCTACCCTCCTTTAAATGCTTGCCTGGGCCACCTGCCCCTAAACTGTAAATCTTATTCCCAATCCATAGAAAGATTGTTGTTGAAGTAAATGCTCTCTCATCATATTGCCATTTAATCCTTTTTCTTCTTTTCGGCTGAATCTCTTTCTAAGGCAGAGATGGGGAAAACGGGTGCCCTCCAGTTGCTATCATCTCTGACTACTGGCCATGCTGCCTGGGGCTCATCAGACTTTTAAGAGTCCAACGTCTAGAAGGCTACAAAAGGCCTTTGTACAAAATATATATGGATGCAATACACGTGTACTGTGGAGCTATAGATTAAAGCGTATGTCGTTTAATCTCCAACGTACAAACAGAAAATTTGCAGGAGTTGGAAGGAGACTTAACCTTTGAAGACAAACTTGATGAAAACATTTGGCATGTTCTTGTGCGTGGGAAATCAGGAATATATTGCTAAAATTTTCATGGGCAGCAGAGCAAACGAGAGCCGCAGACATTAATAACATGGTGATAGAGAGCTGCACACATACAAGTATGGTGTGGGTATTCTGAATAGATTGGCTAATAACAGCTTTACTCTTCTAGCAGTTGCTAGAAGTCTTCAAGCCTGTGCACTTCTTTAACTTTTGTTTTGTTTTGTTACAGGTACTTTCTCCAGAAGCTGTTGGACTTCAACTCCCATCAGGCCTAGCCAGCATAGAAAGATGGGAGTTGTATTCCAGCAACATCTAGAGAAGGCAAAAGGTTGGCAAAAACAATTGGCTGCTCCTGCCGGGAGTGGATCATATGACTGGAACCGATAGGAGAATAATCCTGGGTGCACACTGGACCCACTGTTTTGCTTCATTAGAATGACACAGTGTGTATAAAAAATTTGCTGGGGTCTTACGGAGACACCTGATAATCAAGTTACGCTTCCTTTTTTGCAACTCTCCGTTCTGCCCTATGAAAATTTATGCAGAGCAGCGCATGTTAGTCATAAAGGGGTGCCCTACAATCCAGAGATGAAGAGAGACAAAAATAAACAAATTAACAAATAGATACCATAGAAGGAGTAGCAACCACTTTCCATGCAAAGGAGGCACTGGCAGACTTGGCTAGCAAGTCCCTTTCAAAGTAATATTAGTCATTTCCCCCACCCCACCCCACCTTCGCCTTTTATGTGTCATTAGGTGGCGCTATGGGAGGGGCTGCCACAGCAACGCAATAACAAGCCTCTGGAGCAATGCAAGAGAGATTTTTATTTTTATTTTTTTAAAAAAAGAAAAATCGCACCCCAAAGCGGCGTGTGTTATTTTTATAGGCACGGGGAGCGCCTCTTTACGCAGGCAGGGGGATCTGGAGAGCGCCCCGGAGGAGACGGGGCTCCTTTCTGCGCGCCCCTTGCCTTTTCCCCTCTGACGTTTCCGCGCACCGCCTTGGCTCCTGCCCAAACTGGCTTCTGACGGTTCCAGCGAGGCTGTTGTGGCAAGTCGGGCGGGGGGGGGGGCGGGGCCCAAGCGGCCAGGCCGCCAATGGGCGCCGGCTCCTTTTGCATGTATTATGCAATGAGCCCGGAGCCCCCGCCAGGTTTTCCATCGGCGGAGCAGGCAGGGAAGCAGCGCTGCTTACACGGAGGAGAAGGACGAGAAGGCGCTTGCTTTTACGCAGCTGCATCTCCGGGTTCCCTTCGCCCTTTCTCCTACTGCCCAGACTTTGCCCCCCCTTTTTTGTCCCCGGGTTGCGGCGCTTCAGAAGCCCGGCCGAGGATTATTATTATTATTATTATTATTGGCCCCCACCCCCTCCCTTTTTCTGCCATTGCATGACTGCCCAATGGTGTAAGGCGCAGGTGGCGATGGATCTAGGCGTCTACCAGCTCAGGCACTTCTCCATTTCTTTCTTATCATCGCTGCTGGGCACCGACAGCTCTGCCCTGAGGCTCGACAGTAGGTAAATCGTGCGCCCGGGTGTTTATGTGTTGTGCACTAGCCGGGATTTGGGGCGGGGGGGGGGGGTCGCAGATCGCTTTCCATCACTTCTCCCCACCCCCACCCCACCCGGATTGCGGGAGTGTTTTGTTTTGTTTTTTTGCAGCGGTGTCGGTGGCTCCTTTTGTCCTCCGGGCGAGAGAGATCTGGCGTGACACCTCCGGGTTTGCGCCGGCACCGAGCGCTGCAGTTCACCGCATTATGTAATCCCGAGGCCATCTTCCTGGTTTAGTGGGAGATGGGGGTGGCGGGGCGGACCGAGGGGGGGGTGTTTGTTGGAAACGTCGGCTGGCCGTGCGCGCGATGCTGCTGATTATTTTCGGCCGCTTGCTAACGCGCTCCTTTCTCCCTTTCTCGCTTGTGTCTTGCAGCTCCTCCGGTGCGAGCGTCGTAGCGATCGACAACAAAATCGAGCAAGCCATGGTATGTCCCCGTCCGAGGAATGTGGCGGCGGCGGCGGCGGGCGGGGCGGGGGCGGGGGCGGGCGCGAGAGACGGGAAAGAGAGGGAGGGAAGGAAGGAGAGGAGCGGGGAGGCTGCAGCCGCTGCTGGCTGCTTTTTCTGCCGGGCTGCATCCAAGGCGGCGGAACGGAGCGCGCACTTAAAAGTGGGGGTCAGTTGGCCGCGCCTGCAAGCCGGGGAGGGCGCCTCGTTTCCTGCCTCTCTCCATGTCGCTTAGGGCCACGGCGTCGTGCTTAAATGCTGGGGGATGGAGGGACACGGGCAGGTAGGTGGGCTAGGAATCGCGATCATTGTTCAGGGATCGAGGCCCTCCCCCCCCCCGTGTTTTTTTTTTTTTTTTTTTGGAGAGGGCAGCAAAACCCCAAGCAGGCGGAGGAGAGGATCGGGCTGGCTCTCTGCGGGAAAGCCCCTGGTTTTATGCTTAAATAAATACACACAGCACACGCTCAGGTACCTTTTCCTTCGGAGACATCCAGCCCCCCCCCCCCCCGCCTTTGGGCTTTGTTGCTGGAGAACTGCGCGGAGCTGTTCTCACGGGATCCTCACCGTCTCCCTCTCCTCTCCTCCTCCTCCTCTGTTGCTAGGCAAACTGAACTATAACTCGTGGCTATAAATAACCCGGGGCTTCGGATTGGCTGAGGCTCCGAATCTGGGCGGGCTCCTCTGGTTGGCCTGACGTCAGCGAGGGGGGGGCTGGTGGGGAGGGGAATGCGGCAATCAACCCTGCCCTTTAAGAAGCAGCCAGCTGCAGCCGGTGCTCCAAGGAGGCGGGGCTTGGGGATGCAGGCAGAGTTGGAAGAGAGCAGCAGCGCAGGCAGGCAGGCAAGGACTGCTGCTGCTGCTGCAGAGGTGATGGAGAGCCCCCTCTGCTGCAGAGCCACTGCAAGCATGCAAGAGCAGCTGCCGCTGCAGGCCATGCCTGGAGAGAGTGGATCTGTCTCAAAATCAGAGCCATCAAGAGGGGGGGGGGAGAAGAGGCAAATAAGACTGGCAGGGCGAGCTCAGGGATGCCAACAGTATTTTTTTCTGCCTGCTTGCACACACAGATTTGCCTAAAACATGCAAAGGTTTGGGGGTTATGCGTAAATTGATCTCTTGCTTTTGCTGGTGGTAAGGAGGGCCCCAAAATGAATCGTGTGCTGCACATCCAGGTAGCAAGACATCTGATAAGACAGGAATATCAACTGGTGAAGAGTTTCCCGCAATTGTATTTCCATACTAGGGAACTGCTGCACCTGTTGAATTTTTGCTGCTGCACGACTATTATTGTTATTTACTGAATTTATATGCCCTATACCCAGGGGTCTCAGAACAGTTCACTGAATAAAATCAAGGTATAAAACCACAAAACACATAATAAAAATAAAAACCCAATGGGCCCCACCACAAAAAAAACACATTTTAAAAGGGCCCTGTGGAACACCCTCCCACCAGATGTCAAAGAGAAAAACAACTACCAGACTTTTAGAAGACGTCTGAAAGCAGCCCTGTTTAGGGAAGCTTTTAATGTTTAATAGATTAATGTATTTTAACATTCTGTTGGAAGCCGCCCAGAGTGGCTGGGGAAACCCAGCCAGATGGGAGGGATATAAATAAATTATTATTATTATTATTATTATTATTATTATTATTGGATGTTGCTATTGGCAGCAAAAGAGCCCTGCTGCTCATTGCCAATCTTAATAGAAGCAAATAACTCGGATCTAATGACCTATAAACCACATTTGTTACTGTGGGTCTTGATCTACAATACTGCCAATTGATCTACAGTATTGATCTCGGGCTGCCAGCGCTACATTCCATGGCTGGGATATTTCACATGGAGGGCAAATCTAAGTGATTTAAACCAAATTCAGATTGAAATCGTTAAAAGCAAGCAGTACATAAATAACCTCAACCATCATGTGCATCGTAATAACTGCAACACTGAAATACAGCCCAGTTCAAGCAGCCACACTTTTATTTTTCCATGAGCAAAAAGGATTTGGGCTTTTTTGATCCCCCTATTTTGTCCCATAGGTGAAAAAGCTTCTGTGGCTGTTAAAAGAATAAACATAACCAAACTGCATTTCCTAAAAACAAAATCCAAGAAGCTGGCTAAAACACAAGAAGAAGATTTCACTATGCTATGCTATGCTATGCTATGCTATGCTATGCTATGCTATGCTATGCTATGCTATACTAGGTTTCCCCCACTCATTTAATCCCCACAGCAATCCTATATACCTCACTTGGTACCTCTTAACCACAGTATCTTTTTAAATCATAGTATCCCCCCTCCCAAATTTGGGTTATATACAGGCAGTGGGGCTGGGGGGGGTATAACATTTTTTTTGCATGAAATAAAATGTGAGAAAGAGCACAACCTCCTCCTGTCTTTTGCTTATGTGTGGATGCTGAAAGGCGGGAACAGGTTCACATCTCACAAAACAATTGCTTTTCGTGGTGCCTGCACATTTTGCTTTGCAAATTTAATTCTGCAAGGGCTAGAGGCCTGCCGTTTGATATTTTGCTAAAATTCAGGAGCCCGAGCCCCTTGCTGAATCTGTGTCTGGTACAGCAATATTTATTAATATTATTATTATTAAAATTTGTATACTGCCCGTTACATGAAGATCACAGCGCAGTTCACGTCATAGAAATACAAAATGAGAACGCAAAGAATATAATAAAAACAAAAATAAACCAATTTCCTCCCTCCCACCAGCACATTTAAAACAAATTACTCCTGTAAAAATAACTGAACAGCTTGCTTCCATTTTTCTCAACAGTCTGAGACATTGATTCTTTTGTATCCCTTGTATCTTGTTATGAAATAACAAGAAATATTAGATGTATCTAATGGTGGCGTCGCCATTTCCTGGTCCTTTTCCAGGAATGTGAACTTTCGAATGCAGTGTTTTACATATATTTACCTGCTACTTAGATATTTGTAAGATATATTCAGCTGCTCCTTACCTTGTTTGTGCAGACAAACTGCCATGCTAGTGAGCTCCTTTCCTTCACAAAGTAGTCAGCTGCCTGCAACCCATCCAGGGTTGCACATAGATACCTGAACAAACACAATGGGTGGGGGGGGGGACACAGAGCAAGGATTTCCATTTGTGGAGTGGGGCTCCCCACCACCATGCGTGCCCCACTAAATTGTTTCTGAGGGTTCCTACAACCTCCAAGAGCAGGTTTGGGAAGATGTGCATTAGGAGCAAAGGGGAAGTCCCCTTACGAAAGCGGCAGTCCTTGCATTGATGGGATATGATAGTTGAATACTACCCTATATTGGGAAGTTCATGGTTCCCACTCAGCACTCCTTGAGATAACAGGACCCTAAACGATGGCACAGCTAAGAGAGCAAGAGGAAAGGTGACTTAATTCCTCCTATGCCCGCTGACTCTATCCTACAGGTGTCATGTGTACATGCACGTGAGTCCGTCTTTCTTCCGGCTGGGCTCAGTTCCGGTTTATGTTTTTCACTTCTGCTAAAACATAACCATCAGTACGTTTACAGGCTCTGAATTTTTTTAAATCTTATTTTAACTGAGTCTGCACTAAAACCTTCCATACATGAGCATTCCATGGAAGATTCAACAGATGGAATGTGGACGAAACTGTTGAGTGATGTTCTGGCATGCATATGAGAATTGCTTGCCATTCCGTTTTGCCTCGATGCACTTTCCCTTCCTGGAGTCAACAGAAGTGTTGAGTTGGAAGGGACCCCCATGGGTCTTCTAGTCCGATCCCCCCTGCAATGCAGGGATCACAGCTCAAAAAAAAAAAAAAGGCCAAATGAAGGAGAGCCCACCACCTTCCGAGGTCATCCATTCCTCTGCCAGACTGCTTTTACTGTCAGAAAGTTCTCCCTGGTGTTCAGGCAGAATCTCCTTTCTTACCACTGGAATCCTACCTTCTGTAGCAGCAGGGAACAAACGTGCTCTGTCTTCCATGTGGCAGCCTTTCAGATATGGGAAGATGGCTTTCGTATCACCTCTCGGTCTCCTCCAGTCCTGATATTCTCTTTTACTCTCTCCAGGATCTCGTAAAGAGTCATTTGATGTATGCCGTAAGAGAGGAAGTGGAGGTTCTCAAAGAGCAGATCAAAGAGCTGATTGAGAAGAACAACCAACTGGAGCAGGAAAACAACCTTCTGAAGACGCTGGCCAGTCCAGAGCAGCTGGCCCAGTTCCAAGCACAGCTGCAGACGAGTCCATCGCCTGCATCCTCCCAGCCGCAAGGGACAACTCCGCAGCCTTCCCAGCCATCATCACAAGGCTCCGGACCGTCGGCATAGTCTGCAGTGTCTCGGGCAGAAGGTTTCTGGACTCTGCCATGGCGGGACTGCCAGGAATCCAACGTTGCCTATTCCACCCTGCATGCTGTTCCCCAGTCATGAAGACTCTTCCGTGCCCCTGCATTCCTAGCCACAGAATGTTTTCTTTTCCTGTGTTTAGCTGTCCATCGGGAATGAGAGAGTTGAGCTTTCTTTTTTTATATATATTTTTTAAGTTGAGTGGGGGAGTGTCTCGCAAATGTTCAGGGAATTAGCACAAATGCACTGGGGACGTGAGTGGCTTGCACAGGTGGCTGGTTGGCTGCTAAGACACATGGATCCGTGTGCCTAAAGTCTTTACCCTTAAGACTTTTCCATGTGGCGCTGCAGTGAATGCGAGTGCTGTTAATCGTGGAGATATGAAGAAAAACCGCTGGGGTAATGGGGTGAAGACCCATTCTCCAGCATTCAACAAAGAAGCCAAAGTAAGGACTGATTAAAAAAAGGACTGCGGGAGACGAGGATATTTTGGCTTTCGACGCCTGCAACCTTAAAATGCAGATAAATGCACTCATTGTTTTCTGTAGCCAAGGATGGGTGCAAAAAGTTGTATTTCTAGGAGGAGAGCAGGTAGGTGGCACATCATTGTGACACAGGATCATTAAAAAAATGAAGGCTTATTTGCTTCATGTATATTTGTGTATTTAGTGTAATTACTTTGTAAAATAGGAACTGTAACTACTCATTAAGTTGTACAGTGTGAATTTAAAGAATGAACTGAACAAGTTTGGATAGGGTTTTTTTATTTTATTTTTGATGCTGCGTGAATAAGATTTGCACCTATTCAGCTCTTCAGAAATTGGCTGATGCTGTTTATGTAAGTTTTGAACATTTCCTTGGAGCCGAATACCTTGAAATCAAACTCTGTTCACCACAATTCAGTTTCATTCAGAGGGAATCAATTCACAAAATCAAAAACAGTTTCTCACTCAGTCTTTTTTTGCATATGATCTGTATAGTACTATGCATATGTTCCTGTGCATGTCCTTGAGAGGGAAAAGGAAAATTGTAAAATGTCAGTATATTTAACTGTTGCACTTCTCAACTTCCAATAAAGCATAAAACATTGATTTAGAAGCTGTGGGTCGAGGAGAATTGTTTCCACTTCTGCCTCCGGGTGAAATCCTGCAGCCTTTTGGTTTTGACATTTTGAAATATGTACGGTGGGGGTTAATTTATTTCAAGAGTGAAGGTTTTTTTTTTTAATATTTTCCTTTTATAAACCACAAGGGTGTTGGTGGGGGCCAGGATGTTACTAATCCTGCCCTCTTAAGTCGGGGTGTAAAAGGCAGCTCATTCCTACACAGAATATGACTGTCTTCTGCTGTGTTTCTTAAGCTGAAGGCTCCTTGTTTGGCTGGTGAATGATCAACAACAGCAGTCGTTCCTTAGCAACCAACTAGCTACATTGCCTTGTGACTAATGGCATGTTTGTCCATAGTAGCATGGAAAGTGAAGTTGTGGCTGCCGTTTCCTGAACAGATCATTTAGAGATGGATTGGATTTCAGCTCACTGAAATAATATTGCTTAGCATTTATGTCTTCAAAGGTGTAAATCCTGTAAGGTAGATCAGTATTATTCTTGCCCCATATTTCAGCTGGTGCTAGAGAGTTGCATGCTAAAGGTCACCCAGGGAGTAGGTGAGCCGAGTTTCAAACTGGAGACTAATATGCAGCACAAAATCCATAAACATTTGCTCTCGGACACTAGCTCTCAGCCTTAGTTCCTTATGTATCTGTCATAATCTCATTAGATTATGCATCTAATGAGATCTATAACACAAACATCCTCTCTTAGATAACAATAAAAACAGTAATAGTTATTTAAAAAAATTAAAAAACCCAGAACAACCCTCAATAGGTTTGTAGGCATCAAATTGTTTCAGCTGTTTAGAACAGAATAAACGAAATACCTGCATAATTAACTGATGGACTTCATTATTGCGTGATGTGACAGTGGATGTGACAAAAGACTTGTCACATCTTGTGAACAAAAGCAACAAAATTCATGCAGGATTGGTCTGTCGTGGGCTGCAATAACTGAATGGAAACGATACATACAGAAGCAATGTCTCTGATACTGAAACAAAGAGATGAACGAGGTTGTGACTTCTACTTGCTGCTCATGAGCTCCCAGAGTCATATTGATGGGCCACTGTTGAAAAGAGGTTGCAGAACTAGACTAGGTTAGCTCCACTATTGAATAGCACAGGGATTATTGTGTGCAACAGGGACCTTACTACAATACAGGTGAAACTCGAAAAATTAGAATATCGTGGAAAGGTTCATTTCTTTCAGTAATTCAACTTAAAAGGTGAAACTAATGTATGAGACAGACTCATGACATGCAAAGCAAGATGTGTCAAGCCTTTATTTGTTATAATTGTGATGATTATGGCGTACAGCTGATGAGAACCCCAAATTAACAATTTCAACTTTGGGGTTTTCATCAGCTGTGCGCCATAATTATCACAATTATAACAAGCAAAGGCTTGACATATCTTGCTTTGCATGTCATGAGTCTATCTCATATATTAAACTCCAGTAGCTAATGGAAACAATTGCTTACGTAAATGGACTTTTCCATGATATTCTAATTTTTCGAGTTTCACCTGTAAGCTTTAAAGAAACCGTATCAAACTGAACTCGCCTTAGCAGATCTTTATAATTAATAGAGGATATATTGTTACTTTTATTTAATTATACAAATTTGGCTGGTTTTGTACTCGGTCTAACCTGGATGGTGTTGGCAAAAAAAACCAAGTTCAGATATTTGGTGGCAGCAGTTAGAAGGTGAGTCAGTTGAAAAAGCTAAAAGCTGGTTCTTCCCACCACTAAATAAATAGGTGGATCCTTTTAAGCCTTTAAATAACAGAACAATTTGATAGCCACTATATGACTTTTGCAATGTTTTTGGTTTCAGAAGGGAAGGAAGAGATATACACGAAGGTTGTAAACTCATAAACTGTCTGAACAAAAGAGGGTGAGGTTTTGACTGGCTAAGTGGATTAAGGGTAGACCAGTTTCAAAAATAGTAGCAGCAGTCTGTCCTAAGGACCTGCAGACAATAAGATTATTTCATTAACTGGCTAGAGTAGAGAGTCAAAAGAGAATGCACTGGCCTAAATAATCAATTTATGGTTGTCATAATTACATTCTTACACTCATAAGTGCACAAGCAGCAGAACCACAAGTCAAATTTGAAAAAAGTCTTCTGCTAGAATCTGTAGCCCTTATTTCCATGCAAATGTATTTATGTCCAAGGTCTCCGTGATGTTATTCATATGGTGATTTAAAATACATTGGTTGATTTGGAAATGGAAAATCAGGATATCAAGTCCTTCCTTGTTTCATGAGACAACCCAGATGCAGAGGATTCACATCTATACATTAAAATACATCATCTGGGAGCTGAATAAACGAAGACTTCACATTGCAGTCTTGACTTTTTCCCATATCTGGCTGCCTAATAACCAGAAAAGTGCCTCCCTCTATTTTCAGACTTGAGAGGCCTGATAGGAACTGACATAGAAACAAACATCAATAGAACCAATGAAATAGCAATGTTTGTTTTCTCTGTATTTGTTTGTTGGGAATGCATGTGCGGGTCAGAAAAAACTGAAAAAATTCTCAAAATGTGAAAAACTCATAAGACCGGGGGGGGGGGGGTGGAATTAAAGCCCCAAACGCAAAAATTTGTGACTAGGAAAAACAAGAATTCCAAAAAAAGTTTAAAACACCCCAAATACTGACCCACATGTTGGGGAGGGGCAAATCCAAAAAAAAATGTGAAAAATGGTCTGAAGAATCAGTTCCCCCCCCCCAAAAAAAAAGTAAAAAAGGAAAATAGTGACCTGCCAATCTGGAAAAACAAGAACTCGATAAACTGTGAAAAACACAATAAACAATGACCCCAAAACGAAAAATTGCAAAAAAAGTGAGTGAAGAATCATCAGGAGAATAAAAAATTCTCCAACATAGCAAAAAAATTGTGACCTACAGGTAAAAAAAAATCAGAAAAAAATGTGAAAATGAGTCAGGGGAAATTGAAATTCCAAAAATTGTGAAAAGCGCCAAAACAACAACAACAATCTGGCAAAATAAAACTGGTTGGTGGTCCCAGGGAGCATCCACCTGAGAATTCAAATGCGAAATTGCCGATCTTCTAACAAAAATATGTAACGTGTTCCTATGATCAGCCTCTGTGTTATATGTACAGCATCTGATAGCTGTAAAGTGGCCAAGGTAACACAATTATTTTAAAATAAAATAAAAAATTCCTTCCAGTAGCACCTTAGAGACCAACTAAGTTTGTTCTTGGTATGAGCTTTCGTGTGCATGCACACGAAAGCTCATACCAAGAACAAACTTAGTTGGTCTCTAAGGTGCTACTGGAAGGAATTTTTTATTTTATTTTGTTTTGACTATGGCAGACCAACACGGCTACCTACCTGTAACTGGAACCATTATTTTAGAGAGTGATACAGGGGGTCCTGGAAATTACAGGCTAGTTACAGGGATAGTCAACCTTTTTATACCTACTGCCCACTAATGTATCTTTCTTGATGGTAAAATTTCCTTACCGCCCACCAGTGCTCGATGGAAGGAGGATTCAGCTTGTGCCGTGGAACCCCCTACCACCCACCTAGAATCCTGAAACACCCACTAGTGGGTGGTAGGGACCAGGTTGACAACCCCTGCCTTAATATCCATTTCAGGGGAAAAAACTGGTGGGAAGCACTGCCCGATAAAATAGCCAAGCATATTGAGCAAGCCTTGCTGACATGGAACAGGCAAAGCTGCTGCAAGAACAAGTCCTGTCTCACTAACCTATTTGAGAGTCAACAAGCCTGAAGATGGAGGCAGCGTTCGCGGTATTCTTGGACTTCCAAAAAGGTTTCGACAAAGTGTAAAGCTTAGTAGTTATGGAATAAGGGGAGACGTCCTCATGTGGATGAGGAAGTGGCTCTGTAACGAGCAGATGGACTGTAAGAACCTAGCATCTCTTTGGCTTTCCTACTTTAGGCCTAAGGGTCCAGTCGCGGACGACTCTGGGGTTGCGGCGCTCATCTCTCCTTACAGTGGTACCTCTGGTTAAGCACTTAATTCGTTCCGGAGGTCCGTTCTTAACCTGAAACTGTTCTTAACCTGAAGCACCACTTTAGCTAATGGGGCCTCCCACTGCGCCGCCACGCGATTTCTGTTCTCATCCTGAAGCAAAGTTCTTAACCTGAAGCGTTATTTCTGGGTTAGCAGAGTCCGTAACCTGAAGCGTCTGTAGCCTGAGGTACCACTGTGCTGGCCAAGGGAGCCAGCATACAGCTTCCTGGTCATGTGGCCAGCATGACTAAGCCGCTTCCGGTGAAACGGGAGCAGCGCACGGAAACGCCGTATACCTTCCCGCCGGAGCGGTACCTATTTATCTACTTGCACTTTGACGTGCTTTCAAACTGCTATGTTGGCAGGAGCTAGGACCGAGCAACGGGAGCTCACCCTGTCGCGGGGAGGAGGGTCAAAAGAAGAAACCATCAACGTGAATATGACATGAAATTCAGTCAGTCTCGTTTTCTGAGCTCCTGTCAGTTTCTGTTTCTTCATACTTGTCATCATGTTTATCATGGACTTCTAAAAGCCTGGCTTTCAACAAACTTCTCTACCATTCCATATTGATTTGGTGTAGGAACTGTAATGATGCGAGACTGTACACGGTATCATACAAAAGTATTCCTGCTACACAGAAATCATTTTGGGAGAGTAAATATGTGAACACAGTGTGCTAAACATGTTATTCATCATCATAAAATATTTCATAATTTAAAATGTTTATTTTTTTAAAAGAAAAATATAAACAAAGCCTTTGGAAGAAAACGGGGGGGGGGAATCTTATCTGTCTTTCTGGGCAGATAATTGCAGCCACAATTGTTAAAGTGAATCAATCTAATACAGAAACAGCCTTGATCTTTTTATAGTAGTTAGGGAAATGGAGAAAAACAGAGGTGATTGGATTACATTATTTAAAATAATTACAAAAACTAAATAAAATGGAACAAATAATATATTTTTTATCAAAACATACTCATTTCTTTTTGTCTCAATATTCATATAAATATAATAAATATAATTATGAACAACTTTGCAATGAATTTATGTTTAAAACTCTTCTTTCATTTCAGCAGTTAAAAGCTTTATTTCCCAAATGAATTTCATTTCAGAATATTCTAAATCAAACAACAAATGATCCGATCAGCTAACAAAATGGAAAAGGTTTCTATTCATCTGGAATAATCACAAAGCAATTAAATCTCTTCTGGGGTTCTCTCACCAAAGAGTACTTGCCCCAAATCTGAATCTTTGCATCCAGGAATTCTCTTTTCTATATACTGTACCTATTTTACCCCTAGCCACTAGGGTGGCGATATGTCGAGACTCTCCTGGACATAGCCGGCAATCAGCTGTCAGAAGCAGTGTCTGGGCACAAATTGCTTAAATGTCCAGGGAAATCTGGGCATAGGCAACCCCGTCAGCTGTGTCGTTTCCCCTTAAAAATAGCTCAAAAACTTCAATTTTTTTAAAATAGAGATTTTTCAAAGAAAGTAACCCAACAACTTTGGGCTTTTCACTTTCCCAAACCCTACTTGCCACCAACATGAATGATGTGGTTTTGAAGGGGTATGGCTCACTTGGCACTTCCTCCTCCTCCTCAAGAGTAAATCCTATCCAGTACAAAAGCTTGCTTGCTTGCTTGCTACCAGCTTGGCTCTTGCATGCAAACTTCCTGGGCTGCTGGGCATAGCTGTCAAGTTTTGGATTTGAAAATAGGGATCAGCAGTCTCACCTATCCTGGGGACAGTCACATGTCAGTGGTGGGCGGGGCCAGAAGCAAAAGTGGGCGGAGCAGCAATGTAAACTCCAAGCGGGCTCGGGCTCGGAGCCGAGCAAAGAGGAGGGCAGCCAGCAAAGAGGAGGGCAGCCATGTGCTCCGTGCAATGGAGCCCCATCGTCTTCTTGTCTGATCCCATCAAAACAGGACAGGAAGCAGCAGCTGCTCAAAGGCAGCCAGGCTCCGCCCTCCAGCTAACCCTATTGGCCGGCTGAGGGGCTCGGCGGCAACGGATAGGGGCTGATGCAGGGGGAGGAATACACCCCCCTGTAAGCACAGGAAACGGCTCCCACTTGCTTTGAGGGCTGAGGCTTTTCTCTCCAAGTAGGCGAGGTCTTCCCACCCAGTCCCTGGCCAGCAGGGGAGGAGCTGCTTCCATTAAAAACGGGATATTTAAGGGAAATAAAAAATAAGGGAGAGCAGCGGGAAACTGCTTGAAATAAGGGAGAATCCCGGGGAAAACGGGATACTTGACAGCACTGCTGCTGGGGAACATGGAGGCTGCCTGCCAACACACACTGAAGCAACGAGAGGGCAGCAAAGCTTTTGCACTTTGAAAGACTATGGAGAGAGGAGAGGGCATTGTGCCTGGTGTGCTAGCAACTCAATCAGGCACTCCCAACTCGGAAGTAAGCCACAATAAGAGAAAAGGGACTCCTTGCCAGGGAAATCCTTCCGAGGAGGAGAGAAAGTTGCACGTGGAATTCAGCAGCAGCAGCAGCAACAACGAAATTAGGCTAAGGTGCTTTTGGGAAACAGCAAGGATGTTGGGTATGGAAGCAGGGGAAACCATGATGTAGCAAACGAATGTTTTATGGCGCAACTGAATGCATTTATTTTTTGATTAAAAAAAAACACCTTTTCATGTTAATGTTGATTAGGCAAAGAAGCTGGCCTTACCCCCCAGTTAAGGGAGATGGCACATCATGAAACAGGCAGTGGCAAGGTGGATTTTAAGACTGTGAGGATAAGCCCTGAACTTATCAATGTCAAACCGCATCCTAGGAAGAGGAGGAAGCAGGAGAGTAAGTACTAGAAACCAGCAGGAAGTTGTAGGAGAAAAGGGTTTTCGAAAGGAAGCACTCACCAACAGAAGTGGGGCTTCCCTTGGAATAATTTACAGCCCAGCAGAAACCAAATACCCGTTAGCATAATCCAGTATGCTAATGCCCTTCAGATGTTTTCATATGTTTTGTTGGTGAATGCTTCTGACTGTACTGTGCGACAGATGTGGCATTCTATGCAAAGGGTAAAAGACTAAGTTTACTTATTAACAGGAAAAAAATGGACGTAGGGCCTATCCACACTTACCCTTTTTTAAAAGGACTGATGTTTTTATTATGTTTTTAGATGTGTTGTAAGCTGCCCAGAGTGGCTGGGGAAACCAGCCAGATAGGCGGGGTATAAATAATAGACATCATTATTATTATTATTATTATTATTATTATTATTATTATATCTATCCCATAAGGAGATAGTTCCTTTGTCCTCTCTTGGCTGGAAGCCAAGAGAGCATCTCAGGCTAAGGAGATGTTGCTTCTTTGAGGAATGGAGTCAGAGAGAGATATGGCTGTCCTGCCCTGTGCTGTTTTGTTACCTGCACAGGTGAGGTCACACCCACCTCTGGTCACATGTAGAGGAAGTTTGTCCCAGCCCAGCAGGAAACAGGAAGTTCCGAATGGCTGGTCCAGACACCCCCTTTTTATGTCCACTCTAGGAATGTTGTATTTGACTGCTCTGTATTTCACACCCCACAATTATTACTCTTCACCCACTGTTTCCTTAAAAGGTCTGTGTCTGAGCAGGTTGGTTTTTTTTATTGTCCCAGAGCTTTCCTTGCAAAAAGCTGCTCTTTAGCACTCAAACAGAGTAAACATTCATCTGCAGAAAACCCAAATTGCTATTTGCTCAGACTGAGCACTAAAGAGCAGGTTTTCACACGGAATGCTCCAAGGAACAGTGGCTGGAAAGAACAGGGCAAAAGTTAAGTGTGCATAAGCCATAAACACCCCCTACTGCTTGACACAACAAGTCTTCTTCTTGGAGGCTTGATGTAGCTGAATAGTTTTTTCCTTCACCTTGTCTTCTTGTTCTTTTAAAACCCTACGGAAAGAAACATAAGCACTCATTTGTTGAATTGGCTCAAGGGCCATCTGCTTACAACACTTAGTTCTATGCATCTAGGAAGCCCACTGAGCAAAGCTTGAGTGTGGGGTGCCCCCCCAACCACCTTGTGCTTTGTCTCTAGACTCTGAACCTCTTGACCTATGAACGTGAATATTATGTTCTGTTAACCAACTTGGTTAATAGCCATTGATAGATCTAGCCAGTGGCGTAGCATAGATTGCCAGCACCCGGGGTTGCACAGAGGGTGGGTGGGTTGGAACTGGACATAGTATGCATGCCCAATGGCATCCACATTACCCAGCAGATCACAGACACAGAGATATGAAAAGAAGAGTTGTTCATTTCTCTGGAGAGGTCATTTCCTGGTTTGCATGGTGAAGCTGTTTGAAGTGGAAGTATGCAGCTGTATTGAGGCAGCACCAGGTGTTGAAATTTTTTGCCCTACCTATTTTGCACCCCGGGGCAACCGGCCCTGCAAACCCACCCACCCCCACAACTCTGGATCTCCCTTCCATGAATTATCCTTTTAAACTAAGCTATAAGTTACTTGGGGACGTGGGTGGTGCTGTGGTCTAAACCACAGAGACGAGGGCTTGCCGATCAGAAGGTCGGTGGTTCAAATCCCCACAACGGGGTGCTCGGTCCCAGCTCCTGCCCACCCAGCAGTTCAAAAGCACATCAAAGTGCAAGTAGATAAGTAGGTACCGCTCTGGCAAGAAGGTAAACGGCGTTTCCATGCGCTGCTCTGGTTCACCAGAAGCGGTTTAGTCATGCTGGACACATGACCCGGAAGCTGCGGACAAACGCAGGCTCCCTCGGCCTATAGAGCGAGATGAGCGCAGCAACCCCAGAGTCGTCTGCGACTGGACCTAACAGTCAGGGGTACCTTTACCTTTACCTATAAGCTACTTACATGCTAAGAACCCTTTTCAAAGTGACAATGAAACAGTTAAGATAATGAAATATTGCTCATGAGTGCATTGAAGAGTTACACCAACACTCATAACCATTTGCCATAGATCACCAAATAATGATTCTGATATACAATTCTCAATAGAAGCTACACCAATGATGGCTTTCCCAACCACTGCTGCACACTCCTTTTCCCATTTCAAATCTTATTCATGTACTTGGTATATAATTCTCCTACTGATGGTGGCATAATAGTTTTCTCCAACCATCTTCAATGAGCTCCTGGTGTGAGAAGAAACGCCAACACCAGGACCATTCAAACATCATGAACACACTCGTTCACTGTAACCCATTTATAGAACTTGATGGACCATAGTTTGCAAAGCATCCTTAACATTTTTCCTTACCTGGCCAAGTGTAGGACAGGCTTGTTTATGCCGTCACCTGACAGAGCACTGCATTCATAGAAGATTAAATTGTAATCCTATAATAGAAAAGAAAAAAAGCATTGCTCACATCATTTAGCAACAAGCATCTAAATGCACCCTTGGGGACTAAATCTAAATTTATACATACCAGTATATCTCAAGAATATACCGGTATGTATAACCAGAGACCAAATTGCAAACATGCGCTGGATTATGGAGAAAGCTAGAGAGTTCCAGAAAAACATCTACTTCTGCTTCATTGACTACGCAAAAGCATTTGACTGTGTCGACCACAGCAAACTATGGCAAGTTCTTAAAGAAATGGGAGTGCCGGATCACCTCATTTGTCTCCTGAGAAATCTCTATGTGGGACAAGAAGCTACAGTTAGAACTGGATATGGAACAACTGATTGGTTCAAAATTGGGAAAGGAGTACGACAAGGCTGTATATTGTCTCCCTGCTTATTTAACTTATATGCAGAATTCATCATGCGAAAGGCTGGACTGGATGAATCCCAAACCGGAATTAAGATTGCCGGAAAAAATATCAACAACCTCAGATATGCTGATGATACTACCTTGATGGCAGAAAGTGAGGAGGAATTAAAGAACCTTTTAATGAGGGTGAAAGAGGAAAGCGCAAAATATGGTCTGAAGCTCAACATCAAAAAAACTAAGATCATGGCCACTGGTCCCATCACCTCCTGGCAAATAGAAGGGGAAGAAATGGAGGCAGTGAGAGATTTCACTTTCTTGGGTTCCATGATCACTGCAGATGGTGACAGCAGTCACGAAATTAGAAGACGCCTGCTTCTTGGGAGAAAAGCAATGACAAACCTAGACAGCATCTTAAAAAGCAAAGACATCACCTTGCCGACAAAGGTCCGTATAGTTAAAGCTATGGTTTTCCCAGTAGTAATGTACGGAAGTGAGAGCTGGACCATCAAGAAGGCTGATCGCCGAAGAATTGATGCTTTTGAATTATGGTGCTGGAGGAGACTCTTGAGAGTCCCATGGACTGCAAGAAGATCAAACCTATCCATTCTCAAAGAAATCAGCCCTGAGTGCTCACTAGAAGGACAGATCCTGAAGCTGAGGCTCCAGTACTTTGGCCACCTCATGAGAAGAGAAGACTCCCTGGAAAAGACCCTGATGTTGGGGAAGATGGAGGGCACAAGGAGAAGGGGACGACAGAGGATGAGATGGTTGGACAGTGTTCTCGAAGCTACTAACATGAGTTTGGCCAAACTACGAGAGGCAGTGAAGGATAGGCGTGCCTGGCGTGCTCTGGTCCATGGGGTCACGAAGAGTCAGACACAACTGAACGACTGAACAACAACAACATATCTCAAGAATCTCATTCTACTGTAAAAGCATCCCCCGTCCCCTAAAATATATTTGCATTTATGTAACAGCCACTATGACTTCCTTTATTGCTGCATCGTGGTGGTTAGATTTTTTTAAAATATAATTTTGCCACTGCAGTCATGTATTGCGTTGAGACAATCACTTTTCATAATGAGATGTTATATACTGATAGTTACATAATTTAAGGCTATCTTAATACCCCAACATTACCTTTAGGTGTAGGAGCGGGGAGAGCTCCTTCTGACACATTGATCAATAATACATCATTGGTACAGTGGCACCTTGGTTCTCAAATGCCTTGGTTCCCAAACGCCAAAAATCCGGAAGTTAAGTGTTCCAGTTTTCGGATGTTTTTGGAAGCCGACCGTCTGATGCGGCTGTTGGCTATTGTTTCCAGGGCACCTGCACCAATCAAAAGCTGCGCCTTGGTTTTCAAACATTTTGGAAGTAAATTTGTTTTTGTGACTGTGTGAAACCCAGTTCAGCTACTGATTGATTGTGTGACTGCAGAGATGGATAAAAGCAATATCCAATATCCAAGCAATAACTATCATTAGTGCAGATAAGAAAAAAAATGTAAGTTTAATTTTTATCATCTACAACACTGTCTTATTTATTTTATAGTACAGTGTTGACTGTTGCTTTCATTTTATGGATCAATCGTCTCGTTACATAGTAAAACCGATGTTAAATTATTGTTTTAGGAGTTGTTTTTAAAAGTCTGGAACGGATTAATCTATTTTGTATTACTTTCTATGGGAAATCACGCCTTGGTTTTGGAACGCTTTGGTTTTGGAACGGACTTCCAGAACAGATTAAGTTTGAGAACCAAGGTGCCACTGTATAGGCTTCAAACCAGAATCACCCTTGTCCTGAGTGTTATTATTAATTTTTGACTGCTAAGCTTACTCTGGAGTGTTTGGTGAGGTACATTGTCTAAAGCTCTTCGGAAGTCCAAGTACACAATGTCGACCAGATTACCTCTATCTGCTTGTTGACACTCTCAAACAATTCTGATAAGTTTGTAAAATCTACTGGGTTTTTCCTCTTGCAGGAGCCAAGTTGGTTCTACTTCGGTTGGGCTCGTTCTTCGACGTGCTTAAAAGTAGTGCACGGCTTAATTTTGGTAGTAAAGGTAAATGGACCCCTGACCATTAGGTCCAGTGGTGGGTGACTCTGGGGTTGCGGCGCTCATCTCTCTTTAGTGGCTGAGGGAGCCGGCGTACAGCTTCCGGGTCATGTGGCCAGCATGACTAAGCCGCTTCTGGCGAACCAGAGCAGCGCACGGAAACGCCGTATACCTTCCCGCCGGAGTGGTACCTATTTATCTACTTGCACTTTGACGTGCTTTCGAACTGCTAGGTTGGCAGGAGCAGGGACTGAGCAACGGGAGCTCACCCCGTCGCAGGGATTCGAACCGCCGACCTTCTGATCGGCAAGCCCTAGGCTCTGTGGTTTAACCCACAGCGCCACCCGCGTCCCTAATTTTGGTAGTATCCAGCTTTATATACTATGAGAGAGCTGTGGCTTTCAGCTTTAAACCAAGGTGGAGGATGCAACTGCTGGTGCCAGCGATGAGGAGCAGTATCTTACTCCTCTTCTCTAGGGCCGCAGGGCAAATTTGCAGCTGCCCATAGATTCCCATCCATCTATAGTGCCTTCTGGTAAAAAGGAAAGCTGTTCTTGTACCCAGGATCACGAAACCGATGTACTCAAAGAAAGGTGCTCCCTCACAAAGAGGATAAGTAAACCAGCTCTAATTGAAACAGGCAAGTGTGTGATTCAGAGGGATTTTCCCCCCTTGTAACTTGATCACCACATTGTGAAAGCAAGCCCTTCTTCAATCATAATGAGATAGCTTCAAAGGCCTCAGCTTAATGAGATATACAAAATCAAACATTTGACTTCATGCCACAGATGGGTAATATTCATTGACCTTGTTATCACAGAAGTTGTTCCCAAGAGGAACACGGAGTTTTTTATTGTTAAATGTACATTACTGGTTGTTTTTAGAACCGTATGTTCTTCATACTGTACCTTGGCTAGATGCTCTCCTAATCCCTTGGGGATTTCCCGTTCTTTTTCATTATCTGTTTTGTTACCAAGCAAGAGGACAGGAATATTCTCCCCTGCTGCTTCCTATAAGATAATGAACAGCAGTTAAAATACGGGTTCTCTCCTGAAAGCATTGAAAGCTCCTAGCCAGCATTGCAAACAGACACAAAAATAAGTACACACGACATTCCAGATTGGAATGGAGGTTTCGTCCTCACCAAGTGCTACACTTCATTTTCCATCCCTTTTTGATGGTGGTAACCATCATATACATTGTGGTTATAATATTGCTTTATAGATAATAAATGCCGAATTGATTTGTTAATAATATAATATGCCTCTTGCTGTAGTTATGTTTAGCTTGTGTTTTAGTTGCTGTTTCGTTAAGGGTGTTTTACAGATAATTAACAGGTTTGTTAATTATTTTATATGATTTGTGCTGTATTTTTGATGTTCTATTATGTTATTGTGATTTATTGTTTGCAAGCCACTTTGAGATTAATTTGAATGAAAAGTGGCATAGAAATCAACCACATCCCTATTTTGACTACGTACACATTAGTGGTTTTAAGCAAACCACTGCGTTTCCATTGCTTTTTTATGTTGCTGTTCACACCAGAGAGCGGTGTGTGGATGACCCCCATGTTGAACTCCAAATTACTGATGCTGTCATGCACACACCCAAGGCCTGCCTGAATTGTACGCATCTTGGCTTAACCGTGGCTTCTGTTTTCTAACTGAATGTAAGCTTTTTTGAGGGAAAGCACACCAAACAGGAGCATTTCTCAAGAAGAGACAGGATAACCTTGGATTGTGGCTAATGTCCTGTTTCAAACACGAGAAGTGGAAGTGTGCAGGAGCCAGGGTAAAGGTAAAGGACTCCTGGACGGTTAAGTCCAGTCAAAGGCGACTATGGGGTTGCAGCGATCATGTCGCTTTCAGGCCAAGGGCGCCGACATTTGTCCACAGACAACTTTCCGGGTCATGTGGCCAGCATGACTAAACCACTTCTGGCGCAACAGGACACCGTGACGGAAACCAGAGCACACGGAAACGCCGTTTACCTTTCCATCGCAGTGGTACCTATTTATTTGCTTGCACTGGTGTGCTTTTGAACTGCTAGGTTGGCAGGAGCTGGGACAGAGCAACGAGAGGTCACCCCATCGCGGGGATTCGAACCGCCAACCTTCTGACTGGCAAGCCCAAGAGGCTCAGTGATTCAGACCACAGCGCAACCCGCATCCCTGGAGCTGGGGTAAGCACTAATGTGCGCGCACTCTCAATCCTTCTTACCTCAATGTTCACTAACCACTGCTTCACAGCTGTGAATGACTCTTTTGCTGTTATGTCATACATCACAACCACGCCGTCAGCTTTTCGAAAGAACTGCTTGGTGATGCTGCGGTACCTGCAAATCAATTCTCTTTATGAATCTTCTGTCATTGGCACAAAAAACATACAGCAGGTAAAGCCAACAGAACAACAAGCCTAGAAAACAGGTGATACGGCCATACAGGGTGACCCCAAGGTTTCAGGATATGACCACAATTCACAGCAGGGCATAGCACAGATTCAATTTCTCACCCCTGGCATAAGGGTTCTTGGATTGCTATAGGTAGAAACCATCAGGAAGCAGATAAGCAAGAGTTTTAACTCCTTTAACTCAGACACCCCCAATCTCCAGCTGTTTTGGGACTACAATTCCCATCATCCCTGACCACTGGTCCTGTTAGCTAGGGATGATGGGAGTTGTAGTCCCAAAACAGCTGTAGGGGCCGAGTTTGGGGGTGCCTGCTTTAACTCCTCAACTTTTTCTGGTACGTTATTATTTACACCTTGCCCTTCCTCTTGAAGGAGCCAAGAATAGCTTCATTGTGCAATGAGACTTGTGAATTTATTTACTCCTGGACTCTGTGGTTTCTTCAGGATACCTCACACTTCCTGTTGACTGACTTCATAGCAAAAACCCATTCTATACTCATTCTAGCCTTGCCTTAAATAGACCATGACGCTCCTGCTGTGGGACTGAAACCTGTAAGGTAGGGGTTGGGAACCTCAGGCCTCAGGGCCAAAGGCAGCCTCCAGGCCTCTCTCTGGGTCATAAAAGGCATTTGCCCTTCTTGCGTAGCTGGAATATGCCCTTCAATCATGCCTTTTTTGTGTGTGTGTTTGTATGGGTCAAACGTAGACGACTATACAAAGAGTCACATCTGTGCCCTGTTGAAAAGCAGGGCCAGGGTGGTTTCTCAGAAAGCAAATGAGAATAGTGTCCGCACATTTCGGCTCCTATCTCAGAGCACAGATGCTAATACACGCAGGTCCCGCTAAGTCAACACACTTTATACGAACCTTCAGTTATCCGAGCATGGATGTCCGATTCAGATATCCAAACCACAGAACTTGAAATAATGACCTTATTTAATGCTGCATTTTATTTTGGAAGAAAACCTGACAGAAAAGTGGTGGTGGTGGTGTAGCGCCCAGTTCTGCAGCCCGATAAAATGAGGGGGACAGGAGGAACATCACATTTTCCTACGGTGCCTTGGCAGCTGGATCGCAGTCTTCATGGCTCTATATTTAGAGAACTCCTTTGCAGGTGTACAGTACATAGATAGGAAGGGAAGGTGTGTGGACCAGCATGATTCTGCTCCCTGTTTCCTTCCCCCAATATCTCCCTCCTCCTCCATCAGCCCCTGTTCTGCACTACGGACCTGTTCTTGGTGACAGCGGTCCTGTTCTTTTGCCACCAGTTTTGTACATACACCTGCACAGGACGTCTCTAAAAGTTTGTGCTCCGGATGTGACGCCTGCGTCCCACCCCTTTCTGTCGAGCTCTTTTTGAAAACAAAAAGCAGCACGAGAGAAAGCCATTTCTTCTCGGTTGTGAACACGTTTGAATTTCCCCCATAGGAAACAACGGATATTGTCAGCTCGCCATGCAAATGATCGCCTTATGAACCGTTTCCCAGGAATGGATTACAGTTGCATAGGGGGACCCTGCACGTAACACACCATTTTGTATTTCCACCTAGTCATTTTGGCTCCCTATTTGCAAAATTCAACAATTCCAAAATGCAGGTGCACTTTCACTTTCGCAAGATGGAATATACTGCCTTCGGCTGTTCTTGAGGGTCGATTTCAAAAAATTCCACTGGGAAAACGGTTATGTCCCTGTGGAGGTGGCAGTATTGAATCAGTGGCTCGTGGTTCTGGCTTGCATTCTTAAGAAGAAGAAGAAGAAGAAGAAGAAGAAGAAGAAGAAGAAGAAGAAGAAGAAGAAGAAGAAGAAGAAGAAGAAGAAGAAGAAGAAGAAGAAGAAGAAGAGTTTGGATTTGATATCCCGCTTTATCACTACCCGAAGGAGTCTCAAAGCGGCTAACATTCTCCTTTCCCTTCCTCCCCCACAACAAACACTCTGTGAGGTGAGTGGGGCTGAGAGACTTCAGAGAAGTGTGACTAGCCCAAGGTCACCCAGCAGCTGCATGTGGAGGAGCGGAGACGCGAACCCGGTTCCCCAGATTACGAGTCTACCGCTCTTAACCACTACACCACACTGGCTCTATTATTTCTATTATTTCTATTTCTATTATTGTCTGTCCTGGGTCATTCAACCATTGCTACTGTGTCCTTTCTTTTAGAATATCAAGGTTTCTAGCAGGGGCAATTAGAATAATATCTATTGTTTGATCATTGATGTAAACCCCCCAAATTTTCTATGGTTAAGTTCTTACCTCTATCCTCAGTACATTTTATTTTATTGCTATGGTTAGTGGCTGATGCAAATAAAGATTCTGCTGCTGCTTCTGCTTCTAGTCTTTTGTCTAAGGTGTGTTCATCCAGGAATGGGCAACTGCCCCAAATTTAGCCCTCCAGCAGACACCCATGCCTGGCTCGAATAAATAAAGGACAGATCCTGCCAGTGTTGCAGCAGGACGCAAAGGCATTTCCTCACCTTTCTTGCCCAGCAGTGTCCCAGAACTGTAGCAGTACTTGGTGGTTATCCACTGGCACCATTTTTACACTGTAATCCACACCTGTAAAGGAACACAGCTTAGATTATCTCCAGGTGTGTGTTGGGGGGCGGGACCTCCAGCCTGCAGGCCAGTCTTGAACCACAAGGGAATCCAAGTTGCCTTGCCAGGCCGATTCCCTCAAACCACATTTACCTGTCCATCAGTTGACATCACCAAAGGTATAATTGGAAACAATTCCAAAGAGTAAGAGAAATGAGACACATCTTTTAAAAAGCCAGTAGTTTAGCGAGGACTGAAAATAAAAGGGCATGTATAAACAATGGAAATAAGTGCGGTTCACCAAGTCTGGATATGTATGAGCGGCCCAGACAAATGTGATTTGTATGTTCTTTTTTTCCTTTAACTTACTTACCAACTGTAGCAGCAGTGCCTGGGAAAAAATGGTCTTCGCAAAAACGCCTTAAAAAGGAAGTCTTCCCCACGCTTGAATTGCCTACGATGACAATCTTGAATAAACCATTTGGAGGAAAGCACACTTGTTCATCCTTCAAACAAACACAAGTACAAATTGTTTAGCAAGCTGCACTGTACCTGCTGCTAAATCATTTTGCTTTTTGAGGTGAGGAGATATTTAGAAATGAAAGATCTATTTATTTAATACATTTGTACCCATTCTTCAGTACTATGGACTGGAGTCAGAATAAGTAAGGTGAATTTTGGTTCCACTTACATCAATTGATATCAATAGATTTTCTAATTGATTTCAGTCACACCCAAGGACAACAAACTTAAGTCTGATAGTTTTTCAAAGTCGGCTTATATAATTCAACAACAACACGATGCCCTCATTGCAAAAGACTCATGACATCAAAAGATAAAAACAATACAGTCTTCTTGCAGGCAGCTGAAAGCTTACCTCCTCATCTTGTAAGAAAGCTGGCCAGTGAGATAAATTTTAATCCCTCTGTTAGAGAGTTTTATAATTTGCTCTTTTAAAGCCAGCTACATTACAGGGACGCAGGTGGCGCTGTGGGTTAAACCACAGAGCCTAGGGCTTGCTGATCACAAGGTCGGCGGTTCGAATCCCCGCAACGGGGTGAGCTCCCGTTGCTCGGTCCCTGCTCCTGCCAACCTAGCAGTTCGAAAGCACATCAAAGTGCAAGTAGATAAATAGGTACCGCTCCGGCGGGAAGGTAAACGGCGTTTCCGTGCGCTGCTGTGGTTCGTCAGAAGCAGCTTAGTCATGCTGGCCACATGACCCGGAAGCTGTACACCGGCTCCCTCGGCCAGTAAAGCGAGATGAGCGCCGCAACCCCAGAGTCATCTGCGACAGGATCTAATGGTCAGGGGTCCCTTTACCCTTACATTACAGAAGGCAGAGCGTTGAGGAGTGAATCTGTCTCCTACTGTTCTTCATATCCCAGTGAAGAGCCCTCTAGCTCAACATTGGGCTCATCAACTACAATCGGGGTGCCCAAATTTTTTCAAAGGGGGCCAGATTTGATGAGGTGAACATGCATGAGGGCCGACCAAAGTTGTTGACCTCTTTTAAGGATTGAAGTTAGATAGAGGAGATAGACTGCCTCAGGGTCCGGATTGAACTGGCCGGAAGGCCAGATTAGTCCCCCAGAACAGGCTTTGGACATACCTGACCTACATCAACTCAACTTCTCACTCTGGGAAGCAGCCCCACTCCCCATTTAGGATTGTTTGGTCCATATTTCACTATGTGCAACAGAGGCAAAATGCAAGCACATATGGAAGGTGGGAAAAGCAACGAAGGGATCATCTATCTTGGACCTGGTTCTCACCAGCAGGGAGGAATTGATCAACAAAGTAGAAGTACTCAGAAACTTGGGAGGAAGCAATCGTGTGCTCCTGGGTTTCAGTAGATAGAGGCAAGAGAAAGCTATTTTTAAAGGGAGAGGTCCACACATAAGTGTTTGAAGGTGCTTCGTTATTATTCTATAATGTCCGCGATCTGTTAGAAATTGTGCACTTTGATTTTCAAAAAGATTTTAATAAAGACTGCTGAGTTTTGCAGATATGAGATAAGAGGACAGGTCAACGATGGACCAGTAAGTGGCTGAAGAAAGGGGAGTAGGAATAAACACACAATTCTCATGTTGAACCAATGCTTTTTAACTTGTTCTTAAATGAGCGGGAGCTAGGGATGAACAGTGAGGTGGCTAAGTTTGCTGACGACACCAAATTGTTCAGGGTGGTGAGACAAAGGAACAATAATAAAGTGAAGCACATTGAAACAGTAAATCAATCTGAAATTCACATGTACATTCATGAAGTCTGAACTAACAGCGACTGACCAGGAGTCATAAAGGATAGCTCAATGAAAATGCCACGCCAATGTGTGGTAGCTGTGAAAAGGGTGAATTCATTAAGTAAGGGATTTTAAATTTTAAACCCATTATAATGCCATTCAACACGTGGAAAAACTAGGTACAGTTCTGGTTGCCATGATTTGCAGGATACTGAAGTTTCAGAAAAGGGCAACGGAAATTATCTTGGGGTGGAACAGCTGCCTATGAAGAATGGTAAACATATTCAGGCCTTTTTAATTTACAAAAAAAGGACACAACAAAGGTATATAAAATCATGCATGGTGCAAACAAAATGGATTTGTCCAACAGAACTCAGAGCCGTCCAGTGAAGTTGAATACTGTCAGATTCGGGATACACAAAGAGAAGAACTTGTTCACACAGTGCATAGGTAAACTAGCATAGGTGAACTATGGAATTTGATTCCAGAAGAAGTTATGATGGCCACCAACTAGGATGTCTTTAAAGGAGGATTAGACAAAACTAACCCAAACGGCCACTGCTATGCCTCCGGCTACAATTGTGCAGGAGCTCTGCTGTCTAATACATATACAAATAAAGTGGTACCTCAGGTTATAGACGCTTCAGGTTACAGACTCCGCTAACCCAGAAATAGTACCTCGGGTTAAGAAATTTGCTTCAGGACGAGAACAGAAATCGCGCGACGGCGGCAAAGGAAGGCCCCATTAGCTAAAGTGGTACCTCAGGTTAAGAACAGTTTCAGGTTAAGGACGGACCCCCAGAACGAATTAAGTTCTTAACCCGAGGTACCACTGTACAGTACTCAACATGGTGCCCTCTAGATCTTTTGGACTACAGCTCCCATAATCCACGAGTGTTGGCCAGATTAGCTGGGGCTGATGGGAGTGCCCAAAACAAGGAGAAAGAACCACATTGGCTCTCCCTGCTGTATCCTCAATACACACTCGCTATGATTTTTTTTTTCTGTTGACACATCTCAAATAGGCAGGGCCGCCTTAAGTATATCCGGTGCCCTGGCGCGAAGATCCCTCCAGTGCCCCTCACGCTCCGCCGGGCAGGGCCAGGCTGCGGACGCGGGGAGGCCCTTGGCGAGCCTGTCAGCGCAGCAGCCAGGGCTCCCTGGACAGCAGTGCTGCGCCCGCAGCCTCCCTGCGCCCACAGCCCGAGCAGAGGTGGGCAAGGGCAGCGCTGCCAGCGGGGCTGGAGGGCGCAGGCGCCCTCCAGGCCATGATGTCCTGGACGGCCTTGCGCCAGTAGGCTCCATGCCTAAGACGCCTCTGCAAATAGTCTTAATAATATAATGCGCACAGAGGAGATAGCCATCGATTAGCCAAAATCCACCCCCCCCCCAAATAAAAACAATGCGGTTTTGTTTCTTACATTTGCTAGTGTTTCTTTCCCTACTGGCTGCCCCCTGGGAAAGGAAGGCGTCTGTTCAGATGGTGATTCTGTTTGGATCTCATTCATTTCCAGTTCTGGCAAGTTAGTTTCATCTTCTTCTGACCATTTGGTTAGCGTCCTCTCTCCCGGTCTGTTTAGAAGCTGGGGCAGATGATCTTCTTCAATTGATATGAGTCTTTGTAGAGGCCTTCTTTGAGTCAGTCCCTCACCAGCAGCAGAATCAGAATCAAATGAAAGATACCCGTTCAAACCAGTGGAATTTCTTCTCCTTTCAGTGTTAAATGTATCATCATCTTCTGAAGACTGGCTAGAAAAAGCATTATCAAACATAACATATTTTAAACTCTCTATGCCACATCTCTGTATCATTTAAACTCTCTACAGGTGAAACTCGAAAAATTAGAATATCGTGGAAAGGTTAATTTCTTTCAGTAATTCAACTTAAAAGGTGAAACTAATATATGAGATAGACTCAGGACATGCGAAGCGAGATATGTCAAGCCTTTATTTCTTATAATTGTGATGATTATGGCATACAGATGATGAGAACCCCAAATTAACAATTTCAACTTTGGGGTTTTCATCAGCTGTACACCATAATCATCACAATTATAACAAGCAAAGGCTTGACATATCTCGCTTTGCATGTCATGAGTCTATCTCATATATTCAACTCCAATGAAAATAATTGCTTACATAAATGGACTTTTCCACGATATTCTAATTTTTCGAGTTTCACCTGTATATCACATCTCTATATCATGTTGGGTGTCTGTACAAATTTAATTCAGAACTTTGAATTTGAAATTTGGGTTCCTATTTTGAACAGGACAGCAAAGAAATATAAAAGCAATTTATATTTCTGTAAGGAGAAAAACTATATAGATGCAGGAAATAAATAGTTCAATAAAGAACTATTTCTTGCACTCATTTGAATATTATCTAACTACTACTACTAACTTCTGCACCCTACGCTAAGAATAAATGTGCGCAAATGCAAAACTAAAACCTTACCTTTTTGGCAAAACCTTTTTCTCCATATATTTGCCGATGATCGAGCCTGATCTTTCTTTCCACCTTGCAGTTGGAACATTCTTACATTTCTGTAGAAATATTATAGAAACTGCCTCAAAATGAGTTATAGAAAATGGCAGACTCAACCCTATTTTCATAGCAGTATACACTTGTGAAGGTGTCATTTAAATAGTGCATGGAGATGATGGGAACTGTAAAAGCATACTACTGTGCTCCCGTTGGACAGCCATTCATTTCAATGGCATTTGCACACGAGAACTTTCCATAAATTTCCAGGACATTCTATAAAAGATCTCAAAGTAGCTGTCTTAATACAAAGAAATTTCAGAAATAGACTGGAAAGAGAAGTGGCTGAATTGCAACTAATCACCAAACTTAAAACCACGGAGAAACCTGGTCTGAACAAAGACACTGGATTCTTATCTCATTATACATAACAAAGCTATCTTTAGCCATCTCACCCCTTGCCTTTCCCTGCAAGACTACTTGCAGCCGTTAAGAGTCTCAACAGGTTTTCCACACCTATCAGCCAATCCCCCATTCCCACCACCCTTCTGAGCAATACCCCTCCCCACTCCCTCACTATATTTAAGGATCTGGTGACATCTGTTTCAGTGTATCTGAAGAAGTGTGCATGCACATGAAAGCTCATACCAAGAACAAACTCAGTTGGTCTCTAAGGTGCTACTGGAAAGAATTTTCTATTTTGTTTCCATAAATTGTGTTCTGCATCTACATCAGCAAGGAAACTACTCTTTCTCTTGGTCCGCCCCTTAGCTAGTTGACAAAAGACGTCTTGCTAGGGCTAGATTTGGTGGGGGGGGGTGTTCTTGGATGTACCCTAGAAAGGCCTGGGGGTATCAACCTTTGGAATATCTGGGTGCTGAGAGGATATGGAAACTGCATTTCACCCGCATGAGCATTAAAGGCAACAAGATGGGACTGGATGCAGGAAGGAGGTAAAAACAGAAAACTAGAAGCGGGGTTTGGAATAATCAGAAAAAATATAAATGCAAGGATCTTTGGAAGAGAGGAGCTTGTGCCCAAATTGTTGCCTCCCGGAGAGTGATAACACACCAATGTCCCAAATCATCTGAAAGTACCGTAGTTTTCCGTGTATAAGATGATGATTTTTTGTTATAAAAGAATGTTAAAAATTGGGGGTCGTCTTATACACGGATAGTACAGAGGGGGGATGGGCGATTGGTTGCAGCCTCGAGCAGGAGATTGTCAGCGGTGATTGGTGTTGGCTGTGGAAAGGGCTGCTGTCGATTGGCTGCCGCTGCGGCAATTGGGCGGGTGATTGGTGGCACAGCGACGCGTGCGATTGGCAGCGTCGGTCAGGCGGGTGATTGATTTTCGGCAATCCTTCCCCCCCCCTAAAGCTGAACAACTCTGGGCAATCTCTCCCCCCATTTTCTTAATTTAGAGTCCCCCAAAATAGGGATCTCCTTATACACGGGGGTGCGATATACACGGAAAAATACGGTATTGTATTTGGTTTTTGATGATGTTGTTAGCACTTTTGGTAAAAGTGGGTGCAAATAAGTTGACGACGACAACGATGATGAATGTGCACATTTGTGAATCAGTAACATAGGAAGTTGCCATCTACAAAGTCCTGTAGAAATTGGAGTTCTTGGTGATACCCAGAAGTCAAAAATTAAAGAATCCAAGAACTCTGGCCAGGCGGGAGATCAATTTTAAAGTCTTCAAACAGTTTTATTAATATAGAAGCAAATTCCAGTTGAAATAAATTCCAGGACAAGGTCTACAAAGTCCGGCAACTGGTCCACCTGGGCTCAGTACAGACAGGCAACAACTTGCCAGGGATTCAGGCAGGAAAGTGTCCTAGCCCCACTTGGAAATGTCGGGATTTGAATTTGGGAGCTTCTGCGTGCACAGAAGGTGCTCTTCCACTTAGCTACAGAGGTGTGCTGCCACAATATAGTTAAGAATCTGTCGAGGCTAAGGTAAAAAAAAAGAAAAACGTTTTATGAGAAGGTGCCCTGGGGCTGCCCACTCACCTGTAAACATTCGTCGTGCTCATCTCTCAGATATTTGTTCCTTTCTCTGCAGTGGTGGGGCACAAAAAAAGAAAGGAAAACAACATAGAACTTACAACGTTTCCTCCAACTGTACCTGCTTATCAGCGGGAGAGTCCAGTGTGTTAAGAAATTGATACGGTATTGTGGTAGGAAAGCTGAGAGGATATGAAACCAAACCTTATTACAGGGGAATCCCAGATCAAACAGTGGTTCTGTTCCCAGTTGCCCTGTGTGCCTGCAGGACATCCACAAGTCCAGTCCAGTTTGACCTGCCCTGCTCCACCCCCTTTCAGCGCTGAGAATGGCAAGCATGTCAGCAGTCATACGCATGCTTATCGCATGCGAGTGGGGAGGTGGCTGTATTGAGGTTTTATAATATTTGCTCTGGTTCCCGCCGCTAGCAGGGGTGGACTTGCCGCACCTTGTTTTCTTACCTTAAAAAGTCCAACTGCTTAAGAAGCCCTGACTTCTCCCTCTGTAACATTTCTGTCACTCTGTAAACCTCACTGAAGGAGACAAACAAACAAAAAACATCACTAATAATACCCATTCTTAGAGAACTGGGATCTGTGTTGTGGATTTAGGGCTGGGGTTTTTGTAACAATAACCGGCAACCTTAGGGACGCGGGTGGCGCTGTGGTCTAAACCACAGAGCCTTGGGCTTGCCGATCAAAAGGTCGGCGGTTCGAATCCCCGCGATGGGGTGAGCTCCCGTCGCTCGGTCCCAGCTCCTGCCAACCTAGCAGTTCGAAAGCACACCAAAAAGTGCAAGTAGATAAATAGGTACCACTCCAGCGGAAACGGCTTAGTCATGCTGGCCACATGACCCGGAAAAACTGTCTGCAGAGCAGACAAACACCAGCTCCCTCGGCCTGTAAAGCGAGATGAGCGCTGCAACCACAGAGTCATTCGCGACTGGACTTAACTGTCAGGGGTTCCTTTACCTTTAAACGGCAACCTTAATAATTCCTTTTTTTTAATGCATACTTAACTGTATGTGCTTCTTCTAAATAATTTGAGAGAAACATCATAGAATTGCAGAGTTGGAAGGGACCCCCGAGGGTCATTATTTCTCTCAACATTCTCGTACTGTTCAAAATGAGTCTGTTTCTCTTACTTTTAACTCCAGGTACTGGACACAAATGTCTGCTCACACAGATTGGAGAACTGAGCCAAAACTAACAAAATGAATTTCATCAGGGACAAATAAGGTTCTACACTTAGTCGGGAATAACCAGCTGTATAAATATAAGATGGGGGACATCTGGCTTGCCGGGTGTGAAAAGGATCTAGGGGTTTGAGTAGATCACAAGCTTAACATGAATCAATAGTGCGATGCAGCACCAAAAAAAAGGTAATGCTATTCTGGGCTACATCAACAGAAGTAGAGTGTCCCGATCAAGGGGAGTAAATTGTCCAATTCTATTCCGCCTTGGTCAGACCACACCTAGAATCCTGTGTCCAGTTCTGGGTGCCACAATGTAAGGAGGAGATTGACAACAAGAAGAAGAAGAAGAAGAAGAAGAAGAAGAAGAAGAAGAAGAAGAAGAAGAGTTTGGATTTTATATCCCGCTTTATCACTACCCAAAGGAGTCTCAAAGCGGCTAACAATCTCCTTTTCCCTTCCTCCCCCACAACAAACACTCTGTGAGGTGAGTGGGGCTGAGAGACTTCAAAGAAGTGTGACTAGCCCAAGGTCACCCAGCAGCTGCATGTGGAGGAGGGGAGACGCAAACCCAGTTCACCAGATTACGAGTCTACCGCTCTTAACCACTACACCACACTGGCTCTCAAGCTGGAATGTGAGCAGAGGAGGGCGACCAAGATAATCAAAGTTCTGGAAACCAAGTCTTAAGAGGAACAGTTGAGGGAGTTGGGTTTGTTTAACCTGGAAAAGAGGAGACCGAGGCATGGTAGTCATCTTCAAATATCTAAAGGGGCTATCCCACGGAACAAGCCTATGTTCTGCTGCTCTGGAGGGTAAGACCTGAAGCAATAGCTTCAAGTTACAAGAAAGGTGATTCTGAGCAAACATTAGGAAAAAAACACCTTTCTGACAGTAACAGCTGTTGGACAGTGGAAGGGACTGCCTCCAAAGGTGGTGGACTCTCTTTCATTGGATGTTTTTAAGCAGAGATTTGATGACTATCTGCTTAATTGAGATTCCTGCATTGCTGGGGGTTGGACTAGATTACCCTTGGGATCCCTTCCAATTTAACAATTCTATGATTCTACACAGTTTTTAATGCAACACAAAATAGATTTTAAAGGGTCAAAATACACATGAACTTTACTGCATAGCTTTCCTTTGAATTAAATTTTCTTCTTCTTCACAAATTGCTAGGATGGGGGGGTGGTGGTCCTTATCTGGCTTGGGATCCTAGCGGGGCAAAACATGAGCAGGGCAATTTCTGCAACACAAACTACAGGCATGGGACCCCCCCATTGGGATCAGGATTGCAGCAAGGGGCATAGGTTTAATCCTGCCTAATCATTCCTCACAATGCTAAGGTCCCAGTCTAGATCATGCCCTCATGCTAGTAATTTGGGGGGTGTCCCCCCCACCCCCAAATTACTAGCAGTTAAGGTCACATATAATTCATCCTTGGGTTCTAAGAGCTGCTGGGCAAGCCCAGTGTCTAATCCAACTCAAAGCAAAAGCAGACGCTTTTATTACAGGTTCTGGCAGCTGTTCCCTTGACCTCTTTAGCTTTACACTTTGGGGTGTTTAACTGCTTTGAGTTTTCCCCCTACAAATCAAGTGGTATATAATTTTTCATGAAATTAATGAATGTTGAGTGGATAAGGCCTGGATCCTTAGTCACAGGTGTACCCCGTTAGAGATGTTCAGGAGGGTTGACTCTGTCTGGGCTAACACACCTCTCCCAACAGCGGCCTGTGCAGGATCGTGGCACCCAATCCATGTTGGGAGCGACTCCTCAGCACAAGTTTGACCCCACCAGGTTCCTATCAGGTAGCAGGTGGGCCAATGCCTTAGCCAAACTGACTCTTTCCAGTAATCAATAAAGTCATGGCTTAATTCAACTCAATGCCAGTCCCCAGTGTTCATTCTTGTGGCCCTCCCTTCACCTGTTATGTACCTGTGCCAACAATGCAAATTGGGCACATTCAGCTAAATTCCAGTTCTGGGACTCACTCACATTTCCTTTTCTTCCTGCAGATTTTTGGCCTCATCCTGGAGCATCTGCAAGTGCTGCTGGGCAATGAGGAGCTCCTGGGATGTTCTCTCCAGTTCTTCCAGCAGCCCTTTGTTTGTAAGCTTCAGCTTGGTATTTTCTACTTTGGTCTCCTGCTTGTCATTGTGCAGTTCTTTAAATTGTCCCTCTAACTGGGTGGGAAAGGAAAAAAAAACCAAAACAAATGTATTTTAAAAGTCAATCAAGTTCATCTTTTAATTGAATGGATTGGGAACAGCAACCATAGTGCTATTAAATTTGTTTGTGTGTGTGCAAATACAGAAGAAGGGCACAAGGAGAAGGGGACGACAGAGGATGAGATGGTTGGACAGTGTTTTTGAAGCTACTAACATGAGTTTGACCAAACTGCAGGAGGCAGTGGAAGACAGGAGTGCCTGGTGTGCTCTGGTCCATGGGGTCACGAAGAGTCGGACACGACTGAACGACTAAACAACAGCAATGCAAATTATGATGAAAATCTGACATGGTCACACTTGACTTCATAAGAGGAAACTACGCAAATGAAGTGATTGGAAAAGAAAGGAATGGAAAAGCCAAGGGAGTCTCTCCAAAATGCTAGGGAGCTGTTTAAAAACACAGTATTGAAAGTTCAGCTGGAATGTATACCATTAATGCATGTCAGGAAAGCAACTCAGAGGCAAAAAGATGCTAGTGTGCTTAACTAAAGTCAAAGAAGCTTTTAGAGGCAAGAAAACTTAATTTAGAAAATGAAAGTCTTTTTCAAATGAGAACAAAAAGAAACAAAGTTTTATGTCAGAATATGGCAGCTCCTTTCATTCGGACTTGCCTTTGTCACAACCAGCGCTGTTTCTGTTCGACTGCAGTTCCGTTTCAGCTAAATACTAAGTTATTCATCTTGCTGTCAGCTATTTAATATAGGTTACGTAAGTTATGCTCCTTATTTACATTACTTATGTAACTTTTTTCATGTCAGGGTAAAGAAAAAATCAAAACATTGCAAAAAGAAACCATTGGATACGTTATCAGGAATGCACTCTTTCAAAGATAGCTGCAAACAGATGAAGACACAACATCACAAAGCAGCCTCTTGATGATTTAGGACGTGAGAGCTGCTTTACCAAAAAAGCAAAAAACAAAATGGTATCCTGCTGTAATAAATATAATTGCAGTTTTCCCACTCAAAGGTCAAGTTTTGCCCAGCAAGCAAGCAAAACTTTCTCTGTATCTGCATCTCACTTACTCTCTTCTGTTTCTGAGCCAGTTGTTCTAGTTCCTGCTCTTTTGCTGTAAGCTTATGCTCCAGATCCTGACTTCGGGACTGAAACCTTTCTGTGTCCTGTAAAATTAGAAGAAATTATCGTTAAGAGCACCAGGGCATTAATTAAGAAGTCTAGGCATGTGATCATGTTCCCAGTATTCCATCTGTATATTATAACCACTTTTTTGCCCATTTAATAATGCCATCTTTAATGTGTTCTTCTTGCATTTCAAATTTCAACAAACGGTTATAAATTTTTGCAATAACATATTTGTCATCTGTACACAGTTGCATTTCAAAATATCATTTTTTGTTCTATACCAAAGGGTCCTTTTATCCAACTTAAATCTCTCTGTTAATTGTAAATGAGAAAAAACAACTGAAGGCCATAAACTTCTACTATTAACTGTTTCCTTGTTTTAATTTTACAGTCTCTTTGACTCCGCTCTAATAACTCTTGATAAGTTAACCATTTCTCTTTGAATTCCTCTTTTCTCTTTTCTATGAAACGCTTCTTGTGTTGAAATCCATAAGGGTATCTTTGCACATAAACTATATTTATTTCTATTCCAAATTCTTCATATGGTACATCTAACGAAATGATTCTTGAAATCCACATTAACTTTGACTTTATCAGATCATAAACATATTGTACAAGAATATGAGCAAGGGATGTGTGCATTAAGTGCCAGTTTACTTCAGTTTGCATGGGTTTTTTGTTGTCTGTTCTCCCTACTTGAGATAAACCATTTAAATCAGTGTCTCATCTCTCTATTTACAGGTAGGTAGCCGTGCTGGTCTGCCATAGTCGAAACAAAATAAAAAAATTCCTTCCAGTAGCACCTTAGAGACCAACTAAGTTTGTTATTGGTATGAGCTTTCGTGTGCATGCACACTTCTTCAGATACGCTGAAACAGAAGTCACCAGTGCATCTGAAGAAGTGTGCATGCACATGAAAGCTCATACCAATAACAAACTTAGTTGGTCTCTAAGGTGCTACTGGAAAGATTTTGTTTTGTTTTGTTTCATCTCTCTATATCTATGCTCTTTGGTGCAAATGAACTGGTATGTGTCTTCACTCTTCTTATTTTTTTTGAAAAAACATTTTTTTATGAAAGATTTCTTGGTTTACAAAAGTATGTGCAACGTCTCTTTTTTCAAGTAACATTTTCTACAGATCAGTTTCATTTGCTGAGACATTAGGGTTACATTAGGAAGAAAGGGGGGGAAGAGGGGGGAATGGTGAGTGGGGGTGGGGTCGGGTGTCAATGTTTCTATTATACTTAATGTATGTGTGGGGTTTTGTGTCAGCATCACTTGTGTAGGTCCTCTTTACTATTTGCTTGTGTTCCTTTGGTGGTGAGAGAGGTTGGGGTTGGCCTAGGGTGTGGTTGTTTGTTTGTGACTGGCTGTGGTGAACTTTGTTTTCATGTGTGAGTGGGGTGAGTGGGTGTTTTTGAGTCAGGTTAGCCATATTGATTTGTATACAGTTGGTGGATTCTTGTCGTTGCCCTGTTGGGCTGTGTATTTGATAAAGGGGAACCATACCAGGGTGAAGATGTCTTCTTCTATTTGTCCCCATGTCAGTTTCAGTTTGTTGGTTAGTTTTTCTAGTAAGGCTGTTTCCCATACTATTTGGTACCATTGGTCTATGCTAAAGGTAAAGGTAAAGGGACCCCTGACCGTTAGGTCCAGTCACGGATGACTCTGGGGTTGCGGCACTCATCTCGCTTTACTGGCTGAGGGAGCCGGCGTACAGCTTCCGGGTCATGTGGCCAGCACGACTAAGCCGCTTCTGGCGAAACCAGAGCGGCGCACGGAAACGCCATTTACCTTCCCGCCGGAGCGGTACCTATTTATCTACTTGCACTTTGACGTGCTTTCAAACTGCTAGGTTGGCAGGAGCAGGGACCGAGCAACGGGAGCTCACTCCGTCACAGGGATTCGAACCGCCGGCCTTCTGATCAGCAAGCCCTAGGCTTTGTGTTTTAGACCACAGCGCCATCCAAAGTCTGTTTCGGGGTCCTAATCCGGCCCGCTGGTCAGTCTTATCCAGCCCCTGTAGCAGTTTATTTCCTGGGGTAAAATCCTCCAATCATAAAAAAGCTCCACAACTTGGGGGTAAAATCATAAAAAAGCTGAATAACTTCAGTCCTTAAAAAAGGTGAACAACAACCTTGGTTGGCCCTTTGGTTGGCCCTCACGGCCCTTCACTTCATCAAATCTGGCCCTCTTTGAATGAAGTTTGGACACCACTGGTCTATGCTTACTCCTGACAGGTCCCTCCAGTGTCTGGCTATTTTTCTGGCTGCTGAGAGTAGGTGGGTTATGAGCTCTTTGTGATGTGAGTGGGCATTATTATTTTGGAAGGTGTTCAGTAGGGCCAGCTCTGGGGTGACTTGTAATAAAAGGTAAAGGGACCCCTGACCATTAGGTCCAGTCGCGGACGACTCTAGGGTTGCAGCGCTCATCTCGCTCTATAGGCCAAGGTAGCCGGCGTTTGTCTGCAGACAGCTTCCAGGTCATGTGGCCAGCATGACTAAACTGCTTCTGGCAAACCAGAGCAGCGCACGGAAACACCATTTACCTTCCCGCCAGAGCGGTACCTATTTATCTACTTGCACTGGCGTGCTTTCGAACTGCTAGGTTGGCAGGAGCTGGGATCGAACAACAGGAGCTCACCCCATCATGGGGATTTGAACCGCCGACCTTCTGATCGGCAAGCCCTTCTAATACTTGCTTAGTTATTTTGCATATTTCTTGTATGGCTATTGTCCAGAATACTTGGATTTCGGGGGATTCCCACCACATGTGGAGGTATGTGCCTTTGGAGGCGCACCCTCTCCAGCATTTTGGTGAGGTTCCTGGGGGTATTAGCACTAGTTTCCCTGGTGTTAGGTACCACCTGTAAGTGAGTTTCAGTTCTTTCCTTTTCATTTATTATTACAACATTAGAGCAGCTGAGATGAAATCCATGATAAAATGGTGCGAATAAGGAACTTGCCTTCAAAAGGAATTTTTCTTTCTCATTTTTGATCTGCTGTTCCATTTCCTCATAGAGATGTTGGATTTCTTCATCATAGGCGGCAATCTTCCTAGACAGAAAGAGAAAAGTACATCAGGTGAAATTCTTGCTGTAGTAGTGGCTTTTGGATTAATATATAAGGAACCAATCCCACATTTTTACTTCTGAAATACCACTGTGTATTTCGGTGGGAGGAGGAAGATTTCTCTGAATAAAAGTTGTGCTGTGCTAAATTCTGTTCTTCGTGCAATTATTTCTTCATTCCATTTTTTATCTTTATTCAGCTCTTCAGCCAAAAAAGGCTTACAAATCATGAAAATAGGGTAGGTTACCCACCAGCCAGAGTTAAGGTACCTTGTTTTTCAGAGCTGTAAGAACCTCATTTTCTCCTCTCTTCCTTTTCATTTTATTGTAAAAAAGGGACAGTGGACCGGCCCCGTGCTGAAAAAGTTTGCTGACCCCTGATTTAGTTGGGAAAGATTGAGGGCACAAGGAGAAGGGGACGACAGAGGACGAGATGGTTGGACAGTGTTCTCGAAGCGACTGGCATGAGTCCGACCAAACTGTGGGAGGCAGTGGAAGACAGGAGTGCCTGGCGTGCTCTGGTCCACGGGGTCACAAAGAGTCGGACACGACTAAACAACAACAAAAAGCACTAACCTATTCAGGACACGCTCCAATTCACTCTTTTCATTATCAGCTTCTTGAAGCTGAGAGAAAACTTTTGTCAGGAACTCTTCAAAACTAGACAGTAAATGTGGCTCATCCTTTCTCAGGTGTGACCAGAGTTGCTTTATGTCACTCTCGCTGGAGAAAAGGGAGAAAAAAGGAATCTGTGTTACAGTATTTGCATGGTTCCTGTAGCAGCAAAAGTTTCAGCATTTGTGCATCGCAAAGCAAAAATCACATCACTATTGTAGTAATGAGGCCTATTACATGCTTACCGCCATGGTGAAAGTATAAAATCAGGACAATGTATCCTATCAATATGAAAGTTGGCAGGGATAATTGACCTTGTGAGAGGCATGGTAGCTTGATAAAATTACAAAAGAAAGAATGGTCAAGGAATAATAATAATAATAATAATAATAATTATTATTATTATTATTATTATTATTACTACTATTATTATTATTATTATACCCTGTCCATTTGGCTAGGTTTCCCCACTCTGAGTGGCTCACAGCACATATCAGAACATACTAAAACATCAGACATTAAAAAAAAACTTCCCGGTGCAGGGCTGAGATGACAGTTTTTATGCTCATCCAAAACATAAGGAGAAATTGAAGGTAAGATTTTGTCCTGTTTTAGAAGAGTCCTGCGGCGGCACCTGGTAGGTTTATCTGCTAGTCTCAGAATGACCAAGTGCAAAAACAGAAGATGGAACAAGCTATTTTTCTCCTGCTCAGGAGGGTAGGACCGAAACCAATAGCTTGAAATTACAACCTGCTTTGAAAGCATTGATTGGATGCTGTTCTGTGGAGCTCTCAGCAACCAAAGGAAAGGACATAAGCTGACTGTCTTTGCTTTGCTTTGTTCTTTATTACTTCTTCCTATTAATAAAACCTGTTTCTTAAATAACTGGCCTGGTGTGTTTTGGGTCCATCTCTAAAAACAACCTCTCCCCCTTGGCTGAACAACCCCCTGTAGCTGAAGTTCATTAGCTGCAGTCCTGCGCTCTAGGGAGGCTGAAGACAATTCGTTGTACGGTACTCTTCTTTGTGACAATAATTCGGGAGTTTGATAACTGCCTCCATGTCTCCCTCTCAGAGTTACCCACTCTATGCTAAACATACTGCGTTCTTCATGGACCTTATTTTGTATAACAAAATAAAATAAAATAAAATAAATCCCTTCCAGTAGCACCTTAGAGACCAACTAAGTTGAGAGAGTGTGGCATATTTTCCTTGCATATTCAGTAGGATAAGTAGAGGGTTCTTAATTCTAAGACCCTTAGGTATAATGTCCAGGTTCTTGCATTTAGTCAGAAAGAAGATGTCGGTCTGCACATGTGCAAGTTTCTTGGTGAGGTTGATGGACTTCAATTTCATGCAGCTCAATGTGGTGCCTTCCATAGTTCCAGTTACAGGTAGGTAGCCGTGTTGGTCTGCCATAGTCAAAACAAAAAAATAAAATAAAATAAAATAAAATAAAAATAAAAATAAAAAAATTAAGGTGCTACTGGAAGGAATTATTTTATTTTATTTTGTTTTGACTATGGCAGACCAACACAGCTACCTACTTATTTTGTATGACTCGGCCATCTTTGCTGCCCTCCTCTGGATCTGTTCCCATTTGTCTGAGGAGTGTCACTCACTACCCATGGCTGCACTGGGCCTTCCTGCGGCTGCTGTGAGCCGTGCCAGACCTCGCCAGGCCTCCCCGCCACTGCGGCGGGCTTCGTGGCCTCATGCCACCGTGTGACATCACATATGTGCATCATATGCATGGCATCACACACATGCGACAGCCCTCCCCCAAAAAGTTGGGCGGAACTTGGCAGTTATGGTTCACTTCTCTGCGTCCAAGGAGTCCATGACTGGGGGAGGACAAAATGAAATAGGAAGGCTCCAAAAAGACTGAGCCTGTGAATTTAGCTCTGAAGTAGCTGCTTAATGTACTGAAGCGGGGAACTCTGTGAAACCTCAGCGTAGAGTTTAGGATTGCAGTGCTGCACAGAAGGTAAGTGTCAGGGAACTGCCATTGGGCAGTGGGAGGGGGGCTGAGGCTCTGCCAGAGTACAGAGAACCCCGATGCCTCCTGGACAGCAATACCTCTTCCAGCGAGGGAAGCAGCAATGCCACTAGTGGGGAGGAGAGGGAAATGGGCAGCCGGGTGGGGAAGGGGCTTGGATATGCTGGGGAGAGCCCCAGCGCCTCTTCTCATCTGGCTGACCAGGAGAGAGGTACGACATTTCTGTCACCCCACTTGCGCAGAGGGGTGAAACGCAAAGAGAGGAGGAGGAGACTCGGGGTTCCGAAATTCTTATGTTGGGGACGTAGCCGGAAGGGGCCACTCCCGGATTCTGCGAGTGATTGAGATGGTCACGAACTTGTTTGCTCTGCACTGTAAATAGTTTGCACAATAAATCCGATAAAAGACATGCCGGAGTTTCTGCCTCGTTACTCGTGAGTAACCACCATAAGGACATTACAGCAAGCAACAGGACTGAGGAAGGAACAAGTGAGAGGAACCACTGCTGTATTGTTTTTTGATGCACTGAGAGATTTGGTGTCCAAATTGCCAAGTGGAAATCCTAAAGAATGTCGTTCTTTGTGTTGTGTCTTTTTCACAGTCCTTTAGCCAGTTATCTTGCAGGTGCAAATAGGTGATACTGCTGCACATACAACCTGAGATGGTACAGCCCCCAAAGAACAGCACCGTGTGATTCTCCTGCTTCTCGGTTGTTGTTTTTTGACAAAACTTACTCTTCTAAGATATTGTTAGCTCCAAGCCTCTCCATAAGATTCGAGAACTGATATTCCTCTTCATTGCTTTCCACGCTGTTTTGTTTCCATTCAGACTGGTACACATTTTCAGTTTCACATTCCTGTGTGTCGGAAACAGATGCCGTCCGACCCAACAAAAACTGACCTACAAATTAAAAAGAATTCACCTGATAAAATGTTTGGCCCTCAGGATAATTCCAAGGAGTTGAAAATATTGATTTACAACAGCCTGGAAAATGAACTACACAACTCTCAAAACTAGGTTCTACAAGGTAAAGGTAAAGGTAAAGGGACCCCTGGACGGTTAAGTCCAGTCAAAGGCAACTATGGGGTTGCGGCTCTCATCTCACTTTCAGGCCGAGGGAGTTGGCGTTTGTCCACAGACAGCTTTCCGGATCATGTGGCCAGCATGACTAAGCTGCTTCTGGTGCAATGGGACACCGTGATGGAAACCAGAACGCACGGAAATGCTGTTTACCTTCCCACCACAGAGTTACCAATTTATCTACTTGCACTGGCATGCTTTTGAACTGCTAGGTTGGCAGGAGCTGGGACAGAGCAACGGGAGCTCACCCCGTCATGGAGATTCGAACCGCCAACCTACTGATCGGCAAGCCCAAGAGGCTCAGTGGTTTAGACCACAGCACCACCCGCGTCCCAGGTTCTATAACAGGAATGCTGTTGGACTCCCACTGGCTCCCGGCAGTCTGGTGAATGATGATGATGATGGAAGTTGTACTTCAACAGCATCTGCGGGGCCAGATTTCCATTGGGTGAAATCAATAGCCGTTGGTGAGTATGGCAGAGCTGTGGAATTGCTCACCTGAAACTAGCATCACTGCAGCAGACCTGGATAGGGCAGGAGTGGGGCACAGCAGCATTGAGGCCGAGATGAAACCCCCCAAGTCAACCTGGAGCTGGGAGGGGGGTGCACAGTCACAATATTGCAACTGCCCTGCCGCACCCTTGTCCCCTCTAGGTAAAGTGCAGTAGGACCAGTGCCAGGGAGGGGAGCTCCACCCCACCCCCCAACCAGCACGTGGGCACACCATATTAGCCGAGTGTGGCTATTTAGATCAGTTAATACATCATCGGCCCTATTATACCTGAAAGAGCATCTCCACCCCCATCGTTCAGCCAGGACACTGAGGTCCAGCTCTGAGGGCCTTCTGGTGGTTCCCGCACTGCGAGAAGTGAGGTTACTTAGTGGTGCCCGCCCTGTGGAAAGCCCTCCCACCAGATGTCAAGGAAATAAACAACTACCTGACTTTTAGAAGACATCTGAAGGCAGCCCTGTTTAGGGAAGTTTTTAATGTTTGATGTTTTATTGTGTTTTTAATATTCTGCTGGGAGCCACCCAGAGTGGCTGGGGAACCCAGCCAGATGGGCGGGGTATAAATAATAAATCATTATTAATATTATTATTATCATCATCATCTGAAAGGTCTTTGAAGCACCATTTTCATTTTAGAACTTACTAAATCCTGTGGAAAATTCCTCTGGAGTAAGTGAACCATTGCCATCTGCATCCAGAGTATCAAATACATTCTCCAGCTCTTCCAGACTAAGAGGTAACTCACCATGAAGCCTCTGAAATGACAAATTGTTCCTCGTATAAAAATGAATTTCAGTTAATGTAAATCTTAAGAGTCAGACAAATAATTTAGATATGCAGAAGATTGCCTGGTCAATTAAATGACGCAATGCTCTACAAAGACGCATTGTACACTTTACCTGCATGTCACAACGAGCAATGAATCCTTTGCCTTCTACATCACAGATCTGAAAGCACTCTTGTGCTTTTGCTAACATATCCAGCTGCGCTCCTGAATTTCCATCTGCTGCTTTGCTAATTTCTGCATTTCCTTGTGTCCCACGAGGAGCAACGACCCTTTTCTTTCTTTCCATCTTCACCGCTTTGATTGCAGAAGCATTTCAGGAAGCAACCATACAGCTTGGTCTCCAATTTCGGCCCCGCACCTGAATATGAAAGAAATAAAACACATCTCAACGATGCTCTCCTGCATTTTTTAGCAACCACCGCTCTTTAGTTAGCTGCTGAGGCACAGAAGAAGGAAGGGGGTCTCTTTTTATTGAACAAAATGGCCAGTGTGATCTCTTCCTTTCATAGAGTGGACAACTCAAACTGCAAATAGGTCAATGAATGGAAAAGTGGGGCTGAGGAAGATGGAGCACATCTAGAAACTATATCAGAAATAAAGCCAGCCTGATCAAAAGCGGTAAACACAGGATTTTAACTTTAATACTGTTATGAATTTGTGGGTGCCAGACAATTTTAACCCCCGGATTCAGCAAGTGTTAACAGCTAATTAAGAGGGGCCATCTTCCTGTTTTGAGGTGATCGCCTGGGTGATGGGCCATTAAGAGAACAAAGGATCAAGGGGCTCGGTGTGAGACGGTTCCTCTCAAAACCAGAGTTTGGAGTAGAGAGATTAGTAAGATGTGATGTGAATTAGAAGGAAAGCAACAAGCTGGAAAGCCAGAGAGGCACAGCATGATATTTGATGTCTGTTTGAATGCAAAGCTGTAGCTATAGGAGAAGCATGACCCTTCTGAGGTGTGGATGCAGTGAGCTCCTCCACCGTAGGCTCAGGCTGTATATATGTGTAAATAAACCATATATCCTAAAGACACCACAGTCTCCGCTGTGCCTCATTCCCAAAAGGAAACAGAGATGCTAGGTAAGTGCCTAGGAACCTCTACCATATTGCACAACTCAGAGTTTGGGGTTGTGTGCAACAAAACCCTCCCCTATTACAGGGTTAAGGAATCTGTGGCCTCCCAGATGTCACTGTACTCCTGTTTCCATCAGCATGGCCAATGGTCAAGGATGATGGGAACTGTAGTTAGAAGCCCTCCTTAATTCTAATTCCTTAGTTCTAATCTATGAACTCAATGTATTTTCATGTATAAAGGTAAAGGACCCCTGACAGTTAAGTCCAGTCACAGACGACTCTGGGGTTGCGGCGCTCGTCTTACTTTACTGGCCGAGGGAGACGGCGTTTGTCCGCAGTTTTTCCGGGTCATGTGGCCAGCATGACTAAGCCACTTCTGGCGAAATCAGAGCAGCACACGGAAACGCCGTTTACCTTCCTGCCAGAGCGGTACCTATTTATCTACTTGTCCTTGCTTTCGAGCTCCTAGGTTGGCAGGAGCAGGGACCGAGCAAGGCAGCTCACCCCGTTGCGGGGATTCGAACTGCCGACCTTCTGATCGGCAAGCCCTAGGCTCTGTGGTTTAGACTACAGCGCCACCTGCGTCCCCCCCCCAATGTATAGTTCATAGGAAGAGTAGGGTGTGCATGTGGGACCTCCAACGCATGGAGGGGAGAACATTAAATATTCACTGACAATTTTCAGACCATTTCACTCAGCACGTAAAAATGCAAATATGCATTGAGCACAATTTTTCATTCATTACCTGGTAATATATCAGACTTAACTAAACAGAAGTTCCACCCTTTTTATTACCTTTGCTTGTCTCTGTCCCATGTTAGATCCTGTTTGTATAAAAGTGCAAACACAGGTCAATTGAGTCACAGGACAAGAGAATAAACTCTTAAGAGCCTTATCTTCAAACACGCTGCGGCAGCAAATAATGACTTAGGGTGGTTGCCACTTCTATAAACTCACTAGTGTTTCTTTTATAATTCCTAATAGTTAATATAGTATAATATTGTTATGAGTTGGGGCAGCTGTATGCCTGAGTCCCCATTCTAATTCCTGGATCCAGCACGGATTCAATTCCTGGTATAGAAAGACTTGTTTCCTGGTGAGGTAATGACCCTCTAAATATGGGCCATTAAGCTAACAAAGGAAGTGGCTCTGTGCCAGATATCAAATGGGTGGGCCTTCCTCAACTCACTGGTTGTTAGAAAGACAAAGGTTAGAGTTGAGAGTTGTGAGTTGAACCTAATGAGCTAGAAACCTGGAAGCTGGAAGCAGACAAGACTGCAGGCTGGGCAGCTGGGAGACAGAACCAGGCCTGGTTGATGCTGGAATCAAAAGGTTGTGGCTATTATTATTATTATTAATTAAATTTATATTGTTGTTGTTGTTCAGTCGTTCAGTCATGTCTGACTCTTCATGACTCCGTGGACCAGAGCACGCCAGGCACCCCTATCCTCCACTGCCTCCCACAGTTTGGCCAAACTCATGCTAGTCGCTTCGAGAACACTGTCCAACCATCTCATCCTCTTTCGTCCCCTTCTCCTTGTGCCCTCCATCTTCCCCAACATCAGGGTCTTTTCCAGGGAGTCTTCTCTTCTCATGAGGTGGCCAAAGTACTGGAGCCTCAACTTCAGGATCTGTCCTTCCAGTGAGCACTCAGGGCTGGTTTCTTTAAGGATGGATAAGTTTGATCCTCTTGCGGTCCATGGGACTCTCCAGAGTCTCCTCCAGCACCATAATTCAAAGGCATCAATTCTTCGGCGATCAGCCTTCTTTATGGTCCAGCTCTCGCTTCCATACATTACTACTGGGAAAACCATAGCTTTAACTATACGGACCTTTGTCGGCAAGGTGATGTCTCTGCTTTTTAAGATGCTGTCTAGGTTTGTCATTGCTTTCCTCCCAAGAAGCAGGCGTCTTTTAATTTCGTGACTGCTGTCGCCATCTGCAGTGGTCATGGAGCCCAAATTTATATATACCCCCTATACCCAGGTGTCTCAGGGCAGTTCACAGAATAAAACCAAGATGCAAAACCACGAAATACATAATAATAATAAAAACAACCCAATAGCCCCTCCCCCCCAAAAAAACCACATTTTAAAAGGGTATAGGATGTGGAACAGATCAACCAAAAGCCTGGTTAAAAATGAACGTTTTTGCCTGGCTCCTAAAGGTATATAATGAAGGTGCCAGGCGAACCTCCCTGGAGAGAGAGCGGTGCCACTCAGAAGGATACCATGGGTTTACCATATATCATAAAGACACTACTGTTTCCGCTGTTCCTCATTCTGAAGGAAACCAAACCCTGGTTAAGGTGCCTGGAACTGCTGGAATCTTGCAAGAGTTGGCATGCAACATTATAGTACCTAAGGACATGAGCTTTGAGCTAGCATGCTCATTTGCGGGAAGTGGCTGTGGCTCGCAAGCATGCGCCCTTGCCGGTTCAGAAACTCACATGTGCCTGTAGCATTTCTAAGTTAAGTGGGGTGGGTGGGTGGGTGAGAAAATTGGTGTGACCACAGGAAACATAACGGCCACTTCAAGTGTGAGCTCATTCTGAGCGTTTCCACCCACCCACCCCCCAAACTTTTTGTAACTAAAAGAAAGAACATGAAAGATGGAAGAGGAAATAAGAATGAACAGAGAACGACGTGGGAGGGAAGGAGGGAAGGAAGGAAGGAAGGAAGGAAGGAAGGAAGGAAGGAAGGAAGGAAGGCAGGCAGGAAGGAAGGAAGGAAAAAAATAACACAGAAAGGAAGACAGGAAATTTGGGGAAATGAAAACTACAGTGAGCGAGCAAGAAAAATAGAAGAGCCTTGAAAGGAATGGGGGAGTAATGGGGTGTCCTCTGTTATCTGGGGTAATATTATCGACCTTCCTTAAGCTGTAGTTGGGTACTGAGACTTCCCTTCCTCCACAAAGCATAACTGCATACTCTTCAATTTTCCTCAGATGAAAATAGGGACATTTCTCTCACACACACACACCCCAGCTGACCCTCCTCAACACAGCAAATGAAGTATTAGTTGAGAGAGAGATTTTTACACACATATTTGATGTTTGATTATTATTTTTTGGGTCTCAAGTTGGTGAGAGGATGCCATAACACTGGAATTCATGGACATCCAATTGAGCCAAATATTGGAAGATTCGGGAAAACCCTGAAAAGAAAATCCTTCTTCACCCAGAACGTGGTCAAACTATGGCACTCGATCCCACCAATTTGGATGGCTTTACAAAACATTTAGATGAAATTCATGGAGGAGGAAAGGGGTCTTGATGGCTACTAGCCATGAGAGCGATGTTTTGCCTTCACAGCAATGCTTTTAAATACCAGCAGCTGGGAAACTAAGGAGGGGAGGGATGCTCTTGGATTCGAATCCTGCTTTCAGGCTTCCCACAGACATCTGGTTGGACAGATGCCGGATCAGATGGGCCATTGGCTAGATCCAGCAGGCTTTTCACAGAACCATAGAACTGTAGAGCTGGAAGGGACCCCAAGGGTCATCTAGTCCAACCCCCTGCAATGTGGGGATCTCAATTAAAAAAACATCCATGGCAGATGGCCATCCAATCTCCGCTTAAAAACCTCCAGGGGAGGAGAGCCCACAACCTTCCGTGGGAATCTGTTCCACTGTTCTTGTGCCCTAATAATTTCAGGTTGCAGATCTATGTTTGAACCTATATCTATCTATTGATTCATTGTCAAACTTTTTATTCCACAGACATTAAGGGCAAATGCACAGGGGATTTTGAGAAGGCGGGGGTTCACTTAGAATCATTCCTGCAACTGGGAACTTTTTATGTAAAGAGCTTTGATGTTTTTGCACTCAAGCAGTGTATAAGTTTTGTGAAATAAAATAAATAAAATAAACTCTTCATAAAAGGTGGGGTATAAATAAATAAATGATAATAATAATAACAATAATAACAACAACAACAACAACAACAACAGCAACAACAACGACAACAACGACAACAACAACAGTGGAGTCACAAGCAAAGGGAAGATTCTAAGTGCATTTACCTAAGCCCACTTCAATACACCCTCCCTGCTAAATATGGGAATGTTTGCTATCAAGCTCACACATGGCAGCTCTGTTTAGGGAAGTTTTTAATGATTAATGTTTTATTGTGCTTTTAATTCTGTTGGGAGCCGCCCAGAGTGGCTGGGGAAACCCAGTCAGATGGGCGGGATATAAATATTTATTTATTTATTTATTTATTTATTTATTATTATTATTATTATTATTATTATTATTATTATTATTATTACTGTAATAGGAAACCACTGCCTTAAATTTTTTATGCTGTCTAATTGAACTGGTATTGGCAATTTTCAGGGATGAGTTGGAGGTTTGCCCCAGAAATGGGTCTTTAATGTATTGGTTTTAACAACTGCATATACTACATGAGAATAATTACCGGTATATACCCCCCCTTTCTTTGGTTATGCAACCCAAGCAGCTTACATGTAATTCCCAGATAGTCAGACATCCAGGCACTGACCGGACCCACACCTGTTTAGCCATAGCAAGGTGATGGTCTCATGCACCTTCACACCATAACCAGGAGTTGCATCCTTTTTAAGATGCTTCAACAACTTGGTTGATCTTACACATGCTTAGCTGTAAACAAGTCCCACTAAATGAGATTCCCGAGCACCAAGGCTGCATCACAAATTCCTGTAGTTACAAACAATTCAGGGTGCAATCACATATACTCACTTACCTGGGAGTAAGCCCCACTGAGGTTTGAATTCAGTGGAACTTACTTTGGAGTAAACACATTAAAAATGGTGGTGCAAATGGGCCTACATTCTAACTGCGCACATCAAAGGGGGGGAACATCCTTTGCTAAAAATAAAGGTAAAGGGACCCCTGACCATTAGGTCCAGTCGTGTCCGACTCTGGGGTTGCGGTGCTCATCTCGCGTTACTTGCCGAGGGAGCCGGCGTACAGCTTCCGGGTCATGTGGCCAGCATGACTAATCCGCTTCTGGTGAACCAGAGCAGCGCACAGAAACGCTGTTTACCTTCCCGCTGGAGTGGTACCTATTTATCTACTTGCACTTTGACGTGCTTTCAAACTGCTAGGTTGGCAGGAGCAGGGACCGAGCAACGGGAGCTCACCCCGTTGCGGGGATTCGAACCGCCGACCTTCTGATCGGCAAGCCCTAGGCTCTGTGGTTTAACCCACAGTGCCACCCGCGTCCCCTTTGCTTAAAGAAAGGGTGCCTATTTGATCAGGTTTAGAATATCTATATATCGCTATGAGAAAAGAAAGAGAAACAAACCCACCGATGCTATTAAAACAGGTTGAGATTGCAACTAAATCTACATAACTTTTAGATTGTCCTGAATATCTGTTCTCCTTCCCTGACAACCCACCAAATAAAACTGCTCTCCTTTTGTTAACGGCATCTAGGATGAAATGCGATATTACTTCTCTTGTCATCTTCAGTGAGTTACGCTTGCAAGGGGGGGCCCCACTGGATCTTCGGCACAGGAAAGAGATTATGGTTTTTCTGCATTTCAACACATAAAAGACAGAGGAAGTAGAAACCAATGGCCTTCAGCTTCAGTAACAGACATGTTCCAGCGGTTGCTGGCAGGCTCATTCCTTCAGCTAACTTTGGCTTCTGCATATGTGTCATTAAACATTACTCTGCTTGCTTTCTGGCCAGTTACTTTATTTAAAAAAAAAAACAACCCGACAACTTACCTCTGCTCACTTCCCTGGAAGAACAAAATACATATCCGCAGGTGGCTCTCGTGCAAAGGAACACACTCAGCTGCGTCCGGCTGCAAGTCCTAAGCCTGTTTTCTCAGGCTAGTTGTGTGCACATAGAGGAAGAAGGAAGAGTGAATCAGAGGGGGCAAAGCACTTCCAAAACATTGCTGAGTCAACATGAATTTTATACAAGAAGCTGTGGGCGGGACAGAGCAAGTCTAACCTGTTCTGCCTCTTCTTTTTCCTCCCATCTTGTCAAACCCACATATACATGCAGTTTTGCCACAAGAGTAGTTTCATTTTATATGGTGCTGCTGCATGATCCTCGAACAACAATAGTTAAGTCATGATAGCTTGTATTGGAATGCACAGTTTTAAAAACACTCAACACAAGTTTTAAGGTATTCTTCTTCTTCTTCTTCTTCTTCTTCTTCTTCTTCTTCTTCTTCTTCTTCTTCTTCTTCTTCTTCGTTAGTTGACTCCTAAAAAATGTGGGAATTACACAAACACATATTTGGAAACACGTGGATCATCAGAGTTCCAGGGCATCTTTTGGATAAACTGTATGTTTGTTGTTGTTCAGTCGTTCAGTCGTGTCCGACTCTTTGTGACCCCATGGACCAGAGCACGCCAGGCACGCCTATCCTTCACTGCCTCTCGCAGTTTGGCCAAACTCATGCTAGTTGCTTCGAGAACACTGTCCAACCATCTCATCCTCTGTCGTCCCCTTCTCCTTGTGCCCTCCATCTTTCCCAACATCAGGGTCTTTTCTAGGGAGTCTTCGCTTCTCATGAGGTGGCCAAAGTACTGGAGCCTCAATTTCAGGATCTGCCCTTCCAGTGAGCACTCAGGGCTGATTTCCTTCAGAATGGATAGGTTTGATCCTCTTGCGGTCCATGGGACTCTCAAGAGTCTCCTCCAGCACCATAATTCAAAGGCATCAATTCTTCGGCGATCAGCCTTCTTGATGGTCCAGCTCTCACTTCCGTACATTACTACTGGGAAAACCATAACTTTAACTATACAGACCTTTGTTGGCAAGGTAGCTGTCCCTATAGAAATATACAGTAAGATGGGGGGGGTGTTCGAGGCATTACATGAAAACAGAGAAAACTGCCTTACACTGAATCAGACCATTGGTCCATTTGACTCAGTATTGTTGACTACACTCTGCAAGTTTTCACACAGAAGTCTTTAAACCCCGACCTGGAGGCACCTAGGAAAGATGGAATCTTAGACCTGCATTGCAAAGCATGTGTTCTGCCACTGAACTGAGGCCTCCAATGAGAGTTAAATCTACTTCTCTCCCATCTTGCTATGAACAGTACAGATCCGGCTAGGTGGGTGGAGCTGTGAGGGCGCAATGAGATAGCGGAGTCAAGAGGACTTTGCATTTGTTAGCTGTGGGTGAGCATTGTTTCAATGTAAAGGTAAAGGTAAAGGGACCCCTGACTGTTAGGTCCAGTTGTGGATGACTCTGGGGTTGCGGCGCTCATCTCGCTTTACTGTTCCCTCTCCCTGCCCCGACTTGCGCTCCGCAAAGAAAGCCCAGGCACGCAGCCCGCAGACTGCCGAATCCGCCGTCCGGCACCCCTTTGTGCGGCGGCTGCTCGCCCAGGCACGAGCAACCGCGACACAAAGGGGTGCCCCTGCCGACTGGCGGCTTCAGTAGTACCCCGAAGGGAGCCCGGGCTCCACAAGCCAGCCAGCGGCGGAGCTCGGCATAGAGGCAAGGGGCGGGCCAGCGAGGAGGGGTGGCACCCCTCCTTGCTGGCCGGCCCTGCGGCACTATCCCGGCAGTGCTGAAAATAGCCTTTAAAAAATAAAAATTAATTTTTATTTAAAGCCCAAAGTGTCACCCTCAGCAGGGTGCTGCTGGGGCCCCCCGCCCCCCTGCCCCCCTTGCTACGCCCCTGATGAGATCCCCAAATTAACAATTTCAACTTTGGGGTTTTCATCAGTTGTACGCCATAATCACCACAATTATAACAAGCAAAGGCTTGACATATCTCGCTTTGCATGTCACGAGTCTATCTCATATATTCAACTCCAGTAGGTAATGAAAACAATTGCTTACATAAATGGACTTTCCCACGATATTCTAATTTTTCGAGTTTCACTTGTATAATGCTCATAGCAGGGATTTCGTTAAGGTCATCCTCCATATTCTCTCTTGGGTGGTTTATTCCAGTTGACTGCATTATGCAGCTCCTCCCCCCCCCCCCCGACAAGGATTATTCTACAAGGACGGTGAATGTTATGGTAAGCGGTGTTTGCTATCACATCACATGCATTTGTGGGCGGGTTTTCGAATGAGAAATATGTTGGAGAGTCGGGCATCGCTTCAACCACCACCATCAGAAAAGAGCCAGCAACTGTAGTTGGGTTTTGAATTTTGTTTCTTCTTTTGAAACTTGCCTTTTTCAGGAGACAAGTCAGGCTGGGTCCAGTCTCATACTGGAGGATATTCTCCTCGAGGAAGATGGCTTAGAGTTGCTTATTTGTAGGGTTACCAGACGTCCCCGGATTTGCAAATCTGTCCCCAGACAAATTCTGTCCCTGGAATGTCCCCCGATTTGCAAATCTGTCCCCGGGAAACGTGGCAGCGGTAGCCTCAGCAGCCCAGAGTCAGCCTGGTAGAGCAGTTCGCTGCTTAGCTTATCTGCTAGATCTCTTTCCAGGAAAGGCTTATGTGCTTGGCACACAGACAATTGGCAAATAGCACCCCAGGAAATGACATTGTTGTGCTTGCTGTGAAATAAAGAGAAAGGGCTTCATCCCTGCTCCATCACAACACAGTCTATAGTGCAACTACTCTTGAAATACTGCATTCTACGCTTGCTCCATTTCATGAACAATATTGCAGAGCGAGAAAAGAAATGGCAAGCCAAATGATCAAGGGCTGGAGCTCTCCTCTCCTAGGAATGGCTATAACAATTGAGGGTTGATTTTTTTTGTTTTGTTTAGCAAAACAGTGAATATGATTGATGAGTACAAAATCATGATGGGGTGGAGAAAGCTTAAATGACTTGGATGAAGGAATTGAGGGGATGCTCATCAAATTTGCAGATGCCACCAAACTGGGAGGGGTGGCTAATGCCCCAGAAGACAAGAATCGGGATTCAAAATGGCCTCCACACATTGGAGAACTGGACCCAAGCTAACAAAATGAATTTCAATAGGGACAAATGTTAAGTTTCTGCACTTAGGCAGAAAGAACCGGCTGCACAAATATAAGATGGGGGACATTTGTGAAAGGGATCGAGATGTTTTAGTCGACCATAAGCTGAACGTGAGTTAACAATGCAGCTGCAGGGGAAAAAAACAACTAATGTTATTCTAGACTACATAAAGTGCCCAGATCAGAGGAAGTAAAAGTACCACTCTATTCTGAGTGAGAACACACTTGGTGGTCTTGGTGAGACCACACTTGAAATACTGTGTCCAATTCTAGTGAATACCTTGGAAATAATAACTATGGGAAGTAGCGGGATTCAAACTGAATATAAGTAAAACAAAACTTATGGCGAATATAATGGATTGGAAAAACAAGTTACAGGAATTATGTAGAAATGGTGCAATAGACTAACAGCTTGAGAGGCAACACAAGGCAAGAATTCGCACAAAAATGGGGAAAATTTAAGAGATATTTACGAAATCACAACAGTGATATAAAGTCTATGGCAGCATTTGATTGACCCTGTATTAATGAAATATAAATGAAATAAGTCCAAGGTTAAGAACTGTTCTAAGAATGTATTAGAAAGGAAACAAAGGATAAGCTAATAATGTTAGGTATATTCACCGTCAGAAGGAAAACACACATCGAGAAATGATAGGAAGTCCAATTATGCTTTGTGTTTTTGTTGTATGTTTTTTTTTAAATCTAGGTTAACAAATAGAGAAGAAAACAAGAGATAATAGAAACATAAAATTAAGTTTATTGTTTGTTAACAAATGGAGTATTACTTGTATATGGTTGCTGTTTTGTCTATAAGATTTATACTCATGTCTAGTTAAAGATGTATATTTGTTGTATAGGATTGTCAATAAAGTGTATACACACACACACACACACATACTTATCCATCCTTAAAGAAATCAGCCCTGAGTGCTCACTGGAAGGACAGATCCTGAAGTTGAGGCTCCAGTACTTTGGCCACCTCATGAGAAGACTCCCTGGAAAAGACCCTGATGTTGGGAAAGATGGAGGGCACAAGGAGAAGGGGACGACAGAGGATGAGATGGTTGGACAGTGTTCTTGAAGCGACTGGCATGAGTTTGGCCAAACTGCGGGATAGGGGTGCCTGGCATGCTCTGGTCCATGGGGTCACGAAGAGTCGGACACGACTAAACAACATCCCATATTAAGACACAGAAAAGCAAATAACATCTTCATCCTTTATTATATGGGCTTGGCAAAACCCCCCCCCCCCACACACACACACACAAACAGTTCCACCATTCGAAGCCTCAATATTATGCTGCTTAAAAAATTATACCTGTTGACCTAAAAACTGGAAACTTGGCTTTCATGGTCTACAAATGTGTCTGTTTTCGGCCCAATCCAATAAAAATTGCCAAAGGTACAGCAGGTTAAAACGGATACTTACCCTTTTTATTTCAATTTTTAAACAGGTATTTCTTTCTGATTTTGGTGAAAACTACTGTGAGGTACTTTCCTCATGCTTGTTAAGAAATGCATGTTTTCATTGGTTTAGACACGTTCTGAGCAGCGGTTCAAATGTCACCCCATTAATTGCCCAGGGGAGCAGCCATGTTTGCAGCAAAGGCCACCTAGTGGAAGCTGTGGGTACTGCCTATTCATTTAGCTTACCTTGTCATAGAATCACAGAATTGTAGGGTGCGAAGGGAGCTCAAGGATCACCTAGTCCAATCCTCTTCAACGTAGGTGAAAGGTAAAGGTAAAGGGACCCCTGACCATTAGGTCCAGTCGTGGACGACTCTGGGGTTGTGACGCTCATCTCGCTTTATTGGCCGAGGGAGCCGGCGCACAGCTTCCGGGTCATGTGGCCAGCATGACTAAGCCGCTTCTGGCAAACCAGAGCAGCGCACGGAAACGCCGTTTACCTTCCCGCTGGAGTGGTACCTATTTATCTACTTTGACGTGCTTTCAAACTGCTAGGTTGGCAGGAGCAGGGACCGAGCAATGGGAGCTCACCCCATCGCGGGGATTCAAACCCCCGATCTTCTGATCGGCAAGCCCTAGGCTCTGTGGTTTAACCCGCAGCGCCACCCACGTCCCTCTTCAATGTAGGAATCACAGCTAAATAATACCTGACAGGTGGCCATCCTACCTGTGTTTAAAAAGCACCAGTAAAGGAGAATCCACTACCTTCCGTGGGAGTCCGTTCCACTGTTGAACCGCTCTGGTCACCAGAAAGTTCTAATGTTTAGCATGCCTGCTTTAATTAGGCAGTAGTGAAACCAGTCTTTAAGAAACCCTCCCTGGACTCAGAAATCTAAGTAACTACCAGCCAGTTGTAAATCGCCCCTTCTTGGGCAAAGTTCTTGAGTCATGGATCAGATCCAGGCACTGGAGGAATCTGATTTTGTAGATCCACTTCAATCACGGTTTAGACCCCCGTTTTGGCACAGAAACTGCTCTGGTCGCTCTGTGTATTGGGAGAGAAGCAGGAGAGATGCGTCCTTGTCAATTTCCCACAACCTTTCTGCGACTTTCATGCCACTGACCATGGTTATCCTTCTGGAGCAGGTGTATGAGTTGCGGATGAGTGGCACCGCTTTGCGGTGGTCCTGGTCCTACCTGGATGGTCACTTCCAGAGGGCGATGCATGGGGAGTGTTCTTTGGCCCCATGGAGCCTTCAATGTGGGATTCCTCTGGGCTCAATTTTATCTCCTACACTATTTAACATCTACATGAAAAAGCTGAGCAAGGCTAGCCGGAGTTTTGGAGGATCTGGGGGTTTTAGTATACCACAAGCTTAACGTGAGCCAGCAGCAGCAAAAAAAACCCAATGCTATCCTAGGCTGCAGCTTAGTAATCACAGCATCCTAAGTGCTCACGGACTGACCGTTTAATTATCTGCTCTAGTACCTTTCCTGGTATCAACGTCAAGCTGATTGGTTGGCAACTGCTGCTGCATCCTGCAGTTTTTGCTGTGCTACCAGCACTGAAGTGACCTCCCCAGGGTGCAAGCCTGCCCCCCCCCCCGCACAACTCACTGATGTGGTCCAAAGTAAACCAGAGCAATACACTTGTCACCAGCTTGTACATCTGCAGGAGTTGCCGGAAGGAGTACAAAGCACCGTCCAATTGTCTTAGGGATTCCACTCTGTCTTTGGGATTCCACTAACAGCACATAGAATCATGTAGAAACCACCTTGACCGTTGGATCCACTATTAGTCCCGGGTTCAAGATCCATCGGCTACCCTCACCTGGTTTAGCCAGCCAGCTGAAGCCGTTTCATTTCATTTCACTTTTAATCTGTATACCGTCTTTCTATATTACTGTACACAAGGCGGTTTACAAGCTGAAGAAACAACAAAGATCTCACACACCACACTATCAGATCCAATGCAAAAATGCCATGATAAAAAGCATTACTTTAAAATAAACAACTTATATCTAAAAAATGTAATATTAAACAATCCAGATTATAATAGTACACAAAATTAAATATAAACAATAATTAAACAGAAATTCACTCTGAACAATTACAATAAATAATTTCTGAACTAGAATCCATAAAAACAACAGCAAGTCAACAGTGCATAAAATAACACAATAAAATTGAGAAGCAAAGACACACAACTTACAAAATTATTTTTTTTTAAAAAAAATACCCCTGAACTCCTCTTCTCTCTTCCCAACTGCTTCTGCTGTTCCTAAAGTCATGGTGTGGGAAAGGCTCCTAGGGCTGGAGGGAGGGGCAAGGCAGGTGGGAAAAGCCATTGCCTGATGAACAGCACAAAGTCTCTCCCCCCTCACAGTGCTTCCTCTAGAAACAGCAGCTTCCTTATCAAGACTCCACAGGTTGCCATTTCTTCCAATTTAGTGGTAAACGGCACATTTTCCAGGGGGAATAAATCCATAAGGCAAATGCAAAACCGCTCATACCTGTGCCCAGAAAGTACGAGACAAGTGGAAAACCTCTTGGGTCCGTGCTTTCTAGGCATGTGGGCAAGCCCTATGTATAAGAAGAGGAGGAAGAAGGGTTTGGATTTGATATCCTGCTTTATCACTACCCGAAGGAGTCTCAAAGCGGCTAACATTCTCCTTTCCCTTCCTCCCCCACAACAAACACTCTGTGAGGTGAGTGGGGCTGAGAGACTTCAGAGAAGTGTGACTAGCCCAAGGTCACCCAGCAGCTGAGTGTGGAGGAGCGGGGAAGCGAACCCGGTTCACCAGATTACGAGTTCACCGCTCTTAACCACTTCACCACACTGGCTCTCCAGTGTATAACACAGAGAAGTGTCCCAGATATCATTGAATTCAGTGGGACTTGAGGTTGGCTCACCTGGCTACATCCTCCACACGATCGTGCATTAAATATGGGGCTGGGGCTGGGGTGGGAGAGCTGAAAATAATGTAACACTCAGGCCCAGAGGAGACAGCTTATCTAGAATTTTTTTCTTTAGTGACAGTGTGAATCATGAGACTCTATATACAGTGGGATGCTGTTAAATCCAGTAAGGGGCGGGGGGATGCAGGTTTTACGGCCATTATTTACAGGGGTGGACTAAATGACCCTTGGGGTACCTTCCAACTCTTCAACCGGGTTTAATCCTGATGTATATTTTGCTTTAGGAGGCTTAGTTTGGTCAGAATTGAGTACAGACGGCCGGAGTTAATGCTAAATACATTGCTTCTGGTAAATGAGCCACCGTAGCTGCTCGAGGGTTGTGAACATTTGTGCCGTGGGCTTTTTAAACCATGTACTATCTGAAACCAAAAGGGGTGGATGGGTTGCCAGGTGTGAATTTTTTTTCCAGCTCTTCCACCCCACTATAGAGAAGTTCAGACACGGGGTAGAGGCCTCATCACATGACCCTTGGTTCATGTTGTAATGTACCCATTCTCATATTCCTGTGCGAATGTAGGCCTTTGGTTTTACTGAGACTGGAACAAGATGCTACCACAAATATTCGGTCCGACTATTAGCTCTACCCCATACTGCCTACCATCCCCTTGTACTTGTGCCCCAGTTCCACTTCAGTGGCTGTAAAAATAAAATAATAATTTTATTTAGTTAGTTAGTTATACCCCGCCCATCTGGCTGGGTTTCTCCAGCCACTCTTGACAGCTTACAAAAGAATATTAAAAACACAATAAAGCATCAAATATTAAAAGCTTCGCTAAACAGGGCTGCCTTCAGATGTCTTCTAAAAGTTATATAGTTGTTTATTTCCTTGACATCTGATGGAAGGGTGTTCCACAGGGCGGGTGCCACTACCGAGAAAGCCCTCTGCCTGGTTCCCTGTAACCTCACTTCTCGCAGGGAGGGAACCGCCAGAAGGCCCTCGGAGCTGGACCTCAGTGTCCGGGCTGAACAATGGGAGTGGGAGATGCTCCTTCAAGTATACTGGGCCAAGACTGTTCAGGGCTTTAAAGGTCAGCACCAACACTTTGAACTGGTGGCTGTAGGAAAGCTGCAGGATTTATAACATGCAAAACCTAATTCCCATTTTTTTTAAAAAAATGTCCATTTGGATATGAGCAGTATATCTCACTTTTAGTCACAACGGCTGATCATCTTATCACAGGGATAATTTTAAGTTAGATGTTACAATCCGACTGAAGAACGACCCAGCTCTCCCAGTTACTTTAATTCTATGATACAGCCAATTTTGACAGGTGACGGATTGTGAAGTAAGCAAGCCAAACCAATTGTTGCCCTGATATTTCCAATTCCTGTTTGGCCCAAGTTCCAAGATTAATGGCCATGTGTAATGTCGCATGATCAATAACCGTGCTTATGAAGCGTTGTAGGATTTGAAATTTAAATGATCTGACATTTGAAGTTAGTCAAGCTTCATACTTCCATTCTGCCAAACATTTATCCACAAAGTAAGTTTTATTTTCTTTAGCAAACAAATTAAATACCGCCACTCAGCTCAGTCAGCTGAACTCTATTAAATATTCTGGATAGATCTGGTTGGCATCAAAGATGACGAAAATCTTTGGGTTCCAGGTGCTGTCTACACAGCTGTCATATAAATTCACAAAGCTCCCATCTTTTGAAGGTGGTCTCACGTATTTGGAGTTCCCATTAACATAGTCCCCTGTCAATACACGAGCAAGAAACATCACTTTATGCTTCCAAAACATCTGAAGTTGCATGTCAACTCCATGAATCTGTAATGTGCTGCCATGCTTCAAGCCATCTTTGCAGAAGCGGCTGGAATATACAGCATCCCTTGCAAAATACGTCCCTACAGAGAAAGAAAAGTGCTTGAGCATAGTCTAGAAATACAATCACCATACTTACCGAAGCCTGAGGTTGGAACCGCACATGATCAAAGACATGGGATTGCTGCCAAAAATGGCAACCATGTCAAATCCCCCATTCTATCACCTAAAACAGGGGTCAGCAAACTTTTTCAGCAGGGGGCCGGTCCACTGTCCCTCAGACCTTGTGGGGGGCCGGACTATATTTTTTGGGGGGCGGGGGGAGTGATGCAAGAGCCACTTACCTGTGTCTTGCAAGCGGCAGGGGCTGGCAGTGGCGGCAGGACAATGAGCGGCAGGCGAAAGGGCTCCGGAGAGGGGCTGCTTAAAATGGCAGCCGCATGAGCGCTGCTGCTGCTTGCAGCAACAAAGCCCAGCCCCCTTCCTCCTCTAGGCAGGGCGGGGAGAAGCCAGGAGGGAGGGAGGGAAGGAGGAGGCGCCGCCGCCGCCGCCGTGAGAGGGAAAGAATGTGTGCGTTGGCGATCCACGTGGCGATTCCCGGACCATCCACGGGCCGGATCCAGAAGGCAATTGGGCCTGATCCGGCCTGCGGGCCTTAGTTTGCCTACTCATGGCTAAAATATGTATCGGTAGAAACACATGATAAAATATAATGTCATGCACTTCCTGACCCGCACCGTTGGATAGCAGCCAGAGGTGGAAGCAGTATATGCACCACCTGCACTGCGATTGGTTGCTGGGGCTATGTGGGAAGCTTCCAGAGAAATCCAGACCATGGAGCGCCAATTCCAGTCCTTGCTTACAGTACTTTTCCTTGGAACATCATTCACTCAAAGACTAGTGGGTGTGCTTGGGAACTTGTTGGTGATTTGCCTTGGATTTCTGGGATTAGCTCTAATTTATGGCTCTCAATTCTGACCCTTAGCAAGGCTTTTTTCAGATTAATTAAGGGATGCTCACAAGGGCAGCATGGACTACTTTGTAGTAAAACATTTAACTAGGATAAAGCTGCTAGAACTTAATGTGTATGTAAACCCATAAAAGACAGCTCATGCAGCCCCTTGCCTTTTCCATATACAGCAGCATGCATGCCATTGATTCTCCAGTCAAAGTTATGAATGCAGATGGCTTCCACGAATTCACTGTTGGTGCCATGAAACAACATATGTTCATTAATGCAGGGGACACCTCTTTTCTTCTTTAGCTGAGCCTTTTTCCTGTCAAAAGGACAAAATAACAAACAATTTATAATGGAAATACAGTACTAGAATAAAAATGTGGGCAAAGCAAAAGTCAAGTTTGGAAAGCCATTGATGTAAAATCTTCCAGAGAGAGAGAGTTTCTGTACTCTAGTGCAAGCACTACAAACCTATTACATCTTCGGCTTTTGCCATCTCACAGTTGAGGTGGTAAATTCATTTTAAAAAAATTGAATAAACTGTACCCCTTCAGCCTGCAGGTAGGAGACTGCACTTGTGAATGCAGAAAGAGGCCTGGACCAGATCGCTGATAAACTAGTCTTCTACTTGCAGAAATGTTTGGTGGCTTTTTTAGTTGTACACAAGGTAACATTTCAAAAATAATATTCTCCATACCCAGCTGTATGAACTAAGACAGTCCTTTCTACCACACAAACACACACATTAGAAATTTGATATTTTATAAATCAGAGCCCTAAATATATTTTTTTTTTTAAAAAAAACAGCACTGGGATATCACTATAATTCATCTTGCAAAAACCATAACGGATCTGCTGCTAGCAAATATTGTTGGTGCTAACCTATAAAATAGTTTCAGCGCAACCACTGGAGACTGACGAATTCCCTGTTGTGGGGTTCTTGGCTGAGAAATCATTATGCAAAACTAATAGCTGATCTTTGCTTAATGTATTTATGTAAGTACCTGCATACAGCTAGGAAACTAATTATAAAAAGCTGATTAAAAAGGCCCCAAAACGACAATTTCTAAAACATTTTACAGGCATGTACCCAGGCTTGTAAGCAGACACTTGCCCAGCTGCCTGTGCTAAGAAATGTTTTTAGATAACCAGGCAGGGAGGCATCAAAAGAGTTTTTTTTCCCTCTAGCAGGTAGGCTACTTAAGTTATGCAGGTCTAAGTGAAAGGATGAGTAAATCATCAGACAAGGTTTCTGCTGCCAGAGCACTTTATGATTAGCACATTAATGACATGGATATATTTTGGCATGGAGATGCAAAACAGATCATGATAAGCCAATGTTACGTAAAAAGACCACGCAAAGAACATTTCAAGTGGCATTTCTGTGATGAAGAAAACGTGTAGACTGGTCCAGTTTTTTTTTTTTAAATACTGCCTTCAACTCCTGCAACCTTCAACACCAATATTTGGGGACTTTGAATTGAAATATGACATTTGAGCAGGCCAGTTCAAGTCAGTTAAACCTGAATAATTGAATTTGTTTGTTATTATGCTATGAATTTTTGCGTTTTTATACTGCAAACTGCTCTCTGATCCTCAGATGAAGAGCGGTAAAGAATTTTAAAAATAACAACAACAACAACAACAACAACAAAAAGACTTGTAGAGTCAACTGTTGGGACCACAATAACAATGCTGTCTTTTAATTAAAACATTACCAGGGTGAGCTAGTAGGAGATATGAGTTGACACTGGACATTTATGTAGTTTGGGGGCTCGGTGCACAATGTATCAAAAGAGAACAGAATGCAAGAGATACACTGCAAGGCAGATAAAGACAGGTCTGATTAAGAATGAACAAAAGGAAACATGAATTTTAAGCTTGAAATTAAATCAATGTAAATACTGAAATGATCTGCCTTTAAAAGAGATACTATTTAGCACAAAAAACTACTTTAAAAATAGTCTCACCTGCAAAAGAATTCCCACAAGTCTAGATTCTGAATTCTCTGAATTCTTCTAATCCGTTCACTATCCATTGTTTTCCCAAACTGACTAGCAACATCCTTATATTCATTTGTCAGCTTATGCAAAGTAATTAGCTGAAGGAGAGAGAAACACAGAACTTTACCCAGATGCACTAAGCCCTTTGCTTCTAAAGTTTTCAAAATATCGTAATAAGGTCTTACCTGGTATGGCTCTTCTGAATTTACATTCTCCCAGTGTGAAGGCATGGGGATAGACTGATTTTCACAGATAAAACTTGAAACACAAAAGGAGTAGTCAGTACACTGTCACATCCCCCACTCAAGAGAAATACTGCGCAAAATGCAAAATGTACATTTACAAAAATGTAAAGGATTGGAAACAGCTTTAGTTTCCTCTTTGGATTTTGTTTTTGAACATTAAGGGCAGAATAAAAAGAAAATAATCAGTCAATCAGGTGCTTTAAAGATTTGCTGAATTAGAAGCTTAAGTTTAAGGTTTTAGATGTGCCAATTTAGTTATGTTTTCTCCAATTTTCCTACAAGGGGCAGTGGTTACTTAACTTATTCCCACTTCTTTGTCCTAGGGAGAAGCCAGAACACTAAGAAAATGTAAAAGGTCACCTGAAGAGGAAATGATCTTAGATTATTTTTAAATATCAGTTCTGGAAAGGTTAGGTAAAGGTAAAGGGACCCCTGACCATTAGGTCCAGTCGTGTCCGACTCTGGGGTTGTGGCGCTCATCTTGAGTTAATGGCGGAGGGAGCTGGCGTACAGCTTCCGGGTCATGTGGCCAGCATGACAAAGCCACTTCTGGCGAACCAGAGCAGTGCATGGAAACGCTGTTTACCTTCCCGCCGGAGTGGTACATATCTATCTACTTGCACTTTGACATGCTTTCGAACTGCTAGGTGTGCAGGAGCTGGGACCGAGCAATGGGAGCTCACCCCGTCGTGGGGATTTGAACTGCCGACCTTCTGATCAGCAAGCCCTAGGCTCTGTGGTTTAACTCACAGCGCCGCCCGGGTCGCACCTGGGAACAGAAAACTGTCTTAAACCTATTGATACCACTGGCCCATCTAGTTCAGTGCTGTTGATGTTGACTGCCGGTGGTTATCCAGGATTTCAGACTGGGGTCTCTTGCCTGCAGACACCATGCTTTGGTTGTGGCACCTTTTGCATGCAAAGCAGAGACCTATGGCCAGAAACCAGAGACTTGCAGCTCTTTCCCTTGAAGTAATTAAGTCTGATTCACCTACCTATTCCTTTTTCCTTATTGAATATCTTACTTGTTTAGATGATCAAGAAGTTAATCAAAGGAGGAAGAGAGATGAAAACAAGGAAAGAAATAATGTGCTTTGCACTATTCAATGAGGCTTGAACAAAATAACTTTTGCTCAGAGGACTGCAAGAGACCTCATTCAAAACTGAATGTTTTCAGGGATGCAAAGTTAAAAAGAAAAAGAGAGAGAGAAATGAAGTAAATTTTTTCTTCTCTTGTTAATAGCAAATATAGGGCTGGAGTATAAATTGCATCAGATGTTGCAAAATGGCAACGATAATTTGTTCCCACAGTGTCTGAGGTGCACCAAGTGATGACGTGTGAATATAGTTTCATCTACCTTTTGCATTTTAATATACTCAAGGTGGGGGGAAGACTGTCAACATTAACCTAAAAGGACACTAAAATATTTAAAGAAAAAAATAACTATGTCACAAGGAAAATGTCAGTGACTGTTACCTGAAGGCACTGATAGAAAATGGAGCTCTTTTTATGGGACGTTCTTTTCCAGTTGTTTGGTTAGTTTGTTTCATCCCTGTGTAAAAAATTAGAGTTAGACAAAATCTAAATCAGCCTACCACATGCTGATGCCCTCCAGATCAGGAGTAATGAGAGTCCAAATATTTGGAGAGCACCAGGTTGGGAAAAGCTGGTCTAGAAAATGGACAGACAGAATTTTGCCAAGCACTTTTTCCAGTGTTCTTTCATGGGAATTTTAGTTAACAGCACATAAAAGTGCACCAATGATCAGTTCACAAGCCAATCAAAATCTATTGTAGGTAAATTGATTTGTTCAGATCTGTTCAAATGTAGTTCTTGCCCTTTCTTACAAGCTTTAAGGAAACGCACACTGGGGGGGGGGCAATTTCCCATTTTGTTAGTATCCTGCTCTCACTCCTGATTGCACTACATTTATACTGAGTTACTGCATTCTATCCTATCTTGTCTTCAAGACCTCTAGGCAGCACACATAGAGCAGCTCACAGAATAGGGACCCCTGACCATTAGGTCCAGTCGTGTCCGACTCTAGGGTTGCGGCGCTCATCTCGCTTTACTGGCCGAGGGAGCCGGCGTACAGCTTCCGGGTCATGTGGCCAGCATGACAAAGCCGCTTCTGGCGAAGCAGAGCAGCGCACGGAAACGCTGTTTACCTTCCCACTGGAGTGGTACCTATTTATCTACTTGCACTTTGACGTGCTTTCGAACTGCTAGGTGGGCAGGAGCAGGGACCGAGCAATGGGAACTCACCCCGTTGCGGGGATTCAAACTGCCGACCTTCTGATCAGCAAGCCCTAGGCTCTGTGGTTTAACCCACAGCACCACCCGCGTCCCACTAGCTCACAGAATAAGCCATGCCAAATGCTAAGGTACTGTGAACTTAATAAGGGTGTAAGAATAAGTTAAACTTGTGTTTTAAAATGTCGTAAACCACTGATAATGTGATAAAAATCAATCAAGTAAGTCTCCCAGGCAGTAACCCATCCAAAAGTGCTTATCTTCAACATAGTCACTGCATCATATGCCTTACTACAAGTAAAAGTTCTCTTTCAATTATTCACCCATGCAATCAGAAAACTTCCCAATTACAACACAGGGTATTTCTGCTGGCTTATAAACGTCTTACACCTTCTCAGTAAATAGATATACATACCTAAAAAGTCCAGCACGTAGTCGAATTTTGCAGTTGTAAAAGAAATGGAGCCTTGTGGATTAATTTTGAACATCCCTTCAATGTCTTCACTGCTAAGTGAACACTGGCTAGTAGAATCAGTCTTCAAAACAAATGGAAAGCACATTTTTAAAGGTTTTAAACAAGTGACCCAATAATTATTAGCACATAAACAACATTTTAGAGTGAATTTTAGAAGAATTTAGGAGAATAGATGCAGAGGTGCCTCAGTGGTTTTAACACTTTCAGCTACAAGATTTTGTAAATGTTGGAAGTACAGAAGAACTGCCAAAGTTCTCATTTAAATTTTAGAACATTCTTTGTTTGAGATTTTGCATTCGTAGCATCTTACACCTAATAAACCCAGCATACTTAATTCTGCAAAAGCTGTAGGCTGGGGTCTCCTTCAATCTTTATTATTAATTGGAACAATGTCCTTGTTTTGAACTGCAATACTACACACAACTGGATGTGAGTAAGCAACACTGAAGTCAAAGGAATTGATTTATCCACTATCACAAAATCAGTTATTGCAAATAACTGGCATTCTGCAACATTTCCAACAAAAGAATTGATAAAGAAAGCATGGCAATAACCAAAGCTATCTAAATTAAGTGAAGACAAGTGTAGACAATATAATGTAAAAGGTTGCTAGGAACTGGCAGTCAGTTATCTGATTTTTGTAATATGGTATTGAAATTAACATCTAAAACTGTTTTCCAATTGTGCATATATTTGTATTTGTATAAAAGTTGATCCCTCTGATACTTCCAGCAGAGCACATTGTTGCTCATTCATGCATTTTAATATAAAATTTATAAAAGATATTGCAAGAGATTCTTAGCCTCATTTTTCCATCTTGTGAAATGAAAACAACAACCTACTTTGCAGACTGCGAGGACAGGAAAACAGAATGTTGAATAGGGTGGGCTATCTACATAAATGACTACCTCAAACATATGCCATTTGCCACATTCAGCCAAGTAAAACCAACCCCACTGGGTATCCGACGTGTCCATTTCTTCGAGGTGGTCTGCCATTCTATGTGGGAGGTCATCTGCTCCCCGAGACATATCTTGAAACGGTCCAGACATTTCCTGAAAGAGTCAGAGCGATCCCACGAGTGAAATTCTGGTCGCAAAGAGCTGTCGCTGGCTTGCAATTCTTGAGAGGGGGGTGGGGAACATTTACAAAGTTTAAAAGAGATGCAGAGTCCTTACAGATCCTCATACAGGACTCGAATCGCAGGGGAAAGCCCTTGACACTCCCGGTGGTGTCCCGTATCAACCTCTGCCTCCTACTCCAACATCTTGCTCTGCTACCTCTCCTGCAAACATCCACGGGGGCGGGTGGGGGGCGCATCCTGGGAGGAACAAGTTGTCCCCAAGTCAGCCGGATGCGCTCCGGCTGGAAGCATCGGACCCAGCTCCTAGGGGGCGTGGTCCCTTTGCTTCCCACCCCCCCAAAAAATATATATTTGAAGGGGGCCGGATTCCCTCTCCAAAGTTGAGGGGCACTGCCATTCAAAAGGCGTTTCGTGTGCCACGTCTTGTGACCGATCCTGCTTACCTGCCCCCTCAATACTTCATATTCAAGTTGCCCCCCGTGCTCGGAAGCCTCTTCTCCGGCACTAAACACCGAGCCCCCCAGGGAGGGCTCCGCTGTGCGGAGGAGCCCAGCCGCGGAAGCGAAGCCAGCCTCCCGAGCGCTATCCGGGGGCGCCCCGCTGTTCTCGTCTTTTCAGCGCCGGCGCCGCAGAGCATGTGCAGAGCGCGGGTTTCTCCCTTGCCCAGGAAGCCGGGCACTAGTGGGGGGGGGGGGGGCCGGGCTCCGTCGAATTAAAAGCGGGGCCGGGGAGGCGCCCTGAGGAAAGAGGCCGCGGCGGGCGGGCGGGGAGAACGGGATTCCGACCGGCTTCTCCTCACGCCGAAGCGGCAGCACCGACTGCCGCGAGGGGGAAACGGGGCCGTTTGTTTACATGTAACGAAGAAGAGCCACCTGGCGGCCGCTCCTCCTTTCGCCCCCCTCAGGCGGAGCTTCCCTTCTTCAGGCAGAGGGCGGGGAGGGGGGCGTGGCTTGCCCCGCCTAACGGTCGTCGCAACACCCCGCCCCCGCCGCTTCCGCCCTCTGGTACCCGCCCCTTCCGCCGCCATTCACCTGTCAGAGCCCACGAAGCCACGACACCGAGCAATGGTAGACCGGCTCGCCTGCGAGGAAATGCGAGCTCGCTTTCGCGCTTTTCCGGGCGCTCCGGAGCCGCCGCCCGTTGCTTTTCCTTGCTGTGCCTTCGAAGGGCACCGCCGCCGGCGTGCTGCTGCTGCTGCTGCTGCTGCTGCTGCTGCCTAAGGTCCAGGCGGCAGCATAGCTGTCAACTTTTCCCTTTTCTTGCGAGGAATCCTATTCGGAATAAGGGAATTTCCCTTAAAAAAAGGGGGAAAGTTGACAGCTATGCAGGGCCGTTTCCCTCGGATGCCGCGTTGTGCTTTTATGCGTTTTTTTTCTCTCCCCCCCCCCCAGCATCTGGTCAGTCGTTTGCCGTGCAAAGCGGCCCCTCCTGCGGCGGCTGCCAGCCGAGGAGAAGGGCAGACCCGGTGCCAGGGGTAGAGCGGGAAAGGCTGCGATCCCGAGAATGCTGCAGGAGCAGGGGAGCAGAAAGCAGCACTTTCTCCGGTCGCCACTCCGCCGCGCTATGTTAAACCGGTCTGTGAATGATACAGGTATTACGTATAAACTAAACAAGCTATAGCTTAGGGGCCCCCAAAAAAAAATCCAAAGGGAGAAAAACCTGGATGTACATTTTCAAAATATAAAAAACAAGTAAAATAAAACCTTCATACAGCAACAGTGTTTTGTGTTGTGTAGGCTCCTGTGATGTAAGTCTTTTGCCCCGCCTGCTAGCCTGCTCCCTAAAATATCTCTGGTTTGCTCATTTCTGTATATTGGGCGCCTACATTCTGCATGGACTGGTTGCATGGTAACATGGGCAAATGGCTTTAGATACCTATTAGGTCCATAAATGACCATATAGCATATATTCAACACACACACAAAAAACAGTGACAATTTGTTGTTGACAAAGGACAGCTGGACATATGAAGGGCCCCATTTACCTTCAGTAGCTTAGGGCATCGTCAAACCTAAATCCGGCCCTGACAAAGGGAACTCCCGCCTGCTTCTCTTTCACACGGAGGGGGAGGACGAGGAGGAGGCACGTTGGAAACAAAAGCGGGGATTTTTGTTCACCGGTTGAAGGATAGCCTTGAGGAAGCGCGAGACTTTATTCTGCGAAACCAGAACTTTTCCTTTAAACTTTTACTTTACTGCGGCATTTACCCTGCGCCCGGCGCTAGGCTCAGGTCCGGAACCATTAACTCTGCCCCGCCCCTTGCCTGGAGCGGCTGGCGCGCCGCGTGACGTCGTCTCTGCGCGCGGCGGAGGAAAAAGCCGGCCGGCGGTTGGGTTGGGGGAGGGGAGCGTTCGGAGCGCGGCCGCTGGGCGGGCGAATGGCCAGGATGAGGCCGGCCGCTTTCGGTTTAACCGTCGTCCGGCAGTGAGTACGGCGCCCCTCACGCGGCCGCCTTTTGCCCCTTGGCTCGGGTGGGAGGGAGGGAGGAAGGGGGCCTCTCGGGAACCTAAGGGAGGACCGGCTTTACGTATAATCTAAACAAGCTATAGCTTATGATTGGGCCCCCCCCCCAAAAAAAAATGAAAGGGAAAAAAAAACTGGATGTACATTTCCAAAATATAAGGTAAAAAAACAAATAAAACAAAACCTACATACAGCAACAGTGTTGTGTAGGCTCCTATTTTGTTACGTGCAAATGGCTTTAGATACCGGTACCTATTAGTTCCATAAATGACCATATAGCATATATTAAACACAAAAAAACAGTGACAGTTTGTCGTTGACAAAGGACAGCTGGACATATATAGGGCCCCATTACCTTCAGTAGCTTAGGGCCTCATGAAACTTAAATCCGGCCCTGATTACTACTAACGACATGAGATTCCAAATTTCCAAACCCAGTGAAAGAGAGGCAGAATAAATCTAAAAATAGCTTGCAGGATGTTCCTCAGCCGAGGAATGAGTCTGGCTTCCTCCCAGGTTCCCTGTTGAAATGTGCATGCAGCAAATTAAGTATTGACTTGGTTATCAGTCTTGCCCTTCTTCCCTTGCTTCAGGTGGGTTTTCTGCTATTGTATGTTCATGCATTTATAAATTCCCCTGGTTTTTTTAAAGTGCTTTGGGGAGTGCATGCATGTCAGTGTGTTTGTGTGTTGACTGGTGTCTGGGGTTGGCAATAGATGGTATGCACAGTCCGCTTCTGCCACAATCTGCTGAACCATATTTTTTTCAATTTGACCGGGAAGGAAAATAAACACCTGAATTTTATGCTGAGGCCACTTCCAGCATGGCTCTACCCCCTCCCTTTCTCTACCCTCCTTCTCTGTGTTATGTAAGTTGTCTCCATAAATAGTAATTCTTTTTTTCTGTTTTGAAAATATTTTGTCTCTTTCAGTGGGGAAACAAGATACAACAAAGAGAAGATTCTGCAAGGTGTGTGTCTCTTCTCTTGCAGCAAGAGTAATAAGTGATGCTTTATAACAAGTCACAATTGCCTTTAGCTTCAGTTCTGCACTCTCATTAAATGCTGAAATATATTTTTGGCTTTGTCTTGTAGTCAAATGATTATTTATGTTGAATGTATTGTTTTAAAATAATACCTCAGCCTCCGCCCAGCAGCTCCTTGGGCTGAAAAACTTATTAAAGAACTCAAGCAGCACACAGTACCTTGTCAGGCTGCGTGGGTGACTGGATCCAGGTAATTCTGACTCCCAAGCCTTTTCAGCTTGGAGAAACCCAGAGGCACCCGTTGGTACATACACTTTCTTAAACAGCTGATACATGCCTATAGAAGCTTGCTTTTGTGCACATAGAACCCTAATTAGATTGGGGATGGTTTTTTGAAAAAGCAGGGCAGAAACATTTTTCTGTTCAGTATCCTGAGAACAGACTCAGTATCTCAGAGATCATTTCTCTGTGTGTCACCCTGCATTTTTTCCAAACATCAGGTGAAGATTTGCAAGATGATTTGTAGTAAATGTTGGAGTTGCAACGTTATTCTGTGTGCAGCTAAAGGGTTAGTTCTGTTAAAGTCAACTGAAGGGGCAGAAGTGTTGCTTAAAACCAGAGTGGCATGGTGTTTGCTGAGGTAGCACATGCTCTGATTGGCTGTGCAGTTCTGAGGGAGTTTTCTTGTGTATGTTTGGTTGAATGTCTCCCTGCTATGCAAGAAGGATAAAAACTCTTCTGTTCCTTCTCAAATTATACACTGTTTTTGTTTAGTATCCTCAGTAAATTGTTATCAGGATTTTCCTTCTCTCTAGACTTTGTTCACTTTAAGTGCCTTTGCTAGCAGGGCTCAGTAGTACCTTGAAATCTGGTCATCTTTCTGTGTGACAACTTCTTTATCAGTCAAGGCTTTATAGGAACAAATTTAATACCTGTTGGATTTCTCCAGCAGTGTAACTGCTGTGGGTCAGTGGTTAGAGCACAAGAAAGGCTAGATTGGGGTGACCCAATTTCAAGTTTTCAAAATCAGAAATTAATAACTTGCCTTCCTGGGAGAATTGCAGTTCTACCTGGGCAAGCAGACAGATGTGTTCATTCTGTGCAGAGCTATTTTTAAGCAATTGAACCCTTTCAAATTAGCAGAGTAGGCAAAAATGAATAAGAAATTTTTCCTCTGTGGAATTCAGAAAGGTGGCAGGCAGGGGAGGGGGAAGAAGCAGACTTTTATGGAATTTTCAGAAGCATACATGAATTCTACCATGCCATTCATGTATATGGTACTTTTGAGAGGAATGTAACAAAAGCAGAAGCTCTCTGCTCCGACAAGGTTGCATCTGAGTTTGGAACATGTGAAAGATGAGAGAAAAAGGGATGGGGAAAAGGCAAGGGCTATGGAATGAATCTAGTACAGTTTTGATTTCTCTCTCTTCACAAACTAAGGGGTCAAGCCAAAGATTTCATGGGTGGGGTTTTTTGCACATTAAAGGATTCCTAGTAATTTCAGTGGAGGGATCTGATACATGCACAAATTGACAGTACTGTATATACCAGTAAGTTGATGATTGGTAAAACAGGCTTTCCTTAATAATTTGGCCTATTTTTATTTTGACTCCTATAGGCCAAGGTGTAGATGAGCCCCTCTCAGAGACTGGCTTCAGACAAGCCAATGCAGCTGGCCTGTATCTCAGTAATGTAAAATTTACTCATGTCTTCACAAGTGATCTGCTTCGGGCAAAGCAGGTAAGCTTGTATAGGATACAATTGGGATTATGCAAGATCAGACATTCTGTAATTTCAGTTTAATTTGTTTCTGTGAGGCATCTAATTGTGAATATGAGAGACTTTATTGTCCAAGTGCCTCTCAAATTTATCACAGCAGGCCTCCAGGTACCCTTATCTTCTCCTTCAGTCAAGATGCTGCTACTCACTGACTTGCCACTCAAAAAAGATGCAGTGGTGATGGTAGGCTCAATATTGTGTTCTCACCTGTGTCTGATCAGATTCACAGTGATCCCAGTGGTCAGTCCCATTGATTTTTCCATGGTCTCCACAACATGGATGAGGGCACATGAGAGCAGTTTTATAGTTGGCTCTGCAAAGCAAGACAAAAGTATCTACAGGAGTGTTGGTGCATAAGCATCTACTCTTCGGTTTTCATTTCTTTCTACAGCAGAGTTCCTTTTACAGAAAAGCTTTCCTGCATCTTTTACTTCTTTATAGCATCAGCAGCATTCCAGCTATCTCTTAGTGAAATTCCCATTACAGGAATATATACCATTTGGTTCTGTTTCTCAGTCTTTATTATTTACAAAACTTTACACAGGCCATTAAGAAAGAAAACAAATAAAGCAACATAATCTTTTTTCTCTTTCTAGCCATCCAGCCAGAGACCTAATGCTGACTCATTCACATACTCATTTACACTGACTCAGACTTAGTTAATCGCATGCCCTGATAAGGACACCTGTTGCTGGGGAAGTTTCCCATTGCCTAATAACTTGTTCAAGACCATTTACAAGTTTCTTCTAGAATATTCCAACAAGGAGCCCCAGGCATGCCACATGTTTCCGGGCAGTCTAAGGGGGCGCTCCCTCTGACAGTCTCAGTCTCCCTAGAGAATTACCAGTCCATGACAACGGGCTTGCCACCAACCTCCCTAATCACATATTGATTCCCACTAGCCCACTCCATGGCAAAAAAAAACACAGGTTCAATCATATGTGCTGTGCCTCTGATGTATTGAGACATCTCCTGGTTCTCATGGAGGGAGGGCACTGAAGTCCCATGTTGGCATACTAGAGGAGGCCTTGGCATGAATGTTGAATTTCCCCAGCACCACAGAAGAGGGATCCTCTAACACCATATCAGAAACAGTCGTCACTAGCTTGGTCAGCTTGGCTGTTGGGTTGCATCATGGGCAGTACGCCAGCAGCAGCCCTGTTCTCAAGTAATGAATGATTCATGTCTTATTCTAGATGAGCCTGCCATTCCGTAACCACTGCCACCCGATCAGTAAGGGGAGGTTGGCGTACATCCCAAAATTCTGCCACAGCTAGTTTCAGGTGCCTATGAACCCAGTCTCCCCACCCCCACCCATCAACATGTTTATGCAGAAACTTCTGCTGCAGCTTACTTCAGTGTTCAGGGCTATATGGGAACTCTGAAGATTTTTGCCTGCTTGTTACTTGCAATTGCTACAGTGCCACCACCACTGCTTTTAAGTATCTGGTTGTGATGCTTCAACTGCTTGTGCAGTCCATCCAAGATCTGCTGAAAGCATTGCAGCCACTAGTGGCAAACGGAAGGGACCATATCTCTCAGTTGGGCATCGGAGCTAATCAAAGCAATGGTTGGTATTGAGACTCTTAATCTCAAGTTCATGGGGTTAGAGTCCCACATTTGGCAAACGGAAGGGACCATATCTCTCGGTTGGGCATCGGAGCTAATCAAAGCAATGGTTGGTATTGAGACTCTTAATCTCAAGTTCATGGGGTTTGAGTCCCACATTTGGCAAAAGTTTCCTGCATTTCAGCAGGTTGGACTAGATGACCCTTGTGGTCCCTTCCAACTCTTGTGATTCTGTGATATCTGTCTTGCCTGGATTGAACTTCAAGTTTTTAGCCCTTTATCTTTCATAGTGTTTGCGTGTTTTTAAAGCATGACATGCCTGCTTAATGTTTCAGACAACAGCCGCAATTCTAAAGAAGAGTAAGTTCTGCAAAGAGGTTGCTGTAAAATATGATGCAAGACTCAGAGAGCGGGTAAGAACAGAAAATATTATTTCTACTGTTACGTTTCCATCAGCATTTGTGATTCTGTAACGTATGTCATATTTAGCATCTGAGTCAGAGTCTTGATGCCTTAAGGTTCAAGTGCAATGGGCTCCCAATTCATGCGTAGAACGTCTTGGTCTCTGTCCTTGTCAGAATTCATGTGTGCAAAGTGCCTTTAGATAGGATGAGAATATGTATGGCAGTGTACCAACTCTTGGGCGAAGATAATTTGGAGGTAGTTTTAATAGCCTTTGAATTGTTTTCTGCAACTAAAAAAACTATGATAAACTGAAAAAAATATGCCATGAAATGTATTTTATTTCTATTTATTATTTGTATTACTTGTATTTGCCCGCAAGGCCCACCCAAAAAAAACAACCTAAGGCAGGACCTCCCCCCTCCCCACAATTAGGCAATCCACATCCACCAAATTTATCTCAATTAAGTGCCGGAAGTAACCCCCAATAATGTCAAAATGAAGGAACCTGTACGCAATCAATAGTTAGCTAGCCTGCCAACGCTCCACAGCACGGAGACCACTAAAATCAAACTAAGGACCTTCTTGCCCTGGGAAAAACGAAGGATGGAAAGAACAAAAAGCATTCAAGAGCAAAAGCCCCCTTGAAAGCAGAAGAGGAGGAAGCTGAGTCGCCAAGGGATATGAATTAAGTCTGCTTTTGTCTTCTCTGTTATGCAACAAAGGCCTGATTCATATTTCCCCTGTTGGGCGGCTCTGTTGGCAGTTCCTACATTGCTTACTGCTTCTCTGTTTTTAAGGGGAGTTAGCGGGGCATGCAGAAGATGACAGCAGGGGATAGAACTGTTTCCACAGCATGCGCCTTTGTGCAGTGATTCCCTAAGTGCTGGTCTCTGCAGGGCAGAACCTGATGTGTTTTTTTTTAATGAAGCCTAGTATATCTTTATGGGCATGGGAAGAACCTGGTAGAAACTGGCACTTACTGGATTTTCAGGCCCACTATATTGGATGCTTGGCAGAAGAGTTTTACTAGCCAGAAGGCTTTTATTGTAAATCACCTTGGCAGGGCTCTGCTCTCTCCCCGTGGGATGCCTTCTAGCATCCTCAACACTTGATTTGCATCACCATCACCTAATACAGCCCTATTATTATTTTTTACAGAAATATGGAGTGGCAGAAGGGAGGCCTCTGAGTGATCTCAGGATAATGGCAAAAGCTGCAGGGGAGCAGTGTCCATCTTTTACACCTTCTGGAGGAGAAACACTTGAAGAAGTAAGCAGTACTTTTCGTAGTGATTTGTTGTCCATTATACCTGACTGTCATGCAAAAACTTTTCTATATCAGTAGCATATATCTTCATACTGCAAGTCCAGCCTTTATCTCACTAGAACTATTATTTAGTGGAATTTGCCTAATGCCGCAGAGTGGTAGCATCTCTGAAGGGTCTCTAATTGCCGTTCAGAGAAGTTGGTCTGGTTCATAAATGTACTTAGCCTCAAAGAATGTGGCATAAGTATAACATATACCAAAATGCTTAGGAAGATGAGCTCTGTCATATACAGAAAGTCACCCCACAAAGTCCCTTTTATGGTTTGTGTGTGTGTGTGTTTCGCTCTTTTGTATGCAAGGCAATACAGTCGTACCTCTGGTTACGCTTGCTTCAGGTTGCGTTTGTCATGGGATACGAACGCGCCAAACCCAGAAGTACCGGAACGGGTTACTTCTGGGTTCGGCAATTTGTGCTTGCTTTGCGCGTGTGCAGATTCGGCGCTTCAGGTTACGGGCTTTTCATGTTGCGAATGGGGCTCCAGAACGGATCCTGTTCGCAACCAGAGGTACCACTGTACAGTCGTACCTTGGAAGTCGAACAGAATCTGTTTTGGAAGTCCGTTTGACTTCCAAAACGTTCAGAAACCAAAGCACGGCTTCTGATTGGCTGCAGGAAGTAACCATAGAGCAATACAACATGCGCCACAACTAGAAAGCAAATCAAGATTGCATTTGGCTGGCACTGTGTGTTGCAGTGCAACCAGCCACCCTGAAAGAAATGTTAGTTTGTTTTTTAAGTTAACTTTTAAAAAGATGGAAGGAGGGACAGGTGGTACAGGGCCTGGCACAAAAGAAGCAAACTATGTCCCTTAATAGGGTAAAGCGTTTTTGAAATAATTTGCAATCACTTTACTCTGTCCTTCCCCCTTGCTTTAGGTAAAAGCACGTGGCAAGGATTTTTTTGAACACCTTTGCTGTCTTGTTGCCCAAGAAGCATGTCCAGAAAATAAAGCTGAGACAGAAGGAAGTAGCACAGAAATGGCAGGCGGAAGTTCTACCAGCTCATTGACCAACCACCAGAGCAGACTGGAATTTAATTCCGACAGAGGTGCTGAAATATTGGATGCCAACATACTGGTTGTGAGTCATGGGGCATTTATGAGAAGCTGGGTGGGCTATTTCATTTCAGACCTGGCGTGCACTTTACCAGCCACTTTGTCAAAGACTGAGCTGTCTTCTGTGAGTCCCAATACTGGAATTAGTCGGTTCAATATAAAACTAGAGATGAGCGAGGACAGTAAACCTAAAATCCACTGCGTCTTTCTTAATAGAGATGACCATTTAGGTGAGAAGGTGATGGCTGGAAACATGGAGCTCTGAAACATTAAAATCACAAAGTTTATGTATGCAGACTGTAAAAGCATATTTTCTTTTAAAGCATTTTAGTGGACTAGCCTGTTGGAAGGTAAAGGTCTTCTTGCTCAGGAGGGGGGAAAATGGAGTTGATTCAGTTTGGAAAGTTTGTAGCAACTGCTTATTGGTAGCATGCCATACAGCCCAGTATTGCATAAATGGAAAGCAGCACTTGTTTACTCATATACACGGCTGAAATTACCTTAACTTTTTAGCAAGTGCTGTAGTATTAACTGAAAAAGTTCTATTTGTGCACAGAGAACTCAGTACGGTTACCCCATGTATTTACCGGAGGATTATTTGTCAGTGGTGACACTTCTGCAAAGCAAGATTTCACCCTCTGGAGCCATTCTAAACCTGGCTGCTTGTTTCATTATGCATGAAGGAGCATGAGCAAACATGGAGCTGTGGCCACGTATTTCCTCCCAACACTCTGCCCTTATTTCTGCTGCACGAAGACTTCAAATGGCTAAACCTGGATACGTGTGGTTCACAGCAACTTGTTCACTGTAGCACTCAGGTGCGTAGCCCAGTTCTACAGAGAGCCTTGCCATTCTGACACCCTTGAGCATGCATTTTCCCTCTGTTGTGTGAACCTTTAATTTGTATAAATTAATAAGTAAATGATTGGATTTCATTTTATTTTGTACTAACTCACTTTAAGACATTCACACCCTGGTCTTTTGTCAAAAAGGCTCTCAGAATGGCAAAAAGTCAGTATTGAGTCAGTCCCTGTCTTCAGGCTCAGAATCTAAAAAGACATGAGCCACAAGAAGACCTTTTTGGCGGCTGGGCTGGGCGAAAAGGACTTCGCTTCTTGCAGCACAGCACGGAGAAGCTCAAGTGTGCTCTGCCACTGTGCCCCCATGCCACCTCCTGTCCACCCCACCAGCCCCAATCGACACCAGCCACCTGGGCCTACACACAGTGGAGAGCACATAACCTCTTTCCTCTCCAAGCAGTTGTCTGGATAGTTCACGATACCATACGATGATCTTTATTATCATTGTCCCATACAGAACAACAAAATTGAAAAATCTACATCAGACATGCAAAAGCCTATCGACTCATTCCTCATCCTATCTATGCATAATTAACCTCCTATACTTTAATACCCTACCTGGCTAGCCCCCTAAAAACTCTGATGCCGCACAACTAAATACAGATACTCCCTTAGAGACTGCCTTACACTGCATTTAAAACCAAAATCGCTTTTGGATAGAAACTGTTTCTCAGGCGGCTAGTCCTGGTCTTTATAACCCTGTACCTTCTTCCAGAAGGCAGAAGCTGAAAGAGATCATTTCCGGGGTGTGCACTATGCTGCACTATCTCTGCAGCTTTCTTCTGGCACCTGGAGGCATAGATTTGATCCAAGGTGGGAAGAGTGCACCCAATTATTCTCTCCACAGTCTTTACAACCCTGGACAGCATTGTTCTTTCCCTGACCGTGCAACTCCCAAACCACACACACAGACTGGGTTCACACCAGTGGACCCAGCAAATTTCCCCCAATGTTGCATCTTAGTGTAGAGCACCCGACACATAATGTTATATCCTTTAGGCCCCTTTCCTCTGTTTCAGCTTTCTCAGATGATAGTAAAGGTATTTACATGACTACCTCCTATCTGTGAGGGTGGGTGGGGCGGGAGAAGTTTAGTGAAGCACTTCATTGCTCTTCCAGTGGCCCAGACACAAACAGCTAATTTATTAAGCGAAATAAGTTTTGAAATAAGAGTTGCCACCTCCTTTCCCTAAGCAGGTTTGCCAACTTCTGCTGGCTACCACTGCTTTTCTAGCTGTGGCAATGAATGCATTTTTGAAAAAAAGATGGAAGAAGTTGGGAATTAGGGTTGCAACTAACTACAGCACATTGTACGATACCAAAACTTATCAGTGTTGTCTAAATGATGCACCTGTTAAGCGCTCAGTTGACATAGAACGCATTTAACACAACATGTTAAACCCAAAGATTTTTGTTAATTAAATCAAAATAGTGCTGTCCCATTGATTGACAGCAGTCAGTAATGCTTCATTGAGAGGGCATCATTCCAACTGCATGGCATGCCCCCACCTCGAAGAGCAAATGAAAATCTGAATTAGATTTATCTGACTTAAAATTGGCATGTCTCAGATATCCCCTTCCCAGGAGCATGCATGTTGCCCTATACTGGGAGATAAAAGCCATGCTTCTCATTTTAAGGGAGATGTAGAAATGTTCTCTTTCAGTCTTTTTTGGTCTAATCAGTGTGTTTCAGGAGAAGTGTGTATTAAATTTCAGCTTGCCGTGTGGGCTGCCCATTCTGGGGTACACAGCAGGTCCCCTTCTAGGGAGAGGTCCGAAAAGTGTTCTGCTTTTGGACTACATGTGTACCCAATTTCAGTCCTCCCACTCATGTGGAAACACCATAATTCCAATATCTCCATTTGCATGGATGAGACCCACAGAAATAGTAATCAAGTCTAAGGAATTTTACATGCACATGCACACGCACACACACACACACACACACACACACTGCTTGTCAACCCCCTGCCATTTCCTCCGATATCAACTCCCTAGAGATTACCCTTCCCACCCCATGCAACTAAGCAGCTCATTATTCACCCAACCATTCACCTTCTGAAGCCAGTTCTTCTTTCTACAGTCCTGCTTTGCACCTTCCCTGCTCCTTTTGTGCAGCCCCCCCCCCGCGCACAAACAATGCCCACACATTGCAACTATGCGCCTTTTTCACCTTTCACCCAAATACGAAGCCTGCATCCCTTCCTATTCTTCAGACCCCTTCATGTCGCTGCTTTCATCTTCAGCCCCACTTCCTCCTTTTTTGTAACTCCCTTTTCACTGCCTTTCTCCTTCCTCTTGCATTTCTCAACTCCCTTACACACATCCACTCTTCTAGTGTGCAGTCCCCTTTTCACACACCATTGTCACCTTCACTCCCTTTCCCCTCCCTCCTCCTTGCTCTCCCTTGCACACAGACCACCTCCAGTTCTGTGCCTCCTCCACTCCTCTATTCTGCCTTTCTGCACTCCCCTTGGCGCATGCACTCCAAGCTGATGTATGTTACGGTATCTTTTAAGTTGAATAGACTCTTAAGGCTGTAAGCTCAATCAGAGAATGTTAAGTTCAACTGATGAATATTGTACATGTATGGATGTTTGCTTGTTAATAAAGTATCTGTTCTACATTGAATCTGGACCTTCCTGTTGTAGACGACACACGGTACCAAGAGTGAAATGCATGATTTTGCGACGGTATTATGGAATATTTGAGGGCTCTGCATCCTTTATGCAGCTGAGGCATGGAGGAGGGAGAAGTTTAAAACGGCTTCTCCCCTTTCAGCGTTTCTCCTTTTTCACAGTTCACCCAATAGCAGACGTTTGAGTAAAGTGGAGTAGAGATCAACCAGTTTTAACAAGGAGAAATAGCAGAGATGGGTACAACACAGAAAATTAATACAACAAAACCCAGCTCCCTTCTTAGGGTCCTCAAACCTTGCTTTAAACTGCCATCACCATATGCTCACTCTACTCAGACCTCTCCCACTGTTTAAGATTGTCACTTTCCCCCTCCCAGTTTTCTCAGTTCCTGCTTATTCAAACCTGCTGTTATTTAAAACCGCTATTCCCCCCCCCACACACACCAATGTCTCTCCCTTCTCATTCCCATGCCATGCCCACTGTTGTGCAGGTTGCATTCTCTTTTGCTCCCTTATGTCACCCTGACTTCATGCAAATCCGGGATTGTGATGCAGAGCCACAAATCCTCCAATGGGGGCTGCCTGATGACAGCATTACATTTTTATGTATATAGGATGGAAAAATCATTAGGGCTAGTTATAGGCTGACATTGTAGGATCATTACTAACTAGAGATGGGAAGGCCTGGGAAAAAATGAGGGGGAAACCAGTCGTCCCCCCCCCCCCCGTTTTCCCCAAAGCCATTTCCCCCCGGGAAAATTGGGGGAAAAGTGTGTAGAATATTCAAACTATCTCAAACCTGTCCATCCCTGCTATGCTTTGTTTCCCCACCTCTACTTTATAAAGGTTAGGAAGGACTCGGGCTGGATCGGTGCTATAACATGCAGGTACATCTGTTGTACTGGGTTGGCTCCTGACTAGAGGGAATCAAACCCAGATCGTAGAAAAATTTGGCTTCTTCAGGAGTGATGCATTGCTCCTGTGACTCTAAGCATAGAAAGAACAGAATTGCCCGTCGCCAGTAACAGCTGGTTGGAAGGTATCAAGGCCAGTGTGGTACACTATGTAAAGGGCAGCTTCCATTGTTGCTAGGCTTACGAGGCCGTGTTCATATTCTATATTTCACCACTTTACGCACCCATGATGTAGTTTCAATGCTTTAAATGCATGGTGCAGGACCTTTCAGTTACTTAATTCTCATGGTACAGTTGGATGCCCTGGCTCACAGTTTGGGAATCATGTTGGATAGGCTTGGAAAGGGGCATTTTTAAACCACAGGAGGGGGAGAGAAAAAAACAAGGCATGATTTCTTTCTGAGGAGGTTTATTTGTATTTTCATTACAAATTGGAAATGGTGGGTATACATAATCATTATAAATATTCATAAATACTCTTAAGTGTGGTAAAGAATTCAAATAAATAAATAAATAAATAGAACAACATAAAATGCATTAACCACATTGCCCCCATTAGCTGGGAAACATCCAGGGGCTCTTTTTTTCAACAAATTCCCTTGTTCCAGTTACAGGTAGGTAGCCGTGTTGGTCTGCCATAGTCAAAATAAGATAAAATAAATAAAATAAATCCCTTCCAGTAGCACCTTAGAGACCAACTAAGTTTGTTCTTGGTATGAGCTTTCGTGTGCATGCACACTTCTTCAGTTACTTGAAGAATATCTGAATATCTGAAGAAGTGTGCATGCACACGAAAGCTCATACCAAGAACAAACTTAGTTGGTCTCTAAGGTGCTACTGGAAGGAATTCCCTTGTTGTTTGAGATTAGGAATTTCCAACTATGGAGAAAGGCATTCTACATTTTCCAGTGATATGAGAGTCCTGTAGTTTTAATAGTGTGGGAAGTCATCATTCATAACAGGGAAAGCATACATTGAAACCTCTTCTTTATACAATCTAATAGTGCTAGGCAGGGAGCCAGTCCTGCAACTTGGTTAATTGACAGTATAATATCAGTGTTTCCTTAGAATTGAGCATCGTGGCCACAATCACACGTACTTCTATGGGAGTAAATTCCCTTGACTACGGTGGTACCTACTTCTGTGTAAATATGACCATGATTGTCTGGCACGCTTATCCTAAGAACAGGTCAGCAAAATTGTCTCATTATTAATAAGGTCTAGTATCTTGAAGAGTTCAGTGCAAACAAAAAGCCATTCTGAAAAGCCCTATAGGTTATTACAGTGTGCTAAGGAAAAGTGTGAAATCTCTCCAGCGTCTTGTAGGTTTATTTTCCTACTTGCACTTTCAGGAGATTTGAAGAAAGTAAGGGAATCAGCTTGAAGTGTTGAAGCACCCCATGGGAGCCCCTGGGGCAGATTTTGCAGAGATGAACAAAATGTGTCCATCAAATGCGTAGGATCTGGGTTTGTTTCACTTATATATAGGGTGGTAATCAATTAAGTCATACTCAAGAATCTGCCCACAAAAATCTGAAGTCTACAGATTTCAGTGTTTCTACTTTGAGTATGACAGTTGGCTATAACTCAATAGAGCAAGGGATATGTTAACAGATTTTAAAAGGTGGATGAGCATTCAGACATGTAATTTTTAACTTGACGTTTGAAGTGATACTGTCTCCACTAAGAGCTCTGTCATATAATTCTGCTGATCATGTAGCTTGGCTTGTTTCTTAGAACTCAGCAGGATTATATAAGTTGAAGGAAAGATGTTCCATTGTGGTAGTATTAATAACTTGCTATCTCTTCACCCTACACCAAAGATTCAGAGCTTGAAAAGCTACAAAAACATTAGGGCTGAAACAAATGAATTTGCTTTGTATCTCCCCCACCCCACCCCAACAATACACACACTAAGTGTTATTGAAACCCCAGACAGATGTTTCTATTTTCTTCGTCATGGCATCCATAGCTTATATGGCTTATATATTCACCCACAGCTTCAGTCAATAAAAATTTGGTCCTTGCAAACAGAACCAGGCAGTCAGTTTGCTATGCTATCCGATTCAGCTGTAGCTGAAGTTGTTCAAGTTTTGCTCTGTTTCAGACTATAATGGTTTAGTAGCCAATCTGGCACGCTTACACTGCTTCATTTCACGTGGGAATATTCAAATAATACCCTTACATTATGGCAATGGTTTGCACAGGAGAGAAGTATATTCATATTTGTTATAGTGTATTCTGTTCTTAATAAGCGATGGTTAAACATAGTGGACAATTGGCAGTAAAAGTTGCAGCATAGTAGAGAAGGAGAGAAGTAAGGGAGGAAAACAGTGATGTATTTTATACAGGATCAGACCATTGGTCCATCTCACCCTGTGCTATATCTGCCTGTTAGGCAATAACTCTTGGGGATACTGGACATTACAGAATTGTCCCTTCTAAATGCTAGGCATGTGTTTGAGTTATGGGTCCTTCCAAGACAAATTATCAACATATGAAGCTGCCTTATATTGTCAGTCTATGGGTTATTCTGATTCAGTACTGTTTAGCCTAGGGTTGCCATATTTCAAAAAGTAAAAACCAGGGCACCCCAAAAATTGCTGAACTTTTTTTTTTAGACAAAAACGCCTAAACATTCCAGAATTTAAAAAAATATATATAAATTATTTCTTAAACCCTTATTCCAAACTGATACTGTGAACTGTATCAGAGTCCTAAAGCATTTTTTCAAATACTTTAAAATAATTGTTCAGCTTATGTCCTCTTCGGGACAGAAAACAGCTTACTGTTAAAAATTGGTTCAGGTTTTGATATCAGTCCTAGGGCTTGAAAACCATCTGCTGAATGTTGCACCGTTGGGATCTCCATTTTCGGCATTGGAATCGGCTACACCATGATATGTGGATGATTGTGCCTTTGGGTTGTCAGAGATGTTTCCGGCTGATATGATACTGCCACAGGGATCAGCGCTCGCATTTCTCGTATGTCTGCTAGGTTTTGGTGTGTTGAATTGGACTAAAGGAATTTCGTTCCTTCTGGCCAAGAATTGGGAGTACGGTGGTGGATTCATACTGGGGAATAGAGGTTGCTTAGCTTTTCCTAGGCTGACAAGATAATTGTACTTGGGAGACTGGTAGACATCATAGCCATTTTCCAGGGTCCAATGTCTGAAAGTGCAGTCATCATAATTGAAGAAGTGCTGAAGGAAGAAACAAGAACCACAATCGGAACAGTATTAAAATTCAAGTTAAAAATGCTCATCAAAATTCTCTGCTACAGATGTTGAATGGTGTCCGGGTTTTTACCACATACTGTATTTGGTACGTCTAATTGTCTTTACGATATTTGATTTCAACATTTTATATTTTAGTATTTTTAATGCATGTGCAATGGAATTAGCATTGGCAGTATTTTATAGATAACGGTGTTACTGTTTGACAGATAGCAGCTTGGGAAATGTTTGATACCTTCCAAAACATTCACGTCTGAAACATTTGAACTCTGAGTTATTAGTCTTTCCTATTGCATAGTCAATGGTTTTTACTGATTTTTTTTTCTCCAAGTGATAACCCTTCTACCTCAACCTTTTACCAAAAATAACACAAAATAAAAAATAAATCCAGATTCTGCACAGAAAAATACCACATTCAAAACAAATAATGCGGGGGGAGGGAGAAATCAGAAATCCAAGGAAGCAGGAAAGTGATGAAAACTTTTTTTTTAAGTGTGATAACTAAGCTTTATCAAATAGTTATATGTCCCATGATAAGCTACAATTTAATAAATGGACACCTGCACTTTTTTTTGCAGTGAATAAAGATATAAAGCATGGGTGGGGAACTTCCATCTCATGAGCCAATTGTGGCTTGGCAGGGGTACCAGTTTGGCCCATAGAACTATTCCTTGCAAAGAGTGCCCAGCTGCCCTGGCATCATCTTGCTGGTCCAGTGGGAGTGGGCCTTGTTCCAGGAGCACAGAGTGGTTTGCATTTAAACCACTGCTAAAATGGAAAGGGAAAGCTCCTTTTTAGCAGTAGTTTCAATAAAACATCGACCGGTGGACTGGACCACCCACTTGACAATTATCCGATGTCATTATGTCATAAGGTGATGGACAGATGGGTTGTCTTACCCAGTTCCTAAAGTTGGCCCGCAGGGGAGGAGACAAACATGCACCCCCTCTTTCCTGCCCCAAAGCTTCTCCACCCCCGATATAAAGCAGCATACTTTGATCTGAAATACTTGTTGAGGAACATGCAGATCAGCAGTTGCTTGAGTGATTGCCAAGATGTGTGCATATTTGTGGGTGGAAGGAGATTTCCCATCTTCAAGGTTTGGCCACCTGTATTCTTAGGTTAACAGCCTCACAGTTATGTAAAGCCCAAGGTGTCACAATATCAAACCGAAGAGGGCAAATTGTGCGGCCCTCTGTGTTGTCTGTAGCACAGGTGTGGCGTGCCGGTGGTGTTGAACAGGCAGAAAGAAATGTGGGGCATCCTTCATAAATCATTGTGTCTCGTAAGAACTGCAGGGGGCCTGAAGGAAAACGATATCCCAGGCATAAGCGAAAGGGTGAAGGACAATGGTTTCCTTAGAAGTGCAGCAGAACTGGCTGGTTGCATCTCCAAGTTATAGAATCACACAAAAATTCATATGAGAACTCACCGATCCAAAGATATCGCCATTAATATCCATGCAGAGGAAGCGCCCAGTTTTTACACCATTTATCACCACATAGCCTGCACCTTCAGATTTGATCATCAGGGCACCTGAAATTTAAATGGTTAAACATTAGGAGATAATTTAATGCCGTAAACCAGAGATGACCACCTGGTGGCCATAGCATGATCCAGTCCCAAAGTATTGGGTTAATCTGGCTAACCCTTCTATTTTTTTAGTTGTGGTATGACAAAAAAGCTTGCCCACAATTTTAATCAGAACAGGAAAGTTCTAAGAAAAGATAGTGCATTCTGTTCTGCTATCACTTCATTTCGAATTTGGTTTACAATGTGTATGCTAATATTCATATGTAATGCTATGCCTCTGTACGTGCTGAAACGTTCTGTATGGCAGACCCACTCTGTGTTACAAAGATGTCTGTAAACGTGACATGAAGGCTGGCAGCATCAACCCTGCCATGTGGGAAACGCATGCAGATGACCGCAGTGCCTGGAGACATCCACAGCAGTGACCAGAGGAGAAATGAACACTGGGAAGAGCGCAGAAGGAATAAGTGCCATGGTGCATCTGCAGCAGCACAGCCAGGCACCTTTCTCTGCCCCGGCTGCAACAAAACATGTCTCTCCTACATCCCATCTCTACAGCCACAGCAGGCACTGTAACCCACCAACAGTTTGACCTCACTCCCGAAGGCATACTCCTCCATTGTCTCCTGAGACAGACGGATGCCAACCAGTCAACTTGGTTATGGAGTCGGAGCACTCAGTATGTACCCCCTAATCAGCATCCAGCTCTAGACCATCTGAAGAACAGAACAGCCTCCAAGGCTATAGGACAGCAGTGGGGAGCTTCTGCACCTCCACCCTAGTTTGTCCTGGCAGACCTCCAAAATTTGGCCCATAAGGACATTTTGAGCAAACCAAACCTATTGTCATTCTAGATCTCTTACGTGCTAAGATTGGAGATGAAGGTCTCACCTACCTGTCAAAAAAACACCCTAGCAATTCACACCAATGACATCTCAACAAAACATTCCCCATAATAGGGTCAATGATATATGTTGTGAACTGCCCTGTGATCTTCAGATGAAAGGCAGTAGACAAATTAAATGAATGAATGAATGGAAAAAATTGCCCACAAAGGGCAGTCTCTCCCACCTGAGAAGAAATAAATAAAACACTCAGCCTGCTTTTAAGGGTATTTTAGTTGCTTTTAGTACAGCGGTACCTTTAATTGTCAAACTTAATCTGTTCTGGGAGTCAGTCTTACTCCCAGAACTGTTTGAAAGCCAAGGCGCAGCTTCCGATTGGCTGCAGGAGCTTCCTGCACTCAAGCAGAAGCCGCGTTGGACGTTCAGCTTCCAAAAAAACATTTGAAAACCGGAACACTTCTGAGTTTGCGACGTTCGGGAGCCGATTTGTTTGAGAGCCAAGCCGTTCAACACGCAAAGTACCGCTGTACATATTGCATTCTTGGGTTGTGTATCTTCTTGCAATATTTATACAAAGTAAATAAATAAGGAAGGACATGGAAGGTTCAGATCAGATAGCTGATCGCCATACTCAGGGTGAACACCCGCTCATTTCATGCAGGTCCCCCGCAGTATGAGAAATGCCCCAACAGGCCCCCCCCTCCAGTCACAGATCTCTGTTGCCTTGTCTTGTTATGCCCTTAAATACTCTTCTATTGGAATACCTGTAAACAGGCAGTGTTGTCTGAATTAGCTACATGTTTTGCAAGCTTTTTTCTTTTATAAGCCTCCCATAAAAAGGTAAAGGTAAAGGGACCCCTGACCATCAGGTCCAGTCGTGTCCGACTCTGGGGTTGCGGCGCTCATCTCGCTCTATAGGCCGAGGGAGCCGGCGTTTGTCCGCAGACAGCTTCCGGGTCATGTGGCCAGCATGACAAAGCCACTTCTGGCGAACCAGAGCAGCGCACGGAAACGCCGTTTACCTTCCCGCTGGAGCGGTCCCTATTTATCTACTTGCACTTTTTGGGGTGCTTTCGAACTGCTAGGTGGGCAGGAGCTGGGACCAAGCAACGGGAGCTCACCCCGTGGCAGGGATTCGAACCGCCGACCTTCTGATCAGCAAGCCCTAGACTCTGTGGTTTAACCCACAGCGCCACCTGGGTCCCTTAAGCCTCCCATATATATATATATATTTTAATGGGTATGATCCAGCCAACCTCCTTTGATGTCATTCCTTTCAGGGAGCAATGAGGGCCCTTGCGCCACTTCCTGTTCTTCTGGAGACAATGGGTCTCCCCTGACGACAAAGTCTAAGGAAGTGTGTTAGCTGCCTGGGGAGAGGGGAGTGCTGAGGAGAGCAGCTACTTTTGTGGGAGCTTAGATGAGCTCAGGGCCGTCTTAAGCATATCTGGCGCTGTGGTGCAAAGCTCCCTCCGGCGCCTCTCCGCCGACCTTTTTTTAGGGAGCACGGCGGGGCTGGAGGAGGCAGGCAGCGGCTGGAAGGCAGCTCCTCCGGCGTGGAAGAGGCGGAGGCTGGACGCGGTGCCTCCCGGCTCAGCTGGACCCTTTGTGCAGTGGTGGCCATGGCAGACATGACGGGCGAGGGTGGCAAGCTGATGCCAGGAGGCGCCGCGTCTAGCCTCTGCCTCTTCCCTGGCGCCCTCCAGAACTTGGCGCCCTGCACCACTAGCCTCTATGGGTAAGACGCCCCTGGATGAGCTGTTGCTGGTTACACACTTGGATAGCTTGAATAAATTGGATGGATAGATTCGTGTTGCCACTGGTGTACCAGCTTGGTTGTAACTATTGTATTTTGATGACTGGGAAGCTATGTGTGTTGCAAGTGCAGGACAAGCATTGTAATGTCTGGTCCTGACTGGGGATAGCTCAGTCCGTAGAGCAGGAGACTCTTAATCTCAGGGTCGTGGGTTTGAGCCCCACGTTGGGCAAGAAGATTCCTGCATTGCAGGGGGTTGAACTAGTTGACCCTCGTGATCCCTCCCAACTCTACAATTCTATGATTCCAAGCCTCCCATGTAGCATACAAGTGCATTCCCTTATCCAAAGATAAGCATGAACGTACATATCGAGCGAAGGAATGCTAAGGCAAAAACTGATTGGCTGATTAAAAACTTTTCACCTGCTCCGGCAAGCAGTTCATTGATCTTAAAGAGGCATCACGCCACATCTCCCTTTTTGCTAGATGTAATGAATCAGATCTAAGTTAGGGGCTGTTCAGAAACCCATGGTGTTTTAGGAGTTAATGGGCTCCCCAATTTGAGTGGCAGATACCCCTTGGGAGGCGGGACATTCCGCTCTTTAAAAGGAGGGAGCAGCCATTAGTGAGGGAGAGTGGTGACTGAAGAAGGAGGGTGTGGGGCGAGGTTAGGTTTAGGTTAGGTTAGGATTGTTGAAGATGTGTTTATGTTGCTGAAAAGTAGAATCTACACTGTTAAGAAACTAAGCTTATGAACCTATACTGAAACCGTTATGCTCTGTAATAAATAAAGATCTCTTGTTGTTGAGCCAAGAAAATATCGTTGTTCTTTTGGTCCAGCGAGTTATATAGGCTCTTGAGGAGGGGAACTCAGGGAAAGGGCAAAACTAACCTGAAAGGCGATAGTTTGTGTCTTGGAGTTCCCTCAGGAGGGGCTAGCGGGCGGAAACCCTGGTATTGCCACAGAGTTGCTAAGAGGGCTTAGCCAACTGATATAGTGAGGGGATCTAATGAAAGAGAGACCCTGAACTGTAGGCAAAGGAGAGGTTAACCCCTGAAGCCCAGAGCAGAGGATATAACCGACCACGGCCGCTGGACAGGAAAACTCCCGTTACTAAGAAATTCCCAGATTATTAATCAAAGGGAAGGGCAATAACAGACGGACCTCAGAGGGACAGGTGGGGTGCATTGTAGCTTGACCCAGAACACCTGATTAAAAATTCACTTAGTAACAAGGGGAGAGTCTGAAGTGGAGGTTCGTCGCACTAGACCCCCGTGGAAAAGCAAAGAATCAATCATTTATTTGTATACCGCCTTTCCGAAGTTCAAACCACGCTCAAGACGGCTTACAACACACACAAAATTACGTAACTATAAATGTAACAAGATGTAGTCATAAACAAAACATTGAGTACACAACCAAATTGATTTTTTTCCACATAAATCATAAGATCCAAAATAAAGATATAAAAAATTAACATCAACAGCTCACACCCCTAACAAAAACCCCTAAACAATACCTTGGCCCCAATCTCTGTGTGTGCGTATGCTTGCTTCCTTGCAAGATTTGGTGGCCCACGACTGCTTGAAGTGGTGAAACCGTTCTTCAAGATGCCCTCCCTAGATTTGGAAAATCTAAGTAACTACTGGCCAGTTGCCAATACAGTATCTCCTTCTTGGGCAAGGTTTCTGAGCGGGTGGTTGTGGACCCGATCCAGATGTCTTGCAGGAAACTGGTCTTTTAGATCCATTTCAATTGGGCTTTAGGTCTGGCTTTGGCACAGAAATTGCTTTGGTCACCCTGTATGAGGACCTCTGTCTGGAGATACACGGGAAATGTGTCCTTGTTAATTCTCCTCAACCTCTCAGCGGCTTTTGATACCATCGACCATGGTATCTTTCTGGACCGATTGTTTAAGCTTGTTACACCAATCCTGGCCTGACTGCACTGGCTACCAATTAGTTTCTGGTCCCAATTCAAAGTACTGGTTTTGTGCTATAAAGCTATAAATAGCTGAGGACCGCAATACCCGAACCTTTTGCGATATGAACCAGCCCGGACCCTTTCTTTGTGTGCCTCCTGCCAAAAACAGGCCTAAACCCTGATTTAAATGGATCGAGAAAACCAATTTCCTCCAAGGCATCTGGTCTGGAGACAACACGAGAACAGCCCTTTTCCGTAGTGGGTCCCCGCTTGTGGAATTAATATTTCCACTTACAAAATATAGGTTCTAATATCCCCTAAAATTTGGAAAATGTAGACATGTCCAGGAAACACTCCCTGTCCTCTATGCAAAGCTGTGCTTCAATTACTCTGCAGTGAAAGGAACGAATAAATCTGATTCTGTATATACAGGTGAAACTCGAAAAATTAGAATATCGTGGAAAGGTTCATTTCTTTCAGTAATTCAACTTAAAAGGTGAAACTAATATGTGAGATAGACTCGTGACATGCAAAGCGAGATATGTCAAGCCTTTATTTGTTATAATTGTGATGATTATGGCGTACAGCTGATGAGAACCCCAAATTAACAATTTCAGCTTTGGGGTTTTCATCAGCTGCACGCCATAACCATCACAATTATAACAAGCAAAGGCTTGACATATCTCGCTTTGCATGTCATGAGTCTATCTCATATATTAAACTCCAGTAGCTAATGAAAACAATTGCTTACATAAATGGACTTTTCAACGATATTCTAATTTTTCGAGTTTCACCTGTATTTGACATTCAAGGCACGATGCAGTTGATGTTTATTTTTTGACTGAATTAATTAGAGCTCAGTTTCTGGTTTTTCTTAATGGAAACAAACCATGGGCACGTTCTCTTTCTAATAGGTTTGCCACTTTTATAGACAGACAGGCCTTTTGAAATATTAAAGCTCCACATTAAACATTAGGACTAGAGAGCAGCCCTGGGCTTCATTCATGTTTCTCCACTAAAATGGGATTAATAGTGGACTGGATAATGCAGTCCTATAATACTTATAGGAAGCCACTAACAGCAAATGAAGACAGCCCATTTCCCTTGTTTATTCCCAGCATTCTTCCTCTGGTGGGGCAGGATGGAGGAGGAGGTCACATTTATATTGCAAACCTCCATAATTTGCACTTTACCAAACTATATGCAAACTCTAAAGAAATCTGCCCTTCACAATCCACCCTTCTCCAAACTTTGCAACGCAGTTCTCCAAGCAAATAATATGCACGGAAATGCTTATGTTGTCATTGATTTATTTTATAAACCTTATACAGGTGAAACTCGAAAAATTAGAATATTGTGGAAAAGTCCATTTATGTAAGCAATTGTTTTCATTAGCTACTGGAGTTGAATATATGAGATAGACTCATGACACGCAAAGCGAGATATGTCAAGCCTTTGCTTGTTATAATTGTGATGATTATGGCATACAGCTAATGAAAACCCCAAAGCTGAAATTGTTAATTTGGGGTTCTCATCAGCTGTACGCCATCATCATCACAATAATAACAAATAAAGGCTTGACATTTCTCGCTTTGCATGTCATATCTCATATATCTCATATATTAGTTTCACCTTTTAAGTTGAATTACTGAAAGAAATGAACCTTTCCACGATATTCTAATTTTTCGAGTTTCACCTGTATGCCTTTCAATTGCAAAAGAAACGAACAAAACCTCAAAGCAGTTCACAAAACGTTAGGGGTTAGTTTCCGTAAGAATGCATAGATTAATGAATACAACATACCAAAATGAATCGTATTAGGCATAATTGCTTGGGGAAATGTGTGGATGGGGAGAAATGCGGGTCGAAATGCTGACAAATTTTCACCAGGACTTCGTTTTTAAAAAAGGCAAACAATGTAGTAATGTGGTGAACTGAATTTATTATTGGAGAAATGAGAAACAGAGAGAAACAGCTCCCTCCTCCTCCCCTCAGCCTTTCAGTGGTACTTACTGTAAATGGTTTGGTGAGGAGTTCCATCCACATGGCCATTGGAGTTGATTTGCAGGTGGAAGCTGTTTCTTGCTGTGGACGTGTACAGGTGCAGGAGTCGGTCCATGTTCCCCCAGTTCTGGTTGAGCAGTGGCGAGGCGTTGGGAAAAGCAGTAGCTGCCTTCCAGCCACACGCGGCCAGCAGGATGAACCTCAGGAAGCTGCAGCGAGTGACCTGGCACATGGCTCTTCTTTCTTAGTGGCTGCAGCAGGACCTGAAACTCGATCCGTTAATCTGTTCCTCCCTTCGCCTGTGTCTCCCTCTCCTTTGGAGTGAATCCTCAGATAGGCTCCCTACAGTTTTTGCAGCAGCTTTATAAAGGGCAGCTGAGTGGCATGGGATCCCTTTTGTTTTGTAATAGCAATATTTTGGGAGTGTCCTGAGACCTCAACAAATCCAGGCGGGGGCAAAAAAGAAAAAGGACAGGGGGGGGAGGAACGCCTGTAGGTTTCTTAGAGGAGGTTACGCCGCTTCCAAAGTAAGCTTTTGGGCACTAATGACATGTTCAAATGTTATCTGAAAAAAGCCTCTGACATCACAATGCTTCCCACTGATGGGATCAACCCATTCCTTTGTAATGGAAGGGTATTTTCATTTCTCCCCACCTTTCCGTGCAGCTGATTCTGTAAATACGTGGCATCAGACACAGAATCTGAGTATCTTGTTCGACCCTTTTTGACTCCCCGCTATGGCCCAAGGCACTTTCAGCGAAAAATCATTTGAACCAGTTACAGGTAGGTAGCCGTGTTGGTCTGCCATAGTCAAAACAAAATAAAAAATAAAAAAAAATCCCTTCCAGTAGCACCTTAGAGACCAACTAAGTTTGTTCTTGGTATGAGCTTTCGTGTGCATGCACACTTCTTCAAATACACTGAAACAGAAGTCACCAGGCCCTTATATATAGTGAGAGAGTGGGGAAGGGTGGTGGGAATGGGGGATTGGCTGATAGGTGTGGAAAACCAGTTGACGACTGTTAACGACTGCAATTGGTCTTACAGGAAAACCCTTCTGAGTAATACCCCTCCCCACTCACTATATATAAGGGTCTGGTGACCTGTTTCAGTGTATCTGAAGAAGTGTGCATGCACACGAAAGCTCATACCAAGAACAAACTTAGTTGGTCTCTAAGGTGCCACTGGAAGGAATCATTTGAACCGTTTATGAGCTAGGAAGCTGATGTCCTCAAAGGGGCTGGAAGTATGGGCATTGGCCTCTCCTCCCTATATCCTCTAAATCAGAGGTGAGTGGGCTACCCAGCCCACCTCCCCACTGCTGGTGGATTCGCTGTGGTACCCTCAGTCTCCCCTGCTTCTCCCCCTGGCTCTGGAGCAGAAGCAGGCACCAGATCATCATGCTTCTTAGCAATTCCCAGTTGGGCAGCTGAGAAGGGGGTATTACACAGTGTAATTGCTGAGATCCTACTGCATCCCTCCTCACTGCTTTCCTGCCTACATAGGTGTGAGGTGTGTGTGTGTATCCAAGCATGTGCAACTTCTCACTCACCACCCACCACCAAGTAGGGCCCTTGGTGCCCGCAAGATTTCCCACTCCTGCCATGTGGGTGTCTAGACTCTGATGAGATGGAAATGAGGCGAAGAATCCGGATGAGCAATTGCAACGTATGCATTGGAGTTTTCAACACCCTAAGACCTTGCTTCATCTGCAACTTGTCCTCTTCAGCTACACAGGAGGATAAAAGTGTGGCGAGATGCCCTCTTCAGCCCTGCCTGAAATGTCCCCGTGTGCGCTAGGCCTGCCATCCTACCTCTCTGACCGTCTGTTTGCCCTCACCTGAAGAGGACTTTAGATGGATTAAGAGAAAATCCTCTTGCCCATTCTTTGGTCCTCTATTGCAGGGAATCTTCTATCCACCTGAGGACTGCATCCCTGCACAGGCAAACCTCTGGGAACTGCCTGCAGGTGACCAAGGCTAGAGGCAAAAGCAGGCAGGGCAAGAAGCAAAAAGGGAGTGTGGCAAAGGATGCCATTTTTACCTTGGTACACTTGGCAGCTTTCCACTCACACACCTCTCCATTCTCCTTCAAGGCAAGTAAGAGGCAGTATCACAGTTGAAGGACGCGTTCCAGACAGCCCAAAGCACTCAAAGAGGCCATTAAAAAAAACTAAATGTCAATAGTGAGCCGGAACGACAATAGTGAAGGTGTGGAAAGTTAAAGGTGCACGGAGACTCTGCTGCCTGGTATGCTGCTGCACACATCAAAACTGCACTCCTTGAAAAGACACAAGAACGGTTCCAATTAGATCCAAACTTGTGGAGATTGCACTTCTGTTCCGTTCAGGTTTGCTTTTTTATTTTTTAATAATAGCACAAGGGAAAATAGCGGTGCAATTTGATGACATAAGCTGAGCGCTGCCCAGTTGGCACCTGTAACCTTGAAATGATAGCTTTCTCCGTGTGTGGCTGTTTTAAAAAGTCCTTGGACACCCTGAATTGTTTTTAAATGTGTTTTGGTTTGGTTTTTAATTGTATTGTTTTATTACTGTGTTGCTTTCTGCCATGGTCTCCATTGGGAGGAAAGGGCAGGATGGGAATTTAAACAAATAAAAGCACTTTGAGATGTTTTGGGGTTGAGGCGGCTGGGAACATTCCCTCAGACTCTTATTTGTTTGCTGAATTTTGTAACTGTAATAACTAGGTAGGTTTCAGCTGTACGGGCTCCAGCAAAGCTGCAGTAAGCTGCCTATCACATGTCACTATTACTAAACATTTACACCTGGTTGTTTGGAAAGCCAAGGAGCCTCAGGTAAGCAAACATGCATGGCAGCAATGCTCAGTTTGGCACATGAGAAACACATATGTTTAGAGAAAGTAGCAGGCTCTGGAAATCTCCAACAGCAGAGAAGGTAAGAAATCACGCCTTATGGTCCTCTCGTTTTCTCTCGTTTTCTGGCATTTTTCACTTCAAAAGTGTTACTTTCTCCCATCTAGTTCCTTCTACATTTTTTTTTTCAGTGATATAGATTTTCTTTGGTTAATGATTGTTTGAAGAACTGTTGTACCATTTATTTCCATATTATGGGAAGTTTCTTTACAAGATGTTGTAACTAGAAATCTTACTTTCCTCTTTTCTGGAATGGGATGGAGTGGGATTTATTTACTGTACTTTCTGAGATGTCATCTTCTTATTTCTGGCTATGTCTGTATATGCCTAAATTTTTAGATGATGAACATGACCAGTTTCAATTTGCCAGTTTGATGAAATTTAATATCATTATTAACCGAAAAGGAAAAGAAGAGAGCTCACAATCTCTTCCCCCACAAAACCTCTCCTTGTCCTCTCTGCCTTGCTTTCTTTCATTTCAGCAACCTAATTCAGATTTTCAGCAGGGGCTTTCTCATGTTGTTTTTGCTAAACCATTGTGAATCAGAAACTCTTACTGATGTACTGCAAATTATATGAGTTCTGCCAATGATTCCCATGATGCATTCTGCCCACCCATGGAATAGAAAAATGGAATGTTGTAAACTGTTAATATTGTAACAGAAAACATGGCAGACCTTGGGAGAAGGGTCATTTCCCCCCAAACATGCTTTTCCACACAGAATTGGCGTGTTTGACGTAAAGTTATGATACAGTCCCTGGGTATCTGATGGCTGAAGAGTTTCACACTGCAAACCAATGAAGTTTAACACACCAAACACACACCAGTGATAGATCCTGATTCTACAGGGCTGCAGAACACCAGTAAAGGTAAAACGGTAAAGGACCCCTGGGCAGTTAAATCCAGTCAAAGGCGACTATGGGGTTGCGGCGCTCATCTTGCTTTCAGGCCAAGGGAGCTGGCGTTTGTCCATAGACAGCTTTCTGGGTCATGTGGCCAGCATGACTAGACTGCTTCTGGTGCAATGGAACACCGTGACGGAAACCAGAGCCCATGGAAACGCCATTTACCTTCCCGCCGCAGTGGTACCTATTTATCTACTTGCACTGGCGTGCTTTCGAACTGCTTGGTTGGCAGGAGCTGGGACAGAGCAACCGGAGATCACCCTGTCGTCGGGATTCGAACCGCCGACCTTCTGATTGGCAAGCCCAAGAGGCTCAGTGGTTTAGACCACAGCGCCACCCGTACCAGTAATCAAGGTTGTAGCAGGAGCTAAAGGGGTGAAGATATTGCACTCTCCAAATGAGCCACATGCTCCCTCACTAAAAAGAAAACATTAAAAGCAGAGATTGGATCCAGAAAGAGCCCTACCAGTGTACACCAGAATTCCTGGTATTATTGGCAGAAAGAATGCTCAGTTTAGGGTTGCCCAGCCACCAGCTGATGATGCCAGGAGTTGAACCAGGTCTGATTCCAACCTGGGGACGGATGAGTCCACCTTAACGGGAAAAGCTCGTTTTAGTCTGTAAAGCTAAGCATGTAGCAAAGTTTCCAAATCACTAAAGCAAGAAATCACTTTCTCGCAGAATTGGTGGGAAAGTGTTAACAATCCCAGACAACACACACTCTAATTTTAAAAGGGGGAAAGTTTGAAAGCAAGTAAGACCTTCAAAATCTCCATATGGCAGCGGAGTCTTTAAACAAATTTACTTTAGCCTTGTAACTTAAGCAAACACAGCTCAGCAAAGTTAGGACAGGCAACACTGACCCTAGGAACATTTCCCAAAATGCTTGCCGTGAAAGATCCCTGTTTGGATGGGGGAGAGAATACTTTGCTTCTGTGCCAGGAGGGATCTTGGGGGACTGGTTAGGGGTTGTACCGAGAAACGCTATGCCTGGACCTGCAGACAAATTTCCGTTCTTTATGAATCAGCTCCTTACACTGATATACGGAAGCATTTAAGATTTTGCCTGTTATTTAGTTGTAACAACATGCAGTAGGGGGTGACCCTCACCTACTGTCCTGAAATCTCATTAATCTTATCTGAAGTCTGTGAGCTTGATCTTCATTACATGGAGAAGTTAGACTCAGCCACCAATCTCTCTGATTTTTGTGTATTGAGAGCCAGTGTGGTGTAGTGGTTAAGAGTGGTAGACTCGTAATCTGGGGAACCGGGTTCGTGTCTCCCCTCCTCCACATGCAGCTGCTGGGTGACCTTGGGCCAGTCACACTTCTCTGAAATCTCTCAGCCCCACTCACCTCACAGAGTGTTTGTTGTGGGGGAGGAAGGGAAAGGAGAATGTTAGCCGCTTTGAGACTCCTTCGGGTAGTGAAAAGCGGGATATCAAATCCAAACTCTTCTTCTCTTCTTATCCTCTGGCTATCTTTCCCCCCCCCCCCCTTGCTGTAATTCAGTGCTTTTAAAGCCGTGTGCTGGGCAGAAATCCAGTTGTTACATTGCTTCTCCGTGCCATAGCGAAGGCTAGACCCGTGGAATTTCTGCCTCTGTTGAAGAACTGCTCCCTGAAGGGGAAAACTTGGAAAGCCTTCCAAGTAGGCTTGCGTAAGAATTCAGCCTGGGTTTGTACCCCACGTTCTCACCTTTAAGGGCAAAGGGAGGTGCTGTCATTTACACAGGTGTCCTGTTGGACCTGAACCACGGGTGTTGGGACTCAGCAGACTTGTACACAGGTGTACGTGCTTATCTGGGAGCATAACCTGGCACAGCGGGGCGGATGTCAACAATTGGTACGACGCAAAACATCCATACAAATTTGGATTTATTTACACTGGCATAAAAACACAAGAACTCCCTTGACTCGAGTACATTCCTTCTCAGGCCTTTATTTCCGAGGACTCGCTGGGTTCAACGGGGGTGTCTCTCACAAAAGCACAAATTGCATATAAAAAATAATAATAATCCAGGATGAAGCAGAATATATTGCCCTCTCGCAATGGATCTTTTCACAATCCACACAGGAGAATCCTGCCTCCATATATAATCTCTAAAACAGGCACGTCCAGCAGGTAGATCGTGATCTACCGGTAGATCACTGGACATCTGCGGTAGATCACTGGCTCCCCCCCAAAGAAGCTAAACAACTTTGGTTCCCCCCCAAAAAAGCCCTGCACCCCCCCAAAAAACCAGGGCTTTCCACCTTCCTAATAAAACCTCAACAACTTTGACCTGAACCCTCAAAAAGGGGGTAGATCACTGCCAGTTTTTAACTGTGAGTAGATCACAGTCTCTTGGGCATTGGCCACCCCTGCTCTAAAAGAATAAGGTGATTAACAGTACAATCCTATACATGTTTTCTCAACAGTGAATCCCAGTGGTGCTTACAAACCACGTAAGGGGCAGGATCACAGCCTAAATTACGTGTTGGGAATAAAATAATATTTATTAGTATTTGAATTCTTGTCAAAAGAAGAAACAAGTTATTCCTTTTTATGTAAAATACATGGGTGAGACGGGAGGCGGGTGGCGCTGTGGGTTAAACCAAAGAGCCTAGGGCTTGCTGATCAGAAGGTCGGCGGTTCGAATCCCCACAACGGAGAGAGCTCCCATTGTTCGGTCCAGTTGTGCTAACCAAGGAATGGGACGCAGGTGGCACTGTGGGTTACACCACAGAGCCTTGGGCTTGCTGATCAGAAGGTCAGCGGTTCGAATCCCCGCGATGGGGTGAGCTCCCGTTGCTCGGTCCCAACTCCTGCCCACCTAGCAGTTTGAAACCACGTCAAGGTGCAAGTAGATAAATAGGTACCGCTCCGGCGGGAAGGTAAACAGCGTTTCCGTGCACTGCTCTGGTTCACCAGAAGCGGCTTAGTCATGCTGGCCACATGACCTGGAAGCTGTACTCCGGCTCCCTCGGCCAGCAAAGCAAGATGAGCGCCACAACCCCAGAGTAGGACACGACTGGACCTAACATTCAGGGGTCCCTTTAATTTACCTTTACACGGGTGAGACAGGAAAAGCAACACATCTGATGTGCTAGCAAGTATCAACGCTGCCCTAGGGGTGTTTCCTTGACAACCACATAGCCATGAACACGGTCTTAGCAGTGAGTCCATAAGTGACTGTGGAGGCCAATTCTGGATCCACACGTCCTTTCACAGTGGGGACATAGGTTTCCGGGCGGGAGTTGATCATCGTGAGGGTTTGCCAAAGAAGATGATGAAGAAGAAGTGCTATTGTCCATAGTAATGCATAAACTACTATCTACTGTCTTCAGTCACCAATGCAGTAACAACTAATTGGACAACAGTTAGAGAAAAATTGGACAGCAGTTAGAGAAAAACAAACTTTTTCAGCAAGGGGCCGGTCCACTGTCCCTCAGACGTTGTAGGGGGCCGGACTATATTTTGAAAAAAAATTAAAATGCCCCACAAATAACCCAGAGATGCATTTTAAATAAAAGCACACATTCTACTCATGTAAAAACACCCGGCAGGCCCCACAAATAACCCAGAGATGCATTTTAAATAAAAGCACACATTCTACTCATGTAAAAACACCCGGCAGGCCCCACAAATAACCCAGAGATGCATTTTAAATAAAAGCACACATTCTACTCATGTAAAAGCTGATTCCCGGGCCGTCCGTGCGCCGGATTTAGAAGGCGATTGGGCCACATTTGGCCCCCGGGCCTTAGTTTGGGGACGCCTGAGTTAGAGTCTCATCAGTCAGGAATACTGTTCTTTAAAATGGGGAGGAATTGATGAAAAAACAGTCAAACAGGGACTTTTTCATAGATTTTTTTAAAAAAATCATATTTATTGATTTTCCAATATATATTTCCAATTACCAATCAAATTAAAATCCAAATTAATTATACAATTCCCAATTAAAACAATTCCAATTATGCCAAATTTTTAATACTTTATGGACTTCCCATGTCTCGGACTGCGGAGCGATTTTCACATCTCTTTCAGTTGCATTCACAGTCCAATACTTTCACAGCCTCTGATGTATGCCAGCAAGCAGACACGATTATAATAAATAATGTCTCTGTATGGATAAAGCCATTCTCATTCCAAATGTCACATTCCAGACGGCGCCATCTTCTCCTTCTCCTTCTATTACAAATCAAACTTCTTCGCACAGCAATCTCCCCCCGTGCGCATTCCAACCACTTCTTTCCAGGAGAGCCAGACACCTCATAAATTCCACTATCAATCGTCCATCAAAGCTGGCTTCTCCCTTTGAAGTGGTGGTCAGCTTCACGGGCTCTCCTCAACAATCAACAATCAATCTTTGCTGCGCCATTACCAGCCGGAAGTCCTCCATTGCTATTAAATCATTCCAAATCTTGTTTCAAGTCCATACAGTTTGTTTATGTATCGTCCAATTCTATCTAATTCACTCTCAGTCTTTAAAGTCTGCTTGCTATTTCCCTGTGAAAGTGGATTTTCTGGGGGGGGGTTCACCCGTGTTAAGTAAGATATTAAGGCAAAACAAACGGAAGGTCCAGAGCTCCCCCCCTTCTTCTCCCTCTTTCACATACCGATGTAAAGTCCACGTCTTAATCCAGTTTTCATTATTAACCGCTCAGGGCTGCTGTTAGCAACATTCTTCCCACTCCTTTGTCCGAGGCATGCCCAAAACCTTTAGCCAGATTTATATTTCCAGTTCTGGGGGTCGTGCACGAATGGGGCCGGCTTCCAGGAGCTCTATCCACATGAGCCCTATGCGCCCAGGCCCCCCCACTCGGTCCCGAAGGATCAAAGTGGGTTGAGGGGCATCCGTGGGTGAGGCAGCCCTCCCCGTCATCCCGGGGAGGTAGGGAGGCTGCTTACTCCCATCGCAGCCGCCAAATTAACTCGTGATGGATAGGAGAGGTGGTACGGTCAGCCATTCTCCCGCTGTGCCTGCCGGAAGTCTTTCATAGAATAAAATTAAAGGTTACTGAACAGAAATTTACATAAGGAATCTTCTAAGAATAAGCAGGACAGTTTTATACACGGGATGGCTGCATTAGGACGATCAAATCCTGGCTTAATAAGCCACGATATGCATGAGGTTTGTGCACCAACCCACAGCCGCTGTGGCTCTCACATCATATCTCATTTCCTTCCTTCCTTCTGCAAGGAAACAAACCAGGAAGCCCCAGTTAACCATAGCTTCCTGTTCCTTTCAAACCAGTTAACAGCACTCCACAGCCAGGATTCAAAAGCCAACTTTAAATGATCCCTTCATATTTCCGCTCCTTTGGAAGCCATTAACCATATTTTTCTGGTTTTGACATAATGGGCTTCCTTGTTTGTTTCTCTGCTCATATAGGGAAGAACAAAGCAACTTCATGAAAGCACACATAGCTTGTGCACATCCTGGCTTATTAACAAAGCTAATAAATTGGTTTATATAATTTCTAAGATGAATAAATGTCTCTGGGTGCTCTTTTTTTTTTTTGAAGGGTGAGCATTTTTAATAGAAAACAAAAGTCACCACTGTTCCTTTTTAGCATCATTATAATCACGGGATCTAGGAAGTACATGAGTGTGTGAGTGGAAATACGAAGGTGGGCTGTTTATTCTATAGCAGTTATATTCCAGGAATAATTACAGACCAAGTCAACAACATGTACTGTGGATTACGCGTGCATTTCTCACCACAAATCTTAGCCCAAATGTTGTTAAATCGCACATCCTGCAGTGGCTGTATTTGGGACAGCCTGTCTTTGTCATGCAACCCACACACAGAAAACATCCTGGTTCAGCTTAACTACATGAAAGAAATCAAGTCAACACAATCCACTGAGGCTTAAGTCCACAATATATGCAATGCCAAATGCATCATCTGTGGTCTTTTTGCATGTTTCCCTCCATCTGTGGAACTGTTACCTTAGAAAAATTCCTGGAATGCTATTTGCGGCTTTGGAAAATAGTAAGAGAGGATACTCTAGTAAGACAGAAAGTCCAACATATCGTTGGGGAAGACTGCTTAGCTGAATTGTGTGTGTGTGTGACACAACACAATGCATTGTGTGGTCTACATTATCAATCGTTAATGCAGAAGTTTCCGTAAGACCAATTGCAGTTGTTAACAGTCGTCAACAGGTTTTCCCCGCCTATCAGCCAATCACCCATTCCCACCCCCCTTCTGAGTAATACCCCTCCCCACTCTCTCACTATATATAAGGGTCTGGTGACTTCTGTTTCAGTGTATCTGAAGAAGTGTGCATGCACACGAAAGCTCACACCAAGAACAAACTTAGTTGGTCTCTAAGGTGCTACTGGAAGGAATTTTTTTTTATTTTTCATTTTGTTTTGACTGGTAGACCAACACGGCTACCTACCTGTAAGCAGAAGTTTTCATCCTTGTTGAGTCCACAGCTCCCTCGACTAACTACATACTTTTGCAAGTCCCCTGTGGAGCTCAGGAGCCCAGTTATGTCAGCTCTTCCTGCAGAGCAGGCAGCCCCTTGCCCCTTTTCGAACGCCCTCCCTTGGGGAGTATTCCCTCAGCCTCCTCTCTTCTCCCTTCTCCTTGGGAGTCTTCCAGACAGCAGCCTCCCACCACCCCTGGTCTCGGATGGAGATGATGTCGCAAGTCATATGCCTAGGACCTGACCTTTTTGATGCCGTCCAATTAGCTGACATGGCAATAGGAGATGCAGCCAGTGTTTGAATCCAAATCCATTTGTGCTAACCAAGGAATGGGACGTGGGTGGTGCTGTGGGTTAAACCACAGAGCCTAGGGCTTGCTGATCAGAAGGTCGGCGGTTCGAATCCCCGTGATGAGGTGAGCTCCCGTTGTTCGGTCCCAGTTCCTGCCCACCTAGCAGTTTGAAAGCACGTCAAAGTGCAAGTAGATAAATAGGTACCGCTCTGGCGGGAAGGTAAATGGCATTTCCGTGCGCTGCTCTGGTTCGCCAGAAGTGGCTTAGTCATGCTGGCCACATGACCCAGAAGCTGTATGCCGGCTCCCTTGACCAGTAATGCAAGATGAGCGCCGCAACCCCAGAGTTGGACACGACTGGACCTAATGGTCAGGGATCCCTTTACCTTTACCTAACCAAGGAATGACCATGCGAAATAAAGAATCAAAAGGGAATACTCTCAGGGTGGTGACCTGCTCCATCCTGCCATGAACCACAGAACCATACAAGGTATTGCAAATGATGCCTTCCTAGGAGTTATGCCTTCTTTTGTCCAATCAAATTTGGAATTTGCTTTGAAGCATTTGTTAGAGGCTACCGTATATAAACCCCAGGCTTCGCAGCAAAAATACGCACACCTTTCTAGTGTCCCTATTTTTCAAGGACAGTCCCAGATTTTCAGAAACCGTTCTGGTTTCTGGTTAGATCCTGCAATTTGTCCCACTTTTCCTTAGGAAACCGGTATTTTCTTCCAATAAAAGTTGGTGGGTATGGAATAGTTTCATTTGCTCCATTTCACTTGCTGCCTCAAATCACTCCTGCTGGACCCCATCACACCAGATAGAGGCAAAAAGGTAAAGGTAAAGGACCCCTGGACGGTTAAGTCCAATCAAAGGCGACTGAGGTTGCGGCGCTCATCTGGCTTTCAGGCCGAGGGAGCCGACATTTGTCCACTGTTATGTACTGAGTTGAATAGGATCCAAAAAGGCAGCAGCCTGATTGGTCCTAGAACAATAGGATTGAGATTGCAGCAGTCTGATTGGTCCTAGAACAATAGGATTGAGATTGCAGCAGTCTGATTGGTCCTAGAACAATAGGATTGAGATTGCAGCAGTCTGATTGGTCCTAGAACAATAGGATTGAGATTGCAGCAGTCTGATTGGTCCTAGAACAATAGGATTGAGATTGCAGCAGTCTGATTGGTCCGCAGGAGCCACCCAATCCAGCTCCAGGTGGAAGTGAATCCGCAACCCGATTGGCATACAGGAGTATCCCGGAGTTAACCAATCATGTGGGGCCCATTGTGTAAATAGTGTATATAAAGCAAACGTTTTGGGGGAACTGCATTGCTCACTACTATGAGCTGAATAAAGAGCATGAAATTCACACTTGACTCTGAGTATATTTCATCCACAGACAGCTTTCCAGGTCATGTGGCCAGCATGACTAAACCGCTTCTGGTGCAAGGGGACACCGTGACAAAAACCAGAGCGCATGCAAACGCTGTTTACCTTCCCGCCACAGCGGTACCTATTTATCTACTTTCACTGGTGTGCTTTTGAACTGCTAGGTAGGCAGGAGCTGGGACAGAACAATGGGAGCTCACCCTTTTGTGCGGATTTGAACCACCAACCTTCTGATCGGCAAGCCCAAGAGGCTCAGTGGTTTAGACCAAAGCGCCACCCGCATCCCTTACACCAGATAGAACCCATGGACTGACTCAGTCCTCCTCACCTTCTTTTCCTTCATGGCTTCCTGTTCCTCTGGACCCCCCACTTCCTGCAGCTGCTACAAAGGCCTCTTCCAGGACTCTGCTCTCTAACCCAGCTTCTCTGGATCCCTGCTTGCTGAAGCAGAGATCCTGACCACAGCTGCCCAGACGTCCTTCTACGGGCTCCCTCTTGCAGACTTTTTTTCTTGCCTGAATCAGGACTTTGAATGTGTCCTAGCTCTCCTTTTTTCCATTTTTATTGCCCAGAGTGCTGAAAATCTTGCTTTTTGTCCTCTATCTTATCTGGTGCTTTCCCTACAAATTGTAGGCTCCACACCTACAGGTTCCACAAACCCACCTAAGTCTTCTGATTCTCCTTTGGACTTCTTTTCCATATAAACAAAACCATTCTGTTGTGTGTGTGTGTGTTAGCTTACTCATGGTTAAAATTAATTATCAAATTCCCTCTTTGAAAATAAATGAGCTCTTTCCCCATTGAAAAATGTATATTTTCATTCTCCCTGTGTGTGTTTGATAAAAAAAAACCCAGTTTAAGACATGTGCAAATATACATTACTGCGTAAATCTACCAATATGCACTACTGCCACTGTTTAAAAATCCAGTTTCACAAGATTCCTAGCACCAGTGTATGGGAAACACAGGAGTATTTACAAAGAAGGCTTGTTAACATCATGCCACCACTATCTCCAGCAGCCCTAGAGGTAGGTTCCCCCCCCCAAAAAAAGCCCGTTTAACTCTTTTCCATGTATTTATTTTAACAAAACTTTTCCTTAATGGTCTTCAAATGTAGACAGCCATGCCTGTTAAACCATTGTTTAACAGATAAATAGATTGAGTAACAGAGCTGCCTCTTTGTGCCTGAATGTGTGAAGATGTGGATGCGTGTATTAACCAGACAATGTACTTGCATGTGCTTAGCAAGATGAGAGTGTTGCTATGACCTACTGCGATGCGGGTGGTGCTGGGACGCGGGTGGTGCTGTGGTCTAAACCACAGAGCCTAGGGCTTGCCGATCGGAAGGTTGGCAGTTCAAATCCCCGTGACAGGGTGAGCTCCCGTTGCTCAGTCCTTGCTCCTGTCCACCTAGCAGTTTGAAAGTGCATCAAGTGCAAGTAGATAAATAGGTACCACTCTGGCGGGAAGGTAAACGGCGTTTTCATGCACTGCTCTAGTTCGCCAGAAGCGGCTTAGTCATGCTGGCCGCATGACCCAGAAGCTGTCTGCGGACAAATGCCGGCTCCCTCAGCCTATAGAGCGAGATGAGCGCCACAACCTAATGGTCGGAGGTACCTTTACCTTACTGGCAATACACTTTCCCCAAACCAAAAAAATGACCACCAGTGTGGTAATAAAGTCAAGACAGACTTTTGTCTTACTCAATACAGCACCTCTGCAGTATGGAAGAAACAAACTTAATAGGAAGCTGGACTATAAGAAGCTGCTACGAGAAACATAAAATGTAGTTTATTTAATGACACATTAAAATGACACTTGTGCACAGCACATACATATGAGAAATAAAAGCATATACTTGACAGACGTGTGGTTGAACACAAATGTTTGTTTCCTACAAATCTACAGTTTCCATTGTTAAGTTCATATTTGAACCAGCATATGAGGTATATTTGGCCATTCCGCTTTATTCTGTAGCAATCAAAACTCATCTGGGGCACTGTATCCAGTTCTGAGCACCACATTTTAAGAAGGTGAGATTGGAATGGGATCAGAGAAGGCAAACAAAGATGGTCAGTGGTGTGGAAAACAAGTCCTGTGAAGAAAGATGGAAGGAGCTTGGGAGGCCTGGAGAAGAGAAGGCTGAGGAGGACCGTTGCATAGGCCAAAGGCAGGACTGTGCTGAGTTGGCTTAAGTTAGAGGATAGTTTTGGTTGAGCCTTAGAGGAAACTTCTTAACAGAGCCAAAAGAAGAACCATTTCTCGCTCCCTAGAAGTCTTCAAGACAGCCATCTGTTGGAGATGTTCCAGCTCTGGATTTCCTGCAATAAGCCTACAGCACCCTCTCAATGATGTTATGAAGAGTATATTTAAATCCTAGATTTATTATTTTGTGTTTCACACTGAAGGATATTATCCCATTTGACCCTTATGTGATGCACAATATGCTGGTTTTAACATTTCAAACGAGAAGTGCGAGACGACACTTTATTTCTCAATCTTGGCCTTCTAATTACCTGTGCCTTCTCAAAAATGTCTGAATTTCTTCTAAATTCACCAGAAACAATAAGTTTACCAACTGACTATGCAATAAATGCAAGATAGATCCGAGCCTCTCAAGTCTGCCTCACTGAGAAGGACATAGATGGTGAGAGATATAGGATCTTCCAGTGTTCAAGAGGCTAGGCCAAAAAGCTTCACACTCAGAGACATTTGAGATAAACGTAGAACAGATCAGAAATCCTAGTTAAATATGTGATGCAGAAGCAACTACCTACAGAGAACCCTTTGTAAATAGCTTGTTCATATAATGATAATGTGGGTTGATTTACACATCTAAGCAAATCTAGGAGACAAATTTTCAGATGGCGTTAATTGTGGATCTGCATGATAAAAATGGATGGATTTACAATTTTGTCATCAGCTTCCTTTCCAAGCTACCGGGTACATGATTAGTATTCAGAGACTCAAAAGCAGTAAGAGCTGCTGTTCCCTGCAGGACACACATTAATTAAAATGGTATGTGTGCTCCATGCAACAATTCTTCCACCATATCACCTTGAAGTCTCAGAAAGTATTTTCCTGGCCACAGCTTGATAATTCAAGTCATTTTATCCCAGTGTAGACAGCTTTACAGGGATAGGAGGTTAAAGCAGGGGTGTCCAAACTTTTTTCAAAGAGGGCCAGAATTGACGAAGTGAACATGCGTGTTGAGCTTTTTTGGGAGTTGAGCTTCTTTTTGGATTTCCCCCCAAAGTTGTTGAGCTTTTTTTAGGATTGAAATAAACTGTCGCAGGGGCCGGACATGCCTGGGTTGAAATAAATACAGTCAGACCTTCCAAAACATTCAAAAACCAAAACGCGGCTTCTGAAGCTCCTGCAGCCAATCGGAAACCATGGAAGCCCCGTCGGACGTTCGGCTTCCAAAAATAGTTCGCAAACCGGAACGGTCACTTCTGGGTTTGCGACGTTCTGTAGCCAAAACGTTCAAGAACTAAGCTGTTCAAAAACCAAGGTACGACTGTAAATGTCTGAATTCCTTTCAGGATATACAAATGCAACAAAGGTTTAAAAAAATTAATAAATCTATGTATACTTGGCAAGCTTGCAGATTCTGCATGGACTCATTGAAGACTGATAGAAGGCAACATATACAAGCGTAGTAGCCTGTGAGTATGTAACCTGAAGCATATGTAAGCGTATGTTATATACGCTTCAGGTTACAGACTCCGCTAACCCAGAAATAATGCTTCAGGTTAAGAACTTTGCTTCAGGATAAGAACAGAAATTGTGCTATGGCGGTGCAGCGGCAGCAGGAGGTCCCATTAGCTAAAGTGGTGCTTCAGGTTAAGAACAGTTTCAGGTTAAGAACGGACCTCCAGAACGAATTAAGTACTTAACCAGAGGTAAAAGGTAAAGGGTAAAGGGACCCCTGACCATTAGGTCCAGTCGTGTCTGACTCTGGGGTTGCGGCGCTCATCTCGCTCTATAGGCCAAGGGAGCCGGCGTTTGTCCGCAGACAGCTCCCGGGTCATGTGGCCAGCATGACAAAGCCGGTTTCTGGCGAACCAGAGCAGCACACGGAAACGCTGTTTACCTTCCCGCCAGAGCGGTACCTATTTATCTACTTGCACATTGACGTGCTTTCGAACTGCTAGGTGGGCAGGAGCTGGGACTGAGCAACGGGAGCTCACCCTGTCGCAGGGATTCGAACCGCTGACCTTCTGATCTGCAAGCCCTAGGCTCTGTGGTTTAACCCACAGCGCCACCTGGGTCCCTTACCCAGAGCTACCACTGTACTAAAGTGAGACAGCACTAATCCATCCTATGCTGCTTCCATGTAGCTCAGGTCGCCTCTTTTGTATGCGTGATTCATAGAGCTAAGCGTTCACCTTGCTCACTTTGCTGGATGTGAAACCTATGGTGAGACTGCAAAAAAGTGTAGGTGTTCCGGCTTAATATATTTGGGATAATTGGGTAAGTAACTAAGCAAGTGATTATCCCAGAACTGATATTGGCACTCCTTTCCATTTTCCGAGCAGGGCTGGCGGATCCCAGATGTTACAACCCCCCCTGTGGCAAAACTGTTTGTGCCAGCGCCATAAATGGGGGAATAACTGGATACCTTTCACCTGAAATACTGGTATAATGGGCTATGGCAATTGGCCCTTGGCAAGAAATTGGCAAAAGAATGCAGGAAAACTGAGTGGTGGGGTACCAACTCTGTCAACTCAATGGAGATCTGGCACCCCTTTCTCTGCTTTGTTGATGAAGGGGGATTTTGACAGGAGGCCACCCTGAGCTTCCTTCTCATTTTGATATTTCTTGGTAGTCTGTAACTTCTGGTGTTTCTATAGTGAGTTTTATCATTTTCTCTTTCTGAATTGTATAGAGTGACTCTCTGGTTGTCTCTTCTTCCTTTTGGTTTTTTAAAATGACAATAAAAGCAATTTTTAAAAAGAAAAGACTAGTTTTGCTCTTGGTTGCAGATGAGACAGAACAAACCTCTCCCTTGGACATATGATTCAGTCCCTCGTGTTCTGATAACAGATTATAGCTTTACATTCCGTATACCTGAGAGTAAGACCCCTTGAATTCAGTAGGACTTACTTCCGAGTGGACGTGGTTAGGATTGGACTGTAAATGATGTTTCAAATTTAGGAAGGCCCCCCCCCCCTCTACTCAGGTATCTCAAGGCTTCTGGTCATAGATATTTATAGTGTCTATTGACTTAGGGTATCTTAAAATACTTTTTAAAAGGATGTGGCATGCCTGGCATTCTGGAGAAAGGTTATATAAACAGATGAGTAAAGTTGAGTAGCCTCTACATGTCTTCAAAGTAAAACGTATTTCACCCAATGGCTTAAAATAAGATGACTGCGTCTGGGATTTTTAGCAAGCTACATAATGCCCCAGAATCTTCTGCAACATGCACTGATTCCTCAGCAGCAAATGCAATGGCTAATAATGTATGCTCACAAAGTAGAAAGTCTGAAAAACAATTGTCTGTGTATATTAGTTTTATACATGTTATCAATTATATGCTGCAGGCTAATATTCTGATGCTGAAAGGAATTAACAGTGCAAGTGGCACGGTGTATCATTTATCTGCTTCTGTCAGTATGTGTTCCAACAAATATCCAAAAATATGAAATTTCATGCATATCGGTTAATATCTTGACCCTCCTCCACCAAAGTAGCTGTTTACTTGGCTGTTTTCCTATGTCTTGAAGGCTGAAATTTCAGTTCAGCGGAGCACTTACTGTTCCCAACCCTAACCCTGTGGAAAGCCATCTAATTAGACTTTAATTTGATTTTGAGATGTTTTTAGGAGGTGATTTAATTATTGTTTGATTTTATACCAGTGTTATGTATCTGATGTTAGCCACCCTGAGCCCGACTTCGGCCGGGGAGGGCGGGACATAGATAAAAGTTTATTATTATTTCTACTTGTTATTATTCCTTTGTAAGAAAATATGAAATAACGTAAAACCATTTTTTTCGGGGGGGGGGGGGGTTTAATCAATGGGGGGGTGACAAGAAATTTTCTGCACTGGGTTCCACCTGACCTTCCTACGCCTCTGCGTGGGACTTACTCACTGGTAAGCATGTATGGCGGCCTCATTTTGGTGAATGCATAACTAGAGTATGTCGGCCTGCCTCCCAAAATTGTCCCCCCGGACCAAGGATTAGATCTGGGGGAGCCAGGGGGCACCTGTGGGTGCATTGCTGCCCTTGAGGACTTCATCTGGTGCCTGTGAAGCCTCTGAGAGTCCCCATTCCCCGCTCAACATCCCCTTTGTTAAGAAGTGATGAGGGTAGCTTACCACCACTACGACTTGAGAAGGAGGAGGCTGGAAGAGTTAGGTTCTTCCCCGCTTCAGTGTTTCAGCTCCGTGGGCTGGATTCAACTAAGCAGGTGAGAGCCAGCACCCCACAAGTCAAAACAGAATCACCCTCTTCCTCCCTTGGGCCCCCCATCTGGCTCTAGGGGTCTAGAGAACCCCCAGAACAACAGATGGACTGAGGAGAGGGGAGACTGTTCCGACGAGCAAGTGGAAATGCTTGTGCTGAAGGCGTCCCCAGCAGAGTTCTTTTAAGGACTCGGATTGGGACCACAAAAGCTGGATTTAACCTGGAGTGACCAAGAGGGAAGCGAGGACTAGGAGGTATCATGGGAGACTGGGGCAGGGGGAAGAAGTGGACTGTGTCAAGAGTCAGGAAGAGTGCACTCATGCACACATATCCGATCTCGTAGAATAAATCCTCTTGATACCGCTCAGTATTTTTACATGTTCACCCAACATCAAATCACATCTCTCCTCTGTCTCCATGGACAGATTGTAAAAAACAAAACAAAACCGGACAGTTCCAATGTTTTTCGGCACTGCCGTGGTGCAAAAGCATAGATCCAAGGCACAGAGCCAAATGGATCCACATTACAAGCGATTCCTGAAATCCACCATTAAGCCATACGACAGGGCGTGTCCAACTCAGTTATTACAGGGAACTGGCCCCCCACAATAAAATATTTGAGCACAAAGCTGATGGGCGTTTCCATTCAAATGGTGCACGTGCATTGCGTCATGTGATCGATTGTGCAGGGTGGGGCTTACCTGGGCCCCCACAATATTTCGTTCAAGTTGGCAGCCCTGCAGAAAACTAAGTTTTTAATGTTATGTTTATAGAATCCTAAAACTGTAGAGTTGGAGGGGACCCCAATTGTCATCCAGTCTGCAATCCTGCCTAGAGCCATCCCTGGGGGCTCGAACCACCAACCTTCTGGTTAACAGCCAGGCACACCCACCACAGAAGGGCCATTATGGTAGACCCACACCGGGATTTCAGAACGCTTACGCTAAGCACAGATTAAAAACTTGACACTGGAAACAGTGAGTGCAAAGGAAACTGAGTGCGAACACAGCCTTGACGTACATACAATAGATGGACACGGCAAGGGGAATTTTGCAAGGAAGAACACCAGCCTGCATGCATCTGAACTCCATAATAAACAGGGCTGCCATACGTCCGGGATTTCAAAGGCGAAATTGACATCCGGGGGGGATTTCTGAAAGGTGGTGCTTTGCCCTGGATCTTAGGCAAGTTCAAGATCTTGTCTGAAAAAAAAGCTCAACGGCATTTGGGTTTTCCTAAAATAAGCTCAACAACTTTCGGGGTTGTCCTGGTTTTTTACTTTTTGAAATATGGCAAACCTAACAATAAACCAGTTCTTCTGCAAAGTTCAGCCTAAATCAAGTTCTTATTTCTAAGAGTCCCCGGGTCTCTGAACACCACATTGATCCTCACCACTGCCATGTGCGAACTTCCTGTGCCCTACAGCACACTCAGCAAACATAGCAAGTCTACCCTTTAAGAAATCCCTCATAAAGGTCCGGTCACTGGCGGAGGAAGGCTCCGCGCTACCCGGGGCGTTGTGACGTCACATTGTGACGTCACGGCGGAGTGCGCCTGCGCGAAATGTCGCGCAGGCGCACTCCACCGGCGGGCCGCCGCCGCTTCCGCAGCCCCCTTTTAAGCCGCAGAGTGAAAAAGCGGCTCGTGGGGCTGCTGCTCCTGGGGCGACGGAGCGAGCGGCGGCACGTGGGGGTGACAAGCGGCGGCCCCTCCCACCACTCCCCACGCACCACCAGTCACCCCGGGAGCAGAAGCGCTGCACGGACGGGGTGCTCGCTCGTCCGTGCGCTGCTGCTCCCGGGGTGACGGAGGGAGCGGCGGCGCGTGGGAGTGGCGGGAGGGACCGTCGCTTGTCACCCCCCCTCCCCTGTTACCTGGGGAGTACCGCCCCTACCGCCTGCCCCCCCCCCCAGCAACGCCCCTGGGTCCAATAAACTCCAGGGTTCCTGATAACACAATTTGGAAACCTAATAATATAATGAGCTTGATCTATGAGAAGATTGTATGCAAATGATTGAAGTGGGAAGTAACTGAAAAACGATTCATCACACTAATAAAAATCTCAGATATGTTTGTTTTCTGTTGAAGTCACACTGAAAGAGCAGTATTTGTGGCAAGTATCCAAACTCAGCTAGACCCCAGTTCTGCAGCTACACCACTGATTTGCTTTTTTTTTTTTTTTTTTTGCTTCGTGTAAATGAAAAAAAAAAAATCACCATTGACAAAATTAGACAAAGTAGTAACTTTTGGATAAAAAATTCCAATCTCGAGAGGAGTTGTTTTGAAATCGGTGTAGAAAAATTAGTGTAATGGATCCTGTACAAATGATTTGACCTATATATGCATATATATATATAGTAACAAACGAGTGAATATATATTCTTTACCTGGGAGATGATTCTCATGTGCAAATTGAAATAGGGCAGTTTTAAATGCATTTTACTCTGGTCTTTCTTCATAATCTGGGCAAAAAGTGTGTGACAGTCTGAACAAGAGAGGCTCTGCCTCCTCTTTTCGCTCTCCCGTGTTTGCTGAGTCCTATGTAAAAGCTTTTGTACATGGCTGATTCATAGGCATTGTAGTTGTTGGGAAGGAGAGTTTCTTTGAATTTACATTCGTCTTGAAAAGTTGCCTGAATAGAGAGAAGAAAGAAACGCAGTGTGATTACAACATCTGCTCACATTCACCATTGCGTGTTGCCTGTGCTGTTCCCTTCATTTTTGGAATAATAATAATAATAATAATAATAATAATGATTTATTTATTTATACCCCGCCCACCTGGCTGGGTTTCCCCAGCCACTCTGGGCGGCTTCCAACAGAATGTTAAAATACAATAATCTAGCACCTTTAATCTGTATTGCTTCATATTGTTTCAAGGTGTATACATTAAATACAGGTAGGTAGATAGATGAATCGATGGGAATGTTTACATCAATTAAATAAATGGGTGTGGGTGTGGGTGAGAGAGAAAGGTAAAACAGCCAGTTCCTGTGGTCCATGCCTTTATTGCTACACTCCTGAAAATACTCCTTACAAACAGGAGAAGGTAGAAATAGCAAAAATGACATTCTGGCGCCCAGAACTGGACACAGGAGTCCAGGTGTGTTCTTTCCAAGGCAGAATAGAATGGTACTATTGCTTCCCTTGATTTGAACGCTGTACTTCTGTTGATGCAGAAGTATAGCATTTGCTTTTTTTTTATTGCTGTGTCACACTGTTGACTCATGTTAAGCTTATGGTCTGCTACAGGGGGCGGCGACCTCCGGCCCATGGGCCGGATGCGGCTCACGGAGGCCGTTTAACAGGCCCACAAGCCGCCCGCTCGGCAAGTCTCCCGCAGCGCAGCACGGGGACTCGCCGAGTGGTGCTGGAAATGGCATCCGCACATGTCTGCGACGCCGGAAATCGCATCTGCGATTGGAATCCAATGAATGCAGATCTTGACAGGAACTGATACTTTTTCAAAGGTGAAAATATTCAAGATTTCTCAGTAAAACGCATAGCAACGCATTAGCATTTCCTTGACTGAAAACCAGATTGTAAGAATACTCACCGTGCCATATAATCTCCCTTTGCTGTTCATTGCAATGAAGAGTGCACTTTTGACACCAAACAGACTAACCACACCTCTCTCTACTGTTGATATTTCCAAGAGACCTAAAGAAGCAGACAGATGCAATGGAGATCGAATACCGCTTTTTTATAGCTGCTGAAGGAACGTTATTAAATATAGAAACCCCTATTTTTAAAAAAGTTATACAAAATTTAATAGAAAACAATGACTTTTGTGCAACAGATTCTTCATCTGAAGAAACCAAATTTTAAAAATCAGAAATAGGCTGGTACACAAATGAATGCATTTTAGTTGATATGCCTTTTATAAGTGAGTAATCAGTTAGATGAGAAATTAAATCATTTGTGTCTGCAATCCTCTGCACACTTACCTGAGAAAGCAAGTCCTACTGAAAGCAATGGAGCTTCCTTCTGAGTAGACATATATAGGATTGCACTGTGAATTTAGAACCCAACAGTTAAGCACCTTTATTTCTCATTGATTTCAAGGGGGAGGCTTAAGCTTAATTCTTAATCAAAGGAACACACATATGTTTAAATGTGGCTGGACTGTGCACTAAATCACCATCCTATTTTAATTCTAGGGCAATTCCACTCAGAAGAGACCCCACCCCAAAACAACACACTGAAGACTGAGCATGAATAGTGCTAACACAGGGGTCAGCAACGTTTTTCAGCCGTGGGCCGGTCCACTGTCCCTCAGACCTTGTGGGGGGCCGGATTATATTTTGGAATGAATGAACAAATTCCTACGCCCCACAAACAACCCAGAGATGCATTTTAAATAAAAGCACACATTCTACTCATGTAAAAACACGCTGATTCCCGGACCGTCCGTGGGCCGGATTGAGAAGGCGATTGGGCTGCATCCGGCCTCCGGGCCTTAGGTTGCCTACTCCTGTAGCTAACAGAATGCTAACCGCCTCCTATTCATGCATTGCAGGGGGTGGGCTAAATGACCCTTGGGGTCCCTTCCGACTCTATAATTCTACGATTATCGGGAGAGGAGGCTGAAAATTTGGGAAGAGAGGGAATGGAACAGAATGGCTGGAAAGGAGAAGAAGAGAGAAAGAGAGAGAGAGGCGAGGGAGAGGGAGAGACAGGGAGGGAGCGAGAGAGAGTGTGTTTGTGCAATCTCATTGTCCAGCTAGGTAATTTCCTGGTTCTCACTGAGAAACTATTCTTAAACATTCCCAGGGATGGAAGTGAGAGTTGCCCATAGAAATCAATGGAGTAATTCAATAACTGAAGCTGGGCACCAGTGTAACCCCCTCCCCCCCAAAATCCCAGCCCAGTTGGTGTGTGATATCCTGTTTTGCTTGTTCGCAGACTATTTTCTGTCCATAACTAGACACTGTTTCCTCCTTTGTGACGGTGTATTGCCTTTTCGGCAACATTTTAAAAAATGTCCGCGTGTACATAAACGTACAAGTTCTTTAGGCTTCTGCCCCTTCTTCCGGGTCTCTAGATGTAAAAAAGCTCTCCCATGTGTGTGCATTGTATCTCTAGTACACAAAGGCGCACAGGCATCCGGACCGCTAGGACACTGGTTTTCCTTCCATTCCCTCACCCAAGCCATCTGTCCAGACAGTAAACGCTGCTCAATGTGTTTGAGTGGCAGGTTTCCTGCTACTGCAATCAGATCCATTGTGAGATAAAAGACTTTTTTTTTTTTTACATTCCTAATTTGTTAAAAGAAAGAAGGAAATGATTCTTCCTCAATCTAGCAGCACATCTGATACAGGACATATTGTCCCAGAACATATACATACTGTATCAAGCAGGAGGAACGAAATGGAAGGCTTACGTAGTGATTTCTTGGTGTGATAATAGGTGCTTTAATGCACAAATATCCCTCTCTTTATCTGTGGCGATGCTGTCATAATGTAGTTGCTGGTTCAGAGCCAGCAAGCCCCACCTTCTCTGCATGTTTAGCAAGCTCAGAACTTGCAGCAATGCATTTAAAAAACAACAACCATAAATATAATTCCCACTCAGCTCCTCGAATTCCAGCCCATTTACAGTGATCCCTCTGAACTGTGATCTCCACAATGTAGATCAAAAATAATAATGAATGATTAAGTTATTTTCTATAAATTGCAACCAATTGTTGGCATTATTTTTCAAAGCAGTCTTTTAATTTTCTGGGTTAAAACCAACAACCTATATTATCGCCACGAAAGCAGTCTTTTCAGATTTCTCAACTTTTCTCAAACATCATGTACATACAGGGCTGGCAAGTTCATCTACCTGCAAAAAAGGGGAGGCACGGGGGAAGCAGGAAGAGCATATTAAAAACATAGGGGGAGAGAAAGATCCCGACCTCTTTGCTTTTTCAAGGCTGTAAAGTCAAACCAACTAAAAATAAGTTGGTATCTAATTTTGTCCAAGTATTCTGGACATGTTTCAGCCTGGAGGTTTTGGGTGCCGATTGATCCTGAAACGTTTAAAAAGGCCACAGAAGTACTTAAGTACTAATAATAATAATAAGCAGTAGCTTTCAGGTTCTAGGTAGGGTGTTAGAAATCAAGTAAAAATGTGGTATCATTTCCCACCATTTCGCATTGTGATGCAGTTTGCAACTCACTGTATTGGTTTTCAGCATGAATACCACTTATCTGTCCATCTGGAAATATCTGGAGATGAAACCCAATGCCCACGTTGCAGTAAAGCCTCCGCTGCCTCTTGATTCCTAGCAAATAGTCAGTCTCCCAGTTGACTTCAGATTTCTCCCCTGACATTCCAGCAAGGGACCTGGATAAGATAGACTCCCATCCTCTGTCCAACAGGGTGCCATTTGTTCTGACGACAACTGGGTATGAAAAGATAATCTCAGCCAGAAAGCCCAGGAGAACAAAGGCAGGGAACGTCAAGTGGATGCTGGCTTCGTAGGACATAGTGATGAGAAGCCTTTGTGCAATAGCCATCCGTTCACCTCCTGGGCACGTGGTCAGAATTAATGGCCCTAAAAATACCACCCTTCTTGTTTTTCTCCTTTCAGCATGGTGGCAGTGGCTTATTTTTGGAAAGCAGAGGGAGATTTTGGACATGAAATTAAAGCCCAAGAGCAGTTGGGTCAGGGAGAGAACGAGAAGCCTGTTGGGGACCATGTTTTGAATGCTTCCTGCTCTCCAGTCGGCAGCGTTCTATATTTGATTGATCTATCGTCATGTTAAAAGGGAGACCCCCCACCCTGCAGTATCCATCTGGCATCAATGTTCTGCCTAAGGGTTAAATCCGTGTAACCCTTAATCCCAGCGGAAGCTCCTCTGTTGAGCAAAGTGGGGTGTAGCCCTCCAAAGATTCTAGTCCCCCAAAACCTCTGCTGTCTCTCTCCTGCCACTCAGGCGTTATTAATGCATTTCCCGGACTGAGAGGCTTCCTCAATATTTCTGCCCATCTTCTCTGCTTAAGGTAAAGGTAAAGGGACCCCTGACCGTTAGGTCCAGTCGTGTCCGACTCTGGGGTTGCGGCGCTCATCTCGCTTTACTGGCCGAGGGAGCCGGTGTACAGCTTCTGGGACATGTGGCCAGCATGACTAAGCTGCTTCTGGGGAACCAGAGCAGCGCACGGAAACGTCGTTTACCTTCCCGCCGGAGCGGTACCTATTTATCTACTTGCACTTTGACGTGCTTTCGAACTGCTAGGTGGGCAAGAGCTGGGACCGAGCAATGGGAGCTCACCCCATCGTGCAGATTTGAACCACCGACCTTCTTATCAGCAAGCTCTAGGCTCTGTGGTTTAACCCACAGCGCCACCCGCGTCCCATCTTCTCTGCTTAGCTAATCAAAATCATCAACCTTGAGGCATAGGGTGACAGTGGCTCGCCCAAGGCCGCCCAGGGAGCTTCACAGACGGGCGTTCCTGCTGAGGTTTAGGCTTTCAGCACCTTTTCCCATCTGTAGAGGCAGGAGAGCTAATAGGATGATAATAATTGGAAACTCCAATGGGTTTCCAGACAGCACTTGGGGATTTCCTGACTGATATGACTGATGGTCCTGTCAAAGCCCTGGCCAGCCTCTGGAACATCCGAATGGCTTGGGCTGTTGACCCCATTGCCCCTGAGTGCCTTCTCCCACTTTGTGGAGCCCCCTTGGCTCCCTGGTATGATCCAGAGTTTAGGGCAAGGAAACAATCTGGGAGACGGCTCAAACACAAGTGGAGAAAACTCCAGACGAATGCAATAGAACACTGCCAAGGGCTTCACTAGTGGCAGTGAGGACAGTAAAGAAAGCATACTTTGCATCCTCAATATCCCATCCGGCAGAGCTTTTAAGGGAGTTAGGGGCCTCTTACAGTCTGGCCTGGAGGTGGAGGGATTGATGGTAGCTTGCTGTTTCGTTTGCAAAGCATTTTGAGGATAAAATCACTTGCATTACCAGGACTGGACTCCATTGTTACAGCAGGTGAATCTCGAGAGGCAACACAAGAAAGGGCCTTTTCTGTGGTGGCCCCCTGTTAGTGGAATGCTCTCCTCAGGACTCTCAATTGAAGCCTTTGTTACATATCTTTCGGTGCCAGGCAAAAACATTATTATTTATTGAATTTGTAAATAACAACAACAACAACAACAATTTTTATTTTTATTTTTATTTGTACCCCGCCCATCTGGCTGGGTCTCCCCAGCCACTCTGGGCGGCTTCCATCAAATATTAAAATACATTTAAAATATCACGGATTAAAAACTTCCCTAAACAGGGCTGCCTTCAGGTTTTTTCTGAATGTCAGGTAGTTGTTTATTCCCTTGACCACTGATGGGAGGGCGTTCCACAGGGCGGGCGCCACTACCGAGAAGAAGGCCCTCTGCCTGGTTCCCTGTAGCTTTGCTTCTCGCAGTGAGGGAACCGCCAGAAGGCCCTCGGCGCTGGATCTCAGTGTCCGGCCTGAATGATGGGGGTGGAGACGCTCCTTCAGGTATACAGGACCGAGGCCGTTCAGGACTTTAAAGGTCAGCACCAACACTTTGAATTGTGCTCGGAAACGTACTGGGAGCCAATGTAGATCTCTCAGGACCGGTGTTATGTGGTCCTGGCAGCCACTCCCAGTCACCAGTCTAGCTGCCGCATTCTGGATTAATTGCAGTTTCCGGGTCACCTTCAAAGGTAGCCCCACATAGAGCGCATTGCAGTAGTCCAAGCGGGAGATAACTAGGGGTGGAAGATCTCAGGGTGGTTCATAGCATAAAAATACAAGATAAAACATTCTTCTTCTCCCATGTTTTGACAAATCTATGGCCTTTTAATAAGCATTTTTCATATATTTTTTGGGGTAAATTGCTTGTCCAGCATAATGAGACCCCCATGCTGAAAATCACTGTTCCTAAGCTGATTTCTCAACAGAACAGGCTAGATTTCAAGATGGCATCCAAGATGGTTTGAACCAATGTTTCTGTTTCTATGGCAGTATAGGAGGAGCTCGAGAGTAGCAACTCAGCGACTGAATTGGGGGTTTCAGGAGCCTATAAAACAACAATATGCATAACAAATGTGTCCCACAATATTCATTCATTTAATCAATTTTGAAGCCCCCATATAATATCACTAAACCGTATTAGTGCTTTGAGGTTGTCTTGCCCTATAAAATATTTGAATTACATATTGCATTTGGAAACAGAACAATGTTTTGAATTATTCTTTGTCACTTATAAATCAAACATTATGTTGGCTGAAAGCAAAGGGATTATTTCTATCTTCTGTCTGTCTGTCTGTCTGTCTGTCTATCATCTGTCAAATTGAGTCCCAATGTTTTTTGTCTGGTTTGCATGACTTATGGGCTAATATGAGATATATCAGATTGAAATGCAATGCAATGAATATAGGGCTGCCATATGTCCAGAATTTTTGCAGACATACCCAGGATTCGGCCGTATGGCAACCCATATCGGAAGTGCCGTTTTTGGCAATTTCTGGAGGGAAAGCTCAATTTCTGGGGAGAAACCTCGAAAAAAAGGATCAACAACTTTGCCTTAAAAAGCTTTCTGAAATATGACAACCAACCCTAACTTATGAAGATATTTAATATGCCACAAAAACTTTTAAGAAAGGACTAATCAATGCACATGAGGACAGAACAATTAAAGGGAATAATCCACATTTACACAGGTATCACCAAAGAAGCATTTCTGCATGGTAACTGTACTTTCCTGAACAGCCGGTTTTGCAACCTCACACCATTACATCAAGACAAGCCTGAGGAAAGGATGAAATATTATAAGGATGGGGGAGTGAGACCTTTTTTCCGGTACAGCTCATAGGATTACATAACTGCACCCTGCCATATAGCAGTCTTGATACGATGCAAGAAGGTGTCAACTTGGTTGCGGAAGGCAGGGGTTCTGATTTCTTCCCAAATATCGAGTGCCTGGCTCTCTGTTGCTCTGATACTCCGCTCCAGCTCAAAACAATCTGCAGTCAGTTCCTTGCTAGTTATGTGGAACACAAAATTTAACAGTTCCAAAGCTACAGGATGCAAGTAAGTATTCCAGGTCACTCGATACTGTTCTGTATCAGTTTGTCTTTTGATCACGTTACTATTTGCATTGTGTTAACTTTGTATGATCTTGGCTCAGTATGGTGATTTGTGAAAAGGTTAGTTTTCAGTTTCAAAGAGCAAAGCCGGGAGGATGGGCATAAATCTCTGCTGAGAGGGATTGAGTTTCAGTTAGCAAGGAGGAAGACTTAAGTTGGTCTCTAAGGTACAACTGGAAGGAATTTTTTATTTTATTTTGTTTTGACTATGGCAGACCAACATGGCTACCTACCTGTATTAAGGCTGAGTGTTAGTCACTGTAGTGTAAATGGATTCTGAGCAAGTAGCTTAGTGGATACTAGAAGTTGTTTTGACTGTTCTTGTTTTGACTAAACAAAAAAAAAAATTCCCCCTTCCAGTAGCACCTTAGAGACCAACTAAGTTTGTTCTTGGTATGAGCTTTCGTGTGCATGCACACTTCTTCAGATACACTGAAACAGAAGTCACCAGACCCTTATATATAGTGAGAGAGTGGGGAGGGGTATTACTCAGAAGGGTGGTGGGAATGGGGGATTGGCTGATGGGTGTGGAAAACCTGTTGACGACTGTCAACGACTGCAATTGGTCTTACAGGAAAAAACAAGGGGTGAGATGGCTGTCATGTATAATGAGATAAGAATCCAATGTCTTTGTTCAGACCAGGTCTCTCCATGGTTTTAAGTGTGGTAATGAGTTGCAATTCAGCAACTTCTCTTTCCAGTCTGTTTCTGAAATTCCTTTGTAATAAGACAGCTACTTTGAGATCTTGTATAGAATGTCCTGGGAGATTGAAGTGTTCTCCTACTGGTTTCTCTGTCTTGTGATTCCTGATATCAGATTTATGTCCATTTATCCTTTGGCGTAGGGTTTGGCCTGTTTGTCCAACATAGAGAGCTGAAGGGCACTGTTGGCATTTATTGCATACACAATGTTAGAAGATGAGCAATTAAATAGTCCTGAGATGGTATGTTTGATGTTGTTGGGGCCAGTAATGGTGTTGTCCGGGTGTATGTGGCAACAAAGTTGGCATCTGAGTACATCTCTCACTATATATAAGGGTCTGGTGACTTCTGTTTCAGTGTATCTGAAGAAGTGTGCATGCACACGAAAGCTCATACCAAGAACAAACTTAGTTGGCCTCTAAGGTGCTACTGGAAGGAATTTTTTTTATTTTTTATTTTGTTTTGACTATGGCAGACCAACACGGCTACCTACTTGTAACTGTTTTGACTGCCACCCCACCCCCATCCCTCCTGAGGAGATGGACACCGATTTCTGAGGTCTCCATTCACCAATCAAACTCCATCCGTCAACCAAATCCCCCAAAGACAGCCCCTCAGCTGATTCAGATATCCATACAGAGTATTTGCCTTACTTGTTTGTGCTTTGTTGGTTGACGGCAGCCATTTTCAGGCAGAAACCATGGAGAGAGATCAGACAGATCCAAGAGCAGGAGAGAGGGATGGTTTTATTTTTTTAATTGGTATAAAACCTACCAACCAGCTTGCTTGGTAGGCAAACAAGCGAACTGATGCAGAGCTCACCTTCATGTTTCATTATTGCAAAGCACTCCATCTTCAAACAGGATTCTGGCTGCAAAGTCTGAGGACTGGATGGAACACGTACTTCCTATTTTACATTGCCCTAGTGCTAAAGTAGGGAGTCAAGAGATAAAAGGAACAACTGGCAAGTTTGGCCTTGGAGTTCAAAATGAAGCAGGGCAAAGGCTAATAGAGTTCTGTCAAGAGAACAAGCTGGTCATCACAAACACTCTTTTCCAACAACACAAGAGACGACTCTACACATGGACATCACCAGATGGGCAACATCGAAATCAGATTGACTATATTCTCTGCAGCCAAAGATGGAGAAGCTCTATACACTCAGCAAAAACAAGACCTGGAGCTGACTGTGGCTCTGATCATCAGCTTCTTATAGCAAAATTCCAGCTTAAACTGAAGAAAGTAAGAAAAACCACTGGGCCAGTAAGATACAATCTAAATCAAATTCCTTATGAATACACAGTTGGAGTGAAAAACAGGTTTAAGGACTTAGATTTGGTGGATAGAGTGCCTGAAGAACTGTGGATGGAGGCTCGTAACATTATACAGGAGGCAGCAACGAAAACCATCCCAATGAAAAAGAAATGCAAGAAAGCAAAGTGGCTGTCCAATGAGGCCTTAAAAATAGCGGGGGAGAGAAGGCAAGCAAAATGCGAGGGAGATAGTGAAAGATACAGGAAATTGAATGCAGATTTCCAAAGAATAGCAAGGAGAGACAAGAGGGCCTTTCTAAATGAGCAATGCCAAGAAATAGAGGAAAATAACAGAATGGGAAAAACCAGAGATCTGTTCAAGAAAATTGGAGATATGAAAGGAACATTTCGTACAAAGATTACCACAATTAAGGACAAAAGTGGAAAGGACCTAACAGAAGCAGAAGACATCAAGAAGAGGTGGCAAGAATACACAGAGGAACTATACCAGAAAGATATAGAGGTCTCATACACCCCAGGTAGTGTGGTTGCTGACCTTGAGCCAGACATCCTGGAGAGTGAAGTCAAATGGGCCTTAGAAAGCCTTGCTAACAACAAGGCCAGTGGAAGTGATGATATCCCAGCTGAACTATTTAAAATCCTAAAAGATGATGCTGTTAAGGTGCTACACTCAATATGCCAACAAGTTTGGAAAACTCAGCAGTGGCCAGAGGATTGGAGAAGATCAATTTACATCCCAATCCCAAAGAAGGGCAGTGCCAAAGAATGCTCTAACTACCGCACAATTGCACTCATTTCACACGCTAGCAAGGTTATGCTTAAAATTCTACAAGGCAGGCTTAAGCAGTACGTGGACCGAGAACTCCCAGACGTGCAAGCTGGATTTCGAAGGGGCAGAGGAACCAGAGACCAAATTGCAAACATGCGCTGGATTATGGAGAAAGCTAGAGAGTTCCAGAAAAACATCTACTTCTGCTTCATTGACTACGCAAAAGCATTTGACTGTGTCGACCACAGCAAACTATGGAAAGCTCTTAAAGAAATGGGAGTGCCTGATCACCTCATCCGTCTCCTGAGAAATCTGTATGTGGGACAAGAAGCTACAGTTAGAACTGGATATGGAATAACTGATTGGTTCAAAATTGGGAAAGGAGTACGACAAGGCTGTATATTGTCTCCCTGCTTATTTAACTTATATGCAGAATTCATCATGCGAAAGGCTGGGCTGGATGAATCCAAAACCGGAATTAAGATTGCCGGAAAAAATATCAACAACCTCAGATATGCTGATGATACAACCTTGATGGCAGAAAGTGAGGAGGAATTGAAGAACCTTTTAATGAGGGTGAAAGAGGAAAGCGCAAAATATGGTCTGAAGCTCAACATCAAAAAAACTAAGATCATGGCCACTGGTCCCATCACCTCCTGGCAGATAGAAGGGGAAGAAATGGAGGCAGTGAGAGATTTCACTTTCTTGGGTTCCATGATCACTGCAGATGGTGACAGCAGTCACGAAATTAGAAGACGCCTGCTTCTTGGGAGAAAAGCAATGACAAACCTAGACAGCATCTTAAAAAGCAAAGACATCACCTTGCCAACAAAGGTCCGTATAGTTAAAGCTATGGTTTTCCCAGTAGTAATGTACGGAAGTGAGAGCTGGACCATCAAGAAGGCTGATCGCCGAAGAATTGATGCTTTTGAATTATGGTGCTGGAGGAGACTCTTGAGAGTCCCATGGACTGCAAGAAGATCAAACCTATCCATTCTCAAGGAAATCGGCCCTGAGTGCTCACTAGAAGGACAGATCCTGAAGTTGAGGCTCCAGTACTTTGGCCACCTCATGAGAAGAGAAGACTCCCTGGAAAAGACCCTGATGTTGGGAAAGATGGAGGGCACAAGGAGAAGGGGACGACAAAGGATGAGATGGTTGGACAGTATTCTCGAAGCTACTGGCATGAGTTTGGCCAGACTGCGGGAGGCAGTGGAGGATAGGCGTGCCTGGCGTGCTCTGGTCCATGGGGTCACGAAGAGTCGGACACGACTGAACGACTGAACAACAACAACAACAACAGTGCTGTGTAGTGGCGCTGTGGGTTAAACCACAGAGCCGAGGGCTTGCTGATCAGAAGGTCGGTGGTTCGAATCCCCGCAATGGGGTGAGCTCCCGTTGCTCGGTCCCAGCTCCTGCCCACCTAGCAATTCGAAAGCACGTCAAAGTGCAAGTAGATAAATAGGAACCGCTCTGGCGGGAAGGTAAACGGCGTTTCCGTGCGCTGCTCTGGTTCCCCAGAAGCGGCTTAGTCATGCTGGCCACATGACCCGGAAGCTGTACGCCGGCTCCCTCGGCCAGTAAAGCGAGATGAGCGCCGCAACCCCAGAGTCGGACCCGACAGGACGTAATGGTCAGGGGTCCCTTTACCTTTACCTTAAGCAGAGAAGATGGGCAGAAATATTGAGGAAGCCTCTCAGTCCGGGAAATGCATTAATAACGCCTGAGTGGCAGGAGAGAGACTGCAGAGGTTTTGGGGAACTAGAATCTTTGGAGAGTCCCTTTACCTTTAGCCATCAACCCACTTGGTGCACAGAAGTGGTGCACTAAGGAAAGAAATGTCTCTGTGCCCATCAACACAGCTGTTAACTGTGCACTGTGCAATTCTAGAGTCTGCCTTTTCATGTGCTCTGTGGGTTAAAGCTATATCCTATTAAAGTTTATTCTGTATGCAAACCATTGTGCAAGGTGCACTAAAGGAAGCAGCAGCTGGACATTACGCCAAGTACATGCGCTGGAAATCCTTTTACACTGAGCACAGGCAAATTTGGCATTGTAATAAGGAGATCCCTTGGAAATCCTTCTTGTCTTCCTCCGCAGCTGCCTCAGATTGACACACCTAGAATTCCCTATGAAGTAGATCCAATTGAGCATAGGGAATCCAGTGTTTCTCCCAACCCTTGCTATTATTCCTTCCTGTTTGGATTGGGTTTTTTTTTTTTTAAGCTCCTACACAGCCAAAGAAATGGGAATAATTCGTTAAAAGCTAGTACGCCCGAGTTGAGAAATCAGATTTGAATTAGTCTAGAAAAGCGCTGCAAAGGAAAAATGGGCTGCCTGATGTCATCGTGATGTCAGGTGATTAACAGGTGGGGAGCGCCTGTGGCGGAATAATGCCTGGTTCATCATGGGTTAACCTATCACTCCCATGTTAGGTAGGTGTTCCCTGGGAGGCGGAGCTAGTTGGCATTCTAAAAGGAGGGGGAACAACCGTTAAAAGGCAGTTGGGGGTTTGGCAGTTGGGGGTGGAGGATTAGAGAGAGAAAATGAGAGGTTAGGCTTTGGGGAATGCGAGTAAAGGTCATTACCATTGCTAAAGGGATGCAGGAAATATTATAACAAAGCTGACTTACATGAGAAGATTTGTACCAGTAATAACCCGAGACATCCATGTTTTCAAGTTACCTAATAAAGTTAAATAAAGTCTTCTTATCTGAAGAAGTGTGCATGCACACGAAAGCTCATACCAGGAACAAACTCAGTTGGTCTCTAAGGTGCTACTAGAAAGAATTTTCGATTTTGTTTTGACTATGGCAGACCAACACGGCTACCCACCTGTAACTGCAACTAATAAAGTTAAAGTTACAGGTGGGTAGCCGTGTTGGTCTGCCATAGTCGAAACAAAATAGGAAATTATTTCCAGTAGCACCTTAGAGACCAACTGAGTTTGTTCTTGGTATGAGCTTTCGTGTGCATGCACTCTGTTTCGGTGTATCTGAAGAAGTGTGCATGCACACGAAAGCTCATACCAAGAACAAACTCAGTTGGTCTCTAAGGTGCTACTGGAAAGAATTTCCTATTTTGTTTCTAATAAAGTTAAAAGTGCTTAAACGTTCGCTGACTGTGGCAGTGTATCAGTACCTTAAGAGGTTTGACTAAGAGGAGAGAACAAAGCTTTCCTGTGGAAGAGGAAACCGTTTGCTTATTCTCCTGTCATACAGAGGGCTGGACAGTGAAGCCAAGGGTGCCACTTATTTGCCTAAAGGGGAGGCAAACTGCAGTAGTTGGGAACCCTGGTAGGGAGATCCCATAGGTAGCAAGAGGTTTTCAAACGTAGAGCCCTGAGGTACCCCAGAGACAACTCCCATATAAACACTGAAGGATTCATCCTAGTTGGCAGAGAAACTTAGGGAGAGTCACGGTTGGGGAAGTATCTACAGGGGAGGGAATAGGATCCCTCACAGCGCCCACCTGCCAAATTGGCTACCAAGGGTGGGGGACTTCAGGATCTGGTGTGCCCGCTTGGAAAGGTTTCCGACCCCTGCCAAAGAGCGACGGCATCTGTTTGTGACAGCTCTTAACATATGCAAGATCAAGATCAGATTTCGAAAGTATTTTGAAATAATAGTACTGACAGTGGTTAAATATAAAATGCAAGTAACTTGTTCTATTAAAAAGACCGTCTTATTTTTATCAACTGATGTTACAAAAGTATGTCCTCTAGCTGGCAAAAGCCTTTGTAGCTGTAGAGACTTCCAACTTGTGCCATATAAAAAAAAAGTCTAATTATAAACAAACAGATCATTATCTTAAGCAGTAGCAGCTAAGTGTTTCAACAGATTAGATTTGTAGCTGCTCAACCGTCCATCTTTTAGGGATCTATTCATAAAAATGAATGGTACAATTGTGCACAAACGACCAGCCTAGGGCTCAATAGGGACCTTTACTTCCATCCCTGCGGACCCTGTGGCTGAAACAATGTGGGCTGGGGTCCTTGCAAGGAAATGATGCCTATAATGGACTTATATAGGGAGCAATGAATGGAGAGACTACAGACCATGTGACTAAATGGAGGAGGAGAGGCAGGAAGGCTTCGCAAAATTATATTCCAACCCCTTTCCTTTCATTCACCTGGGTGGGACAGCGCCTACCCTTAAAAAACAAAACAAATGGAAGCTAGAGAACTCATGAACAAAAATATGTACTGAGTTTTAGAACCATAGTTGATTATTATTACAAGTTACTTAATCCTTTACAGCTGAAATCCTGCACTCAAATACCCAGGAAAAAGTTGCATTAAACTCAGTGCGACTTATTTCTGTGTATACCGCCGTGTATGTTATTGCGCTGTTAATTTGATTTTAAATGATTCAATCTGGGAGAAAAGCAGAATAAAATTTTAAATAGATAAATGTGATGTGGTACAAATGGAGTTTCTGCATTCACAATGTGAAATATGCTGTCAGATGATCGCTTGACAAAATGGCCCCAAGGGGAACAGTATGGAAACAATGTGAATATGCTTGTAACAAGTGCAGGAAATTGCCAAAAATGGGAGGAGCTTTTTTGACACATGAAAATGATCTGAAAGTGAGACAATTTTGGCTCAACCCTCCTTTTTAAAGGAACTGAACATTCCTCATATTTAGAAGTCGACAAATTCCATATATTATTCAATATTCCAGAGTTGTTAAGCTTGATCTTGGCTTGATGATCCCGCGAGGCCCTTGCAAATAGGATGCAAACCTTGGGCTAAAGATAAATGAGATCCATTCATAGCCACCGTTCTAATGATGATATGCAGCTATTCAAAGCATCTCCTGTGCAGAATGCCTATTTGACGTGAGATTAGAGAATAGCTTCTGCCTGATTCACACTAGACGGAAGGCATGGAGCGAGGTCAAGGCAGGCATGCAAGGGTATGCTGAAAATTCCTCTGAAACAGACAAGCAGCAGCCATGTGTTCACAGCTGGAATGTGCATGGAACTTACTCCTGCAGTGTCTCTATACTGACCTTTAGCTTGACTCACAGCAGCTGTAAAATGGTTGCCCAGAAACGAAACTGACATCCCCAGTTGCAACCCTCAGCTGTTTTCCTTCAGCCCATCCTTTCCCCTTACATAGCGATGAAAAGAATCCAGATTGTAAAACAATTACAGAATAATAATTGTGGAACTCAGGTCATTCCAATTAAGTTGACTTGCAGCAGGTTCACGAGGCAAAAACAATGGCCTTTCAATCCATTATGACGGCATTCACTGTCCACTAGCTTAAAGGACCCCTGACCATCAGGTCCAGTCGTGTCCGACTCTGGGGTTGCGGCGCTCATCTCGCGTTACTGGCTGAGGGAGCCGACGTACAGCTTCCGGGTCATGTGGCGAACCAGAGCAGCGCACGGAAATGCCGTTTACCTTCCCGCCGGAGCAGTACCTATTTATCTACTTGCACTTTGACGTGCTTTCAAACTGCTAGCTGGGCAGGACCAGGGACTGAGCAACGGGAGCTCACCCCGTCACAGGGATTTGAACCGCCTACCTTCTGATCGGCAAGCCCTAGGCTCTGTGGTTTAACCCACAGCGCCACCTGCGTCCTGTTCACTAGCTTAGGTGGCTTAAAAAAAAGAGAGAAGGCTAATCTGTCTATGAACAACACATTGGTCACTATTGCTAAAATCCTATGTTTATAGAGGCAGAATCTATTTGAATGGATGGTGTATTGCAATGAGAGAGGAAAGCCAAATATGAGCAAATATGTATCCGGGCTCTCTTATTTCCTTGCTGCTGCAATCCCTTTCACACACCCCCAACAAAAAATGCTGTTATCGGGTATGAGAAGGGGTGCAGCAGTCTGCAAGGAACAGGGATGATTAGCAAAAAATGGGCAACACTTAAGCAATTAATACAAGGTCACCTGGAGATCCAGGCTGGACTACTGAACTAAATGGACACAGCAAATACGATGATTTTGTATGGGGTAACTATCTCAGAATCCTTCCCTATCGTCCCTTTCTAATGCGAAACATGGTTCTTGTCCTTCCTTGTCTGCTGACCCCGTATTATTTCTTTAAAAAACAGAGGCAGAGTTACTCTTTTAGAAAAGAGTATCTGAAGAAGTGTGCATGCACACGAAAGCTTATACCCAGAACTTAGTTGGTCTCGAAGGTGCTGCTGGACAATTTTTAAATTTTCTTTTAGAAAAATGTGCTTATTCATGTCAAAGGAGCAGTTCGTGAACATAACCGGTATTACTCTATAAGCAGCAGGTCCATATACCCTTTAAATTTTGCTTCCCTTTCTCCTCTCCAGGGTCTCCAAACTCCCACCGATCCTCCAACCTGCTTGGAATTTTTGCTCCCTACCTTGAGAAGGCAGGTCCTCCTTTGGGTTAAACTTAGGATTGTTACTTAAATAAGTTACATTTTAAATTGTGGGGAGGCCTAAACTTTATGACATAATTTACCTAAAAATGCATGGATGGGCCTGTGCCTATTGGTTTGGAAGCAAAACAATGCCACTCACCCAACAAATCTGGGACGTAGAATTTCAGTGTCATGTGAGTGAGATGAGTAAGTACACAGCAATCAAAGACAATGGGAGAGGTTTTATCCCAGCAATATAGCTGTCAAAATTACAAATATCTACAGACGGTCGTTCACCCTTGCTAGTTTAAACGTGCTGCCATCTGCCTTATTGCAGGGCAGATATGTGGGTAAACCGTAAGCGGAGGGAGTCTGCCCCTGCGGCCTGATAGAGCTGGAAACCGTCTCTGATGCCTTGCCACGATGTCATTTTTATGAGGATATTCGTTCGGACTTTATCACCCCTGTTATACAGAAAATTCCAAGTGGGTCTGAACCTCAATGCTTAAAATCCCTGATAGAGGATAGGGATGCAGAGATCACACCAAGAGTGGCCAAATTTTGCGCAGCTGCCATAAAACTCAGGGAACAAGCTGTGCTATTACAAAGGCTATGGCCTCAGATGCAAACTCTAGATAATAGTTTAGAGACTAAGACCTAAACCACATTTCTAATGCCTGTCATATTCGTATTGTTTACTGTTATATTCGATTGTTAATTCAAACTTAATTCTATTGTGTTTTAGGTTCGCTTAGTAGGGCATGTGAAGCTGGTCTGGGACCATAATAAATTTAATTTAATTTAATTTCAAGCCACGCACAAATAAAGTTGCTAGATTCTGCACACTGATCCATTCATTTGATGCAAAGTCTGAAGACAAGGAAAAGGTGGTGTTTGTCCCACAGCATGTGCCATTGATGCTTGTCATGGTTTATTTGAGTCACGCTCTTCCGAGTGTTTGAGGTTATTTAGTATTATAGGTTAAGATGAAAGAAAAGACAGCTTTATCACCCACAGCAGTTCTGTGCACAGGCTCTCAAGAGGAATGGAGTGGTGGGAGAGCAGAGGAACAGATACGTCGTATCTTATCCCAACACCAAAACACTGCACCTCAGAAAGGAAAATTCCATTCTGGAAATGGGTGACAATTACAAGAACGATCAGTAAAAGTATGAAACAATGTGACCTAGGCTTCAGAACTGTACCACACCGCACAAATCTTGTGGCACGAATCTAGGATAGTGAGAAATGTTCATTACTTTTCATTTGCTAACTGCAAGGAAGGTGATTCTCTCATTTTGTTTAAATATATCATACTACTAAAGGGCTTACGTATCCTATTTCATGCTTTACTACGTATTACGGAACAAGAATAATAATGCAGGAATAGAAAAGTATCTCGCTCCATTAAGCCAGCACTCCACTTGGAAGGAAGTTGCAATTGACTCGCCAAACTTGCTTCTTAATAAGGCCAGATGCTACAATATACACATGGCTGCAAATGAAAACAGAAGTGTTATGTCTAATTCCCTTCCCCTTGGGTAACCCATATTTTGGCTTCCAGTGTGGTGTAGTGGTTAAGAGCGGTAGACTCGTTATCTGGGGAACCGGGTTCGCGTCTCCACTCCTCCACATGCAGCTGCTGGGTGACCTTGGGCTAGTCACACTTCTCTGAAGTCTCTCAGCCCCACTCACCTCACAGAGTGTTTGTTGTGGGGGAGGAAGGGAAAGGAGAATGTTAGCCGCTTTGAGACTCCTTCGGGTAGTGAAAAGCGGGATATCAAATCCAAACTCTTCTTCTTCTTCTTCTTCTTCTTCTTCTTCTTCTTCTTCTAAAATTGTGCATTTCCCTGGCCAATGATGGGGAATGTGAGCAGGTCAAATGCACAAAGCCAATGGTATCTGGCCACAGGTAAGTTGTAGGAATTTTTTTTTTGGGGGGGGGGGGAGGGAATGACAACAACAATGCTAAAGACCACTGTTCCCATCAGCAGCCACCAGCTTACATAAGCTCATGAATGAAGCAAGTTGTAGCCATTTTTGCACACATAATAAATAAATGCAAAGCATGTCAAATGTCAACAATGTAAATGAGATCAACTTTACACTCAATACAAAATATCAACACATATGTCAAGACATCCATTTTTTTTTTAAAAAAGTATTTATCTCTTTGACAATATTTATGTACAGGAAAGTATCAATTAGGCTTCTGAGCCTCTGCCTTTTCTACCACACTCCCTACTGCCACTCTCTCCCCAGTGTTTCTGAAGCTTGGAGGACCCAAAACAACCCATAATATGGTGAGAGGGCATGCAGACAAAAGTGAGGGGCGGGAAATCAACAAACCAACCCACCCCCCTCGTGCAAGCAGGTCTGGAATCCCAGCTTTTTCAAGGAACTTATAATCATAATCACATTCAGGTGGTTATCATTAAAGAGGAGATGCTTAATGGATTAAAATGGATCCAGTGTTGTCTTCCTGTATTTCCTTTTCAGAGTATCTGGAGGCACTCAGTGTTTGGATGTCAGAGTGAGCGTAGATGAGACGCGGAAAATCTGTGGCAACATATTACTCAGCTGATAAAACATTTCTTCAGAAATACTCTGTAATAGAAAGGAAGAGAGCCAAAGAGTAAGTATGCTTCTTGTTCTCTCTAGCTCAAACACAAATTAAGCCTCTGAGCTTTCCTTGCAACTTTTTAAATTTTTATTTATTTAATTTACATCCAGCTCTTCCTCCTGAACTACACACCAAGAGGGAGACGGAATTTCCAGCTATTCAGATTCATCCCAGCAATAATTAAACATGCCTCTCATTTCACAAAATAAACCCGTGTTTATTTGATACAAACAGCTATTTTACAAAATGTGTGAATCTAAGTTCTGCTTATCAGCTACAAATAGCCACTTAATTATATTTTTATCCCACCCTCCCTCCAAGCAGCTCAGGGCAACATATACGATGACCACCCCCATTTTATCCATACAATGAACCTGTAAGCTGGGATATAAACTAGGGAGTTCCAAAGCTGAACTGAGATTCGAATCCAGGGCAGGCATTCCATCTGATAAACCACACTGCTATTATTATTATTTTTAAAAACAATAACAAAACCATGGGATTAGGAGGTGCCTTTTGGCATAAAGTTGATAGTCACAAGATTTAATTTTTTTTAAAAAAAATACCACCACCACTCAGAGCAATCTATGAAGCATTTCTGTTCTAGAACCTATCAAAATTTCTGTTCTAGAACATAACAAAATTTAAAGTGTGTGTGTGTGTGTGTGTGTGTGTGTGTGTTAACTAACTTACCTGCGGTACCAGGAATTGAACCGTCCGAGAAATCCCTCCATCCCATGAAGCCATTTCCATCATGAATCCTGGAAGGAATTCAAAAACACAGTGACCCTCTAAGTTATTGTATATAATAGAACATGGCTTCTGTGATTAAGCTACCTGACTGAGCAAAGCCAGTTAGGAGCTCCCAGTTTTCTACAACAGCTTCACATCACAACATGAAAGGAACTGGCTTGAGTCAGGCGTACAAGCTTTTGCCCAAGTTCCACCTAAAGGAGTGCAGACTTTCAGTGGTTTTGCTAGTACAATTCAATGTGGAATAGAACGGGAAAGGAACATCCTTGGAAGAGGAATTCTTATCTCCCCACACTACATTGCCCACAACCCCAAAAGCAAGGACAGCTTCCTGCAACATGTTGCTTTTCATACAAGGCTTGGTTGGGACTGGAGGCAGGCGGCATTTCTTATTCCTCCACCTTCATAGTCATAGTGTAGAGAAACAAGTCTACATGGTCTTACCTAATGTACTATCATTAAATCATGCAGAGCAGTTACTTCTAAGTTTATGGTGCCTATCTGGTATTCTCAACGGGAAGGCCCAAAGAGTTTATTCTGGTCTTGAAAAGCTCAATAAGACAAAGAGCTCTTGGCATAGTGGATTTTATGATGGATACGCCGTTCGGAAGAAAATAATAATATTGATATGCAGTGTGGTTCAGGCTGCAATTCCACACACATCTTCATAGTAGTTACCGTATTTTTCGCTCCATAAGACGCACTTTTTTCCTCCTGAAAAGTAAGGGGAAATACCTGTGCGTCTTATGGAGCGAATGGTGGTCCCTGGAGCTGAATTGCCCAGGGGCCAAAAGCAGATTGTGCTTTTTATTTCACAAAGAGAAAAGGGAGTGTTGAAAGGACCCTGCTCAGCAGCTGATCAGCAAGAGAGTCCCGGCTCCCTTTCAGCCCCGCCCTCCTTTGTTGAATGTGCTGCAGAGGGAGGTTGTTTGTTTCCCCAGCTACATGTGACTGGCTGATTAGATTATCTGTCTGGAAACAGTAGAAATGGCTCCCTTTCCTTAAGATTTTTCAGAAATGTGAGTTAAACCCCATAAAAATGGGGCTTGTCCTCTTTGCTTTTCCCCCTTTGCAAAAGGAGCTTTGCTTTTCCCCCTTTGCAAAAAAAAGCTGCAAAACCTTTAGCTGATCCTCAAAACAAACAAACAAAAAAAAACCCAGGGCTTTTCCCTTTGCAAAAAAAAGCTGCAAAACTTCTAGCTGATTCTCAAAAAAACCAGGGTTTTTCCCTTTGCAAAAAAGCTACAAAACTTTTAGCTGATCCTCAAAAAAACAAAAAACAAAAAAAAACAGGGCTTTTAGAGGAGGAAAACCAGAAAAAAAATTTTTTCTTGTTTCCTCCTCTAAAAATGAGGTGCGCCCTATGGTCCGGTGCGTCCTATGGAGCGAAAAACGTTTTCAAACAGTTCAGAAATCACTACTTTAGTTGAACATACAAAGTTGACTCATGCTGATTTAGTTTAGTCTAGTGCTGTCTATTCTGACTGGCAGCAGCTATTTGTAACCAGAGATGCCAGGGATTAAACCTGGGACTTTTTGCTTGCAATGCATATGCTCACTGAGTGAAGGCTGTTCCCATTACTCTTGAAATTGGCATTTCCAAAAAAATGTAGAATATGACTGTGCACTACTAACCTTTAACACACTTAAATACAAGCTCTGCCCTTTTCAGACACCAGGATATAGTCATTTCCTTAAAATAGAAAACAAAATTTTAAATTGATTAATTATCAATTAAATAGCAGGGGCTTTATATACAGGTGAAACTAAAAAAAATTAAAAAATAGAATATCGTGGAAAGGTTCATTTCTTTCAGTAATTCAACTCAAAAGGTGAAACTAATATGAGATAGATTCATGACATGCAAAGCGAGATATGTCAAGCCTTTATTTGTTATAATCGTGCTGATTATGGCATACAGCTGATGAGAACCCCAAATTCACAATCTCAACTTTGGGGTTCTCATCAGCTGTACGCCATAATCATCACAATTATAACAAGCAAAGGCTTGACATATCTCGCTTTGCATGTCATGAGTCTATCTCATATATTATATTAAACTCCAGTAGCTAATGAAAACAATTGCTTACATAAATGGACTTTTCCATGATATTCTAATTTTTCGAGTTTCACCTGTACAGATCAAGACACACAGCAAATGACTCAAATTAATAAGCCATTGCAACAAGTTAACTGTTTTTCTTTTTGGTCACCATTTCTTCATTCATCCAACTTTAATATCTCAAATTTATGGAATATACAGTTCCTATGTTCACTCAATCCCCTCCCCAAACCACTGCCTGTTGCTCGCCCTCCCCCAATATCTTTATTTACACAAGTCTCGTTTCATTTAACAGTGAGACATAGGGCAATGGGACCAAGTCTCTCTAGAAGGTTTGTGGGTTCTCACTTTCTAGAGGTCTTCAAGAAGAGGCTGGACAGCCACCTTGGGGGCGATCTAGTTCTATCAAGTGGGGGTTGCACTACACGGCCTAAAAGATCCTCTCCAACTCTGATTCTATCACACCACAGTCAAACTATACTAAGTGTGATTAAATCTGTTCCTCCGCCATGCACTATGTCATCATACTCCAAAAGCACATTAAGGGTCCCAATCATTTCATAAGTCTGCTAGTAAATAAGCTCTGTAAATTCATTCTTGGGTTCTCAAAATACACCAATTTACAGGTGAAACTTGAAAAATTAGACTATCGTGGAAAAGTCCATTTATGTAAGCAATTGTTTTCATTAGCTACTGGAGTTTAATATATGAGATAGACTCATGACATGCAAAGCGAGATATGTCAAGCCTTTGTTTGTTATAATTGTGATGATTATGGCATAAAGCTGATGAAAACCCCAAAGTTGAAATTGTTAATTTGGGGTTCTCATCAGCTGTACACCATAATCATCACAATAATAACAAACAAAGGCTTGACATATCTCGCTTTGCATGTCATGAGTCTATCTCATATATTAGTTTCACCTTTTAAGTTGAATTACTGAAAGAAATGAACCTTTCCACGATAGTCTAATTTTTCGAGTTTCACCTGTATATCAGCTGATGACTGCATTTATCTTGCTGCTTTATCAGTTGCCATCTGTGCTTTAACTGGTTTTTTAATGTTATATTTTCAAGGTTATTGACTTAGCCACCTTGAGGGCCTAGTGTAGAAAGTCAAAGCTTACACTTGATAAAATAAATAACTGTTCAATTCAGGTTAAATTTCAGACTCATTGTTTGGAAGCAGCCAAATCTGTCCCACCATTTCCTACTAGGATAGCAAGACTAAAATACCCAGATTCAGTGAATATGTGTAAAATACAGACTGAAGGTAAAACCACAAAACATCTTGTAAACTGGAAACATTTAGAGTCAATTTTCTCATGATGCAAATCCTTAATGTCTGTTTACTTAGCCCTTGAGGTTATGTAATATATGAATCAGAAAGAGTAGCAAGGGATAACGGAATACAGATTTAGGGATTTTTCAGGCTTAGCGGAAGAAATACTAGATCTCCATTGTAATTTCATCTGCCCACACACTTGCTCACATGCAACGTGGGTGTTTGCCGGTGGTTTTGATCTGCGTCTTGGCGAAGATAAAAACCAGACTCTAAAAAGGAAGGTCCTGTTGTTCTGAAGGGAAATTAGCAGCACATTTGGCAGTCAGTGAGGTTACCAGCTGATGCCATAAAAGGCTTTCTGGAAGAAACAGGATGTGACACTTGGATGACGACTGCTTTGGACGACAACGTGTGTACTTGTCGTTTTGGGTATGCACAGAATAAAAATAAGCCCGGGCACAGAGAACAGCACAGAATTTAAATCTATAAAATTAAATCTTCTCAGAAACAGCACCGTTTATCTTATTTAACAAAATTTATACTCCGCTGGATTGTAATAAAAGCTCTAAGCAGTTTACAAGAAATCTTAGAATTGTAAATAAAAAAACAGGCAAAAACAAGTCAAAACATATAAAAAAACAATTAAAATTAACAATAGACTAAAGAGAGATTAAAACACACTAACGTCAATGTGTTTGGATAGGCTTGTCTAAACAAGTGATGTTTTAACAACTGGCAAAAAGTACAAAAAGGCACCTGCCTGAAGTCAATAGGGAAGGAGATCCAAAGTACAGGTGCTGCCACAATGAAAGAATGATTTCTTACAAGTGAGGAATGAGCGTTATGTGGCAGTTGCAGCCACTGCGCAGAGGGAGTTACAAGCGCCATCGGCCAATGGAACTCATTCCTCTGCACCTCGCTTCCCCCTCGGTTTAAGGGCCAGTGTGTTGATGGTGGCACCTGATGGCAGTGGTTTCACCCGCGATATACCGCCAGGTGAAAGTGCCATCGTGCTCTGGCCCTCAGACCAGTCCTGGGCGATGCATCAATACCTAGTCAAGGTACTGTATCTTGCTTGTGGCCTACTTGGGGGGGGGGGAGCAGTTCCTGAGTTGCTGAAAAGTGCTGGAGGCTGCTGCCCTGTAGACATTTGTGAAGGCAAGGGGAGTTACAGACATGCGCACCCAAGAAAGACATGGGCCTGATCCGGTGCACTGAACCATGTGGAACGGCTCTATGGGTCACGGGCAGGCAGCGATGCAAGTCCCCTTCCATGAATACAGTCCGTTGAGCAGGGAAAGGAAGAGGAAGGAGAAAGAGGGGAAGCCTTTTTCTTCTTCATTTTTTTTTAAGCAAACAACCTGAAAAAAATGTTTAGGAAAGGAAAGGAGGAAAAGGGTGGAAGCTGCCACTCCAAATGGAGGGAGGGTGGAAGATCTGGAGGGCAGATGGGGAAGCTGCTGCTCTGGGTGGAGAGGGGCTTCAGAGGAGTGGGGGGGGGGAGTAGAATAAGCTAGAACTAAGAGTGATGAGCCATGATCATTGCAGATGGTGACAGCAGTCACGAAATTAAAAGACGCCTGCTTCTTGGGAGGAAAGCAATGACAAACCCAGACAGCATCTTAAAAAGCAGAGACATCACCTTGCCAACAAAGGTCCGTATAGTTAAAGCTATGGTTTTCCCAGTAGTAATGTATGGAAGTGAGAGCTGGACCATACAGAAGGCTGGATCCGTTCCGAAGAATGGATGCTTTTGAATTATGGTGCTGGAGGAGACTCTTGAGAGTCCCATGGACGGCAAAAATATCAAACTTATCCATCCTTAAAGAAATCAGCCCTGAGTGCTCACTGGAAGGACAGATCCTGAAGTTGAGGCTCCAGTACTTTGGCCACCTCATGAGAAGGGAAGACTCCCTGGAAAAGACCCTGGTGTTGGGAAAGATGGAGGGCACAAGGAGAAGAGGACACAAAGGATGAGATGGTTGGACAGTGTTCTTGAAGCGACTGGCATGAGTTTGGCCAAACTGTGGGAGGCAGTGAAAGACAGGCGTGCCTGGCGTGCTCTGGTCCATGGGGTCACGAAGAGTCGGACACGACTGAACGACAAGAGTGATGAGAATGCCTCAGGTGGGAGCAAAAGCTGATTAGGAGACACCCACTTCCCCTCTGTCCACCAGGTGGAGCCGGAGCCCAACCCAGTGACCCTATCATGCAGGAGAAATGATAGGGTCCTCTCTAGCAATGCAATTAGAACCTCCTCTTTAATGGTGCCCATTCTATAGACTCCCATTGATTCCCAGGCCTGCAACTGCTAAAAGCAGGGTGATCCAATATCAGGGTGAGTGGCGACATCCCTGGGCGAAAATCAAATTCCCCTCCTTTCACACCAAGAGTTGTTCTTAAGGAGGGGTCATAAATTTCCCCCGTTTCTCTGGAGGGCCCCTATCATTCTGATATGCATTTTCACATATCACACACACAGGCATATGTCAGTAGGCTAACAGAGAAATCCCATTTTCGAGTGCAGTTGTACCTCCTGTTACGTCAGTGTCCGGTTGCATTTTTTTGGGATACGAACGCGGCAAACCCGGAAGTGTATACTTCCGGGTCTCACCTCGTGTGTGCATGCGCAGAAGCGCTCTGCGAGTCTCGTGTGTGTGTGCAGAAGAGGTGCTCTAGTTGCAGCCTTTTCGGGGTGCGAATGGCACCCTGGAACGGATCAAGTCCGTAACTAGAGTTACTACTGTATTCTTGTGAATACCAGTGACATTTTTTCTTAGGATCATGATGCAACATACTGCCAGATAAAAGCCAATGAACACTTGGTAACTGTGTGTTTATCAATAGATGGCAACTTCTGCTATTCAACAATCACGCCAATCACAGTACTGGAACGAGCACACAGCACAAAATCCTATTAATAAGCTAGAGAGGGCAGGTATTATCAAGGCCTAGTAAGTCAATCAGAATCCTTTCTAGTTTCTGACTGTGCCCAGAGCTATTTCCTCACAGGATGTGCCTACCGAGTGACAGAACACCCCCCATTTTGCAGAACCCCATGAATGTGTGTACTACCGTGTTTCTCCTAAAATAAGACACCGTCTTATTTTTTTTTTCGCTCAACAAAACACAGTATGGCTTATTTTCAGGGGATGTCTTATTTTAACCGCGTCGCATCGGTACGCTGCATAGCCACGCCTCTCCAGGCTGTTTTAATGGGAGGTACCACGTTACTATGGCTTATTTTCGGGGTATGGCTTATTTTTGGGGAATGGCTTATATTTCGCAAATGCATAGAAATCCTGCTATGGCTTATTTTATGGCTATGTCTTATTTTAGGAGAAACAGGGTAGCTAAGCTAGCTACCCTGAGCAAGCAGGGAGGAAGGCAGAATACCCGTGAACAAAATGTGAGTATTTTACTTATGTTCCTACTGCACTTGGGATGGGAGAAAAAATAATTGTGGGAGAGAGTGCTTGCTCCTCCTCCCATTTTTAACATAGGTTTTTAAACGGTGTCGAGAATTTCTTAAAATGATGGCGTTATGCAGCAGCAAGGAGGCCTGAAGTTTGTGTTTGTGGTGATGGGCTGTGGGGGGGGGGAATGTAGCTTTGAAGCTGAGCTCCAAAGTCTTTTAAAAAGCTCCTTGAAGTTTTCCAGAAGGCAGCTTGCTTTTATAGTATGGTCTGAGAACACTGCTGCACTGTGGAATCTTGTTAAATAGCAAGGGAGATGCACTCTGTAAGTGCCCATGGCCTTTATTTCTGAAGATCACAGTTCCTAATTGGGTTTTCACATTATATCTTGTAAACTGCTTTTCTACTCCAGGAACCTTTAGACTCCTAGGTCTTTTATTCACTGTGGGTCGATGCCCACCACTTTAGGAAATTAGCAGGTCTAGACTAGCAGGGTCAGTCATAGTATTGTTAAACAGGAAAAAGCAGTCACTGGTGATAAGTTGCTTACCTCAGACATATCGTGTACCAGCAGAAGAGGAATACTAACTGTGGTAATGTCATGTGTGCAACACACTTTGAGGATATTTCGTAGGCCCATTATTGCAGGATCCCGGGCAGTAATATTACCTGACCTCACATTATCATCCACACAGAGGTGAAAAGTAACATGAATCTCAGAGAGATTTGAATGACGGGTGATGTAAAATTCTCCTAAGGGGGAAAAATGTTATAATAAGTTTAGTGATAAATTTAAAACCAAACCTATGAAAGGAGTAAAACATGGGAAAGTATTTTAGCATTACATCCCAATTCTGGATATCAAATACTGTATGTTCTATTAGGTAAGAAATATAGTTCAATTTATATTGGCTTGAACATATAGCAGCCTTGAAAACGATGATTCTGCCAAAGTTTATTGTTTTTATTCTAAATTCTTCCCAGGTATATACACTGATTCTACATTTAAAAAGTGGCAGAATATTTTTGAATCGTTTAGTGAACAGCGTAGGAGATTTGGAATGCCATTAGTCTTTATTCTGACTCCTGTCAATAAGGGTCAACTATTGCAAGTACTGACTTGTAATGCTAAAAATTCCTGTGGGTTTCAATGGAAACAGCACACTTTCCTCCCTGCTTCTTTGCCTTGCTATCTCTGCTTCACTTTAAAAACTCTCTAACCCTTTCCTTAGTCTAACACGACATGGAAGACATGGGTCAAAAGCTTAGTCCTTTTACACCTTCACTTCTACTTTTTTTTTTAAAAAAAAACACCTAAATTTTAAAAGCCCAGATAACTGCTCTCAGTTCTCTGGTTTGGAAGGAAAAGGGCACCACACAGTAGAAAGATTTATTTGACAAAAGCAAACCTATTTTAGCTAAAATGCTGGATTCCTTACTATAAGGTATAAAAGTTTCCTGGTTTCAGAAAGCCCAAGTCTTCTCTGTCAGTTATGGTCCTCCTCAATCTCTGACAATGTCTGAAAGTCTATGAGAGATGCTACCTTAGAGAAGTAAGGGGGCGATTGTAGAAATTTATAAAACGTTGCTCTATTTCCAATACCCAGGTTGCTCTGGATCTTGTCAGCTATGGGAGGACATGAATATTAAAATTATTGAAGCTGAATGGAAAGCTACGTGATCTCGACCTCAATTACACTCTATCTCTGCTAAAGTACAGGAGACTAGTCTGATGGGACAGAAATCCAATTCACCTGAATTATATTTACTGGAGTCTAACCGCATATTTTTGGTGGAGTTTGTCAGGTTAAGGAAGGAAGTGCTTTTTCACCTGTGGAGGACTATGCCAGAAGGGCAGGTTTTTGGAAGATAGTATTTACCCAAATCACGCAGCAACCTATTAAACCAGATCCTTCGTTAGGTCTTCTTCCCTTTGTGCTTCAAGATGACACAAATCATTCTTTAATTCACAGAGACCTGAATTAAGTTACTGGTTGCAGCCCATCTCAAAATTGCCTAGCACTGGGAAACTCTGGGGTGCCTTTCAGTTAAACCCGATTTGGCAACTAGCTTTGAACGGTAAATTGACATGGGAATTTAAAAAAAGACTGCAATATGAATTCTAGCAAGGAACACATCTAACTGAACAAACTGCATAACTAAACGTACCAGGTAAAATATTTGATAGGTTTTGTTCTATGGTCTTAGATTTATCTTCATTGCCATTGTTTCTGTTTCCTGAATCTGTAGATGATAAAAAATAATAGTATATCATATGCAACTGAACGTATCATGGTTATGTATTATGTCACACGGGGAAAGATCAAATTGTTTTCTACACAAACAAGGAAGAAGCAACTGGAACATTTATAACGCAAGCAGCAGTGATCAATTGAAACACGAGAATTAAAACAAAAATTCTGTGTGCAGAAATGTATTCTTAAGTTACACTTTTGAAATGCTTATTTCCCTCGTTTTTACTGGCAAGGACACTATAAATCGCTTTCAGTTTATATTTGAAGGAAAGCAACTACAACTCGTACTGACCATGCAGTCTCTTGGACTTACTGCTGCGTTGTGCCCTGGCATAAAGTACAACCTGCTGAACAACTTCAAGTTGCTCCTGAATCCCAGGGAAGTGGAAGTCTGTGCACTCCTGGCAAACTGTTGCAAAATCTGGAAGAAAGGAAAGAAAGCTTGTAGATCTCAGTGGGGAAAAAACCTGGTTTATGAGCCAGAAGTTCACATGATTGAATACTTCTCTGTGTAAAAACGTTCCCTTCACATAGAAGACTAGGTGTCGGGGAAAGGTTCTAGCATGCAGGAGGGCTTTGATTTAAATTAAAAACCAACAATTTAAAACCAGCAAGGAAAAAAGGGTGCAAACCTGACTACTGAATAGTGTTAATTTACAGCTAAACAGAATGCTATTTATCCCATTTTTCATTCTTACAAGTGGGCCTTACAACTATTTGTGTGATGTTATTTGTTCATTATATCGCTTTGAAAAATTGTGCCTCCCCCCCCCCCAGATTTAACAATAAAATATGCAAAAAGTTAAAGGACACATGCCTCAGACTTGTTTCCTTGGCACAGACTAACACAGCTACCCCTCTGGGAGTTGCCATTTATACAAGGGAGCTCATACAGGAAGAATGAGAGGTTGCTGTCAAATGATCCATTATATGTTACATCGGGGGGGGGGGGGAAGTAAGTAGTTTTATAACTTTTGACCTGAACTCCACAAGAAGAAATCCAGTTCAAAGAGGATGACTTACCTCTTTTGATCCCACTGTACGAACTGATGCGATTATCCACTAACAAGACCAGGCCACAAAGAGAAGTTGAATAAAGCGACAGTGCCGTTTGAAGCCTGTGGAGTTTGACTCCACTGCGGTGATGGCGCTTGTGCTTGCAGAAGTCCAGCATATCTGCCCTCAGCAGTCTCAAGTTATGCATTGTTTTCAATTGGGCTCCTAGGCAGGAGGAAAAAAAATAAGATGTGTGTGTGTGTGAGAGAGAGACAGGGAGTGGGAGAAGGACCAAAAGGAGCTCAAGTCACCTCAGGAAAAGTGAATTATATAAGCATGTCCAGATACTCTGACTTTACTGCTGGGACTAAAGCTAATCTAAAACACACTGTAAAATAAGTTATCTGATCCCACATACTGTATAGAGGGAACAATAGCAAACATCAGAGCTATACTGTATGTCTCAGTTTAATGATGTTTAACTATTGTTAGCTTCTAATATCTAACCATACACATTCTCTCCCCAAAGGTGAACATATACATTATCTTGGTAACTTGTGGAAAAACAGACATGTATAGTGAAATAAGCCCAGTAGACTCACCCCAGATCAGAACAGAAATTTACTTAACCATAGTGTAGCAATGTCCTTGTGAAGGCAAAGTACACCAGTTCAGAGACAGATCAGCAGCAATTCTGCTAATATTTCAGCAATATCAAGCAACTCAACAGAGACACGGGTGGCGCTGTGGTCTAAACCACTGAGCCTAGGGCTTGCCGATCAGAAGGTCGGCGGTTCGAATCCCCGCAACGTGGTGAGCTCCCGTTGCTCGGTCCCGGCTCCTGCCAATCTAACAGTTCAAAAGCATGTCAAAGTGCAAGTAGATAAATAGGTACCGCTCCAGCGGGAAGGTAAATGGCATTTCCGTGTGCTGCTCTGATTCGCCAGAAGTGGCTTAGTCATGCTGGCCACATGACCCGGAAGCTGACTGTGGACAAACGCCAGCTCCCTAGGCCTATAGAGCAAGATGAGCGCCGCAACCCCAGAGTCGTCCGCAACTGGACATTACGGTCAGGGGTACCTTTACCTTTACCTATCAAGCAACTCAATCAATAGCAGAGGGGGGTGGAATACAAAAATATATAGAAAACAATAATCTGACTTCAGGGGAAATCAGACAGTTTTAGCATCTGTCTATTTGAAATAAACCCATTTTGGGTCAATTTGTATTTAGAAAATCTTTTGGGCTATCAGAGAAGACGTAATAGTCATCACTGATGCGATTTCCAAATTTCTTTTGCTGGTGCATGAAATTTGCTTTACACTAAGTAAACTTAGCGATGGAAAATCTGCACTTGGCACAACCATTTTCGTTAGTTGTAAATCAACACCAGCCAAGCTTTTCAATGAATTTTTACTCACTGATGTGGTTACCAACATAGGTTTAGATCACAACTGAATACATTTCAAATTTTGGTAATTTGTGGCCTGTATGTATGTTAAGCCATTGAATATGGATATGTGGACAAATGTTCAATCTGGAAATGAATAAAAACGTGGCTGTGAGAAAAATCTCTAGGCGTTCAGTCTTTCACTTACCCAGATGAATAGTGAAGCTTTCTTCCAGCTGTCTCTGGTCTTCAAAAAGCCTCCCGTTGCCTTCTGCAGATTCTCTCCACTGATTGGGTTGGACATTTATTTCATCACTGAAATAAAAAGAAGAAGAAAATGAAGCCAGACAAAGCTTTCTGTCCCCCACTGTCTTCGTATTTATTAATTTGACAGGAACAGGCATTTTACCCTAACCATGTGAACTGAAAAAGCTTCAAGGGCAGAGCTACAGAGAGCCAATGTAGTGTAGCAGTTGGACTAGGATCTGGGAGACGAATAATAATAATAATAATAATTTATTTGTACCCTGCCCATCTGGCTGGATTTCCCCAGCCACTCTGGGCAGCTTCCAACAGATATTAGGATAAATAAAAATGTCACAGATTAAAAACTTCCCTGAACAGGGCTGCCTTCAGATGTCTTCTGAATGTAAGGTAGTTGTTTATCTCTTTGACATGGGATGGGAGGGCGTTCCACAGGGTGGGCGCCACTACTGAGAAGGCCCTCTGCCTGGTTCCCTGTAGCTTTGCTTCTCTCAGTGAGGGAACCGCCAGAAGGCCCTTGGCACTGGATCTCAGTGTCCGGGCTGAACGATGGGGGTGGAGACGCTCCTTCAGGTATACAGGACCGAGGCCATTTAGGGCTTTAAAGGTCAGCACCAACACTTTGAATTGTGCTCGGAAACGTACTCGGAACGTGTGTTCAAATCCCCACAAAGCCATAATTGCTTGCTGGATGATCCTGAACCAAACGCTGCCCTTAAGCCTAACCTACCTCACAGGGTTGTTGTAGTGACAAAATGGGTAGGGGAAGAGCTGTGCTCACCCCTTTGAGCACTTTGTTAAAACAAACAGCATAGCACAGAGAAACTTAGCCAACAGTCAGCCACCTTCATATTTAGGTCCCTGGTGCTGATCTTGCAACACAAGCAGACCCCTTCATTGTGACAGAATAACATCCTATCGGGGTCTCTCCCATCTCCTGTTTGCTTTTAGTCCACATTAGGGTGCGGATTTTCTACACTAAAATAAAATAACAGTTCCATAAATTAACCCAGGACTAGATTGAACATTTGGCCAGAAGACGCGACGGACCTCTACATCCCTAATCTGGTCCCCTTCTGATTAGTAACTAACAGATATAAACCCTAATCAGTAATTTAAGAAGAAAACTAAGAAAGAAGGGTACCCAATAGTGGTGCCGGGGTTTTTCAGATCCTCATGAAGCTTTACCACCCATTCCTGATACTCCTGTTTCTGTATAGCTGTAGTTTGCTTCAGTTCACTGTTCCACTTGTTCTCCAAAGCCTAAAAGGAGACACTGAGTCAGCCAACTGATTTAACAACAAATGAGCTGCCCAATTTATTCCAACCAGGTACTTCATTTACCTGCTGGGATTCAAAGTGTTGCGCTGCCAGCATGTTTACGTCTTGATCCGATAATGACTTCCCCAGTTCTTGCATCACCTTATCCATTTCAGCACCTTGCCTACAATAAAAATCTAGTCAGAAATATTTCGTTTGTTTGTAAAAAATATTTATGCATCACAATTTGGCCCTGACAAGAGACACCCCCCCCCCCCGGCACCATAAACATATGTCAACAGAAGAAAAGCTGAGAATAAATATCTTAAAAACAGCATCTTGGAAAAAGAGCATAAAAGACAACCAGCACTAAAAACCATTAAAGGCTTGGTGGAATGAAAAACACCAAAGAGGGGGGAAGCCAAATTTCCCTTGGGGGAGAGCTCGCGACAGGGTTTCTGCCACCAAAAAAGGTTTGTCTCCTTTCACTGCCATTATGTCAGCTGCCCTCCTGATGTTTGGAAATGCAACAGCCAGCATGACCAGGGCAGTTTACATGCTGCAATATCCATTTAGCAGAGGCTTTCTTCCTTTCTTTGAAAAGGTAGGGAGGCTTACAGAGCCTTTGCGAGACCTTCCCAGAGCCCAGTAAGCAAATCTGACAAGCTTAAAAGCTCTCTCTTCCCAGCGGGGAAAACTGGGCACAGAAAGAGCTTTTAAGCTGTCTGCCTTGCGTGAATTTAATTTGTGTGGTATCAGCTGCCACCAAGCGTGTGAAGCTGAGATCACGCAAGTTAAATGTGTGAAATAGTGACCTGCCCCCATCAAGGAAATTCCATACTACACAGCTAGTGGCCAGGATCCAAATAACTTTGACCCTAACACTAGTTCTATCAACTTCATAAGGAGGCTTATTAAGACCCTTCCATTACCACTACTTTTAAGTTTGTAAAGGACTGCAGATTTGTTTTTAATCAAGTGTCACACACACTCAACTCTATGGCAAAGGGAAACTTCAAAAACTGTCTTCAGCGGGGACAGTACATTAAAAAGGAGGGGCTTTAAAAAAGAAAATCAACTGTCTGTGCTTCAGTTCCTGACAGTATTTAAATCTCTGGTAGTTCTTTAGAAAAATAACACACACCAGATTATTTTCTTCTCTCTTTATAATAATTTTAGGACTAACAGAGAAAATAGCAGGTTTAAAAAATTACCTTTCTCGTAATTTTTTCAGTTCCACATCTCTTTCACTTATCAGTTCGGAGATGCTAACAAAATAATTGTGTTCCAGATTTAACAGAGTTTCAGAAGCAGGAGAATGGATAAGATCATGATAGACATCTGCAAAATCTTCATCCCAGCTTGGGTCTTCAGGTCTTGCATATTCCAAGGTTGCCTGGAAAATAAAATGATGACAATGTGCCTTGCACATGAAAAGAAGACTCGAAAATTCTTTTTAAATTGTTATACTGATTGGTCTCCTGTGGGACATTTTTGTTTTGATAAAATTTGTGGGTTTTCCCTTGAAGATTTTGCCTCCATGGTTCAGAATCCACGTGCTGACAACTGCTATGGACAAGGCGCAGCCATAACTAGCAAACAGGTGATCTCTCCCTCATTCATTCTTGTATAGCAACTGTCTATAACTCAAATGAGGCGTATTTTTTATGCTCCAACAAAGATGCTAAGTGCAAAAAAGGCACTTCAGTAATTTTGCTGACTGGCCCAAAAAGGCTGCTGATCCCTGATTTGGGCCATAGTTTCCCAAGAGGTGTCACATAGTTTTAAGATGCTGATATCAAGTAATTCATCGAAAAGGGTCTTTGATTCAGATCTGTAATTCTTAATTTGGAAGTTGATGTCAATAGTCCCTGGAGAAACAAGATTTATAAAATGAAATCTGTGAGAACTTGAATTTGATTAGGGGACAACGTGCGAATCAACTCTATGTAAACTTTTCATAAATTCCTATTAGCTGATATTTGACTCCACTGATTGAACCAGATTGAACAAAGGGCTAACAACAGCTGCTGGGTATGTGCCTCAACAATAGCTGATATATATCACATTTATTGGGTGTGCCCTAAGATACAGGATTTCTGAAAATTAATGTGAGATACAAGACAGCCACAATTCACTATTCGATTCAGTATCTTACTATTTGGCTATGTAAGATTTATATAAGGTTATGAAGATATGAAAATGATTGGTGAGCATATGCCAGTTACAAGTACTGCTGTTAATATGGGAATTATCAATGGTGGCACTGCCAACCAGAATCTGAGAACACACACCAATCACACCATGGAGGTTTTCATTCCATTGTTCTGCATTGCTTCAACTTTTCAACTCCTGTTGAAAATTTTTCTATTCCATCAGGCTTACTTAGGCAATTAAGAATATATCTTTCCACAACAGCTAGCTGATTTCTGATTTTAACTATTTTATATGTTACTTTTTGTCAGGGAACTGCCCTCGGCACAGCGCAGTGAGGGTGACAGGGGTTTGGGATGTTACAGAGAGCCCCAACAACACCTGAGGAGCAGCACTTTTTCATCCAGTGGGGGCAGCAATGAGACCTCAAGCGGGGAAGGGGAGGTTTCTCAGGGAACAGGCAGCGAAGGCTCTAGGGATGTGAGAGAGCCCTTGCGCCCTGTGGGTGCAGAGGGTGGCACGCCACTTCCATCACCCCAATTGCGCAGAGGGATGCCACGTAGGGCAAGGAGGAGGAGATGCCGCATCCTGCGTCTTTTTTGCTTGGGGGGGGGGGTAACCGGAAAGGGGCACTCCCGGATTCTGCTGATGGATGATACAGATGTGTATTTGTTAGCTCTGCACTGTAAATAGTTTTGCACAATAAAACTATAAAAAGAAGCAACGGAATCGGCTGGTATTGCATGGGTTTTATGTACAATTGTTGTAAACCACTCTTGATATATTTTTACAAATGAATAAAAATAATCACACAGAGGTACAAGAAATTATTCAGTATCATTCTTCCTTTTAAACCCCATTCCTTTTGAATAATTACTGATGTTCTGTGTTGATAAGAATCTTTAGAAAAGGCAGTAAGATAACTTTAAAATGTTTTTTATCTGCATTAATGATTGTGAACAGCATGTTAAATAATATCAATGGCTCAGACTGTCAGTGTTTAGCAGTATTTTCCTAGTACAAGTGATTTTATTGATTAATGCAAACTTAATGCAATATGGTAGATTACAGATGTAATCAGATTCTCAGTTAAGTTTGTTAGTGCACCACATACCTTTAAACAGATAGGAGTGGGGCACTTCAGCCCTCCTGACGCTTCTGAACTATAACTCCCATCAGTCCCAGAAAGAAAAACACAGTACCACCCATCTTTTTTAAAATGTTAATAACTTAAAACCATCAATGTGCTACCAGCTGTCTAAAGATTCTGTGCAAACACACACAATTATTCAGTATCTGATATATTAATAACATTTTTGCCAGTGTTTGTTACAAAAGGAAAAAAGCAAACAAACTAAAAAGCAATTCATGTATTAGCAGAAAAAAGGAAGGCATAAGCCAAAGATGAAAACTCAACCAGCCTTCTAGCAATAATTAGTTATTAACGCCTTGCGAAATCGTTTATGTTCAAATTAACCATCATTTGTTAGAGCCAGAGAAGGGAGGAAGGCAAATAACTGAACAATGGAAAAGCAAACCCATTCTCTGAGCATGGATCCTGATGGAGCCAAACAGCAGTAGTTGGTTCATTATTTCGAATCAGAGAGTGAAATATCCAGTAAAGAATGAGTATGCTATATGGACAAAAATAAGTTCCAGCATCATCTTCTGAAGCATCTATAATGCTATGGAGACTTCTTACCTCAGTATAAGTTTTGGCCCAAGCATTTGCCAGTTGGTGTAAATCTACTTTGCCAGACTTTACAGCTTCCAGGGCTCCTTCTGCTTCTTCATCATGATCTTTTATGGATTCCTCCTCAATGAATCTATTCAGGGATTCCTTTAAATCTGAAATAATGGCAGTTTTTTTTTTTGGGGGGGGGTCATCCATCAACTGAAATGCTTATCTTATTAATTTACAGTCATTATAAAGGGTAAATTCGATTTTTTTTAATGGTTACTAAGAGGACATGCATAGGGAAGGTTGTAAGTTCCACACATTTGGTGTGCAAATTCCTCATACCCGATTTAGTATTTTTTCTGCATTACAGTTTCGTGGTCTGCTTCACAGGAGCATTCCCACAGCAGAAAGAAGGGAGGAGGCAAAAGTTCAGAGAAGGGAGGGAAGGAAGGAAGGAAGGAAGGAAGTCCCCCCCAACTTTTTAAATAAGGCGGGGGGAACTGAGATAAAAATTAAAGCTAGTAATGCAGAGTTAAAGAAAAACCTGAGCACAAGGGAGTAGAACTCCAACAAACGCCAGTCCCATGTTTCTGTCTTGGGCTAAACACAGTGCAATTCATCACATGAATGTATCCCACGCCATCCAGATAATATGTCTATAAAGCACATAGTTTATTAGCTACTGTGGCAAACAGTGCCCCCTTTAAAGTGATTATTCCATTATTTTAAGTGATCACAATATCTTGTGGGTCATTTTATCCAAATAATGTGACTGAATATTTAACAGGTGTTCCCCCCCCCCCTTGGATCTGCAGGGCAAAATAAGCAGCTATGAGTTACAGCAGGCACCCCCAAACTCAGCCCTCCAGCTGTTTTGGGACTACAATTCCCATCATCCCTGACCACCGGTCCTGTTAGCTAGGGATGATGGGAGTTGTAGTCCCAAAACATCTGGAGGGCCAAGTTTGGGGGTGCCAGAGTTATAGTTCCAACTTCCCTACATCCAAAAACAGAGTTTTGCATGTGCAGTGGCCCGCCTATGTATCTCCCTCCGACGTATGCAGATGGCATTACGTGAAATCCAAGTTTTTTACAGGCCCTATGCAACTGTGAGAAAGTCTATGTTTGATGGTATAGAATAAATCCTTACCGTTTTCTATGAAGCATGGCAAGTTGTAAGGACGCATCAGATGCCTATGCAAATGGGTAGCACTTTCTTGCACTGGGAATTTCAGAGGAACTGTAAGCACGAAATGTTGGTTTCCAGCCCTGAATTCATACAAAAACCCTCTCTCCTTACTACAGATTGTTCCTTGGTCGCCCTTCATTTCAAAGGCTTCCTGCATTGAAGCAAAACGAGAATGCTATTACCATTATATCTTTACACAAACACATAGGAAGGGGAGGGGAGTCAGTAAGTGAATTTTTAAAAAGTAAAAAAAAATGGAGATTGAAGACATTTACATTTGTTAAAAAATAAGGCATTACCTTATTTTATTCACCCTGCAGAAATTAATATTGTAGTAAATAAGATTTGTCAGATGTTCCCTGTTCTAAAACAGGGCACATTCACAGGATAGCACCACTGTTGTTTATTTTTAAAGTGGTGGGTTTTTTGTTTCTTTTAAAGATCCGATAAGGCAATTAAAAAATGAAGTTTACAAACAAGTACAGACAGGTACCATTTTAGGCACATCAAATATGTGTGTGACCATGCACATGTGCATTGCGCTGAACCCGGAAGTTACCCAAAAAGTCACAAAAAGGGATGGAATGAGGTCTTTGCAACTTCCTTCACACATGCCTTCAAGGAGTCAAGGGAGGCAAACATCATAATAGAATTAAAACTTCTACAAAATAATTTAAAACAACCTTCCGAAAAAGATTTTAGTATCTTAGAGGAGGGCACAACTAGCTACTATTTTGAATAGAAACATTTCTGTTAGGGGTGAGAATACGCAACAACATTTTGTTGCAAGCCCCATTTCTAATACATATAAAACCACTTCAACACACATAGTTTTATGTGTTTCTTTAATAATAATAATAATTTATTATTTATACTCCGCCCATCTGGCCGGGTCTCTTTAAGCCTTTCCGAAGTTAGCTTCTGAAGTTAAATACACTTTAGGAAATATGTACAAGCTCAAGAAGTTGTTTGGGCAGGGTGTTTTACAACAGGGCTGCTGCATCTTAAGACCCTAATTTTTTGTGACCTCATCTTTTAAACATATGGAACCTGAAGCAGGGTTGATGGCTCCAGCATACTGGGGGGGGGGGAGCAGGGTGCATGTAGAAGAAAGTGTATTGGCATCCACAGCCTACAGTGTTTAGCAGAGATGGGCTTCAGTTTTATGTAGCTTATAATATATGTGTATTATTATTATTATTATTATTATTATTATTATTATTTATTGAATTTATATGCCACCTCATATCTGGGGGTCTCAGGGCGGTTCACAGAATAAAATCAAGATATAAAACCACAAAATACAAAATAAAAACAAAAAAGCCCCCCAATAAAACACATTATTATTATTATTGGCAGTAGTACTGTAACTCTCCCCCCCCCATACACAATATTTTACATTTCAGAAACCAATTCAAAATTGAATTAAGTTTGCTTATGGTCTATCCTGGCCAGAATCACTCACAAGAAAAGTAGCAGCTGCTTAGTGGGCCACTAGGAACCTGCCAGCAAAAGATCCATCAGCAGGAACCCCCCCCCCCAAATACCACACAGGACATTGTATATCTTGGTCTCTGTCCCGAGAGAAGCTTATGGGTGAAGAGGGCTGTCACCTGCAGCAATGCTTCTGAATGGTCATTTGCTGGAGACCCCTTGCAGGGGAGAGAGGGACAGCTCTTCCACTAGGGTCCTGCCAGAGGGTCCCCCATGGTCATCTGGTTGGCCCTTTTGAGAAGAGGGTGCTGGGCTAGAGCCCCCCCCCCCTTGGTCTGATCCTGCAGGGGTTCTTCTCATGGGCTTATGGTGGGGGAAACAGGAGGGCGCCCCCAATAAAATATCTGAGGGCGTTGCATTCAAGTGGGGCGCCCAGGGCCGGATTGAGGTTTGATGAGCCCCTAAGCTACTGAAGGTAATGGGGCCCTTTATATGTCCAGCTGCCCTTTGTCAACAACAAATTGTGGCTCTTTTTTGTGTTGAATATATGCAGTACATGGTCATTTATGGACCGAATAGGTATCTAAAGCCATTTGCACGTTAACAAAATATGCATTTTTATCACAGTAATTGTTGAACTGAAATACATTTAAGAAGAAGTATATTAATAGTGAAATAATTATTAAGCTCTAACATAACATGATTTTTTGTTCGTGACAAACTTAATAATGCAAACACATTGGCATTTGGCAATAACAAAAATTCCTATAGAAATGAGCAAAGCAGTGATATTTTAGGGAGCAGGCTAGCAGGCTTTACATCATAGGAGCCTACACAACACAAAACACTGTTGTTGGATGTAGGGTTTTCCCCCCCTTTAATTTTTTTTGGGGGCCCCCAAGAGAGTGGGGCCCTAAGCTTATTGTTATTGCTTGTTTAGCTTATTGGTCAATCCAGCACAGGGGCCGCCCCATCAATTGTGCAGGGCGGGGCTTGCCTGGGCCCCCAAATATTTTATTCAAGTCCCCCCCACCACCACCACCCCTCTGCCTGCAGGGGGAACCAGACGCGGTTCCTGGTTCCCTCCTTCACGACACGCGTTTATAAACACCCGTTACATTATAGCAAACCAAAACTGCAGGCATTCCTCGGGTTCTCTCCCCCCCCCTCTTTCGGACAAGCGAAGTTCCGTCAAAGCGAAGAGCCTCCACCCCCCCCCCCCAAAAAAAAACCCGGGCCTTCACCTGAGGCGACACGGAAGCAGCCCGAGAGCCAGCGTTGTGCCTTGGAGAACACAAGAGGGAAACCCCAGAAACTTACGCGCTCCTGAACCCCCTCGCTGCCCTCCTTCGGCGGAATGCCCGTTTCACACGAGACGTGAGTCCCCGCGTCGGCCAGGACACGCCCCGCCCACTTTTCTGTCCCCCGGAACCTTCTCCTCACGGGAGAGAGCGCGAGGGTGGGGAGGGCTGGCACTTCCGTCACATCCGGCCTCCTCTTGCCGTCACTTCCGGCCGCTTCCCCGCGCGCGGATATCGAACTGGTGGCCGGCCGAGGGCCGAAGCGGGGCCCCGGGATGGCGCGGCCGCCGCGGAGGTGAGCCGGGTCCCCTCCTCGCGCCGGGGCAGGAGCCTTCCGCCTGCGGGCGTTATGCCGGGAGGGGGCGGGCGGAGGGCCTTGGGCTGCTGCTGTTTGTTTGTGTATATACGTAATTTTTTAAATTAACTTTCCTGTTTTACAATTTAAAGTACTCATTTTTATATCCTTAAGATACCAGTGACTTGCCTTCTTCTCTTTCCGTGGTTCATTAAACTGTACCATTCAGTTACAGGTGGGTAGCCGTGTTGGTCTGCCATAGTCAAAACAAAATAAAATAAAAAATCCCTTCCAGTAGCACCTTAGAGACCAACTAAGTTTGTTCTTGGTATGAGCTTTCATGTGCATGCACACTTCTTCTTCTTCTTTTGTTGGTTTTTTTAAATTAAATATGAACTTTATTTAGATTTAACAATTTCACAACAAATTTAAAAACCTTTCGTAGGCACAAATACAAAGGAATAACAACAACCGCAAAAAATAAAAAACAAACAAACAAACAAAAACAACAAAAATAGAAACCACAAAAATTTGAAAAGGAGAAAGGGGAAAAAAATAAAGAAAAAAGAGAAGGGGGAAAAAAGGGTAAGACTAAGTGTATAGTCACGTAATAGTAAGTAGACTATTTGTATAGATTATTTGTGTAGAATTGCAGCAATGCAGGGAGGAATATAGGAAAGGAAAAAAGTTGAATAATGTGTAATTAGAATTAACTATTGCTTTTTGTTTCCTCTGCTTGTGTCTCTCTTGCATTGGAAGAAGCTACGCACACTTCTTCAGATACCATTCAGTATTCCATTATTGCATTCATCATAAAATATTTTCACTGTTGAATTTATCTCTTTACTTCCCCCCCCTTTTGCTTTTGAGTGCTTTGTTGGTTAAAAACTTTATAACAGAAGTGTGCAATAGATATTATAGACAAATTGAGAACTAATAAAAAAGGTTGTTCATCCTTTCACTAATTCTTGCTTTGTACATCCATTTGTGATTAAATTTGTCAAGACCTCCGATCTTCCTCTTGCATTCCCAAGTCAAATTCCTTAAATACGCGCTTAAACTTTACTTTCTCTGTGTTATTTGACTTACCATAAATGTTATTTTATGCAATTATCCTATTTACACACTGAAGCTCAATCAAAACCTGCCAACGGATTGATCTTTTGACAATATTCTTAAATTTACATAGACTCTCATAGACTATGAACATTTTTTCAGCTGTAACGTCTCTTAGCCTTGCTGATAATCTCGCCAGTTCGGCGTACTCTCTTATTTTATTTTGCCAGCCTGACTTAGATGGGATATCCTCTTCCTTCCAACCTTTTGCAATTAGAATTCTGCTGTTGTTTGTTTGCGTATAATTTTTTTTAAATTAAATTATTAATTTTCCTGTTTTACAATTTAAAGTACTCATGTTTTCATCCTTAAGATATCAGTGACTTCCCTTCTTCTCTTTCCATGGTTCATTTTACATATCACAAACCCCTGCATATTTTACAGAAACTATAACATTCCGTTATTACATCCATCACAACTTATTTACACTGTTGAATTTATCTCAATGCTGCCAGTGTTTTCAGCTGTACACAGTTATTCCCCGTATATTCAAAAAATGTTTTCCAGTCTTCTCTATATTCTGCTTGTTCTCTTAATCTATATGTTAAGTCTGCAAACCACGTATTCTGTCAACTTAAGTTGCCACTCTTCTTTGGTTGGGACCTCGCTCGTTTTCCATTTTTGGGCTAACGAAACACACAGTAGCGGCATACATAAATAGTCTTTTTTGACACCTGGGAATGTTGTTTGTTTCTTGAATTTGTATACCGACCTTCCCCTGAAGATCACAAAAAACCAAGTGAGAACACAAAATGCATAACAAAGAAACAAGAAGCCAATGTCCTCCCTCTCTCACACACACTTAAAAGGCTGTTGATTGTTTTTTTACAGCCAGGCCATGGACACGGACATTGCCTGGCGCCTGAAGATATGGAAACATGCATTTTTATCCATATTTTTCTTTTAGCAGTCTAGGATTCAGAGACAGAAACTACAGCAACGTAAATCTATTAATAGCAATCTAAAATGTGTTAGTTTATTTTACATTTTTATTCATAGATTGCATTTTGTTGCATAGCTGGTTGCCCCTGAATTTATTTCAGTAAGACTAATTCTAATGCTCTTGTTGAAAGAAATATCAGTGAGGAAAAATTCAGAGGCAGCCAGCTATACAGAAGCTACAGCAAAATAATTAGTAAAAATATAAAGTGAATAATTGTTTCATATACGTATATTTGTGTGTGTAATATATATATAATTGGGCATTGCATGGCTGCCACAGTATCTTAAGAAGAGTCAGGTGTACGGTTTCTAAATTAATTTTACTTTTACATGTTTCCCAGAATCATGATTGCATAAAGCAGTAGCAATTAAATATGAATGTTTTGATTCAAATGCTACAACTGCTTACATATGCATAATGGTTCCATGGGCAGACAAAAAAAAAAAAATGACCCCTCTTATGCATTTGCATGTTTTATTCTTCTAGGAATAAGAAAGCAGTTGATTATTCTCAGTTTGGCAGTGTGGATGAAGATGATGATGGTAAGTCATGTGTGGTTCCTTCATGCCAAAAGGGGACAGGTTCAGTGGGAAAGTAACATGGAAGCTTGCTGAAGCTGTTTTATATGAGTGCAACTAGAAGAAAAGTTCATTGTGTTTAAGCTTTCCTTGCACTGGTTCTACAAAGGTTTATAGCAGCTTCCCCCAAACCTGTTGTACATTACCGGTAAATATGAGCACATACTACAAGCCAGTGCTGTTGTTTTAAGTCTGGCAAGGTACACTCTGTACATCTGCTCCCAATTAATATCATAGCTGCAGTATTTTGTACTTCCAAACAATATTCTGAACGGTTTTCAAGAGTAGCCCACGTACAATGCCACACAATATTCAAATTTGGATGAACCACTCACCAGCACTACCTGTCCCTTACTTGGATTGAGTTTCAGTTTATTAGCCTTCATCAAGTCCATTAATAATATTTAGGACTTCTGACAGCTTAACATGAATCTGATAAAAAGAGAAATAAGAGTTGGATGATGTCAGGGATTTGCCTTCTCCTCGCGAGGAGAGCCCAGGCGGAGGTCCTACTCATGAAGAGAGCCAGGGCGGGAGTGCTCCTCGCGAGGAGAGAGGGCAAAAGAGATCCTCTGAGGTGGGAGGATCAGGGCAGGGAACTTCCTCTAGAGCAGGTCTTGCTCAGGTACAGGGATCCCCAGCCACTGCTGTCATCTGACTCATCTCACAGCCCGTCTCCAGAGCTCTCTCCCACGGAAGAGGAGGAGGAGCAGCTGACAGTCAGGGATGCGAGGGAGAGACCCAGCACCACCAGCCAGACACGAGCGGAGGGAGAGTTACAGCTTCCAGCACAGACGCAGCGTTGGGGGGGGCTAGGAGACCCAGAAGACATCGTTTCAGGGTGCCGAGGCTTTGGTGCTGGGCGGGAAACCGGAGAGGAGCACTTCCGGATTCTGCAAGTGACTGAGCAGTCATGTTTTTAGCTAGCTCTGCACTGTAAATAAGTATGCACAATAAAGTAGTCTTTAGAGTAAAAGGACTCTGTCGTTACTTGTGAGCAACCCCCTGGGGTATCCTGACAGCTATCATTGGTATATTGATGACATTGCACTTCAAATTCTGGGCGATATCTGGTTCTCAGCATTGTGATACATCACCAGCTAACCATCACAATATAGATATATCACAATATATAGTGATATATCACAATGACTGAAATAACACAGCTGGGCTGTGGAGGGAGGAAGGAACGACCAAGAGGAAGGGCAGAAGGCTGCCTGCTTGCTCAGGCGAAGGAACTCCTGGCCTCTCCTTCCACAGCCCAGCCTTGAAGGTGCTCCACCTGCTTAACTGCCTGTCTGTGTGTTTCCCTCTTCGCCCTAGCAAGTGACGTGGGCTGCTTCTTTCCTTCCGGTCAGTCGTTCCTCCTGTTACTGAACCGGTCTGAAACCGTCTTTGCAATCTGGACTTCGTACCTGTTTCAGGCAAAGTATCGAAATATTGCCCAGCTCCACTGTCTGGATATCCTTACCCAGTGTCACATAGCAGTTAGTTTGCATTTTAGTTTACAACATAATTAGTTTTCAGTTTTCAGTTAACAGAAGATATTTTTGTACATACCATGTCCTGGGTAATGAAAGCTGGGCGGGCTTGAAAGACTGGCTGGGTGCATGAGAGAGATCACCAAAAATAAACGGAAAAAGGAGAAAGCTGGTCGATGTCTCCTTCTTCCCAGTACCGGTAAATCTGATTTTAAGACCCTCCAGCTTTCATTGAAGAATCATTCCCAACAAAGTTCTGAACAGACACAGCAAGGCTGCTTCATATGAAAAAAGCATAACCTATTGCCTGGCTCCCTGGGGTGTTAAAGAGATAGCATTCTTAACTCCGGATGCAGCGAACCTCCTCATTCTCAGTTGACATGTTGCAAGGAGAAATGGGGACAGTGGCAAGGGAAGGAGGCAAACCCCCCATTTCAGCCTCCTTCACCCACACCTTGCAATGGGTGCCACTCGGGATGGGGCAATGTTAAGCAGAGAGATGAAGTCCCCGTTTCCTTGCCCTTGCCCTGCTCTGCTATGACTGTGCCAATATCTCCTTGTATTTTGTTTTATTTCATGCTGGATTACTGCGGAAGATCTAAAGCTCTAGAATATCTTACAATTCATGCATTGTACATATTGTTAAAATGGGGAATTTTTTTAAAACAATTGGAAGAACTTGCACTGTTACAGTGGGTCTAATGTGCTTCTGCTTAACAGATGAAGATTTTGCAAATATAACTGCACCTTCAAGCAAAAAATCAAAGAGAACATGCTCTGAGTTGACAAAGAAGAAAATGGAGCAAAAGCCCCCCAAACAGGAGATTCAGTTTCAAAAGAGTTCACCGAACAAAAGGTAAGACAAAGCCAGAAAAATCCATTCATTTTAAATTTACTTAGGTGTTTGTGATACGGCACTGGTTTTTTCCTAGTTGTGGTTAAGAAACATTTAGCTGGCTTTGGGGATATAAGCTCATTCCCTTGGAGTGGAGCGAATTCCCCTTGCCTGCCTAAGATCAGTTTATTGGATCAGTTTATTGGAACTGATCTTAGCAGTTATGGAGGTTATAAAATCTAAAACCAGGATTTAAAGTTGGTTTCAGAGCCTGAAATAGTTTCTTTGTTCCTTTTTTTAATTTGCGTTGGCACGGAGGTTAATAAACTTACATACTGATAATGTGTTTTCCACAACTGTTTTTCAAATTGCTTCAGACTTGCCTTGGATCACAGACTTTACCAGAGAGATTTGGAAGTTGCCTTAGCCTTATCAATGGATGAACCACCAGGAAGGAACCATAAAGTACAAGATTCACAGAAACAAGGTGATTCTTGAAGACTCTCAATGGAAACATTTCTTTCTTGTGCTTTTTGCTGCTCTTAAAGTAGTGTTGACATTTTGGGGTGCAGTCCCACGTGTATTTAGGACCGGAAATAAAAGACATTCATAATTCTCTTTTAACCAGTAACATATTTGAGAAATATTGATGTTGATGAAAATCACAAAAGCAACATAAGTTAATATGCAGTTGGTGCAATGCAAAAGTAGAAATTCTGAAATTTGGCCATGATAGCTAGAGTGAAATACTTTCAAAGTTCAGTTAATTATTTTGATAACTTTAAAAAGGAGAGACTGTATCTGGGAATAAGGTGAAATTTCAGAAGTGCTCATTTCTGCATAGACGTTGCATGAATTGCATTGTATGGCCACAGCCTGCTTAAGGTAAAGGTACCCCTGACTGTTAGGTCCAGTCATGGACGACTCTGGGGTTGCATGCTCATCTCGCTTTATATGCCGAGGGAGCTGGCGTTTGTCCGCAGACAGCTTCCGGCTCGTGTTCAGCATGACTAAGCTGCTTCTAGCGAACCAGAGCAGCGCACAGAAATACTGTTTATCTTCCCGCTGGAGTGGTACCTATTTATCTACTTGCACTTTGACATGCTTTTGCACTGCTAGGTTGGCAGGAGCAGGGACCGAGCAATGGGAGCTCACCCCGTTGTGGGGATTCGAACTGCCGACCTTCTGATCGGCAAGCCCTAGGCTCAGTGGTTTAGACCACAGCGCCACCCACGTTAGTCAGTAGTAAAGTTCCCACAGTGTGACTTCTTTTTTAATAACGTGGCAGAAAGATAGTTAATTTTCCTAGCCTATTACTACTAAACTTTATGCTATTATTTTGTACCTGACTGTTTCCCATTTCTGGTTTCAGCTGAAAAATCTGAGGGTGATTCCAGCTTCAGTGAAGATGATGATGTTGAATTTGTTGTGAAGAAGAAAGCTACAGGAAACAGAAAAGAAGGAAGGCAGATAAATGCTGAAAGCAGAAAGAAAGAAAAGAAGCATTCCAAATCAGAGAGGGATTCGATAGGTAAGCAGATTTGATTCTTTCTGGGGTGCCAAGCTTTCTGGCACCTGGTTTTCAGAGGTGTGTGTGGTATGCATAAAATAGCACTTATTTTAAAGCTAAGTGAAACTTGCGCTTCAGGCCTTTCCACATGAGTGTTTTATGAAATCAACTTCCCATGCCCATGTTTCCATACTGAAGTGCAATCCTGAGAAACTTAGAGGTGTGCAAGTGCACAATTTAAACAAACATCTTATTTTCAGTGTGCTCCCGTTGCTGGGTCCCTGCTCTGGCCAACCTAGCAGTTCGAAAGCACGCCAAAATGTGCAAGTAGATAAATAGGTACCGCTCCGGCGGGAAGGTAAACGGCGTTTCCGTGCGCTGCTCTGGTTTCACCAGAAGCGGCTTAGTCATGCTGGCCACATGACTTGGAAAAACTGTCTGCGGACACACGCCGTCTCCCTCGGCCTGTAAAGCTAGATGAGCGCCGCAACCCCAGAGTCGTCCACGACTGGACTTAACTGTCAGGGGTCCTTTACCTTTACGCTTTTAGCAACTTGTTAGGACAAACTTTTTGTTAACTGCTCCATTGAAGTATATGTCAGAGTAATGTGCTTGTTTTTTCCAGTAGCTGTCAAATTAATTTGCTTTTAAAAGTGACTTCCATATTTCTTAAATATAGCTGCTATTCTGTATCATCCATCCATTAAATTGATTTTCCAAAGTTATTCTTTCTGATTTTTTAACCATAGGATTACTTCCAGCCAAATCTGAATCAGCTTTGCAGAATTTGTCAAGTTCTCTAGAACAGATTGGACAGCCTTTGAAAACATCTGGCCCTTCTTTTGCCAAGAAGCCTAACTGCATGTCACCAGGTATATTCAATACATACACTGTTTCTATGGTTGCTTAGGATTCCTATATCTATGCAAAATCATTGTCTGAAAACTAGAGGCTGTTTAGGGCTTTAAATTTCAGCACCAACACTTTGAATTGTGCTCAGAAACATGCTGGGAGCCAATGTAGGTCTTTATGTGTTCTCGGTGGCCACTCCCAGTCACCAGTCTAGCTGCCGCATTCCGGATGAATTGTAGTCTCCGGGTCACCTTCAAAGGTAGCCCCACGTAGAGCGCATTGCAGTAGTCCAAGTGGAAGATAACCAGAGCATGCACCACTCTGGTGAGACAGTCTGTGGGCAGGTAGGGTCTCAGCCTGCGTACCAGATGGAGCTGGTAGACAGCTGCCCTGGACACAGAATTGACCTGCGCCTCCATAGACAGCTGTGAGTCCAAAATGACTCCCAGGCTGCGCACCTGGTCCTTCAGGGGCACAGTTACCCAATTCAAGACCAGAGAGTCCTCCACACCTGCCCGCCCCCGTCTTCAAAAACATTGAGTCTTTGCTTTGAATTGTCAACCTAAAGTTTCTTGGAAGGAAAATGGAACAGAGACTTTGGGTAATTGACCCAGACTTTGGGTAAAAATCCCAGAAGAGCGGATTTATTAAAAACCATTAAGAGACACAAACAGCATAGTCAAGTTACCCACAAGGGGAGGGAGAAAGCGCAGTAGTGAGATGAAGCTGCACAGCTGCATTGTGGCACATGCTGTCTCCAAAGCAAGGAAGAGAAGAAGGGGTGAATGTGACCTGCAAGATCAGGCAGGAGGCACAAGTCAAAACAAGAGTTTACTTGCGCTAGAGTTTGCTGACACACATGGAGGAAGGAAGGGGATTCTTGTGGCTGGGAATTTGCCTTCCCATGCCATGCTAGAGCTTTCATTTGGCGGGCTCATGGGATGCAGCGGTGCAGGCTGGGGCTTCTACTGGACTGCTTTTGGAAAACGATGTCCAAAAAAAAAAAACCCCCCAGAAAAAATTTCAAGCCTTTCCAGATATTAGTAGAAGTTTCACTGAGCAGAATTGCAGGGGTTGAGGTACAGCCTGAGCATTCTACTGGAAGCTTGCAAGAGAGAACAATGTGGGTTCCAGGATGATCATTCTCCAAAAAAGCACACTTAAGTCAAGGATGACAACAGTTACTGTATATTCTGGCGTATAAGACTACTTTTTAATCCAGGAAAATCTTCTCAAAAGTCGTGGGCCGTCTTATACGCCGGGTGGAGAATCTGCGGTCGAGTATATCTCAAACTCTATATTTTAACTGGAAAAGTTGGGGGTCGTCTTATACGCCGGAAAATACGGTATATAGTATTAGAAGACGACAGTCAGGGTGTCTGCTGAAAGCAGTTTTCTGTGGAAATGAAAAGGGATGGAGATGCCAAGGCTATTTTTCAAAAAGAGGCATGATAGATGCTGTATGGATGTATTTAGTGCTAAGTGGAAGGTTGTAAAAGGACACAGGACTCCATACAGTGGTACCTCTACTTACGTTCACCTCCGGTTACGTATCCTTCCGCGGCAAACCCAGAAGTATTTTTCGGGGTTCCATATCCCAGAATGCATGAGGTCAAGGATACCTTCCCCCTTCCCCCCTCTCCATTTCACCTTGACAGCTACTACTAGACAAGATGGAATCTCGGAGACAAAATGGAGCATTGGCACAAACTGGAGATGATATGACAACAACAGAAATACCCCTCTGTGTACTAGAAATTGGGCATTATATAATATTTAATGCTACTTTGTTCAGTTCGTCTGCTATTTCTTTCACTGGAGTTTCTTGCATCTTGTAGATTACTTGAACCATGGCTTGCCCCACATATTTCCCCCTGTCTCCCCCTGTTTTGAGACTCAGACTTTTTAAGTGAGGTTGCCACTTAATCGGAGACTGGATATATTTGAGGAGGACTCGTTGTCATGCAAAGTGTCCTTTGAAGTTTACAGCCCCCTTGCATTTGTATAGTTAAGGGCTGGATTCAGTGAAGAAGATGCACTAGTGGGATCTAGCTCAACAATTCCTCCATCTCTTCCTTCACCCCCAAAATTGGCTCTGATGGGTTCTGGAAAGCTCCCCAAACAGTACTCAGGGAGGAGAGAGGAAATGGTTCTGTTGGGCAAGCTGAAAAGCTTGAACTGACAGAACAATTTGCAAAAAATGCTGTTGAATTCCTCTCTAAATATTTGTTCTGAAGCCTCTAAAGATATAAAATGAGCTTGAAGAAGAGTATGTGCCAGAGATGAGCTTGTGTCTTACACAAAATTGCATGTGCAACACTAAGAGCTCACTACTATGCAGGCAGTGAAGCATGAATACAATATTCTAGTCTACTTATTTTTCTGAATGTACCTCTCCAACAATCTTTTCAGCTACATCTGGAAGCAGTGCCATACAGCTGGGAAGAACCCACGTGAAATCTCCCACACAAGGTCTCAGGCTTGGCCTCTCTAGATTGGCAAGAGTGAAGTCACTGCATCCAAGTTTTGCCAGTACCTGAGGAGTACCTGCAATGGCTTCAGGGGGTCGCAAATTGAAATTAAATACTTTGGGTGTGGTGTAGAATTTTTTTAAATTGCGGGTTTTGTTTCAGGTAATATATATTTATCATTCTGAATGAGATAAAGTGGATGCATTTTTAAAAAAGATTTCATTCTCAAAAAGTGTAAGGTGTGAGGTATTGACAGCACTTAAACTCCAATGTTGTTGTGACACACACCCACACACACCCGCACACTGAAATGTTCAGATCATTGGCTGGTTTAATACTTCATAGATATGGCCCCATGGAAGTCAATTGTGATCCAGGCTAGTTTCCAGTTTTTAGATGCTGCATTTTGAATCATCATGAAGACCAGTTCGCTTGTAACTTGGATATTTTGCTAAAAGCAATCTTGAAGTTTCACCTTGATATCTTCATCCTTTCGTTAGAAAATATATTTTCAGAAATTTATGCTGTTATTTTCTGATGTTTGCATTTATGCGTGGATTTTATTGGTAAATGTATATTATGTATCTCTGTCCCTTTTAAGTGAAATAAAATATCTGTATAAAGAGCAAAAAGCTGTTTGTGTTAGCCACTTTAAGTCTTCCTTCTTGACACCTTGAGCAGAATACACAAAACAACTGGTTCAGTTTCAGTTTCAGTTTGAGCTGAAGAAAAGTCTTAACGGCTAAGGATCACAACATCAAGAACGTAACTGAAGCCATTTTCCCCAGCTCCTTCCAGCTGATCTTTGATCACAGTTGCCATGTGTGCTGGATCACTGCAGTTGTTCGTTCCCACATTTGTATGCCACCCCATAAGTGTTGCCAAGCCCTGCCTTGGCCTGTAAAGGAAGTGTGAGTGCAGCTGGCTCTGTCATAAGAAGAGGAAGAAGAGTTTGGATTTGATATCCCGCTTTTCACTACCCGAAGGAGTCTCAAAGCAGCTAACATTCTCCTTTTCCCTTCCTCCCCCACAACAAACACTCTGTGAGGTGAGTGGGGCTGAGAGACTTCAGAGAAGCGAGACTAGCCCAAGGTCACCCAGCAGCTGCATGTGGAGGAGCGGAGACGCGAACCCGGTTCACCAGATTACGAGTCTACCGCTCTTAACCACTACACCACACTGGCTCTCTGTGTGGCATGCAATCAAAAAAGTAAAAGCAAGCAATTGAAACACAGAGTAAAACACGAAACCATTAAGGAGCCGGGGAGCCATATAAAATTTGAAATGGAACATTAGGTGACCTAAGTTACCTAAAGGTCTAGGTGAACAAAAAGATCTTCACTGCAAGCAGCCCCGGGGAGGCTGCTTAGGTGTGCTGCTACTGAAAAGGCCCTCTTCCTGCCCATTGCCCTGCCGTATGACTAATGTTGATAAGACCTAGGCAGTTTCGTGAAGCTCGATCACCGTATCTTCAGGAATTCCAGCCTTACATGCATGACACTGTTACATCACAGACACTGTAAAATTCTACTGGTCTGTCATGTACCCTCTATATCCCACTGTTCTCTCTGGATGCTATAAATACTGGGGGGGTGGGGGGGAAGAAAAATTGGCAAAACTGAAAGGTTACATTAGGATGCCGCTACCTTGATTTGTGTACGTGCCGAGTTCAATTGGTAGCTGGCATTCTGGTGCCTCGTTGACGTTTGCCATTCCTGGGATGAGCTCTTGAGCGTAGTGGGAATGCCACAGAAAAAGAAACTATCACTCATTGAGCACAACAAGCAAAGAGCTGCTGAGTACAAGTTGGAGACAGGCGACTATCAAGACAGAACTGGGTGTTCTGGTGCCCCAAGAACCGCTGCTTGCCCTACTCCATGCAACCTGAGTCTCTCTGGGGCTCCCAGTGTGGAAACTGGTGATTCGTTGGAAATCTCATGGAAGACTTTTCTCTCTGTGTTAAGGTCAATGGAGGAATGTTCGGAAAACAAGATGAATGCCTTAGTTCCTCAGCTTATAACATCTCAGCCAGTTCTGTCGAGGTAGGAAAATTCATTCATTCCTTCTAGGTTACTGGCTGGGGCAGGGAAACGATGGCATACTTTCTCCTACACCATCCATTTTGTACAACTTTCACAAACACATTCCAAAAAAGGAATTTAAAAATGGGCAAAACTAGAGCAGGCACCCGCAAACTGCGGCCCTCCAGATGTTTTGGCCTACAACTCCCATGATCCCTAGCTAACAGGACCAATGGTCAGGGATGATGGGAATAGTAGTCCAAAACATCTGGAGGGCCGAAGTTTGGGGATGCCTGCTCTACAGATTCATTCGTTAACATCCTATTATGAGCAATGGTAACACAGACAGAGTAATAGATTCCCCCCAACATTTTTGTAGTACTGAGAATATTTCAAACTGGCCAAGGTGAGGAAGAGGCATGCAAATCACTTCAGGAGGGCTTCCCAGATTGGTAGGGCTGAGACCAGAAGTTCTTCACATTCACAGTCATCTTTTCCCTGCTGAGTTACCTTTCATCAGCAGTTTAACTCATTCCTCCCGTGTAATTCCTGTGACAACTGGCGCCATGTTTAAGAGCGGCATGGATGGCAACTCCCATAAGGCTTATGAGAAGCTCCTTGTGATGTCCCTTGTACAGCTCAGCTGACTGGGGAACAGCTGAAAGTGCTGAAAATGAAACTGGACTTGGGGGGGGGGCAGAATGAATCCTTTTCCTTGGACCCCACTCCTTCTTTCTGCTCTTCTGTGCCATGTAAGATCAGGCAGTGGGCCAGAAGCAACCCAGGTGTTGCAGATTGCACACTTCTGAAGTAGAGATAGAGGTGGCGGAATCGCATTATTTCCTGGAGAACGAACAAAATGCAGCAATGTCCATTCTCCGAGGCCTATATTGGCTGAGGATGTTGCACAATCCCTTCTTTGTGGATAGATTTGTGTGCGCATTCTCCACGAGACTCGCTAAATGCGCGCCACGGCCAGTTGTTACGAGCAGTACCCCTAACATATGCTTACAGAGTTACACTGGGGGCCGCTTCACACGTCATGCAAGGGAAATCAGGATCAGCCACTCAGGGGCGTAGGAAGGGCGGGGTGGAGGGGGCGGGCCGCCCTGGTTTCCACTCTGGGAGGGGTGACAAGATGGCCCCTGCCTCCCCCCAGCTGTAGAGCGGCCGAGGGCGTGCACTCGCGCGGCAGCCTATACAATTGCTGTGCAAGTGGCAGCCCGTATAGCCGCCGCGCACGGGTGGCAGCCTGCATGACCACCGTGTGCGAGCGGCCGCCCGTATGGACTGTGAATGTGTAGCATCCTGTACGGGCTGCGTCGCCCCAGGCGCCGGAGAGGCTTCCTCCGCCACTGCAGCCACTGAGTGTAGAACTCCATGCTTGGTGCCAGATAAGGTTTGCAGTTGCGCCCTGTCAGGGGGTTCTCCAGAGGCAGCAGAGAGCCGGCTGAGGTGGAGGGAGGGACCCCTGATGTTGAAAATACCCAGCACCGCCAGAGAAGCCCAGAGACTTCCTGTGGGAGCGATAGGCGGGGAGAGAATTCCGTGGGCGGAAGGGCGGTCAGATGTTGCCGGGTCCCGACATCAACTCAGCATTTCAGTGACAGAGGGGGAATCGGCTGTTCCGTCGCCCCAACTACGTAGGGGACTCAAACAGAAGGAGGAAAGGAGGAGACTTGGGGTCCCCAGGTTGTTTTGTTGGAGGTGCTCTCGCAAAGCGCCACTTCCGGAATCTGAGAATAACTAAGACGGTCATGGAATTTGAGCTCTGACTTGTACATATCTGTATAATAAAACTGACGTAAATATACAGATTCGGAGTCATCGCCTTTTACTCGTGAGGAGCACCACTGGACCCTTACACACCCTGGTACGTTTGTGGCCAACGTGCAAATGTGGCATGGAAGTGCAGGGAGTCTGCGAGTTCCGTCGGGGATAAATGATGGGGAGGTGCTTTAAAAAAATCCTATTTCTGCTCCTTTCCCCTTGCAGCCCTTTTGAGTGATTGCAGAAGAAAAGCAGCAGGTGGAGGAATGTTGAAAGCCACCATTTTGCCCTTGCAAATCCCCTCTCCCTGCTGCTTTGCACATCAGCGGCAAGCGGAGGGTTGGATTGTTGCCACCAAAAGCATTGTACCATGCCCAGTCAGCTAGTACTGTACTGGGTCCCGGGATTGTACATGAACTGGCCAAGTTGTTTCCATTTTTACTTGTGACTTGCATCATGCTGGAGGTCTTGAAATTCAGTTCCTCCTAACCTCCTCTTGACTTCCTATGGGAACATTTACGTAGGTAAGGCCTGCATTCCCAAGAACGAACGCTTAGGGTGAAAGGAAAGGACCACCGGTGCCTCGACAATGGCATGGCGGTGTTAATCCCCCCTTGGTGCCCTTGGGTTTCTGAGATACCAAGAAGGATCTGTCCCAACAGCAGCTGGAGGAAGGAGTTGTTTGCTTCCTGCTCTCGAGTCTCAGTCGTGGCAGCAAGCAAGGAAAGAGTAGCACTGAGGCCCACCCCTTTAAACATATTTGGATCTGCATTGGGGGGGTTGTGGACGCGATGGAGGGTAGGATTCACCTAAGAAGGAGAACGTGAGCTTCTAAAATATGAGAGAAACTGAATTAAAGTGTGTCGGAAGCTGATTTAAAGGCCTTCTGCCGTTATTGAGGAAGGAAATAGGCCATTTGAATCAGAATAGTTCACGTTTTCCTGGTTTTCTTGGTGAACTCAGAACCATTGCTGGTCATGCACTGATAGCAATGTTGGATTTTTAAATATTAACGTTGATAATAGGAGGGACACTTCCAGTTGCTTACTAAAAGAACAATGCATCAGTGAAAATGTGCAAGTTCAACTAATCCTTTACCCTTTCCCCCCTAACCTTATTTCCTGATATGCCCCAGACTATAATCTTCATTCCTGCACAGTATTCTTTCCTTTTACTTAAACTTTTATAGTCCTACATGGCTACTGATTCTTATCTTATTTTACTTTTAATATATATTATCCTTTTTACAATAAAAAAACACTCTTCTAAACGTGGCAGAAATTATTTCCTCAAATTATTTCAGCTTATATTTATAAATTTAGAGTAATGTTGTTCGCATGATTAATTTTCTCCATGTTTACTCTTTAGGAAGAAGATTGTCACCAAGGCTGAAAAAATAAGAAAAGGGAGATCAAGTGCGCTCCCTGTTATACTGAAGCCTGGAGAAAAAACAAACGCTTACCAAAAGGTAAGCAAAACTAACGTTGCAGCAGTTGTCTACCTTTCATTTCCCCCCAATTTAGCACAATATACATAACACAGGTGAGGATTATGGATCCTCAGCCTCTTGACTTTCCTTTTTCAAAATACGTTTCTAGTCCTCATGAGCTGCGAGGGTGCCTGAAAATGTGCTATGGGGAATCCCAGGTGACAGGGATAAAGAATGCGTCTCATTACCATCACATGGCTACGAGGCAAGGACTCCCTGCCTTTCAAAGACTAGTACTATGGTAACACAGCTCTTTCCTTAGGTCCTAAAGTGTGTGGAAAGAGTTAATCACCACTTCTCAGGTCCAAGTTACGAGAAGAAATGTCAATTAAACATTAGAAATAACTTCCTCACTTTGTGAGTGGTTTGACAGCAGAACAGGCTGCCTCAGAAAGACTCCTCCATTGCAAGCTTTTAAGCTGAGGCCGGATAGCCACCAATGTTTCTTGCATTGGCGAGGGCTAGACTATAGGACCTTTGAGGTCCCTTCCAGTCGTATGATTCTACGTGTTGCTCTCAGGCTGTTTGGAGCTAGAACAGGGTCGACTTGTGCTAATTAGCAAAATTAATTCTGTTGCACCAGTGCTTTTGCATGATAATTTGTTACTTTTCCACGGGAGAATGTTCAAGTATACTGTACAGGAAATCTCTGGCTCCGTTGTACATTCCCTCTCCCTGTTCTTTCTTACAGGAGAGGGAACGGAGTGCTGTTGTTCACAGCTCAAAGCAAGATGGAGAAAAAATTAGAATTGGATCAGGCCAGCCCGATCCCTGTGGTAAGCAAAGCTTAGGTTGTAAGACTCTTCTGTTTTGAAATGAAAGTTGTCCTCCGTAGGAGCTTTTGTCAAACAGCTTAGGTAAACATCAGAAAAACCGCAAAAGTTCATGTGAATCTGCTCACTGCACGCTTGACAGAACTCTGCAAACATAGCAAATAGGATTCAGCTGGATCTCTGGGAAGTAGACCACGGCATGTGAAAGTGAGACCAGAATTTGCATCCTGCTAAAGAGCTGGTTGGTGCACTATGTCTATGAGGGATCTGTGGAGCATCAAGAAAGTGTGGCAGGCAGGAGTTAGGGTAAACAAAACGAGCTGTTTTGAAGTTTTACCGTAATTTTCGCTCCATAAGATGCACCTTTTTCCTTCTAAAAAGTAAGGGGAAATGCCTGTGCGTCTTATGTAGCGAATGGTGGTCCCTGGAGCTAAATTGCCCAGGGGCCAAAAGCAGATTGTGCTTTTTATTTTACAAAGAGAAAAGGGGGTGTTGAAAGGACCCCGCTCAGCAGCTGATCATCAAGAGATCAGGAGAGAGATAAGAGTCCCGGCACCCTTTCAGCCCCGCCCGCCTTTGTTGAATGTGCTGCAGAGGGAGGTTGTTTGTTTCCCCAGGACATGTGACTGGCTGATTAGATTATCTGGAAACAGTAGAAACTGCTCCCTTTCTTTAAGATTTTTCAGAAATGTGAGGCTTTTCCTCTTTGCTTTCCCCCCTTTGCAAAAGGAGCTTTGCTTTTCCCCCTTTGCAAAAAAGCTGCAAAACTTTTAGCTGATCCTCAAAAAACAACCCAGGGCTTTTCCCTTTGCAAAAAAAGCTGCAAAACTTTTAGCTGATCCTTAAAAAAAACAGGGCTTTTAGAGGAGGAAAACCAGAAAAATATTTTTTTCCCCTTGTTTCCTCCTCTAAAAATGAGGTGCGCCCTATGGTCCAGTGCGTCCTATGGGGCGAAAAATACGGTAAGTAAAACTTACCAGATGGACCTCACACCTGAGATGATAGACAAATCACCTCATAAGGAAATAATAATAATAATAATAATAATAATAATAATAATAATAATAATAATAATTTATTTCCACCCCGCCCACTCTGGGCGGCTTCCAACAGAACATTAAAAACTTCAAACATTAAAAACCTCTCTAAACAGGGCTGCCTTCAGATGTCTTCGGAATGGAAGATAAAGCCATTTTCCTTCCCAGGGAAATGGAGTTGCGGGCTGGACACGAGCCCCCCCCCCCGTGCGCGGGGGTGTGGCTAGCCCCCGCTTCATAGGGAGTCCTCTCTGCATTACGCCCCAGACCGACCAATCCAGGTGGCCAGGGGGCGTGGCGTGCTCTATTTAGCAGCCTGCAGGCGGGAATTCTCTCCTTTTTTCTAGTTCCCACTTGCACAGTTTGGCTCTTGTGGCGGTTAGGTGTTGGAGTATTAGATTGCCGGGGAGGGGAGGGAGAGGCCATCACCTACCCTTCCTATTTCAAAGGTATTCCGTTAAAGGAATCCGGGGGGGGGGGTGTGGTCCTGTCTGAAGTCCAGTCTGGGGCTAGGGCCATATCACAACCCCTATTGGTGACCCTGGGGGAGCTTGAGTTGATTTGCATTGACGGGGCTCCCCTTACTGGTGGTTAACCCTTCTGAGACTTCCTGCAGGTGGGCAGGAGTCAGATATAGTCGGTTCGGTTCCAATGCCTAAGCCAATACCACTCACATTCTGTAACCAATACAATTGTGGCGTTCTTTAGCCTATTAACCTAAAATACGACTCTAGGGTTGCGGCACTCATCTTGCTTTACTGGCCGAGGGAGCCGGCGTACAGCTTCCGGATCATGTGGCCAGCATGACTAAGCCGCTTCTGGAGAACCAGAGCAGCGCACGGAAACGCCGTTTACCTTCCCGCCAGAGCAGTACCTATTTATCTACTTGCACTTTGATGTGCTTTCGAACTGCTAGGTAGGCAGGAGCAGGGACCAAGCAACAGGAGCTCACCCCGTCGCAGGGATTCGAACCGCCGACCTTCTGATCGGCAAGCCCTAGGCTCTGTGGTTTAACCCACAGCGCCACCCACGTCCCAAGTGTACTTAGATTGTGTTAATAAGATTTAGAACTGCAGCCTTAGGTTGTTTTCATGGGTGCCTGTCTCACCTGCAGCTGCCCCCCACCATAAACCATAATGCATAGATTCCCATCTTTATTATTATTATTTTTAAACCCAACCTAAGTTCCTAGTATGGGATAACCTGCCATCTAGGTGCCTTGCAGCTGAGGTCCTGGGTTACTCGCTCCCTAGATCCAGAAATTAGGCATATAGCCTAACTTCCTCCCAAACTCACAACAATACACGCCTGGAACCTGGATCACTATCTGGAGAATAAAATCTCTCAAGGCTGCAAAGGCTGACTTCCTGCTTTAGCGAAGGCTTTGGCAGTTACAGTGGTCTGCAAACCTGTGGATACTTGCCTAGGAGTAAGTTTCATTGAACACAGTGAGTTTTTTCTCTTTTAAGTGACAGGTCCTGTAAAACGTAGATATTGTCTCCTGTGTAGAAATACTCCTTTCTGTGTAGAAATACTCCTAACCTGTATTTTTCTAAATAGGGAAGACTCCCAAGGGAGACATATGCCATACAGGAAGCAAAACAAGGATAGACCAAGCATCAAGCGAAGCAGCTTATGCCCAATTACCTTTGGTAAGCGGTCAATTTACAATTATTTATAACGATCCATTGCATACATGAACAATTCATTTGCTAAACTGTATGCTGCACGTCTTCATAGCTACAAATAATGCAAGTTTCAAGGCAAGTTGAAATACGTGTGTGTATGTGTGTGTGTGTGTGTGTGTGTGTGTGAGAGAGAGAGAGAGAGAGAGAGAGAGAGAGAGAGAGAGAATGTTGATTTTTAATGATTGATTTCTCTGTGGTTTTTAGTAGCTCCAGTTTTCTAACTGTAAGCCTCCTAAAGTCCCATCAGGTGAAAATGTGTGGTATTAATAATTAAATTATTAAATCTTTATTATGGTCCAGAGACCCAACAATTCATTATAAAACAGTACACAGTTTCGACAGCCCGCCTTCAGGTTATATAAGCATTAATAATCATAAAAATATTTGCCCTTTCAAACACATCACACCCAGTGAATGGATTAGTAGGGTGCTCAGTTGTATGAACAGAAAGGTGGGGTGATGTGTGAGGGTGTGTGTATGAATAGATTGGGGGTTCAGGGGTCTGTATCACTGCCACCTTTGCTGACGTGAAAAGGGGTCCAGAACAGGACCCCCCCCCGCCCCACAAAAGAAGGATCGCCTGTATTTGTTTCCCTCCTTAGAGCTGAGCAGCAGGGGGAAATAGGTTCACCCACATCTTCTCCCCTGCTCCCCACGGTTTTGCCGCTTGGCAGGAGGGAACACAACAATTAATATGACGTGTGTGAGGCAGGGAAGATAACTACCAAATCCATTCACCTGCCCTTTCTCCTTCCTTCCCTCCCTCTTTGTCGCTCACGTACTCTCTCTCCCACTGTTGAAATGGGCACATTTCCCCAAGGCTTTTTTTTGTGTCTGCTGGGAAATGTTCAAAGTTACCTTTTCAGGGTTTAGAATGTGCACAGTGGCAAGCTGCTCATAATTTCTTGGCTTGCTGTTACAGACTCTACCTGATCCCAAAGCCGTGATCCAAAGACAACGGGAGGTACCTCATTTAATTCCCCAAGAAAACACATCCGTGACACACAAATTCAAGAAAGGAAACTTAGGGCTGACAAATCATAAAGAACGGCATCCGCAGGTGAGATAAATACGGTTTAATTTATTTTTAGCAGTTCACTCTCTACCTGTTGTTCGGATTGCAGTGGAGGGGGAACCCGGTTTGATTTGAGCTGCTAGCGTGTTCCTCAGGAGCATGGGATTGCATCTTGAGGAAGTTGATCTCAATCCAGGGGTGTGTGGGAATGTGCGTATGAAGAGACCCTAATTCACTGTGTTTTAAGTTAGATTGCTTCTTCATAGATTTGCAGTTGCATGTATCTCAATATTTTGGGTACTGCCCACATGACATTCTCCTCATTCGACTGACAGCCCCTACTTTTTCCACAGTAAACTCGACCCAAGGGAAAAAATTTAAGCCAAGTTAATTTCAACATAAAATTGGGTATGTGTGTTCTGGTGGTGTTTTCCGTTTGTTCACCGTGCCCCCAACATCTCCCTATGTCAACAGCCGGCTGGAGAAGACTGGGCTTCAATGGTAAAGGCAGCCCTTGCTTCAAAATAGTTAAGCTTCACTTCAGTGCAGTGCTGTCAAGTATCCCGTTTTCCCCGGGATTCTCCCTTATTTTAAGCAGTTTCCCGCTGCTCTCCCTTATTTTTTATTTCCCTTAAATTTCCCGTTTTTAATGGAAGCAGCTCCTCCCCTGCTGGCCAGGGACTGGGTGGGAAGACCTTGCCTACTTGGAGAGAAAAGCCTCAGCCCTCAAAGCAAGTGGGAGCCGTTTCCCGTGCTTACAGGGGGGTGTATTCCTCCCCCTGCATCAGCCCCTATCCGTTGCCGCCAAGCCCCTCAGCCGGCCAATAGGGTTAGCTGGTGGGCGGAGCCTGGCTGCCTTTGAGCAGCTGCTGCTTCCTGTCCTGTTTTGATGGGATCAGACAAGAAGACAATGGCGCTCCATTGCACGGAGCACATGGCTGCCCTCCTATTTGCTCCGCTCCGAGCCCGAGGCTGCTTGGAGTTTACATTGCTGCTCCGCCCACTTTTGCTTCTGGCTCCGCCCACCACTGACATGTGACTGTCCCCGGGATAGGCGAGACTGCTGATCCCTTATTTTCAAATCCGAAACTTGACAGCTATGCTTCAGTGGAACATACTTACGAATAAACAGGTGTAAGAATGGGAAAGATTTGGGAAGGGGGGGAACTTCAGAAAACATCCAACTGGATTGCCTCCACCCAATCGGTTCTCTGCTGTCTCCTTTGTGAGTGCCACTCGTATCTTGACGCCTGGCTATACTTTGCTCTCTGACACACGCATGCACATTTTATTTTCAACTTGCTGTTTAAAAATGACCATTTTTCAAACTTTACTTTGTACATGGGTTTTTTTTAGACTCTTTAGAGAGAGAAAACAAGGTGCATATGCACAGATAAATAAATACCAGTACCTGTGCATGTCAACAAAGGGCCTCAAGCTTCCAGAATTCAGTGAGGATGGAGAAGCACTAATTGAGGGAAAGAAAGAAAAAAAAACACAGCACAAAAGCTTCACATCAAGTACTATCTACTAGTGTGGATTGATCAATTTTGAAGGCATAAAATAGAAAGTGCTTACATGTGAACCAAGGCGGACAAAAGTGCAGAAACAGCAATATTCACATCCTACTTGTGGACGTGTCCTTGGCTGTTCAACCATAATAAACTTTAACCTTTCCTTGAGTGCGGAAGTGCTCCATACCCTCAACCATCCTTCCCCTTTGGGTTCCCACAACATCTCTGCCATTATGAAGAATATGGCTGGAGCTGTAATTGGTCTTAGGCAGTAGAGATGGAAGCAGAATTCACAAAGTGCTTCCCTCATATCGGCTCAAACAAATACTACACCTGATGACAAAATGAAGGGAATATGAGTTAAATCCCCTAACAGAAGGCTGTTCTAGGAGTCGGAGCAGCAGTTGCCCGAAAATGGCTCGCCCTGTAGGCACAGAACAGAACTCAGCAATCTTGTAGCCTTTCTAAATCAGGTTCCAGAAACAGACACCATCATGGGACAACCAGCAGTAAACCAAAGAAATCCCAGGCCTCTGGAACATGCTGTGAGCACAGAGCTTGCATTATCCAACAGAACTGTCTAGTGTACATTTTAACTTTCCCAGAAAACAGAGGAACCCTGAAAACCCACCAAAGCCTCCACATAAGGCAGGGATCCTGATGAACGTGCTCAGGAAAAAGGAAAAACCTGGGGAAGATCCTTTCTACCTTTCTACTTCTTTCCCAGTTCCAATTGTGTTTGGATCCCAGAAAGGAAAATGAGCTTTCAGAGGAATAGTAGGTCATGAAAGAACTACTCTGAGGCAGACCTTCCCAGGCTTCTTGCTGGATAGTGGAAAATCTCCAGCTGGGTTAATCTGACAAAGTAAGAAGCTACATATTCAGCATCCAGCCTGCGGGGATAAAGGTAAAGGGACCCCTGACCATTAGGTCCAGTCGTGTCCGACTCTGGGGTTGTGGCGCTCATCTCACTTTACTGGCCGAGGGAGCCAGCATACAGCTTCTGGGTCATTGGCCAGCATGACTAAGCCACTTCTGGCGAACCAGAGCAATGCACGGAAACACCGTTTACCTTCCCGCCAGAGCGGCACCTATTTATCTACTTGCACTTTTGATGTGCTTTCGAACTGCTAGGTGGGCAGGAGCTGGGACCGAGCAACGGGAGCTCACCCCATCACGGGGATTCGAACTGCCGACCTTCTGATCAGCAAGCCCTAGGCTCTGTGGTAAGAACTCAGGCCAACAATTACCATTCGATAATGAGAATAATCCCTATTCACAACTCAACAGTAAACATAAAAGACGAGAAACATACAACCATACAATTTATATAACGATGCAATTTTCAAGAGTATATGTCCGAACAAGAGGATAAGGTTTATCTTTAAATAGTTTTCACAGACAGACTGAAAATTTTCCAAATGTAATGTCTCAGTTCAATAATATTTAATCTAATAGTTCAGGTTCGAGTTCCATTAGAGAATAATCCAATAATCCAAAGCCAGGACAGTGTGGGGATAGCTGGCGCCTACCGGGCACCAGCTATGGGGCACCCTGTGGATGGGACGGCCGGTAATTCTGGAGCCCGCTCCCACCGCGCCGTTAAGAAAGGGATCCACTGGCTGTAATCTGAGGGTTGAATCTGTGAGTTCGTGTTGAAGTTGCCTCGTGGATGTCTGCAGGCGTCTGTCTGGTCCAAAAAAGGTTCTGTAGAGGAAAACCAATCCAAAAGGTGGCCAAAACCAAACGGCCAAATAAAAGACTTTAAAATAAAATGAAATAAAACAACGGAGACTGCAGTCTGGTGAAGACGCCTACCGCTACCCTGCGTGGTTGGTTTCGCTTTCTCTTTGCACCTGGGCTTGCCACGCAACGATGTTCTCGCGCTTACTCCTCGGCTTTCTCCACACCACAAACAGGGAGCGGCAGCTATTTATTAAGGGAATAACCAACGTCATAATCAGTACAACAACCAATTACAATTCTGTAGCTGCCCTAAATTAGGCGGGCAGAAGATTAACTGACCGTTGCTTCATTCAAAGTTGGAGCCTCTTTTCCCCCCACGGAGGGATCCCAGCAGTGAGTCGCCTGCTGGATCCTATTGCTACCTTTCCTTCCAAGGCGGAAGGACACAGTAAAAACAAGTACAAACAACCACAAATAAACATAAATAACCACAGGTGCAAATGCACCTGCAAAGCATATTCCCACAGGACAGGGCCCTGTTTCGGTGTCTTTAACCTTCGTCAGCCAACGTGTACCCGATTATTCTCTGTGACATCTGTCACATCAACCTCTCAGTGATAAGCTGCCTATGAACTGGTCAACATTACCATAGCGCAGAAGCTGTTTTTTTGCAGAGTGGACACCATTGCCCTTCGGAAAGCTATCACAATGAAACGGGGAGCAACCACACCTTCTTGTTCTAGAAGTTCTCAAATCACTTTATTTAAGCATAGCAGCACAAGCAACTAATAGAAAAATACCTGCAGAGCAGGAGAACACATGCAGCAAATTAAACCTCTCCTTTGTAAATTATGTGTCATTCCTAAGACAGTTGGATGGTCACTTCTTCCTATCCCAGGACCCACTTTACAACCTCTGTCTTAAAGCTCCCTTAGTTTCACACCAGATCTCTTCAGTACTTGCCTCTAGACTTTCAAGACCAGACTGCCCTGTTATCCCTTTTCTGTGCCTTTTTGTAAAGTGCATGTTAAATGTTTTTAAAATATGTGGTTAAAATGTGAAGCCTAAATAATAATATGAAACCAGGCAGAGGGCCTTCTCGGTAGTGGGGCCCACCCTGTGGAAATGTCCTCCCATGAGACATCAAGGAAATGTCAATGTAAGTTTTTAATGTATGATGTTTTACTTGGAGTGGCTGGGGAGACCCAGTCACATGGGCAGCATATAAATAATAAAATTATTATTATTATTATTATTATTATTATTATTATTATTATTATTATTCTAAATTAATCTAAATTGTGTTTGCAAATTGATATTCCACAGAATATCTATTTCCACAGAATTTTTGGGATGTCTGCTTTTGTCTGAGGGTAAATTTCTATTTTTAATTGCTTGATGCCGTGTGGCGAATACTCAGGCTTGTTTGAAAAATCTGATTTTTTTTTTTGCCACAGTTCCCAAAGTCTCCTGTTTCTCCAGGTCCTTCCTAAGCAATCTGAGACTTTGTCGCCTTGTCTGTCTTCTTCATACCTCTTTTGGTCTTGGGAGACCGGAGGGGGGGGGCGTTGTCAGCTGGTCACAGCAGGAGGGGGAGACAACCTGGCTTCCTCACCAGCCTGCATTATCTCTGCCTTTTTGCCCCCTTCTACTTTTGCCTCTGATTCTGGACTGCTCTCTGTAACATTGGAAAATGTTGACCATGTCTTCTACCTGGGAAGTTATCTTTCCACAAGGGCCGACATTGATGCCGAAATCCAGCATCACCTGAGCTCTGAAAGTTCGGCTTTCTCCCGATTGAAGTGCAGAGTGTTTGAGGACTGGGACATTCTCAGGGAAACCAAAATGCTTGTTTACAAAGCTATTGTACTACCAACCTTACTGTGTGCTTGTGAAACATGGACCACTTATAAACGCCATCACCAACTCCTCAAAAGATTCCATCAACGGTGTCTCCAAAAAAAAATTTCACATCACTTGGGAAGACAGGCGAACTAATGCCAGTGTACTGGAAGAAATGAAGATCACCAGTGTCGAAGCAATGATTCTTCAACAGCAACAGGACTGGTCATGTGGTGCGGATGCCTGATTATTGTCTTCCAAAGCAACTACTCTATTCTGAACTTAAAAATGGAAAGCGTAATGCTGGTGGTCAACAAAAGAGGTTTAAAGACTGTCTCAAGGCAAATCTTTAAAAATGTAGTATAAACACCGACAACTGGGAAACAATGGCCTGTGAGCGCTCCAGTTGGAGAACAGCCTTTACCAAAGGTGTCATGGGCTTTGAAGACACTCGAACTCAGGATGCAGGGGAGAAACTTGCTAAGAGGAAGGCATGCTTCGCAAATCCACACCGTGATCAACTCCCATCCAGAAACCAATGTCCCCACTGTGGAAGGACATGTGGATCCAGAATTGGCCTCCACAGTCACTTACGGACTTCCATAAACCGTGTTTATGGAAGACAATCTTACTTGGCTATGAGTGATCACCAGAGAAGAAGACTCTCCCAGCTCACTAAACCCTGTTACCGCTTCAGCTTCCGACACCACCTCCTCCCAGTCTGCCCCCTCTTCTCCTTCTGACTTCCCATCACCATCCCACCACCTCCTTCCATTGGGGGTTCCCCAGCTGGTTCCTTCTACCACTCTGCATCCAGCCAGTTTGTGACAGTGCCCCTGCAAAACAGTTCGACTTTAAAATAACTGAATAAATAGCTGTGGAAATTCATTGAAATATTCAGGATGTTGGAATATTCATGACAAAATCGAAACCAAATATATTTTTTATGTTTTGATAATGTTGCTCTTCATCTTTCTCCCATGTGGGGTGATCCTTGCCCTTTAACTCTTTCTAAATATTCTTTTGTCTTTTGCTTTCTCATCCTCAATTTGTCCCAGTTCTGCAGCCGTATAATTGGCACATGTGATTTTTTTCAATGTTCCTGATGTCATAAATATTTTTAAAATAGCAAAATGAGAAAGTTTCATAGAAACTTTCAATTATGTCTGCTTAAAAAAAAATCAAGCCGCAAAAGTTATAAAAAGACACATATATGTTTCTGTTATAATCCTATAATTTTTCTGTAGAGGCCGAGTTGGCCTGTGGTGCTTGTGATTTTTGAGACAGAATATTTATTTTAATAACAAGAGAAGAAGGCATACATATCGGTTCTCAGAAAACAGTTTTGTAGAAATGAATCTCACTGACATCTCACTAATGGCTGACGCAAATAAAGATTCATTCATTCATCCATTCATTCTCACTGACAAACGTGCTCCTGTTAACTTCTCCAATATTTCCTTGACACACCTGCATACAGAATATGCTAATATTCACAGTTTCCTTCATGTTTACTGAGCTCAGGACAATCTAATGTTGTGAGAGAAACATTAAAATATCAATCTGCTAAAGAGCTCCCATGTGTGTGCGCGTGTGTTTTGTTTTTGTTTTTTTAAAAAATAGAACTCTTGGCTAATATTATTCATAGATTCCATCTTGCTGTGACATTTTTGGATTAGAAAAAGAGTGGTGTTGGATTTCACATTTCAGAGTGAACATTTTAATGGAGACAGGCCTAAATCATGGAGCTCTGTCATTATGGGGTGTGAAAGACGTGCCCCAAACTTTTGTGATCTCAGTGTCTTCAACGTCTGTTGTTTACCAATGAGGAGGAACCGCAGAGTGCAGCCGAAGGTAACCCTTGTGGAAGTTTGTTTTGCTTCTTTCCTGTGTGTGTCTATGTTGGTTCATAATACGACTGTTGCAGTGTTGTTCCCATACAGTATGGGAACAGGAGTATATTTTAACTTGTATATTCTGTGTTAAGTAGAAGCTGCTATGATTTAGCTAAATTAGTATTACCGGTGCTTTTTTTAATTTTTAATTTCCAAAAATTTCACAAAAGAAAAATGAAAAAACATAAAGAAGAGAAAGATGAGTCAATCTTACAGTAGGTATTCGTAGACTAAGATGAATGTTACAATATACATAGTAAAATTGTTTAGAAATCTAAGATATGCATATAGATATAAATATATAATTATAATAACATTGAAAAGAAAAACAACCGGAAAAGTGTTAAAACTAGAAATTCCTATCGATTGATAAGCAATATTCAACCAATACAAACCAATACTAGGGTATTTTGTACACAAAATCCTTTGTGTTGGATTGAATCCCTTATCAATTTATTGTTCTGTTGACTTTCGTCTAACTCTCTGCGTTTTCAGTTCAACTTACTCCTATTTTTAATCTGTATTTAATTGTTTATCTTCACCTTGGGGTGAAGAAAAAATATTTTTCTATCTGTGAAATTTATTCTAGGCACAGCCAAGTGTTATTATTGGAACTGTGTTTTGTCAAAACATTCCCATTCTTATCTACCAATTTGTTCCTTATTAACTCCGTCATTTTAGCGAGTTCCAAGCACTCGCATAATTTTAATTGCCATTCCTCTCTTGTTGGTGTTGATTCGTTCTTCCAATATTTCGCTATTAAGATTCTGGCTGCTGTAACTGCATAAAGAAACAGTCTTTTGGTTTTGTTTAGAATGTTTATTGTTAAAACGCCTTATAAAAACGCTTCTGGTTTTGTTTTGTTTTTGAAATGTATGTTTTAGCATTTTTAAAAACTCTTCGTAAATCATATCCTAAATTACTATTACTATGCTTTCTGAGGGACGTGGGTGGTGCTGTGGTCTAAACCACTGAGCCTAGGGTTTGCTGATCAAAAGGTCGGCGGTTCAAATCCCCACGACGAGGTGAGCTCCCATTGCTCGGTCCCTGCTCCTGCCATCCTAGCAGTTCGGAAGCACGTCAAAGTGCAAGTAGATAAATAGGTACTGCTCCGGCGGGGAGGTAAATGGCGTTTCCGTGCGTTGCTCTGGTTCGCCAGAAGTGGCTTAGTCATGCTGGCCAATGACCCGGAAGCTGTCTGCTGACAAACTTCGGTTCCCTCGGCCTATAGAGCGAGATGAGCGCCGCAACCCCAGAGTCATCCGTGACTGGACCTTACGGTCAGGGGTACCTTTACCTTACGGTAAAGGGGTAAAGGTAAAGGTAAAGGGTAAAGGGTAAACTTTACGGTAAAGGTAAAGGGTACCTTTACCTTACGGTCAGGGGTACCTGTATGCTTTCTGAAGAAAAGGAAAAGGTGCACTTTTTTTAAAAAAAGAGAGGAAATACTTGATGAGTTTATTAGAGCAGGACAGTGATTCAAGTAAACATATAGGTCTAAAAGGCAAGTTCCATCTGTCTCCAGGCAATGATAATATAGCACACTTTCCAACAGCTTTACATTACAACTGGTTGGTTTCACCTGTTCTGCCCCTTGGGAGCCTTCAGGAGGAAGAGGCTGTGTTTGTGTCTTTTAATGGACTGAACAGAGTGAAATATTATGAGTTATGGGGGTGGGAAGTGTGTGTATGTGAATTCAGCAGTGCTTACCTATGGTTTGCTATTTTGGTAAAACCTCTTAATATTGTTTTATTGATTCTAAATGCTGTATTAATTTGTTCATCCTATAATGTGACTTTTGTTATAATTGTGCTGTTTAGCTATTTTTTTTCCAGTTGTTTCGTTAATGGTATTTTGCAGATTGCAATTGTTTCACTGATGATTTGTTAATTGCTTGGTAAGATTTATGCTGTATTTGTGATGTTCTGTTATGTTATTGTTATGTATGGTTTGCAAACCGCTTGGCGATTCATTTGAAAGAAAAGCAGCATGGCAATATAATAAAACAAAGCCAAGTAAACTTGCCAACTCTGGAATAAATTGAGTAGGAGACTTTGTTTAATTTTTTTTTTAAATTATTTTAGTTTTGAAGTTTTGAAGTTTTGCAGTCAATTATCAACAACCAACATAAAAACAAGATTCCAAAGAATCTCCTGAACTTCCCTCCTCCCCTTTGTGGGTCCTTTTGTTAACCATTTCCTCCTGCATCTTTTATAATAATCCAAATATTTTACATCTCCATTATATTCAAAATTGGACATTAAACTACAAGTATTATTCCAGCCCTACTAACGATTTTAGAAGTTTTACAATGGTTTTTAAGATAAATTATTAATTTCCCCCATTCCTTATTAAAATTTTGGTCTTCCTGGTTTCTGATTCTTCCGGTCATTTTTGCCATTTTGGCATAATCCATCAACTTAATTTGCCATTCTTCTCTGGTAGGGACTTGGTCTTCTTTCCATCTCTGGGCCATTAACACCCGAGCAACTGTGGGACTTTGTTTAAAAAATTAGCCTCTGTTCCTTGTCGTTTCCCCTTTCCTGAAAAAAATAATTTTTTCCCATGTCCTGAATATATTACAAATAGGATTCCACATATGTGGAGTTCAGGTTGCCACTGGAAATTACTTCCTGGTAAACACTCTCAGCCTATTTTCCCAACTTCTATGGGAAGGGTCTAGACCAGGGGTCAGCAACCTTTTTCAGCAGGGGGCTTGTCCACTGTCCCCAGGGCATAGCAAGGGGGGCAGGGGGGCGCCCCGGGCAGCGCCCGGCTGGGGGTGACTCTTTGGGCGGTGGCCCCGCCCCCGGGCTTTTTTAAAAAAAATGAAAAATGATTTTAAAAAATTTAGGCTATTTTCGGCACTGCCGGGGTTGAGCCGCAGGGGCAGCGCCGAAAATAGTCCCCCCCCTTCCAGCGGCTTTTTTCACAGCGGCATGGAGGCAAGGGGCGAGCCAGCGAGGAGCCTCCTCGCTGGCCCGCCCCTTGCCTCTATGCCGAGCTCTGCCGCTGGCTGGCTTGCGGAGCTGGGGCATGGAGAGGGGCGGGTCAGCGAGGAGGGGTGACACCCCTCCTCGCTGGCCTGCCCCTCTCCCTGCCCCAGCTTGCACTCCGCCAAGGGAGCCTGGGAGGCGGCTTCAGGTGTCTTTGCAGCCCGCAGAGGCTCTCGAAGCCGCTGCCTGGCACCCCTTCATGCGGCGGCTGCTCGCGCAGGCACAAGCAGCCACTCCATGAAGGGGTGCCACCGTCAGGTGCCGGCTTCAGGAATCTCCCGAAGACGCCACCCGGCACCCCCGCGGGCGGGGCGTCGCGGCGTGTGCGATGACCCCCAGGGGTGCCTCTTGGCTTCCCGCCTCGGGCAGCCAAGGGGCTAGAAACGCCCCTGACTGTCCCTCAGACCTTGGGGGGGGGGCTGGACTATATTTTGAAAAAATAAATAAATGAACGAATTCCTATGCCCCACAAATAACCCAGAGATGCATTTTAAATAAAAGCACACATTCTACTCATGTAAAAACATGCTGATTCCCGAATTGTCCGCGCCCCCGGGCCTTAGGTTGCCTACCCCTGGTAGACTCTATTGCAGGGGTCAGCAAGGTTTACCCCGCCTGGGCTGGTTCACTCCAGCGGAGATCCCTCCGTGGGCCAGATTGCACATGTGTGTAAGCACGCGCGCCTGCGATTTCCGGCGTCTGCATCTGCGCAGGCATGATTTTCGGCATCTGCACATGTGCAGACTCGATTTTCAGGGACTCGCAGAGCAGGCAGCTTGGTTTGGGGGCATCTCGGGGGCCAGTTAAATGACCCCCGAGGGCCACTTGTGGCCCGTGGGCATTAGGTTCCCGACCCCTGCTCTATTGTTTAGTGCCAGGCAGGAGAAACACACTCCTCTGGCTTGTTCAGGAGCTAGGATCTACCTATACTAAAGGACACAAAGGGGAGCAGTTATTTCACTTCTTCTAGCAGGCAAAACTCGTTAATCAATTTGCTGTGTAAATCTGTTTGCTCATGATTTCATATACCCTGTAGAAGTTATTTTTTTAATGTTTTCAATACTTTATGAAACCAAATCCAAACTATTTCTTTTTGTGCTAACTTTATTTATTCCACTAGAAATTAAATAGCAGCATTAGTGTGCTCCCTCACCTGGAGTGCCAAGTTAAGAGCAATTTGGTTTCAAGTGCTGTGAAGCCTCAGCAGCAAGATGCTATCCTTCCGCAAATAACCGCCAAGAACTTGCAGAATGTAAATGCGTTGCATCAGGTAAGCCGAACAGAGCTTAGTGCTACGTTTTTACGTTTCATTGTTGTGGTTAGATAAGTTACGGAATATCGTGTATGTAGATGCATGCATCTCATGGTGTCAGATTATATATATATGCGCATATACTGGTAAACGTTGACGTTTACCAGGCATTCTTAAGATTTTCAAAAAATTGCAGGAGGAAATTCTGAGTTCTTTAGTAAATGGAGATCATGTTGATTGTAGAAGGAGCCCTACCTAGCCTGATAGAAAAGCTCAGGCCTTATATACAGTAACCCTTACGGCATCCTCCTGCAAAAGACAGGAGCACAGACACACCCAGGGGCCCCCAAGAGAATGTGGTGGTTGAGACAAACATGGGGTGTGTTCTGTAGCCAGGTTTCTGCATGGAACACTGAGCCCTTTTGGCCCACCCTTTTCACTGATAACCTGTGAGGTTGTTTGGAGCTTTCAGAGTTAAAGAAGCTCAACAGTTCGCTCCTCCCACAGGGAGGATGTGTCACAACATCCGGGGTTATCTGCTGTATGCGATGTCTTTGTGATTTATGTGACGCACCGTTTATTTCCGAGTCAGTCCTACTTTCGGTTCTGAACCGGAGAGACCGGAGCGATGATGGCCTCCCACTCTCCGGGAAAGTGGCTGTAATTTATATGCTTGTAATAAAGCATACTTGCTTTGAAACAACCCAGACGTTGTGGAATTTATTGCTGGCACAAGGCACACATATTGCTGCGCAAGAAGGAGAAGTAAGAAGTTTGAAAAAAAAACTCTGCAAAAGCACTGGAGAAGCAGGAGAACGCAGAGGAAGCGTTGCTGGACACCACTCCAAGTGCTAAACTGGTTTTAAGGCTTTTCCAGTTAAAACCAAAAGCCACACATAACCTATGTAACAATTTGCTTTCCCCTCTTGGCTAGCCACATCTGGTGGTTATCATCCTCTTGGGCCTGGCTGCCTGTCACTCCCATGTCACTCCTGTCCCTTCTACATCCCAGCAATAGCCAATCCCCCTTGTGTGTTTCAAGAGGCTTCTCAAACCTTTGAATCCATGGAGCCTGAAGAAGCAGAGAATGGCAGAGCCACTGACCTTGATCACTGGTACCAATGAAGTCAAGGTCTGTACAGTGGCACCATGCTTCTCAAACTTAATCCGTTCCGGAAGTCCGTTCCAAAACCAAAGCGTTCCAAAACCGAGGTGCGCTTTCCCACAGAAAGTAATGCAGAATGGATTAATCCGTTCCAGGCTTTTAAAAACAACCCCTAAAACAGCGATTTAACATGAATTTTACTATGTAACGGGACCATTGTTCCATAAGATGGAAGCAATAATAAACAATGTACTGCGGTAACAGAATCAATCAATCAGTAGCTGAACTGGGTTCCACGCAGTCGCGAAAACAAAACAAAAAGAGCCGCAAAAACAAGAACGCAAAATAAATAGCAAAGACAGACAGACCTCGGCGTAACACTCAAAACAGAAGTGTGGCGCTCAAAACGGAAGTTTAATTGGGTAAACTTCCAAGGTGCTTGGGAAAAAAAATATTTTGAAGACTTGAAGCATGAGGCAAGGATTGGAGGTAGCAGGAAGAGAAAGAGGAAATCTTTGTTGGGTTTAGACTGAGGCATGTCTGTGTGTGTCGTTTTAAAACTGAAGGTGTGGAAAATCTGAGAAATACCAGGTCCTGTCCATACATATGTGCCTATATGCCTAAGGATTCAGAAGGCTCTCCGTTGCCTTTGTTACAGCTGTCTAAAGATGGCCTCTGTTGTTGTTTTAATCAGACGAGAATGACTCATTTGAAATTATTTTACTGTAGAGATGGACTGAGAAAAGGGGGCTGAGATGTATGGGCTCGAAGCAAGTACCGGTATTTTACAAAGCACTGTATTACTCTTTAGCAGGAAAACAGAGCCCCAGGGCAATCATTTCCTTCAGCTCCTCGTGAAAACAGTGCTAAAATTCTCTCCAGCAAGGCAGATACAGAAAAAGGCCACAGTCTAAAGCTGCCTCTCACTTCAGCAGGTACAAATTTTGAATGCTAATTTAAAAAAAAAAAAAAAAACAGAAACAAATTGATGAGGACAAAATGGTGACAAATGCTTGAATGAGACTTGGAGTGGGTAACTATATAAGCTATAAAATGGGGCGGGGACCCTGGTTCAAATCACATCTCAACTGTGAACTTACTTGCAGATATCAGGCCAGCCTTTCAGTTTTCCCAGCCCCGATTTGCACTACACCAGGGGTCAGCAACCTTTTCCAGCTGTGGGCTGGTCCACCGTCCCTCAGACCTTGTGGGGGGCCAGACTATATTTTGAAAATAATAATAATAATAATAATAATAATAAACACATTCCTATGCCCTACAAATAACCCAGAGATGCATTTTAAATAAAAGCACACATTCTACTCATGTAAAAACACCAGGCAGGCCCCACAAATATCCCAGAGATGCATTTTAAATAAAAGCACACATTCTACTCGTGTAAAAACACCAGGCAGGCCCACAAATAACCCAGAGATGCATTTTAAATAAAAGGGCACATTCTACTCATGTAAAAACACGCTAATTCCCGAACGGTCCATGGGCCGGATTGAGAAGGCGATTGGGCTGGATCCAGCCCACGGGCCTTAGGTTGCCTACCCCTACACTACAGGGATAATAATAATTAATAATAATAATAATAATAATAATAATAATAATAATAATAATAGCAATTGCCTACTGAGCTCACTGATGCAGGGACACTAATACTAAACTAGCCTCCTCTAACCTGGCGCTCTCCATATGTTTTCATTCTGCAACTCCCAGCAACCATAACCAGCATTTTTGGGGAACTGCTTTAAACAGCGTCTTCTGAGAGATGGGGAGAATGAGAAATGAGTTATTTATTACCCACATGATGGTTAAGTTATGTGAATGCAGAGAAGAGAAGTCCACGCCAGGAAGATACTGCCATCAGCTCTTGAAGTTGGTCCATCCATATTTTGTACTATTTGTCTGCGTTAGTATTTAAACTGTGAACCGATTTGGGTTCCTTGGCAGAATATATGGGTGCAATAAATACAGGAACACAATATCCAATATTCAGTGTTTGATTTTTGTCTCCAAATTAGAAGCCTTGAAACATTTTAAAAGCCAGCTAACAATGTATGAACAGCGGGAGATTAAGGAATACAGAGAGCTGTGGTATCTTGGACTGGGAGCTAAAAAGATTGAAGGCTATCCTGATGCAGAGAACAACAGTTCCTTTGATGATGATCATGGCTCCTACAAAAAGGTAAGAGAATGAAAGTGCAATATTGCTTTGGCATCTGTGCCTATGGGTACAGTGCAGAACTATTGGTTTTCATCTTGAGAGCCAGTGTGGTGTAGTGGTTAAGAGCGGTAGACTTGTAATCTGGTGAACCGGGTTTGTGTCTCCGCTCCTCCACATGCAGCTGCTGGGTGACCTTGGGCTAGTCATGCTTCTCTGAAGTCTCTCAGCCCCACTCACATCACAGAGTGTTTGTTGTGGGGGAGGAAGGGAAAGGAGAAGGTTAGTTGCTTTGAGACTCCTTCGGGTAGTGATAAAGGGGGATATCAAATCCAAACTCCTCCTCCTCCTCCTCCTCTTCCTCCTCCTCCTGCTTCTGTAAGAGTTGTCCAATGAGAGGAAGTGAAGAGTAATTTTCTCATTGCGTTTAATAAATTCTGGCTCAGAAATATGAATCTTGGGGCATCATAATGCTCACCTCAAATATGTGATGAGCATTTACAGCCCTATATTCTTCTTCAGCTTGGATTTTGATCTAAAATGAGAAGGAAGATTTTAATCTGAGCCAGAGTCTTTATTTTAATCCCTGCGTTCCTTTCACCCACGTGTCACTGGGTGATGCATGCAGAAGAGTTTGGATTTGATATCCCGCTTTTCACTACCCGAAGGAGTCTCAAAGCGGCTCACATTCTCCTTTCCCTTCCTCCCCCACAACAAACACTCTGTGGGGTGAGTGGGGCTGAGAGACTTCAGAGAAGTGTGACTAGCCCAAGGTCACCCAGCAGCTGCATGTGGAGGAGCGGAGACGCGAACCCGGTTCACCAGATTACGAGTCTGCCGCTCTTAACCACTGCACCACGCTGGCTCTCATGCATGGAACATGTACTGGTGTTTTGTTAATGGAATCAATGAATCACAGAATTGTAGAGTTTAAAAGGACCCCGGGGGTCATCTAGTCCAACCCTCTGCAATTCAGGAATCTCTGCTAAAGTATCCATGACAGATGGCCATCCAACATCTACTTAAAAACTTTCAAGGAAGGAGAGTCCATCACCTCCTAAGGGGGTGTGTTCCATTGTCAAACAGTTCTCACCATCAGAAAATTGTTTCTGATGTTTTGTCAGAATTTACTTTGTTTAACTTGAATCCATTGGTTCTAGTCCTACCCACCAGAGCAAGTGAAAACAAGCTTGCTCCATCTTCCATGTGACAGCTCTTGAGATATATGAAGATGGCTATCATATCCATAGCTGTCAACCCTCCCTGCTGTTCCCCAATGCTATATACATAGCTGTCAACCCTCCCTGCTGTTTCCCAATGCTATAATAAGGGAATTTCCTGCAAAAAAGGGAAAGGTTGACAGCTATGATCATATCTCCTCTTGACCTCCTCTTATCCAGGCTAAACATACCCAATTCCCTCAACCGTTCCTCATACGGCTGGGATTCCAGACCCTTGATCATCCTGGTCGCCCTCCCCTGCACACGTTCCAGCTTGTCACTGTCCTCCTTAACTTGTGGTGCTCAGAACTGGACACTGTACTCTAGGTGGGGTCTGACCAAGGCAGAATACAGCGGTACTATTACTTTCCTTGATCTGACACTAGACTTCTGTAGATGCAGCCTAGAATAGCATTCACTGCTGCATTGCACTGTTGATTCATGTTCAGCTTGTGATCTACTAGGACCCCTAGGTCCTTTAAGCACCAGAGATACAAGGGCACGTACTACTTTTGCTTTCCACTTTTTGTCACCTTGTATAGGTTCTAAGTGATCATATCGCATACAGATTTGAAATACTGGCTGTTATTGGGAAAGGATCATTTGGGCATGTTGTGAAGTGTTTGGACCACAAGACAGGTGAAAAAGTAGCAGTGAAGATAATAAGGAACAAAAAGAGGTACGGTATGTCAAAAGTTTTATAAACTTTATCAAGATACCACCATGTTAGATGTTAGTTGAATAGAAAGAATTTTTTTAAATTTAATTGTGATTTGTTTTATTATTTTAGCAGAAGAGGGGAGTGGTTTTAATCAGTGTTTAGCCAGAAAACCCGTACAAATTTTTCAGCTAACAAGAAATTGCAGAAATTATTGTTAACAGCTTTCTGACTAAACAAACAAAATTCATATTCAGGTTTTCAAAATTGTAAGTTGTTTTGAGAGCTAGTTTTGGTGTGAAGATCTTGGGGAGGTTTCTAACTGCTAGACATGGTTAGAAGCAGGGGCGTAGCAAGGTAAATTGGTACCCGGGGGCAAAAAAATTTTTTGTCACCCTCCCCTGAGGCATAGGAAGGTCAGGTGGTACCCGATGCAGAAAATTTCTTGTCACCCCCCCCAATTGATTCTCCCCCCCCTTGCAAAAAATGGTTTTACATTATTTCATTTTTTCTTACAAAGGAATAATAACAAGTAGTAATAATAAAAAAACTTTTATTTATATCCCGGCCGAAGTCGGGCTCAGGGTGGCTAACATCAGATACACAACATTGGCATAAAATCAAACAATAATTAAATTGCCTCCTAAAAACACCTCAAAATCAAATTAAAGTCTAATTAGATGGCTTTCCACAGGGTTAGGGTTGGGAACAGTAAGTGCTCCACTGAACTGAAATTTCAGCCTTCACGACATAGGAAAACAGCCAAGTAAACAGCTATTTTGGTGGAGGAGGGTCAAGATATTAACCGATATGCATGAAATTTCATATATAGCTATATAATCCTTAGTGTAGTAAGATAAGACCTTCGGAGCAGGAATTTAAAAATAAGTTTTGAATGAACCGCCCTAGTAGGGAAGATATTGTTCCTTGATAATTTGTCACCCCCTCCATTATGCAACATGGGGCGGCCTGCCCCCCCTACGCCCCCTTGCTACGCCCCTGGTTAGAAGCCCCCTCTGGACTTCATACTAAACACACATGATGAGGAACACGCATAGTGCACATGCGACAAGCCCTCCTGTGATCAGACAAGTATAGAAACATCACATTCAGCTTTGCATTTTGTGTAGTGTGCCTGCACTAAGAGTCATTTGTCTTAAGTCCTATTTTCAACAACACACGGGAATGATCTCGCTTCTGGCATCAGCTTGTGTAAAAAAAATAATGAAAACCCAAACTCTTCTGTTGCACTTAGATTTCATAATCAAGCCTTGGTAGAAGTCAGCATCCTCAATGCTCTACGGCAAAAGGATGAAAACAATGCTCACAATGTCGTCCACATGAAAGAATATTTTTACTTCCGTAATCATTTCTGCATTTCCTTTGAACTATTAGGGTAAGACAGCTTTTCCTTATCTATAATAACAATTATGTAAACCGTTGTGTATATTCATGCCTAAACTGGAGATGGGGGCATGGGAGTGGAAGCAATCACTAAGTATTCACATCTCTGTTTCGCAAGCATAGATCTCTCTCTAAGCAGTATAATGGAGATCTGACCATTGCTCTGTATCAAGTTGCATATTGCAGATCTGCTTATAATTTTTGAACCTGAATTATAGGGAGCCTGATCATTCAAGCATCATTCATTGTGCCCATCCTGAGGGAGTAGCCCATTGGATGTCCCTTGATCCATGCGTTCCATGGGGAATAGGCCCAAATGTGAATCCCAGTTATTAGCAAGATTCATAATAGTGCAGTAAAGGTAAAGGGACCCCTGACCATTAGGTCCAGTTGTGTCCGACTCTGAGATTGTGGCGTTCCTCTCGCGTTACTGGCCGAGGGAGCCGGCGTACAGCTTCCGGGTCATGTGGCTGGCATGACTAAGCCACTTCTGGCAAACCAGAGCAGTGCACGGAAACGCAGTTTACCTTCCCGCTGGAGCGGTCCCTATTTATCTACTTGCACTTTGACGTGCTTTCGAACTGTTAGGTTGGCAGGAGCAGGGACCAAGCAACGGGAGCTCACCCCGTCACGGGGATTCGAACCGCCGACCTTCTGATCAGCAAGCCCTAGGCTCCCCACAGCACCACCCGTGTGTACCTTTGGCTTTATCCTACACACTTTCCCCAGACAATACAGGCCCTGATCCCACCCCCACACGAATACTTGAACTTTGGGGGGTTCTTTTGAGACACAGCCACTGTAGATGTCCAGAGTTCAGCCTGGTCTCAGTGTCTTTGGTAGGCTGGGGCCTGGCCTGAGGCATATCATTGAAACAGGTTCTCAGCATCTTTGGAATTTCCAGTCGCTCCTGGTAAATCATGCCAAATTAATATTCAGAGTCTAAAAAACAATCTAATTCCCCCTTCTCTCTCTTCCTTTTGTGTTGACTGGAATGCATGTATTATGAGCGCTTAAAATATTGAGAAACTCTAACTTTTATATCTTTAAAATGAATACACACACACACATACACAAGAGAATGATTTGAAGTTGATACTGGAGGTTTTTAAGCAGAGGTTGGATGGCCATCTGACACAGATGCTTTTGTTGAGATTCCTGCATTGCACCAGATGACCCTTGAGGTCCCTTCCAGCTCCAAAATTCTATGATTTTATTTTTTAAAATAACCATAATGAAAGATTGTGGTTTTCTGTCATCTGAGGACCTTTATCAGAACTCAAGCTGTTCTGGTACGGTTTGCTGTGGTATGGTAGAACTAATTTCCTACCGGGAAGATTTTTATGGTGTTCCAGTGTTGTACCCCTTGGAAGTGATCTATTTTTTTCATGAAACTTTCAAAGTATTTACAGCCACGGGCTCCTTTGGAAGGAAGATCAGGATGAAAATTTAATAAATAAATTATATAAAAATCAGAAGACATTAAGGGGACCCATCCAGGCATTTGAGCAACTTTGATGGATGGTAACTGCCCAATTCAGTTTTTATTCCACCCATCATTAGCTGCTGTGCTTCATTGATCGCAGCTGCCATCAGAGATGCTGGAACTTTTATGAGGTAACTAGAGAGCCATACTTTTGTTCCGAAGGATGTAAATATTCTGACATGGTCTTGGACTTTAAGTGCCTTGTGTGCAGATTTTATCCATTCAGTCTTGGGCTTTAAGTTCCTCGGAAAATGTGTGTTCAGATTTTATCCTTTCAGTCAGAAGTAGGATAAAGTAATATTTTTTTTCCACCCTTTAAAATTCTTCACAGTATAATGTGTAAAATGCTTTTTGTCTCTCACCCCACAGTATAAATTTGTATGAACTAATCAAGAAAAATAATTTCCAAGGTTTTACACTGGGTTTGATTCGTAGATTCACCCTGTGTATATTAAGATGCTTACAGTTGTTGTACACAGAAAAGATTATTCACTGTGATCTAAAGCCTGTAAGTACAGCCATTTTTATATATCATTGCAGATTTTGTATAATGAAGCATAGTCCAAGTCTTTAGACAAGACCGAAGATTATTGTTTCCAAAATTGCATAACATTCTTTTTCTCTCCTTCACTTAAGATCTTCTGGGCCCCTTGTCAGTGACTAATTTTTAACTCTCATGCACATTATGGATTGTTATTAACACCAAGGAGTAGAAAAATATGTAAAAAAAAAACCAAACTGTGTTGTTTCATATTCTGTGTATTCTACTGCAAAATGGAGGTTAAACCTGTGGCATTTCAGTATTCCTGTGTGTGTTTGTGTTTATGTAATGAGTTCATTTCAGTGAATGGGATCAGTTAGGTCCAAACAAGATGGGACATTATGTGTGTATCTGCATTTAACATGCACTTTAAAAAATGCAAATAGTAGGTGCTGGGGGTGATAATTGGAGCAAGCAACAAAGGGGAGTTTAACCATTCTCTTCTAGATTTCTATCCTGGCCAAAATAATAATAATAATAATAATAATAATAATAATAATAATAATAATAATAATAATTTTATTTATACCCCGCCCTTCCCAGCCAGAGAACCGGGCTCAGGGCGGCTAACATCAATTAAAATCACAACAAAAAACATAAAAACGATCAATTTAAAATAACAGATTAAAATACAAATTTAAAATTCAATTAAAACTGCAGGTCTCAATTTCAAAATAACCCACCAATAAAAGATGAAGCATAAATATTAAACAGAAACCAACCCAAAGGCCAGGTGGAAATGCTCCTCTGAAACTGCTATTATCATTGGAAGGAAAACTCCCATTGTCACTATTTAATGTCATGTCTAGCTTGTAACTCAGACCTCAATGAAAGTTAAAGGGAGTGATGAAACACTGAGGTTTAGATGACTCTCATATGGTTAAGCGTTTAACACCACAATAGCTGTTTTATGTTGATGTAGCTGCGATGTTTGGAAAGCTTTAACCATTCAGTGAATTTTCCAAATCACTGAGTGTCATATGACCAAATATATAGACCAAAGCGTTAGCTTATTTCAGTTTCCTCTAGTACAGGCTCCTAATTAAAGCCTGTTTTCTATGAGACACCGTCTATATAAAAGCACTTTCCCTTGTAATTGGTATGCTGCCATCCTTTTGTTGTTTAGTCATTTAGTCGTGTCCGACTCTTCGTGACCCCATGGACCAGAGCACGCCAAGCACTTCTGTCTTCCACTGCCTTCCACAGTTTGGTCAAACTCATGTTAGTAGCTTCGAGAACACTGTCCAACCATCTCATCCGCTGTCGTCCCCTTCTCCTTGTGCCCTCCATCTTTCCCAACATCAGGGTCTTTTCCAGGGAGTCTTCTCTTCCCATGAGGTGGCCAAAGTACTGGAGCCTCAGCTTCAGGATCTGCCCTTCCAGTGAGCACTCAGGGCTGATTTCTTTGAGAATGGATAGGTTTGATCTTCTTGCAGTCCATGGGACTCTCAAGAGTCTCCTCCAGCACCATAATTCAAAAGCATCAATTCTTCAGCGATCAGTCTTCTTTATGGTCCAGCTCTCACTTCCATCCACCACTACTGGGAAAACCATAGCTTTAACTATACAGAACTTTGTTGGCAAGGCGATGTCTTTGCTTTTTAAGATGCTGTCTAGGTTTGTCATTGCTTTCCTCCCAAGAAGCAGGCGTCTTTTAATTTCGTGACTGCTGTCACCATCTGCAGTGATCATGGAGCCCAAGAAAGTAAAATCTCTCACTGCCTCCAAACCTCTTAATGAGGGTGAAAGAGGAGAGCGCAAAATATGGTCTGAAGCTGCCATCCTTAGCCTGGCTTAAATGTGCCATTTGGTGTATAAAAAAATGTACCGGTATATTTGCTCATGCAGGGTTCTATATGCTCAATGTCAGAGAACTGAGATCTGAAGTGGGTGGAAATGACCCCCATCAAGGGAGGCATTTCTGATTCCTTCCCGGATTGGTCCAGCAGGTTTATGTGGCCCCTCTGCAGTTATGCAACAGTCGATTCCCTTTCTAGGGCTAATTTTCATGGCTCTTAAGGAACATGATAAAGTCTCGGGGAGGCATTTTCTCAGTGTGGCTGACCAACCTGCCCTTCCCTGACCTGGTCTCTGCCCTTCTGAGCTAAGCATTCAAAGGTGCTAGGGAATGGTCAATACTTCTTCAGAAAGTAGCCATTTGAGCAAAATGGCAACCTATAATTTATAAGCGTTGTTTGAGTTCTTGATGATATATCAGCAAATGAATGACCTCTGCGTTCCTATATGAACACTGCATCCACGAAATAAGTCACACCTAAAGGAGGAGGTCATAGATCCTGGGATTTCTCACCAGACACCACCATATAGTTGAAGCCTGGTTGTTTTTTTCCTGTAAAAATGTTTTTGCCGTTAGTTTGCTAACCTGATAGATGTGTGTTGATATTTTCTCTCCCCCTTCTTCGTCCCCCCTCATTTTAGGAGAACATATTAATAAACCAACCCCAACCTGGGCAGGTTTCATTTAAAGTTATCGACTTTGGATCAAGCTGCTATGAACACCAAAGAGGTTTGCAGAAAAGTCAAGTAGATGTAATTTTCTTTATTAGATTTCTTAATTTTTGATTTATTCGCTTATGTACTTCATACTCCACATCTTCAGTATAAATTGATAATCCTGGGGCAGCTCACAAGCGAGTAAGAAACAAAGGCACAATGATTTTTTAAAATAGATTTTCGAAGTAAAAAGGGAAATGGCCTCTGTCCCTCTTTCTTTCCCTCTCTCCCTCCTCTGATGCCCTTTCACATCTCTGCCTCCCAAAGGCTTGCATGGCTGTTCATTGCAACAGCCCTGGCTACAAGCTCCTCAGCTCAATGGTGCCTCTGGGGCTGGCCAGGGGGCAGGGAGTGCCAGAAGCTGAGGTGGCCTTGGAGGAAGAAGAAGAAGAAGAGTTTGGATTTGATATCCCGCTTTATCACTATCCTGAGGAGTCTCAAAGCGGCTAACATTCTCCTTTCCCTTCCTCCCCCACAACAAACCCTCTGTGAGGTGAGTGGGGCTGAGAGATTTCAGAGAAGTGTGACTAGCCCAAGGTCACCCAGCAGCTGCATGTGGAGGAGCGGGGAATCGAACCTGGTTCCCCAGATAACGAGTCTACCGCTCTTAACCTCTACACCACACTGGCTCGCAAGCAAGCAAGTGGGCGAGGGTGCCCAGCCAGCCAGTCCACCAGTCCTTGCAGTTGGGAATGGGCAGACTAGTGTAATGCCGGGCAAGCAGGTGTTCCACTGGCCTTTCTTGTGCTTACTGTGTGCAAGGCCTGCTTGGGAGCTGTGTTGCCGGTGCTGAAGGGGAGTTTTTCCACCATGCAGACCAGGCAGCGCCCACAGCTGCTTCCCCAGATGAGTAGGGTGCTGGCCTCACGTTCACCTTCGGCCAGTCTCTGTTGGGCCCCTGAGGTTGAGGGCATCCTCTTCCCAAACTCCTGGGAGGTGGTATGAGGAGTCACCTCTCTTTGAGGTGGATAGGGCAGCTCAGAGACCAGGGTCAGTGGTGGCTGCTGCCCAGAGGACTCCCATGGAGAGGGGAGAGGAGGCTGAGGGAATACTCCACAAGGGAGGATGTTCAAAAATGGGTGAGAGGCTACCAGTTTTGCAGTCAAGGGGTGACATAACTGGCTCCTCAGCCCCACAGGGGTGCTGCAGAAATAATGTAGTTGGTCAAGAGAGCCGTGGACCCCCAAAAGAAAAGGTTGAAAACCTGTGAGCTAGAATATTAACTTTTGCTATATTGATAGTTCAACAACGCACTGTCTTCTAGAAAAGTATATATAAATAAAGAGACTGCAGAAAGAATGTAGTTGGTCAAGGGAGCCTTGGACTCAGAAAGGTTGGAAACGTCTGGTCTAAGATGACAAGACCAAAATGACAGGAGTTAAGAAAGGAGCGCAGGGGCTTGCATTGAGGTGAGGATTGGTGTCAATGAAAGAGGAGATAATTTACATATCCAGTGTTTCCCCCCCCCCCCCGCCTTTCTATTCCAGTGTATACGTATGTCCAGAGTCGATTTTATCGTTCCCCAGAAGTGATTCTTGGTCACCCCTATGCAACCCCTATTGACATGTGGAGCCTAGGGTGCATTATGGCTGAACTCTACACAGGGTACCCACTTTTTCCTGGAGAGAATGAAGTGGAGCAGCTTGCATGCATTATGGAGGTAACTTCTGATCTTAATACTAGCATGTGTGCAGAAACAACCCAGGCTCTGAAGAACAAGTTTAGCTATACACAAGAACTTATGCATGCTCACAAAGGGGATTTCTTTCTTTCTTGCAACGTCGCAAGTAGTTTTTGAAACTCCTCTAAGATTTGTCACATAAAGTTCCACTTTATTCCTTACTAGTTCGGCTTCATCTGGAAAACTGTGCACTTTTAGAAGGCTATGTAGATGTTGGGAGTGTTCAGAGCAGGACAACAAATATGGGAAGGTTGAAAGAAGGTTGGGATGATTTCTCCCGGAGAAGACAAGGCTGAGGTGATAGTATTCTTCAGATATCTGAAAGGGTTTTACATGGAAAACAGCAAGGACTTGCCACCTGCTACTCCAGAAGGCGAGATTAGGTCTAGTGGACTTAAGGTACAGGAGGGTAGATCTCAGTTGACTATTAGGAGAAACTTCTTAATGGTAACAGCATTTGGCAATGGGAACAATTACCTTGAGGAGGGGTGCTGCAGTCTCCCTAAATGGAGGTATTTGGAGGCTGGACAGCCATCTGTGAGAGATACTCTTGGGGTTTCCTGCATAAAGCCAGGGGGTGGGACAGTGTGTCCTCCAACTGTGAATCAGATGGCATGCAGAGGTTTACTCTTCCAGAGACACGACCCCATGGAATTGTGGTCACACTCCATACCTTCTCCAACAATCCCCCCGCCCCCAATACTCTCAATCTGCCTTCCATGCTCCAAGTCATGAATGTCCTTCCAGGCATGCACATCCTTTGCATGTAATGCTACTTCTCCTCCTTTCTGTTGGATCCATGCCTTTGGATTAGGTTATCACCCTCATCTCACCAGGCTTCAGTCATGCTTGTTCACATGAAACGAAGGCATCTCTTTCATTGCCAGTGAATTTTATCCGTGCTCCTCTATTAAAGTCTGAGGAATTCAACGTGTCAAACAAAAAATTATGTCTACTACAAACATTTTAAACACAAATTAGCTAGCGTTATGTCTCAGAAGATGCACACACACACACACACACAATTGTTTTTTCTGTACAAAATATGTCCTTATGAAATAAAATGTTGCATTTCAAAAATAACTTGCATATAAGTGGCATTACACTGGCATTAGAGTGCCTGTAAAATGTTTAATATCCCCACAGGAACTCATACAACCCAGAACGCAAAGACCAAAATATCACCTAGTGACGGGAAATTGAAATGTGGGATAATAACACAGACCTGTTGGGTGTTTCAAGGATTACAAGAAGATTATGTGTGTGAAGTGATTTAAACGCTCTAACTCCCAAGTATTAAGAGCCCCTTTATGGCATGCAACAGGCCCATAGAGTTGACCCAGAAAAAGGAAGGCAGCACTCTTTGTGAAGAATATGAAACTCAAAATGTACCATTTAACAGATTATAAAAGTCAGTTTCTAAATTGAGTTAGATGTACAGAGATTTTATTCCAGCCTAGTTTTCTAAGATAGTTTTGAACTTTATTTCTGTCTCCTGATACATTAGTTCTCCCTCCCAGTTTTGTGCCAGGCATAACTTTCATTTTTAGTCGTTGATAACAGTGTTGAGGAGTATCAGATCCAGTACAGGTAGAAACCTCCAGTTAGATTGGAACCATTGATGAGTTCCTCAGTGCACTTATTTTTTTACTGTTTGTGGTAGTTTCCCGCTCTTTTCAACTGACTCTGCAGTAGAATGAAAAAGAGCTCAGCCATCATATCAACATCTCCTTCATGTTAAAGGTGTAAGACCATTAATTTGTTATATACTTAACAGAGGTGCTCTTCAGGCTGACTTTTTGTGTGTGTTAAAGATACTAGGTCTTCCACCTGCTGATTTCATTCAGACTGCATCAAGAAGACGAACGTTCTTTGGTAAGTCCCTTGCCGTTATTGACTTACTTGCATAGTGCCCATCATTATGGTGGATAGGGCATTTGTGGGAGAAAGACCTTCATGTTGTATGGAGCATTGTGCAAGAGGGATTGCAATGCATATTTATATGCTCTAGATCAGGGGTCAGCAACCTTTTTCAGCCGTGGGCCTGACCACCGTCCCTCAGACCATGTGGTGGGCCGGACTATATTTTGAAAAAAAAATATGAACGAATTCCTATGCCTCACAAATAACCCAGAGATGCATTTTTTATATATAAAAAAGCACACATCTACTCATGTAAAAACACCAGGCAGGCCCCACAAATAACCCAGAGATGCTTTTTAAATACAGAAGAAGAAGAAGAAGAGTTTGGATTTGATATCCCGCTTTTCACTAACCGAAGGAGCCTCAAAGCGGCTAACATTCTCCTTTCCCTTCCTCTCTCTCACAACAAACACTCTGTGAGGTGAGTGGGGCAGAGAGACTTCAGAGAAGTGTGACTAGCCCAAGGTCACCCAGCAGCTGCATGTGGAGGAGTGGAGACACGAACCCAGTTCCCCAGATTACGAGTCTACCGCTCTTAACCACTACACCACGCTGGCTCACAGTGGTACATTGGCTTAAGAACTTAATTCGTTCTGGAGGTCCGTTCTTAACCTGAAACTGTTCTTAACCTGAAGCACCACTTTAGCTAATGGGGCCTCCCACTGCCTCCAGGTGCCCCCTTCAAGGGTTATGTGGGCTGGGGATTGAGCATTTCTGTGTTGGCCTTGTGGGTTGTGGAATAGGCCTCCCAGATATATCATGTATTTTATCTTTAGGCACCAAGGTACATTCTTGTGCTTTTGGAAAGCAATAATAAAGTATCTATTGCTAGTATAATGTTTCACTGGATTTCCTTTGTTGTAATACATTTAGACCGATGGTTGGGTTTTTTGCCGATTTGAATGCAATTGTTTTATTCTGAATTGTAAACCACCTTGAAGAGATGGAAAGGTGAGATGTGTTTTAAGTATTTATTCATTTGCTTGAGGCTTTTGTTGCAGCTTTTGGCTGCAATACATAAATGTTAAGGCACTAAATAGTTCATCTCTGAGAGATTTTTCTGCGAGTGAAAATTACTGGTTTTGTGAACAAACACTGGCACTCTTCTGGATCAGAGATGCAAACTGTTAGTCTAAAAGCCAGGTGCTATGCTGCCAAAATCTTCCCAGGTCTCTGATGGTTCTTCTAATCTTTTAATCAAGGTGGGTTTTAAGTTTACCCACAGGGCAAAAAACTTCATGTGAGCTCTGCACTATAAGATATTTTCCTGTACATGTGATTTAAGCAAAGTTACACCTGGGGTCATTCGCTACATTACTAGGAATTCCTGGCTCCTGACGGCACCAAATTTGTTATGGAGTCTGACCATAAAAATAAGGAATTGGTTTTTTTATGGCAAAATGCACTTCCGATTGAATAGGGTGGATCCCAACATTATAGCGTTGGACATCCCTGTTCTGAATAAATATTATCTGGGCAGGCTTAAATCTTCTGTGGACTTACTCTTCCAGCATCCAAACTTTAAATATTATGCAAATGTGTATACAGTTTTAAAATGTTGCTTTTCTGTTTTAAAGATTCCAGCGGCACTCCAAAGAATCTTACAAATAGTAGGGGGAGAATAAGAAACCCAAACACAAAGGAACTGAGCGCTGTATTGAAAACATATGATGGTGCATTTCTGGATTTTCTGAAAAAGTGCCTTGTGTAAGATAGCTTTCATTTGTTTTGTCCATTGCATATATAGGCTCTTAAACCCTGCTTTTCTGTCCTTAAAAAGGTAAAGGTAAAGGGACCCCTGACCATCAGGTCCAGTCGTGTCCGACTCTGGGGTTGCGGTGCTCATCTCGCTCTATAGGCCGAGGGAGCCGGCGTTTGTCTGCAGACAGCTTCTGGGTCATGTGGCCAGCATGACTAAGCTGCTTTTGGGTAAACCAGAGCAGCGTATTTATCTACGTACTTGCACTTTGACGTGCTTTCAGACTGCTAGGTTGGCAGGAGCTGGGACCGAACAATGGGAGCTCACTCCATTGTGGGGATTTGAACCGCCGACCTTCTGATTGGCAAGCCCAAGAAGCTCAGTGGTTTAGACCACAGCACCACCCGCGTCCCTCTTTTCTGTCCTTAAACTTTGGTAAATGTCTGGAGCTCAGTTATGGTAGCAATGTTTATTTTGATTTGCTAATTCCCCATATTGCCAGAGTATGTAATGAAAATGTTTTCCGGAAGGAAGCGGCATATTTCACACGGCACTCCAGGAATTCTTTGGAAGTTTGTCAGAGGTTTCTCAGTTTGTATATCAGTCATGGTGAACAAACTTTCCTGAAAGGCAGCTTGGCCTCCACTGCATCATCTCCCCAAAGAATGTGCATATTTAGAGAACATATTGGATGTGTCCCAAGTGGCTCGTTCACACCATGCGCTAATGGAGAGTTATCCTATTTATGTTTTCCATAAACTTTGCTTGGGCCCCATGGCAGACATGCAGGGAAGAGGTTCGTTGATAGACGAGTTTTAAAACCACTAAGTTAGGGTGATACTAGATGGGATCACAGTCAGCTGAGTTGGCAGAATTAAAGGCATGGTTTTAGAAACGTAAGGCCAAAAGAGGACATACCGCAAGACACACCTGACCATAAGACGCACCTAGTTTTTAGAGGAGGAAAGGGGGAAAGCCCCATTTTTGGGGGATCAGCTCACAGTTGTGCAGCTTCTTTTGCAAAGGGGAAAAGCCCCGTTTTGGGGATCAGCTCACAGTTGTGCAGCTTCTTTTGCAAAGGGGAAAAGCCCCGTTTTTTGGGATCCGCTCATAGTTGTACAGCTTCTTTTGCAAAGGGGAAAAGCCCCTTTTTTTGAGGATCAGCTCAAAGTTGTTGAGCTTACTTTGCAAATGGGAGAAAAATCCTGTTTTTATGGGGTTCAACTCAGAGTTCTGCAGCTTCTTTAGGAAAGGAAAGGGAGCCGTTTCTACAGTTTCCAGACAGATAATCTAATCAGCCAGTCGCATGTCGCTGGGGAAACAAACAGCCTCATCTGCAGAACATTCAACAATGAAGGCCTGGGCAAGGGGGCGGGGCCGGAAAGGGAGCCAGCGATCGACCACATATTCGCTCCATAAGACGCACAGACAGTTCCCCTTACTTTTTAGGAGGAAGAAAGTGCGTCTTATGGAGCGAAAAATACGAGTATATTCCATCAAACCTACCTGCTTTTCCACAGTCACTTGATGGCTTGGGAGTTATTGGTGGCTGGGTGCAAAGGTGGCTAAAGTTAGATCTATTGCCCTTGAAACTCTGCCTCCCAGGATCCACCTGACTCCTTTCAGTGCCTGTTAAAAACTTACCTGTGCATTCTAGCATTCCCAAACTGATCTGCCTCACCTCTCCTTCCTCTTCACTTTGCCTCCTTTCCGGCTCTAAGGAGAACAGGTCCTCTGCCTTTTTTGGGTGCAGTGCCTATATATTAGACACTCGGTTTTTTGCAGAGTGAATTATGTGACGTGCAGTGATGAAACTGCTGTGAAAATGCAATTACTGTGCAGTAAGGTCATACCATATGAGTGTGGTGTTTCCGTGTGCTGTCACATGTAGGATAACGTGAGTAATAGACCCCATATGCACCTAGCTTTGTATGTATATAATAGCATGTGCATAATGTTCCATACTGATGTTCTCTATATGTTTTATGTCAAGATGGAAACCTTCCCTGCGCATGACTCCGGAAGATGCAATGCACCACTCCTGGATGCAGGACCCATGGTTACATAAAGCAAAACAAAAGGCCAAGCCTACTACAAAGTCAGGCGAGGCAGAGAAGAAGAAAGAAAATGCTCAGCCAGAAAGAGGTGGACTCATAGTTCTCGGTTCTTTCTTTCCCCCCAAATGAATTGTCTTTAAATAGGTATTTCAGAGGGAGACAAACCAAAGCCAAAACACCAGGAAGCATCTGCCAAGCTCAGCAGCATCTTGAGGTGTGCTTCTCTCTCTTTGGCTTTTTGAATGTTATGGAAACCAGAAATGCCACATTATGGGATACTAGTAGCAGAACCCAGCCTCCCAAGAATTCCAACTCCAAATAAAGAAGCAGCAGCAAGTTTCCATCCCTTATGGTCGAAAAGATACGTTTGAAATAGTCAACGCCAGAGGACTTGTTGCATAAGATTTTCAGTGATCGTATGGTGGGGCTGCAGCACAATATATGCCTCCTTGCCCCTCCCCATGATGGGCAGAAGCAGGGAAAAAATATGAAAAATAAAACAATTTCCATGTTAATTTATTGCAAAATTGCATAGCGTTTTGAAAAACAGATTATACAAAAATAATAGAAACAATGCACGTTTACTTAATTTGCATAGCCTATACATTTCACAGAATCTCTTTGGTTACCTTTCTTGCACATTTTGTTGCTTTCTACCCAACTCAGTTTTCTGCTCCCGTGAAGTGTGGCGAGCAGGATAAAAAGTATGATGTGACTGTGCCTCTCTGTTCAGATACCCCCAGGGCAGGGAGTAGGTTGCACCTGTGCGGGCAATTTCTAAAAGCAGAGGACCGTGCAATTGCCACATCACAAGTGCTCTGAAGCTTCGGTGTCCATGCCTGCCCCTTGCCAATGGAAAGGACACCGCATAGCCCCTGACACCCCCCGGTTCCCAAATTCTCTCAGCCCATGGCAATTGTTCCCTGGATGTCATAGCAGCCTCCGTCAGCCCAGAAACTGATGTGGGGTGGCAGGGGGAATGAACGGAAAGTATAAACATCATTTTCCTTGAGTGTGTCCTCCGGTTCCGAGACCAAGTCAACATATGTACACAAACACACATGTTGTGTGCTTTGGGGTTGGAGGAAGTCTGTCTTCTGCTACTGAAGCTATCACTGTGATGCATTTGCTAAAAAAGCACAGGCCATTTGATGTCTGTTTCCTGAGGCCAGTTCCCCCTCGCCTTCAGCTGTTTCAGGGACAGAGGTTGGCCGCCTAGGTTTGCCGTGGAAAGAGAGGGAGAAAGGAGAGACTGAGAACAGAGGAAGCTTTATCTCCCCAGTGTTTCATTGTTAAGGTGGAGAGAGTCCATCAGTGATGGACAACTACGTGTTTGTAGTGTGAAGAGACAAAACGGGGAGGTCCCACCCTCTCTGCTCCACTTGTACGGCGATGGTAGCTTCCAGAGACATCTCGTAGAACTATCTCGAGATCTCGCTGGAAGCTGCTGCCGCCGCCGCCGCCCCCATTTCTCCTTGCTTCTCTGGTGGTTGGCAGCAGGGGTGAGCAAAGGTGTTCACAGGATTCTGCCGCCCAAGATGGCGGCTTCAGTCAGCCTCATGGGTGGGCCGGCCCTGGTGGTGTACTAGAAATACTGGTTTTTGTTACACATCTCAACTTTCCTGTTCTTTCAGCCCACTGCACTTCTACCTGTTTAGGGAAGCTTTTAATGTTTGATGAGTATTTTAATATTTTGCTGGAAACCACCCAGAGTGGCTGGGGAAACCCAGCCAGATGGGTGGAGTATAAATAATAAATTATTATAAATTGTTATATTACTACCCGCACCACTCACAGAAACCTCAGACAGGTACAGGTATTTCTAGCAGAGGCCGCCTCGCTGAGGCATGGCCCTCCCCACAAATCTCAGAGCCACACGCTCTTCCCTGTACAACATGCATTTTAATCTTCTGTCCAAACTCAGGAAAGCTCTGCAAACATTTCTGTCAACCTGCTGTTCTCTGCCCATCGCAATCCCAAAGCATCACTTTGAGAAAGAGGCCCCTGTTACCGGTATTTGTGTCTTAGGGGGGGGGGGAAGGCATGTGTTTGCTGCAGGTTTCTTCTCTATCTCCTTTTGTCAGGGCTAAGCAGCAGCTTCAGTATTGGCCCAGTAGGACTTCCTTGGAGAATAGTCTGAGCACGCTCAGCGCTGGTTTCCCTAAGGCCACACCTCAAAGCACGTTTGTTGCAGCTAGACAGGAGAAGGCTGTTGTTGCCAGTTTGGGTAGCTTGTTTTTATAATTAATATTTGTCAAGAGAGAGCAATGGCGGACAGTTGTGTGTATGTGTGTTTCTAGGTTTTTGCTTAATTGTTTGTGTTTATTTTTGTGAATAGGGGAGGAGGACTGAGAGGAGAAATGTGGCTTCTGTGTGTCTTGCGACTTTCAACACTTAGATTCACAGAACTGTCAAATTGGAAGGGACCATGAGGGCCATCTAGTTCAGTTCCCTACATTGCAGGAATCTTTCACCCAACGTGGGGCTCGAACCCTGAGCAAATTACATGCTGCATGATATATAACCGAAATATAACCTCTATATAAAATAAGTGGTTTGCAAGAAATATAAAAATTATGAATACAGTTGAAAACACTTCTAAACTATGCCAGCACCCACATGGCTGGATACAAAAGTGTTTTAAGCAGGTGCCAAAACCTTACTTGAACACTCCTCTTTGTATTTATTGAAGTCCTAAAGCAATTCTGGATTTGTTGCTCCCTAAGGGTAATACAGTTTCTCTTTAATTTTGTGTCTCCCCTTCTCTGCAGATGAAACCACGCGGCACCAATCTGCTACAGAAATAAAACCTGATCCCTCTGAAAAGTTATCCATTGCAGTTCAGAAGTTATCTCCCATCATAACCTCCCAAGATGCAAACGAAGAGGAAAAGGAGGATTCCAACAAGCAAGGAACTCCAGAAAAAGAACCGGAAACCCTGGTGGACAAAACTGTTAGAAAAGAACAGAGAGACCATAGGACTGAGAAGGTCATGCACAAAAATACAAGCGTCTTGCCACCCATCAAGTACAAGCAATGACTAGTCCTCTTTGCATATCATTTGTGGTCTGCTTTTAGGTAACTTTTTTGCTGTAAAATGTTCAAGAACAGAAATTTAACATAACTGTCTATATGCAGTCTGTGCACATTTCTTGGTGTGGAGGAAGATTGCATGAGTGGAAATGGGTACTGTTTTACAGTTCAAATAGAATATATTTTGCTCTGTTGAGGGACAGAAATTAATTTTGATCAGGACAAGGGTGTGGTTGAACGTTTTACTCATGAGTACTGCAAGGTGAAGACATATGACCTCTGTCTAACCTCCAAGACATTTCTTGTACAGCTCATGGGCTGTTATTTCAGTTAGGGGTTTGGTTTTTTAAGTGTCATATTGTATTTTATTTATTAAATTTGTATACCACCATATATCCGTAGATCTCATGGTGGTTAAGGACACCAGAAGTGACAGGTGTTTCAAAAACAACAAGCACAACTTAAAACATTTCCCAGAAAGAGAAAGAAAACAAAATCAGAAAGAGCAGCAAGATAGGGGTACCAGAGCTCTGCATTGTGACCCCAATTCAATAGATAAAGGTAAAGGGACCCCTGACCATTAGGTCCAGTCGCAGACGACTCTGGGGTTGTGGCGCTCATCTCACTTTACTGGCCGAGGGAGCTGGTGTACAGCTTCCAGGTCATGTGGCCAGCATGACTAAGCCGCTTCTGGCGAACCAGAGCAGCGCACGGAAACGTCGTTTACCTTCCCGCCGGAGTGGTACCTATTGATCTACTTGCACTTTGACGTGCTTTCGAACTGCTAGGTGGGCAGGGGCTGGGACCGAGCAACGGGAGCTCACCCTGTCGTAGGGATTCGAACCGCCAACCTTCTGATCGGCAAGCCCTAGGCTCTGTGGTTTAACCCACAGTGCCACCCGCCTCCCTTAATTCATATAGGAGCCCTATAATTTGCACAAGAGTGATAAAGGAGCATTGTGTGAGACACCCACACCCACACACACATTTTAAAAGCCTTTTATATGTGCTACCATTCCAGTTTCCAAGATAATCTCTCACATGAATTTCATAGAGATCTTGAGAAAACAACTTTTTCTGTGTTGTTGAAATCCCATGTTTGCCCTCCGTCTCCAGCGACTGATGCCACTAGGCCACTGGAAGCAAAACAGCCGGCTTGTGCTCAAGTGAGAAGCAAACGGAATAAGGGGTTTGGCGTTAGAGGCCACCCACAGAAACGTCACCACACATGTGACGGGACACCCACGAAGAAAAGAAAATTAAAAAGTGCTAATGAACTTCCACTCCAACAGTGACTGCAGATGTGTACTTTACTGGGTTTTCCGGAAATGTAAAGAACAGTCTGGGCTAATGTAAAAAAAAATAAAATAAAAGGACACAAGCAAAGGAGAATATATTTTAATGATGGGGCCATTTCAGTCACTCTTGTCAAATGAGTTTTGTTCAGGTGTCAACAAAGAAAAAATTCTAAAAAACAACTAACTAGAGGAGAGCTGATCCTGGAATTAATCCAGAATGACTCCGGGATCTGGTGTGAGGTGCAGGTACAAATAGAAGTGACCACAGTGCTATCAATGTAAAGTTGTCCAGAAAGTGCAATGGGGTCCCTTTTAATTTCAAAGGAGGAAAATTTCCAGAAAATGAGAATTCAGTACTTAAAAGGAAGGTCAAAAAGGACAACAATAGAAGCTCAGCTAGAATGTATACCATAGATTGGGCATAGGCAACCTTTGGCTCTCCAGATGTTTTGGCCTACAACTCCCATCATCCCTAGCTAACAGGACCAGTGGTCAGGGATTATGGGAATTGTAGTCCAAAACATCTGGAGGGCCGAAGGTTGCCTACGCCTGCCATAGATGGAGGCAAGGACCAATCGGTTGCAGGCTGCTTCAAAGTGAGGCTAGGAATCACCATGCCTCTTGCAATGCATCACAGGGTTTCCCCATTGTTAAGAGAGCCGATAGATAGCCACCTTCCAACTATTCAGGGAGCACTGGGCTGTTAAGATGGTCTCTATGATCTATACTCAGCTGAGGCGTGTGAACATTGGATGAGAAGCTGTCAATGGCAAATAACCTATAAAGAGCTGAGTACAAATAAGTGAATGCACAGCAAATCTCGCCAGTGGGCTCCTTACTGGTGGTTAACCCATCCCGGACTTCCAACACATGAGTTGGGGTCGGATATAGTCGGTTAAGGTCCAATGCCTAAGCCAGTGGTGGCGAACCTATGGCACGCGTGCCAGATTTGGCACGCAGAGCCCTCACTGCTGGCACGCGCACCATCGGCCCATCCGTGGTGTTGTTGTTGTTTTTTCCCCAGGCTTGCGTCCGCTGTTGAAACCTTGAACTTTTTTTTTTTTTTGCTAGTCGCTGGAGATTAGAATAGAATTTAGAATAGTTGCTGGAGATTGTGTTCGGTGATTGATCTGTTTTTCAATTTGCTGCATCAGTAGTTGTTTCTGATTGGGCATAACAGCGTTCGTTTTTTTAACCTTATTGTGCTGTGTGTGTGTTTTTTTGGCGCTTTGGCAGACGATGATGTCGGCGTTGCATGTTAATTCCAGCGAAGGTATTATTTGTCATTTATTTCTGTTCTCTCCCCCCCCCAAAAAAAGCTCAGCAGCTTTGGGGCGCCCCCCCCAAAAGCAAAGCAACTTTTGTCCGATCCCCCCAAAAAAGCTCAACAAGTTTGGGCACTTTGTGATAAATAAGTGGGTTTTGGTTTACAGTTTGGGCACTCGGTCTCTAAAAGGTTCGCCCCCACTGGCCTAAGCCAATACCGCTCAACATCTGTAACCAATAAAGTTGTGGCCTTTTCGCCCACTAAAAATTATATGATGTGTCAAGTGTCATTATTTTCCATGGGGAGGAAGGGACATTGCCACGCAACAGAGTAACTGCTGCAAGAAGAGCAATTTAGATCCAGCCTGCTGGATCAGGCTGCCCACCTAAGTCCAGCCTCCTGCTCTCACAGTGGCCAACCAGATGCCTGCGAGAAGCCAGGGAGCGGGAAATGAAACCAAGAGCTTCTCTTCCCTCCAGTGGCTTCCAGCGACTGGCATTCAGAAGCATTGCTGCCTCCAACTGTGGAGGTAGAGAGCATAGCCGCCAAAAGCCCTCTCCTCCTCCACGAATTCCTCTAATCTTCTTTCAAAGCCATCCAAGTTGGTGGCCATCACTGGAGGAGCGAGTTCCAAAGTTTGACACAAATGCCCCATTTTAGTTGAAACGCCTAGGAATGAAGACTGCTCCGGCACTTAAGTATTTCCTTTTATTCATCTGACTGCTCAGCAGGGGGAGATTTAGTAAAACTCATAACATCATATCTGACAAATGAGTGCTGTGGAAATTAACGCTGTGACGGAAGAGAAGCCTGCGCTCGGAGAGGGCAGGGAGAGGCCGTCGTGTTCACAGGTTTTGAAGCAGCCAGTCCAGAACCGGCAGCCGCACAAAGTTGCCCAAGGCCTCCCCCAGCTGCCTTTCCTTCTCATACTTCAGAACTGCCTGCATCACTTCTCCTACGCTGTAGCCCCTGTCCACGGCCACTGTGGAGAGTTGCTGAAGCTGTTGGGGGGGAAAAGACAGTGATGAGTGCGATTTATTTGGGGAGCGCGGGTGCGGTGCTGGTATTGGTTCATATTCACCCACCAGAACTTTCACATTCACACCCTCCTGCAGCATCTGCGCAATAGCCAATTTCCAAAATCATATTCTACTCAAGATGGAAGCCCAGTTTATACAACCGGGCCCAGCTTCCTCTATACTGCAGCTCAGGGGTAAGTCAACATAGTGGCGTCCAGCTTTCCCAAACTAAACTTCTGTTATCCCTAACCGTTACTCATGCTAGCTGGGGCCTGATGGGAGTTGTAGTCCAAAACATCTGGAAACAGAACATTGCCTAGTCCAGGCACCCCCCAAACTCGGCCCTCCAGATGTTTTTGGACTACAACTCCCATCATCCCTAGCTAACAGGACTAGAGGTCAGGGATGATGGGAATTGTAGTCCCAAAACATCTGGAGGGCCGAGTTTGGGGGTGCCTGACCTAGTCAGTCAATTCTTTCATGCAGTCCAAAGACCCACAAATAGATTCCAGTACATAAAAATACATACATACTACTTGAGTGTCGGATAATAATAATAATAATAATAATAATAATTTTATTTATACCCCGCCCTTCCCAGCCAGAAAACCGGGCTCAGGGCGGCTAACATCAATTAAAATCACAGCAAGAAACATAAAAACGATCAATTTAAAATAACAGATTAAAATACAAATTTAAAAATTCAATTAAAACTGCAGGTCTCAATTTCAAAATATCCCACCAGTAAAAGATGAAGCATAAATATTAAACAGAAACCAACCCAAAGGCCAGGTGGAACAGCTCCGTCTTGCAGGCCCTGCGGAAAGATGCCAAATCCCGCAGGGCCCTGGTCTCTTGTGATAGACTGTTCCACCACGTCGGGGCCAATATTGAGAAGGCCCTGGCCCTAGTTGAGGGCAACCTAACGTCTTTGTTGCTCTTTGTTAAAACTAAGCTTGTCTCAGACCTTTAATTAATACAAAGTGATTTCTGATCCTGACCGCCTCAGAAAGAAACTTGGCAACTGCCAAAGATATGCTGGGAATCCTATCCTCTAATAGGTGCCTAACATAAAATTGCGTTGGTTTGCAATTAAAGGAATAATCTTTTGTTGTCTGACCTGCTTGTATAGTCAGCAGGCCAGTCGAATATGCTGTATAGATTCTTCCATCTGATTTGTACAGGGGCATAATCTAGCAGAGTAAGGAATATCCGCAAATTTGCCTTGAAGCAATTCGGAAGGAAAGATATTCAGTCTGTCCTTGGTAAAAAGTCTGCGGTAGTTGACCACTGTCATGTTCTTTAAATGTTCAGCTCTGTAAAGTTGTCCCAACATACTGTAAACTCACAGCTCTTGGTGAGCAGGATAAGTGTGAACGGGCCTGCAGATCGCCGTAAGCAATGACCCACAGTTTTGTTTTAGTGATTTAAAGGCTATGTCGAAGCCCAAGTGTTCAAGAAGAGATGGGGACAGCCCAATTGAGGAAGCTTTTCGGGCATTGAGCTGGGACCAGCAACTGACGTAATTGTCCTGAGCTACATGCTGGAGTAGTCCTGTGTCCAGTTTGGAAACGGTGACCATAAGCCGGTATTTTAAGGCTGCCCACCAGGCCCCGGTCAGTAGAGGGCATTCCCCAGTTTCCAAGAAAATGACTGATTTAGGCATGTATCTGGAGATCTGGAGGAGAGGCGTCAAGAATTTAGCCTTGAGATTATTCAACTCAAATGTTATTCCTCCACCCGATATTAGAGGCATATAGTAATTGGGTAGCTGTTTTGGCATTGAATACAGGCAGGAGGAATATAATGGCCCCCTTTAGTAAAGGGTGGCTGACTAACTTGTACTTTCTGGAGAGCCACAGATCTATGGGTGGTCCACGTCGTTGTGTGATGGAATGTCAGCCCCAGGTATTGGAAGATTCTAATGCCTGTCCATTTGCATTGGGAAAATTTATTCTCAAAACCCAAGATTTTAGATTTCCCAAAGTTAATTTTTAGATCATTCTGTACGCAATAAGACATGAACCTCCTTAGTTTCTCCTGGTCTGGAATGTTATAGAATAGCGGTGTCATCAGCATACAGTAGTAATGGAGTCCTCCTGACCCCAAGTTTGGGCATGTGGCCAAGTGGGTCATCCTCTAGGTCATTTATAAATATGTTAAACAAGGAGGGTGCAGGGATGCAGCACTGTCTGATTCCTCTAGACATAGATATTTTACTTGAAAGCTGTCCCTGGGTACCACATCTGACTACAGTGGACGCTCGGGTTGCGAACGCGATCCGTGCGGGAGGTACGTTTGCAACCCGCAGCGTTTGCAACCGGCGCCGCTGCGTGTGACGCAATTTGGCGCTTCTGTGCATGCGCAAAGCGCAATTTGGCGCTTCTGCGCATGCACCGAAACCTGGAAGTAACCCGTTCCGTTACTTCCGGGTTCGGTGCGGTGCGCAACCTGAAATCACGAAACCGGAAGCGGCCGTAACCCAAGATATGACTGTAATTGTTGTTGTTCAGTCGTTCAGTCGTGTCCGACTCTTCGTGACCCCATGGACCAGAGCACGCCAGGCACGCCTATCCTTCACTGCCTCCCGTCCCGTCTCATCCTCTGTCGTCCCCTTCTCCTTGTGCCCTCCCATCTTTCCCAACATCAGGGTCTTTTCCAGGGAGTCTTCTCTTCTCATGAGGTGGCCAAAGTACTGGAGCCTCAACTTCAGGATCTGTCCTTCTAGTGAGCACTCAGGGCCGATTTCCTTGAGAATGGATAGGTTTGATCTTCTTGCAGTCCATGGGACTCTCAAGAGTCTCCTCCAGCACCATAATTCAAAAGCATCAATTCTTCGGCGATCAGCCTTCTTGATGGTCCAGCCTGCTATTACTATAAAGGGCCTTGATGAGGCAGAAAAGTCTATTATAGTCAACCAGAACCTTGTCCTTCTTTTCCCATAACTTGGCTCTGGTGATGGAAATGAAGGCTGATTTTTACATCCATAAAAGCTTCATAGTTTGCTTGTAGAGATCTCAAATATTTCTCGGCAAGGTGGAATAGAACTATACAGTGATTGGAAGTTGATCTCTAAATGCAGCTTGTGCCTCAGTAAAGATGCTATTAGCATTCAGAAAGGCAGGCAGTCTATAGTGCAGAGGTGGCAGGCACAATTTTCCCCTTTATTGATAAACAAGCTAATGGGTCTATAGTTCTCTGGGTCACTGGGTTGGCCTTTCTTGAAGATTGGCACCACTATTGCTTTGCTTCTCGCAAACCCCAGATGACCACTGCCAGTGTCTTTATGTAGATATTAAAGAGTATAGGGGATAAAATAGGACCCTGAGACATCCCATAGGACAAAGGCCATGGGGCTAAATAGTATCACCATCTTTTTGAACCGTTCACCAACCTAGAACTGGAACCACCAGAAAACTGTGTTCTGTGGTTCTGTACCAACTAAATGTCTAAATGTGACTAATGGTACCAAATACCATTTGAACAAGATTAAACTCATCCAATGGCAACATTATAATCGGGGCTTTTTTCAGCCAGAACTAGCCAGAACTCAGTTCCGGTATCTCTCAGGTAGGTGCCATTGCCATTCTAAAAGAATGAGGGAGGTGTTCACGGTGAGTTCTGGCACCTCTTTTTTTCTAGAAAAATGGCACTGATTATAATGGTGCAATTGGAGCAGTTGCTCCAGGGCTCAAGCCTGCAAGGGGGCCCAGACTCTGAACTTTCACCGAAAAAATAAAATAAAATAAAGTCTAGCGTTCTTGGCAAGAAAGGCAACTTTCTAAGTGGTCTGTATGGGAAGAGGCCAGCCTGGCTGCTCCCACCGTTCAGTGTTTTTCACCAATGAATGAAGCCAAAACTGTGACTGATGATTAGTGAGTTATTTGGGGTTCTAAAGACCTGCTGTTTTCTCCTTCCATTTGCGCAATTTTATTTTCTGCATGGAAGCAGCCTGAACAGAGGGAGAGGTTGCAACAGGAGGAAAAGAGATGAGAGAGGGGGAAGTGTGACTAGCCCAAGGTCACCCAGCAGCTGGATGTGGAGGAGCAGAGACACGAACCTGGTTCCCCAGATTACGAGTCTACTGCTCTTAACCACTACACCACACTGGTTCTCTGTGATATATCAGGGAAATACAGTACAGAGGCAACAAAACTTCTTGCAATACATGCACAACTTAATACTATCCCACGCAAATGCCCCCACTAGTTCCCCCCCCCCATTTACCTTATTCAGGGTCTCTTCATCATCATCCATGAAGTACAACACAGGGACGTTCAACTGAGAGGCTGCTACCCACTGAAGGATGGCTTGAAGCTGTTTGTTTTGAATGTTCTCCGGAGCATTCTGGTTGGTTACAACCACTTTGCGGCCAGACAGTGTGTCTTCCCCTGACCCTATTCGGCTTTCTGCAGAATCGGCGCCCTTTGCATACAGAGGCCCGCAAGCATCTTCCCCGTCTCCCATATCCCCCAGACCTGACTCAGGGTTGCTGTATTTGGCTATCATGAGACACAATTTGGTCACTGTATCTACCAGGTTGTCGATGAACGGGCCGCTGCCTCCTTCCTTCCTGTTGACGTCAAACTGATCCAGAATCATTTTGGTCAGTCCAGAAATGGCCTCCTCATAGGAGTGGTCTATTTCGGAAGAGCCGGAAGGCCCAGGTCCCTCGGGGCATTTGTAAGCGCTCTTGCAGGCCTCGTCTGCCATCAAAGGTCCAGCGTTTCCTCCTAATTTGTTGACCGTCTCATTGATGAGCTTTTGCATGAGCATGACTACGACACTTGACATATCATTTTCGGCATTTGTCTCGGACTGCTCGTCGTCACTTTGCTTCAACGAGTCAAACTGTTTTGATAAAGGTAGTGTACAGGCATTGCCCCCTTTATCTTGAGACAAGAACCCGAACCCGGTTCCACCTGCCTTGCTGCTCCTGCCACATTCGGCCTCCTTCAATGCATTCTCCTGCTGGACTAGATGATACTGTATCAGCAGTAATGCTGTCACAATCAGGTCTCTTGCCCAAGAATCTGTTGAGAGGTTAGCAAGATCTTGATTTTCTGGATTCCACCCAGCTTTTGATGACTGGGGATTTGAACAGTCGTCATGTTGTTTCTGGTGCCACATGGTGAGGCCCTCCTTGATTATGTGGTTGCCCACGGTTTCTGCACAGGTCATTTCTTTCTCTCTACAAGATTCTGTTTTTGTGGCAGAAAACCTCATGTTTTGAGACTTTCCATCATGTCCGGACCCTGTCTTGACACTTGCAAAGGCCATGCTCTGAGACTTCCCCCTATCGCTCACGTGCTTCTGTACAATCAAAGCATTGTGTAAGCGATTCAGCATGGCCTGGACAATTTCGGAGGCCTTCTGACTTCCCTGAGTGAAGAGGCTTCGCTTCACGGCTGAAACAAAGTCAGAGTCGGTCATGAGCGTTCCGGTGACATCGTGTAAGTTCTTCATGCAGGAGTCTATGAAATCAGACACAACCTCTTTGGAGTGCTTCAGCAGAACCTTCTTCAACACTGCACAAGCGATGTTGGAGTCGTTCACCTTCACCTTCATGGTCTTCATAACCGAGACCATCATATCTGAAACCACGTTGTTGGCATAAACCAATATCCCTTTGCTCAGTGAATTGCTGTACTCGTCTGAACCAAATCGCTTCTTGCGGTTGCAGCCTTTGATCCCGTCCCTGTAAGGGTCACTCTTATTAGGTATTTCTGCATTTTCTTCTTTGTAATAAAATGCGGTTTTCTTCTTAGAAGCTGGAGTTTCTTCATATTCGCCTTCACACATCTTGGGTGGTACATTTTGCTTGATCTCCTCTGTACCCACCCCAATAGACCTGTGGCCGTGGTCCCCAGCAGGGCCATAAAGCGACTTATGTATGCATGTGTTGTTGCCATCTGACCGGTCATTCATCTCTTTCCGGGCCATAGCTATGGCAAGGTTGGAAAGCCTATTGCAATAAAAAGATACGTCATCTGGATCAGGGTTTGTGTTGGGTGAAGTAGAGCCATCGCTTTCTTCATCCTTGGATTCCTTCTGACAAGAAGCCTTCATGGACAAGTGAAAGGTGGGTGAAGCCCTGTTGGAGCTGACATTCACACTGAATTCCTCATCGCAGACACTGAAACCGCCCGGGGAACGTACGTTGCGTTGCGGCATGTTTTGCCTCGTTGTGGACGGATCCCTCGATTTTGCACCCCCTGCGTTGTTACTGGCATTCAACACATTCTGCACTCCGATGGCACAGTTTTCCAGATCTTTTCGGAGCCAACTTAAGACTTTGAGCGGATCAGAGGCAGTTTGCTGAAAAAGCTTGGCGGAGTCGGTCTAGACAGTAAACAAAAGACAATTTCACAACAGTTTAGTTCCCGTGGTTATTGTAGTCAGTAAGTACAACTTCCTCGCTCGTTTGATTCTGGGGAACACTGAAAATGTGCCATTCTAATGGATATTGACTGCCTAGTCCAGGAAAAGGGTGCCGCCCGGCATTTTGTCAAACCCCCCCCCCCAGTGGTGACACCCGGGGCGGTCCGCATCCACCACACATCCCTTCCTCTGCCCCTGCTTGCACGTGGAGGAGTGAGGGAAGGCAAAGGAGACAACAGGGTAGGGCTTCCTGTGGGGTTTCCGCCCCTAGTCAGTCAGGTGAAAAAATAGCTATACAGTCATACCTCCGGTTGCGAACGTGATCCGTACGGGAAGCAGGTTCGCAACCCGCAGCGTTCGTAGCCTGAAGCGCCGTGTCTGCGCACGCGCGTGACACGATTCAGTGCTTCTGCGCATATGTGTGACGTCATTTTGTACTTCTGGGCATGTGCGAGCGCCGAAACCCGGAAGTAACCCGTTCCGGTACTTCTGGGTTCGGCACGGTCCGCAACCCAAAAAAGCGCAACCCGCAGTGTTCATAACCCGGGGTCTGACTGTATATGATTTCTGTGTATCCATGCTGCCTCTGGAATGTAACCACAATGTGTGATGCAACTAAGCTATAATAGAAGTCTCTGTTTCGTGGGACTTACTCCCAGATAAGCAGATACGGGATGGGAACCTAGGCCTTGGCTTAGAGCTAGTACTGGGAGAAGCAGGGTTCTTGTGCCTTTAACACCCTTGTGGGAATAAATCCTACTCACAAGTCAAAAGTCACACAAAAGTATGTATGTTTGACTTTTGACTTGTGAGTAGGATTTATTCCCACCATTAAAATTTACTGGCCAGAGTTCTTGGTGGACTTTTTTCTTGGTATATTTAATAACAAGAACTCCAATTTATTTAACATCCTTGTGGCAGGCAGAAATTCAACTGGTATGGAAGCAGAACTATGGGGAAAAGCTTCGCCAGTTCAGATTCTGTCTGTTAGACATTACATTTGTGGCTGGTGGTTTATTTTGTGGGCCTTCCACTCCACCTGCAAAGGAAAACGTATTTTATGCAAATCTGTGTGCTCTTTGTCGCTGGGTCAGAGAACCCAATTCACATATAGTATACTGGACGCAGGAAATCCTGTTGGCACCTGAGCTCAAACGTAAAGGATCAAACACATCTTCAGTACTATCACATTAAGAAGCAACAACATGAGTCTCCGGAAAGCAATTATGCCGAAATAACTATAAATAACTATAAATTTCTTACTGCCCAGTTCTGGTCCTCCTCATCACTTGCGGTATAACGATCAACTTTACACAATCCACTCTGGCTCTGCAACCAGTCGATACTCTCGGTCATCTGCAATAAAGAGGAAATACAACTAGAGTTAAATTTCCAGGGGGCCATTTTCAGCTTAATTCAGATTTGTTTATTTGTATCTAGTCACCAGACCTTTACGAAACAAAAGGGAATTATGTATTAATTATGTATTATTGACAAGTTAATGTCAATAAAAACGAACACAGACTCAAATAAAACTCTGTAAAAGCAAAATCAAAAATCTGGATTTCAAAATCACAACATCCAATCCCTTTAAAATTATGTAAACCCTAAATAAAACAAAGTGTTAACTTAAAATTCCGAGTCTCCCTGGCCAGACACAACATTCTTCCTTTAAAAAAAAAAAATCCCTATCTATTACTGGCGGTAGGAAACACAGAGTTTTCAAAGCTACGTATCTACAAAAGTCCACAAAGTAGATTCATTACAGTCTCATGGACTAAACTTCAATATATACCACCCTAAGATTTGTCCTATTTATTGTTCTCTTGGCATATGATATGAGGGCAGAGTCTCATGTTATTTACCAGGAGGGAGAGAGTGAGGTGGGAGGTGTAGAGTTGGAAGGGACCGCGAGGGTCATCTAGTCCAACCTTTTGCCGAACATGGGGCTCGAACCCACGACCCTGAGATTAAGAGTCTGATGCTCTACCCACTGAGCTACAGTGCTGTATTGGCTCTGGCTAGCGCATTCGCACAGTGCCTCATCCCTCATTTTAAGCAACAGCAAGACCCCTGGCCAGAAGCTAGAACTGCAGCTTTGCTCCACCAGACAAGCTGCTTCTACACAAGAGACATTAATATGCACAAGATCTCCAACTTAAATTAAACCACAAGAA